>NC_051042.1:31983002-32637169 GCF_904848185.1 Acanthopagrus latus | reverse complement strand
GCCGAAGCCTCTCAGCGAAAATGAGGATCCTCCTTTTCCAGCCAAGAACACGCTCAAACAAAATATTGGTGAGAGTGAAAGACAAAGAGAACAATTCTGTTTTTTGTTTTGTTTTTTTTTATGCGTGTTTAATAAGTCAACATCAAAATGTTGTACGGGGGGGGAAACATTGTGATGTTCATTTACTGGAGCATCACGGTACAGATGGGAGAATGTGTCCGACTGCAGGGAAGGTCGTGTTTGTTTGTTCCACAGAAAAGTGTGTGTGTGTGTATCTGTGTGTGTGTGTGTCTGTACATGTCGTTCTTGTCCTAAATTCCCAGCTTCCCCCACGAGGCCAGAGGAGCCAGTTTACCTCAGTTGTGGTCCTGCTGATGCTCTCAGCTCCGGGGAGAGAGACAGTAACGTCCGACTGAGCTGCAGATTTCTGAGCTTTTTGTGAAATGGAGGTCGTCGAAGAAGATTTTAAGAACGTTTTAAAGACCGAGCATCCGTTCAGTCTGACATTTTCAGCTGCTTCGTGAAGTTGAAATTGAAACCTAACAATGCATTCCTCCCTTCATTCTTCCATCGTCGCAAAAGTGTCAGTTTTTAATTTTATTGCTGTGTTTTTGTAGGAACGATGGATGAAGTGTTGGCCTCGCTGCAGCGTGGACAGATTCAGCTCAGAAAGGTTCCCGCTCCGAAGACGGCGCCCCCTGCTGTGGACCCGAGGAGCAATCTGATGTCCGCCATCCGACAGGGAGTCACCCTGAAGAAGGTGAGACGCTGAGAACGGAGTCACAACACAGCGATTCTGCGATACAGTGTGTTGCATGACTATCATCTAATGATACATCACCATATCTGTCTGATATTAAAGACTCAAAATATACTTCTGATTCAGCATCCACCCAAATCTTTCCCTCCATTTGAGATTAAGATCCTGCGTTACCTTGACGTAATATTGCTGTTTACGTTACGATGTTTAAAAGGAGGATACAACTGTGACTGTGGTAATAAATGAGATGTCTTGATAAAAATAACTGAAATAGTGTATCGATAATCGTATCGCAAGAGAAAAGCGACATATTGTTGTATCGATATTTTGCGCCTCCCCAATTACATTAAGAGCATTTACAAGTTGATTTTTCATCTATAAAATGTTCTGTTCAGTTTGTATCTTGGTGAAAATTCTTCAAAAATACATATTATTTGATAATCTGTATCATGATTGATCACTTCCATGTATTACTGGTATTGAAGTACAAAGTTTTAACTGTTTAACACATACAAATGATTTAATCACAGGAATTTGAGTAGATATAATTAGTAACTTCCACTGGTTAAGTGTTGATTTGAATGAATTGAATCAACACTTCCTGCTGCAGATGGTTCCTGCTCGACTGGAGGCGCCGGACAGTGCTGACAACGAGCTGGAGCGCAGCATCAAAGCCGCCATGATGAGGATGAAGAAGGTGGCAGCCGACTCT
Organism: Acanthopagrus latus; assembly: GCF_904848185.1. NCBI lineage: Eukaryota > Metazoa > Chordata > Actinopteri > Spariformes > Sparidae > Acanthopagrus > Acanthopagrus latus. The sequence goes on along the minus strand of NC_051042.1, from coordinate 32,635,697 downwards.
GAGGAAGAAGATGACCGAGGAGACGACGAGACACAGAGCACAGACTGGGACAGCTGAGACACACACACACACACACACACACACACACACACACACACACACTGAAGTTGATGACATCACTCCCGCTCTGTTTCCTTCTCTGAGCTTCAGCTTATCGTTGCGGCCAAACTTTCACCAAAAAGCTTCGTCTGTGAGAAGAAGGGGATCACGCCTCTCCTGCCTCAAACATCGCAGTGTGTTGAAGTTGTCGAACAGTTAATCATGTTTGTCGTTTCACAATAGTCCTGAGATGTTGTAATACACCCTCAACTACTCTAATCCAACTTGAGTCTCCTCTAAAGCAGAAACGACACGCCGTGCTTCAGCGCTCATCGAGAGGAGAAGCCGTGTCGATGATTGAACTCCTCCCAACGCGGCATCTGAGGCTGTCGCACAGCAGGCAGATGCAACAACACTACACTTGACTTTAATTTCAGCACACTGTTGAGTGTAAACTCAGCTGACTTCTCTTATTTTCCGAATGTAAATGAAATCTAACCCCACAAGGGCTACAGCGGTCTGAGTTTTGAGGGTTTTATCGCTAAACAAAAGAAGAGTTTTGTGAAGCTGAGGTGAAGAAGTGATAATTATTTACAGCCTTTATGTTTAAAGTCCCTGTTTTTGTTGTTTGTGTTACAGGCTGTTTGATGCACTTTGTTTTTCTTTATGTCAGAAATGTGTGAACATGTTTCGGTTTGATTGAGGTGCAGTTTATACACGGTCTGTCATTACTTCCTGTCTGAGGCCAAAACAACAACATGACGAATAAAGAATGTTACACATTTGATTTAATAATCATTATTTCCCCCATTAAAATGTGTGATTTGTAAAATATGGCCAGAAGGTTTAGTTAAAAACATTCAAAAGATGAACTAACATTATGAACAGTGTGAGGAAACAACAGTGCTGACGTTTTTGGACTGTGTTGCAGAGATGTGTACTGAAGTTAGCATGCTAACCGGCTAGCCTCAGCCCATCCTGTCTCGTAACTCCTCTTTGTACCACAGGAGGTGGTGATGGTCTGAGTAGTTTCAGGTAGTTGTCTGAACACAGACTGTTTTTTAAAAAAACTCTCTCTGTCTGTCTGACTCAGCTGTGTCCCAGTCTGGAGGCTGGGTACTGTAGCACGACTAGCTCCACGGCTAACAGAGCCATCAGCCAATATGCTAATGGTTGCTAGCAGCAGTCGTTGGCTCCTGTGGTGATCTGCTGCCTTCTATGTTTTTGTCGCTACCGTTGAATTCTGGCCATATTCTACAAATGACACCTCTTAATGTGCACAGCTGTGTCTCTAATCACGGTTGAGTCCTCAGTAAAGCTTTCCGCTGAGCTTTTCTCCAATTTTTTGACATTAAAACAGCACTTTAAGGAAATAATTAGCAGAATAATTGTGTCTGCAGCAGCAGTGTCCTGCCCCAGTTTTTCTTTCAAAAACATGTGAATGTGTTCGGCTTAATTCAGGTGCAGTTTATTCATGATCTGTTATTACTTCCTCTTTGATACCTCGACAAAAGAAGTTACAAAGAGTTTTGATTTAATAACCAATGTTTCATTGTCATTATGCAGTTTCTCATTACTGTACTCAGCTGTGTCTCTCTGACAGGCTGATGTTGAAGTGTAGAGACGAACTTTGTACCGATGACTGGAGCTGCAACGATTGTAAGAGAGTTAATTGCCAAGTATGTTGATCATCGATTAATCGTTTCAGTCGTTTCATCGTTGTCTTTTATGGCAGTGAATGAAGAGTTTGGGTTTTTTGACTGTAGAAGTAACCTGAAGGAAGTTTTCTTTCCATTTTTTATAGACTAAACGATTAATCGATAGAGAAATTAATCGTTAGTTGCAGCTCTGCTCTTGACCTTTGACCCTGTGACACAGAGCACTTAACTGAAAGCTTAAGCTCTAATGTATTATGTACAAAAAAAAAAAATACCAATACTGTCTGGGAACTGCATTAAATGTTTTTTTTAGCATGAAAGTGTAAAGAACTGAAACTCCAGTGTGTTGCAGACGGGCTGAAACACACTTGTACTGCTGTGTTTTAATAATAAACGAAGACGTAGGAGATCATGCCGACGAACTGTTGCCGACTTCTTTTTTCGTTGCGATGGTGTCGGTGAGATCCCGTCTGTGCTCGTGCTGTTCCCTGATGTCCACAGGTTAGCTGTACCCCGAGCCTGCTCACTAAATGAGTCACATCGTGTGGCGAGGTGTCTTATCAACCTGCGGCGGTGAACCCCGGTGAGCGTGCTGCGGTGGATTTGTGGCCCACATGATGGTGAGTCATGTTGTAATATGAAACCTGGCAGCCGTCGCTCTCACATCTCTCTGCTGCAGCGACGGCTCAGACGTCCCCAGCCAGTTGTGATTTGGGTTTATTCAGCTCTGTGTGCTCAGAGCAGCTGCTCGCCGCGGCAGTTTCTGGCTGCTCTTGAGCGTCATCGTGTTTGCAGGGCGGCCATCACTCTGCGCCGGTGTCCAGCTGTGTGTGTGTGTGTGTGTGTGTGTGTGTGTGTGAATTATTGTTATCATCCAGGTGATTCAGGTGGCAGACAGGTCAGGCACCTTGAGGAAGACACACGGCGGGTATTTGGACGAACCCCCCTGATCGAGCGTCAACATGAAATTCTGCAGCCTGTTACTATGGCAACAGGAAGTCTGGATGATAGTGGCCTGCGGTGCCATCTCTCTCTCTCTCTCTCTCTCTCTCTCTCCATAGTCTCTTAATGATGTTTCACCGACTCGCCCACTCATCACCAGTCACACAATGAGCCTCTCTGATGGGAGGGACAGAGAGAGAAATGCTGCCTTTGCTGCATCACTGCTGTAATGTAATCAATTTAAAGTCTGATTGATAACCGGTGATGGGTAAGGATTATTTAAATTACTGGTTAATGGTTCACTCATGGAGCCTAACATTAAGTCTAAAAAGTTGTCAGAAAAGTGACACGATCCGGTGGTGAGTTTTTTTCACGACTAATAAAAAGACACCGAAGTGTCTTCAGCTCTGTGAAGCTGTACTTACAAACTAAATGCTGAAGACGGCACGCTAACGTGATTTATGATGATGTAAAGCTTCTATATGTAAGTTGTAACTGGCATCCTGTTGAATATCACCAGAATAAGTAACAGCAGGGGACTGTTAGCTCAGTTAGCGATGCAGCTAGCAGGTCCAGACTGGGAGCTCGAGCTCGCAGCAGCATCGGGTAAAACACACAAAACTACAGCTAATAAAGTCAAATTTCTGGGACAACTGGTTGTAATTCAGGGAAGTGTGTGTTGGCATATTGTTACTAGTTCTGCAGATATTTGATCATATTGGATTTAATAAACGTGCAGGACAGGTTGGAACGAGACTCGAGCTGAGGTCGATTAGATTTGTGTTTGAGATACTGAAGGCTGAACCGAGAGCCACAAAGTGACGTATGATTGTTCTCGACAATTTATGTGGATTGTGAGAATTTCTACCAAGACTGACATCAAGAAAACCTTACAAAGTCAATCAATTATCTCGATAATCGATTACTGGTCATTTTATTGAGCAGATCAGTTTCTCACGTGTGAACTTTTGTGTCTTTTCTCTGTTTTATATTCTTAGAAATTCAATCTGTTTGGATTTTTCCATTTCAATACACGTTAGACTCAGAGAAGTTTCCATGATGGGTGTTCACACAAAATCATCAACGAGATTAATGTTAGCTCAAGTTTTACGATGACGTATTGGTTAATTAACTCATCATTTCAGCCCTAAATTGATTCTTACTCTGCATATTGATTAATTTTCCTCCCAGATGTACCTGAGCCAGGCAGCTGATCTCTGAAGGTGAGAGAGACGATTAAAGTCCATCAGGGAAATCAGCAGGACGACCGACTCTCGTGTGTAATTAAAAATGTGATTGTTGGAAGGTCGCAGCGGATCGTTCTCTCCCTGTCCGTCACTGTCATCACACCGTTATTTACAACAGAAAAACACCTGAGCGAGTGGGATCAAGTTGCCAAGGCAACGTGTCCTCTGATCCGGCCCTGCAGTGCTGCGAGGACGCTGGAGTTTCTCCATCCTGTGTGTGATTTTACTTTATGTGTTCTGATGTTGGAGAAACCGATACGTGTCACGGACGGTGATTAAATCCCACTTGTTCTGCTTCGCTTTTTGCACGTCTCTGTTTGGATTACAGCTATTTTTAGTGCTATGTAAATCGACATCAGAGGGAAAAGACGTGCGGTGGCGGAGCTTCTGTACTCGGAGCCTCGGCGGGATGCAGCTCTGTAGGTTCATTCCACCTCCTTCTCTGCGCTTCTCATCCAGGAAAGAAAAACGCCTCGAGACTTTCACCGTGTCAGCACATTCGTAAGCTTCGACAGAAGTTAAGATTTCTGCCCACAATGTGTGACTAAGTGTGGATCAGGGAAAAATATGTCCCTCCTCACACGAGTTACAGATCAGGAGTTTCATCCTGAAGATGATGAGATGTCGAGGAACATTTTGTTGAATGCAAAATAAAATTCTAACAAATCCTAGAAATAGCTGCAGCACTGGTGGCCGTGCTCTGAAGGTTGTGTGTTTTTGTCTGTCAGTCCAAAGTGAGATAAAACAAAAAAAAGATAATATTTGGGACTGAGACTTTAACCAAGAACGCAGGCTCAGGTACATTATTGGAAGTGCAGAAATGGTTTCGATGAAACTTGTTCGATGGAGATGTTTTCTGTTTCGTGTGTGTCAAGAAAAGAGGGGAGAGCAAGAAAAGAAGACACCGACTCGACAGCGCTGTAATTAAACTAAATTTTAACAATTGTCAGTTCTATTTGTACAATATTGAACAGGAGTCACAAAAGTGCACAAGAGGCGTTGGTTCAAAAAGGAAGGATCATACGTTGTGTTATCCGGGTTCAGGGGCCTTAAAACAGAGAGGGAGAAGCAAAAACAAGTCCCTTCATAGAAACCTTTCGTCTTCAGAACAGAATGAAAAAATATAAACTCATAACATCGTAATATTACCCAGAAAATATGCCACCACAACATGAGCCGCTCGTGTTTCATCCAGCAAACAAACAAAAAAAACAACCTCTGAACAAATTTGGTGTATTGTATATATTAGTGTACATCTACAGAGACAGCAGGTTCACGGTTGAGTTTACTTGTTCTATGTTTGAGAAAAAAAAACAAAAAAAAAAAAAAAACACAAGTTGCAGAGAGGCACCAAAAATAAATAAATATGTCAAACAAAAAAAAAAAAACAACAAAAAAACCAAAGACTCTGACGGGGGTTTGGCTGTGAAAAAGGCCCATTCCGTCTAAATGTTGACAGTGAAGTACACTTTCAGTCGCCCCTCACCCAACAATAACCACCACCATAACAAAAACCAGTGTGTCGGAAGCACATCGCCGGCCTCGGAGACGCACGTCGTTGTTCTGCACATGGACGACGATACTATTGCACACACAAAACCCTTCAACACGACACTACACTCATGGCTAAATGGAGTTCCTATTATTATTATTATTATTATTATTATTATTATTATTATTATTATTATTATTATTATTATTATTATTATTATTATTATTATTATTGGATGTTTCTTATAGAAAATACACTGAGCGGTGATGAACCTGCTCTCAGGAGTTATTTTTGTGCAAACACCTGTCCTGTCCTTTAATCACGTTAAAGGGGAATTCTGGTATTTTTAAACCCTATTTTTTTACACGTTTCGGTGTGAAAATGATCCATAGGTGTCTGAAATCATCATCAAAAGGTCATTAATAACAGTTTTTGAAGATAATACGTCGACAGAACTTGTAGAAAAGTATCTCTTTTGCTTAAAAACGTTATTTTGATCATGAATAAATGATTTTAAATTGTTCGTTGGTTCCAAAGTTCTGTTTATTTTATCCACCCGACCCGCTCTAAAGCTTTCGGTGAGTGTGAATCATTTCCACACCAGAGTTTCTTAAAATACTAAACTAAGGTTTTAAAATACTGGACTTCCCCTTTAACGTCCTCAGGATGTCTACGTTTGTCTCTCGTTTCATCAGTGAGGATGTTTCTCACAGAGAGTTGTTATTATGGTGATGGTCATCACTCGGCCAGTTCTCCTTGCCAGGTGGATTTCGACTCACCTGGAGGCACTTTGTGTCGCGGCCGCGTGTCGTACATGTGCATATAATCTGTACAAACTGTCTTCTAACACACCTGAGATAGACGAGAGGCAACAGCGAGGACAGTCTGGAGAAAAGGTCTCATGTCTAATTCTCTGAGGGGGCCACAAGGATTAACACCAATTATTACTCGAGTGACGCTGAGCAGCATCGTCTGTGTGTGTTATTCATTTTAGCCCTTTTGAGTCCCCTCTTCTACTCTAAACTCAAGACTGCCTGTGAAGAAGCGCCGCAGCCTTCAGAAAAAAAAGACAGATGGACAGAATCTAAGAACCCACCACCAGCTTTTTAAAGCCGCCCCCCCTCCCACAGAAACGGGTAAGTAAGCTCAGAGTATGACTCAAAATGCCAGCGTACAAAATGGAGCCGTTTTGGTGGAGCGCTGGCCTCCCTCCTGCCAGGCTCGCTCTCCCTCTCCAAATACAAATCTCTTTCTCACGTGGTAGTGTTTATTACAAGCCAAAGCTGATAGTTTCTGAGTGGACGTCACCTCTGGGGGAGGAGGTGCCACATAGTTTCTGCCCTGAAGACATACTGTAGTGAATCCTTCGTACCTGACCTCTGACCCTTTCGACTCAGTGCCGCCTCTCGCTCAGTTATCAACGCCCAGCTTGGAGAGGCCCTGCCTGAACTCATGCAGCTCGTCTATCTTTCCATCCAGAATATCCATGAACTTCTTCAGCTCGCCCTTCATGTTGCCCTGCTTTTGTCGACTGTCGTCTATGTCGACCTGCAGACTTCCTATCCTCCCCTCCAGCTCGCCGTTCTTCGCCTCTGCAGCCTGAAACAACAACAAAAACAAGTCACGTGAAGCGAGTGGAGGATACAGAGACATCAGATTCATTTCTTTTATCTACAAAGATTATAAAGCTTTGGGTAAAGTGGGGTAAAATATCCTGCCTCTGTTTGTTTGATGACCACATCTGAGCGATCGCTGCAAAAAAATGTAGAGATCGAGTATCTGTCGGGTTCCACTCTAAAATATAATCATGACCTGAGCAGACGGAGCAGCTTCATGTTGGAACCATTCATGAAGGAACGAGATGCTAACTCGCTAAACTCGCGAACGGTGCAGCTCAGCAGAGCAGGACGCCGTTAATGTTCACATCCTGAGGCGTAACGAGCTTTTTAACTAAGAGCAGAACTTCTGCACAGTGAGGAAGAAAAATAGTTCCTACAAGACACGATCGTCACGACCACTGCAGGTGGAAACCAACGTTCAGGTGCATCACAGCCGTCTTCTATAAACAGCACGAGGACGGAAAGAAACGGAAATGACTCCAGAGGTGCTGAAATATTTACTTTTGAATATTTATCCCATCTTTCAACACCAGTTTTATTGTTAATGTGTATCGCAACCCCACGAGTTTCATATTCAAGAGAAGACCGACATCTATCTGGGAAACTCACAACAGAACAGTCTAGATGGATAAACAGCACGAGCGGTTAGAAGTGTTTCTGATATGGGGATGAACTGTCCCTTTAAGAGAGGTGTGACAGCTGATGGAGCAGCACAGGTGCGTCCTTTTCACCCAATCTTAAATGCCAAACCAAAAGGCCGAGCGTCTCACATCTACTGTCCAAGCACGCGAGTTAAACATTAACCAGCCTTCAGGTTTTAAAACAAAAAAAACAACCTTATTTACATCCTCAGGACTGAAAACTGGGCTCTACAAACAGGAAACATGCAGTTTTTCCTGCAGGAGGATTAAAGAGTCTTTGAGACGAGCAGGCGACACCAGCGACACATTACTGCCGTGGATACCATTGAAGGGAGGGGTTTAAAATAGGAGTGCTAAATGGGTGTTGTGCCTGCATGACTGTATCCTCCAGCTGACTCCTGAAACCTGATCTCCATGTGGGGTGACGTCTTTAAATAGAGGGGAGCCATTAACACAAACACAGAGGGAGAATAAACGGATTGGCTTTTAAAAAAAAAAAAAAAAAATTCTCAACAGGACGAACAGAGGACGAGTTTTCATTTGGGGCCTCGAGGTATTCCAGACATCCCATTGTCTGAGATGCTCCTCAGTTTGGATGGCTGCTTCAGCCGGCTCTGTTGTCACTGTCGTTCATCCAGCTGGCTGTTGCAGAAACAAACCAGGCGGTCGAGCTTTGTGAACACAAGAACTTCAGGCATCCCGCTGTTGGTTTTGCTCCTCTCTGCCCGGCTGGAGAGGCGGCACACGCATGACAGCCTGGATGACAGAGTCCCGCCCTGAGTCAGCCTGAGCGAGGCGTGATGAGCGTCACTATCAGCGCTGCTCATGTCAGACTTGGCACTCCTGACATGTACAGTCATCCACCGAGCCCGGCACTTCTGGTTCCACAGAGACTCTGACATTACTCACCCAGGGCTCAGCCCTGAACAACAGGTGATCTCTGGTACAAAGAGACAGGTGTGAATCAGTGTTGTTTCTGGAAAAACTGCAGATTCTCACGCCCAACTTAACAACACACACACACACACACTCTCACAACTGTGGCTGTTTGTGTGGAGAGCACAACTGATCAAATCTGCACCGAGAGGAAACTAATAAGCCGTGACAGAGATGTTTTATCTCTGTTCCTCAGATGAGGAGAAGGAAACCTTTTCAAAGAGGCAATAATCCACTCAGAGCCGCACCAGGGACGGACCTTTATTAATAGATACAGTAACCACAGTGTGCGTTAGTGAGACACGTGACAGGAATGTTGTGTCACCAGCCCTCGGGCGCCGCGATGAATAGGAGCGCTCGTTCTTTACCTTCGACTGAAAAGCGCTGCTCACGCCTCAGAGGCTGCTTCACCTCGGACATCGTGTCCTCACGTGTGAGCTGAGCGCCGCTCTGCACCGACTCTCTGCTTTCATACACCCGAGAGAAATGTTCCGTTTGTGGGATTTCTGAGCGCTTTGAAAAAAAAACCAAACATACCTGCAGTTTATTGGTGATGCTCTCGCACTCGGCCATGAGCTGAGGGATTATCTCCGCCTGCTTCCTCAGGTTCTCCAGCTCCTGAGGGACAAAACACAACAATCACAAAACAGTTAATTTACACAAAAATATACATGCAGATAATCGAGATATAACATGTTAGATATCGAGCTTTAGATCTAGTCATCATCTCCTCACAGTCAGGTGAAGTTCTGCAAAAAAACACATTTCTGGAGCCTCACAGTAAAATAGTTTGGCAGCATTTTCCTCAACGACTGAAGCAGCTGGAGACGTTTTAAGACCTTGAGGAAAAGCAAAAAGAGACCAAGATAATCCAAGTCTCCAGAAGCCCTGAATTCATTTGAAAAGACTTTATTTACACCCCTCACACCAATCGAGACGGGGTGCATGCTAACGCTTGTAGTTTAGCAGCTACAGCGAAAACTTCAGGTTTAAAAAATGGCTGGAAATAAAATCTGGTCAAATCACTGTGGGGCGTCTGGAGACCTGGATCACCCCGATCCATCTGAGAATGACTGAATTTTCATTTTTAGGTGAAATACTCCTTTAAATTTGTACCAAATAATTGAGGTTTCACAAGTCCTGTTTTTTTTTTTTGTTTTTTTTTTAAAGACGTCACAGTGAATCTTCTGTAAACACACAAACTATAAATCAACATGAAGCAGGTGAGGAGAAACAAAAAGCGACAAAAAAAAAAAAAACCCATCCGCAACAGGAACGATTACAGTGTGTTTTCTTCTTAATTAAAAATCTATCATCACTGTGAGGACATCCTCCCGCTGCTGCTTTGAGACGCACACACACACACACACACACACACACACACACACACACACACACACACACACACACACACACACACACACACACACACACACACACACACACACACACACACACACACACACTCTTATCGCCTGCAGCACTTCCTCGCCGAGCAGTAATTGGACGAGTCTTTGTCGTCACCTGCAGCAGCTTTGCTCTGTAAGTTCAGCGCTGAGGTCAACACCACGCTGAACACTGAACGGTTAATAATTCACAGGCACTGTTTTTTTTTTTGTTATCTAATTGGAGGAGTTGAGCTTGTGAGTTTCTAGAAGGCGGTGAGTCAGTCGGCGGAGCCTCAGAGGGCCGTCTGCTGGATCAGACCTCCTCCTGCATGAACCCTTCGGTCGGTACGATGACGGAGGAAACGCTGCAGCCTCCAGAGGACACGCGCTTCTTTTACTTATCATCTCTTTTCTTTCTTTTTTTTTTTAAATCAGCCCCGGCTCTTTGAACTGCCTCCTTTCCTGTTGTTGTGTAAGATTTATACGTTCTATAAATACTCCGGCTGCCAGGTGCTAAACTAGAATATCCCAGACACGGTTCACCTCGAGGGAATTTAACAGGGTCTTTTACGCAGAGCAGCTAGAAACGTCTTTACTTTGCAGCACTTTTAACGAGTTACGATCAAACCTGACGACGATGACAACATACGTGAGGATTAACGTTCGCTACAGTCGCTGCAGAACGTGAACAAAGTCACCGACCCGAGTCCTTCACAAAGAAATTCACAGTCCAGCGGCTTTAAACAAGTTAAAATAATGTCACAGTTTCTTGTAGCAGCCGAGAGAGACGGGAGAGTCTCATTTTTAATGTCACGTTAAAATCTGCTCACGTACGGTTAATGAAAAAGCGATTAATGCTTGTAAATTGTTGCTGGTTGTTACAAAGAGCTGCTGTCGAGCTTCTTCAAGGAACTGATTCTGTGGAAAAAGATGATGGAGGTTAAACTTTGTTTTAGCGCCGGAGCACCAGACTACAGAGCAGCTTCAGTCCTCACACGCCACCGTGAAAGAAAGAGTCTTAATTTTATGACTTTTCCAAGCAGGATAAATCAGAATCCGACCCAGTGAAAAGCATTTAGATATCTGTAATATCGATAAAGAAAGCTCCAAAATCTGACAGAAACAATCAAATAAAACTGTTGAAAACATCTTAAAATACTCGAAAAGCAACAGGAAACAGAAACAAACACTGAAATAATGTCTTTATACAGGAGGATCTCCAGATAACAAACTATGTTTCCATTATTACTGTCTGATCCTGTTATTTATGTGATTATCACGAGATTACAGTCGTTTTCACAAGTTAACAAGATGATTTTGTCGAGATCTCCAGATAAACTTTGTTCTCCTGAGTTATTAAAGTAGGCGAGACTCTGTGAGATCCCGCCTGACAACGTTACTGTCATTCTGCTTTTTATTCAATTAAAAACTCATTTAGATTAAAAAGCATAAAAAAGAACAAAACAAATGCAGATTACCTGCCGGGCCGACTCATCCCTCAGCTGTCATTTTGTTTGTGATCTTACATTAATTATGTGGTTATTTTGGGAAAACGATGCTCGTTGTTTTCTCGTGTTAACGACATTAATAACTGGACAAACAGGAGGTCACGTGTTGAACCGTCACACAGGTTTGTTTCCTCGTGTGGTGACTGAATCTCTTCCGTTTGTGTTTCTCTTTGCTTCACACGTGGCTGAATGTCCCTTTAATGGCGTTACTGAGGACTCACTGCAGAAACAGGCAGCGAGGCCGTCAGGTGTTTCCTGCAGTCGGTCCTAATCATTCGTCTGCACACAGAAACGATGTTTAACCAGCGACGAGCAAAAGGTCAAAAGACTGCGCTGCTCGTCCTCATCAGAAATAACAACACCATTAGGCCCCGCGGAGCCGACAGGCAGCTAGTTTGGATTATGGATGACTGATGCCGGAGACATAAGGCGAGGCCGCTAATGGCATTTGTGCCAAAATTCCCTGCTGCTCTGACCGGAGACAAAGTCGGTGGATGGATTTCTATTCCCCCCGGTCGGCCCGCTCTCACAGCAGACTTCATCTGCACCAGAACAGAACAAATTACTGAGCAATTTAAAACAAAATAAGCAGCACAGGAAGTCCGAAAGAGGAAACTGAGGGGGGAGAAACAACGACGGGCAGCGTGTGAGGGTCTGGGTTTAGCTGGGCAGGCAAAAATAAAATATTGATCCATACGAACACCCAAGATCCCACAACAGAAGCAGCACTTCACAGAGGCGTAATCAGAAGATCCGTCACTTCAGCAGCTGTGATTTCTCTGATGGAGAGACGATGATCCGGACGTCTCACCTGCTCTTTGTCCCGCAGCTCGGCCTCCAGCTCCTGAACTTTCACACTCAGCTGGGCGTTTTTCTGCTTCTCCTGATCGGCTTCTTTACACTGAGCTTCCAGCTCCACGATCTGCACACAGAGCCCAGAGAACAGAGGAGGTTCATGATATTAGAATATTTGTATATTTTACATTATTTCATGATGAACTCACTCAAACCTCACATGCAAGTCGTGATTTTCTAAATCACTGACTCGATGCGATTTTCAATTCTTCTTCCCCCCCAAAATAAAAAACACTGAGAATCGCTGATTTGACTTTGAAGATCAGAAATGGAAGATCATTTTCGATTGATTATGAAGGCCGTGACACTGCTGCATACAAGACAAAAAACTAATAAACATACTGATAATATCTCACAGCCACATCTACAACAATACCACGAATAAATACAGACAACTCGCCGAGTCAACGCGCTGAAGCTTTTTATCCTGAGAGGCGGTCGACAGTTTTTTCGTCTGTTTACTCGTTATGTGTTTCTGTTCATTTCTCTGTTACAGTTTCTTATTTATCACCACATCCGATTCGCTACACGATCATCAAGGGGAAGCGTGTTAACGATAACGTTATTATCGTGATATCAGTCAGTCAAAAATTAAACTTTTTATTTTGTTTCTCTTGTTTGGCAAATTCACTAAACTAAAATACGAGTGCAGGGAGACTGTTTCACGATTTCCACAAAGAAAAGATTCAAAAGGCCGAAACATCTGCACTTCATTATCAACACGATCGATATATTTCATTTCTGTAACATCCCGGTCATCATCAGCACCTGCGTATTGCGACACTTCAGCTACATTTTCTGTTAGATGCTGCTGGAGATGCTTCACTGTTGTTTTCCGCGACATTAAAGTCTTGAATCTTTGTGTTTCTGACATGTTTTGTGTCACAGTCTCCTGCAGCAGCCGGTTGAGGCCTTTACACACCGACTCTGTTTTTGTCATCTGATATTGCCGCCGTTTTAAAAATAAACATGACATCACGTCGTGTGATCGTGTTTACAAACCGACTCAGGAGCTTTTTACACCGTCGTGATTTTTCTGATCTGTCAAAGTTGTTTGGAGGGTTGTTTGACTGTTCAGAGCCACCGTAGTGCGACAGAGCAGTGTGATAAAGTGTGACCGAGCAGATTTCTGTCAGGATCCTTTTATCAGCAGGTGAAACTCTCTGCGCTCTCGTCTTGTTTTCAGGAGGAGATGGATCCAGTGTTTTAGCCGGAACTTTTTCCAAGAGGAACCAAAAACTCTTCGTAATAACTACAGAAATAAAACTCACCGCACTCAGAGTGCAAGGCTTTTTATCAGCAGGTGACAGATTAAGAAAAACGCACACAAAAAGAAAAACCAAAAAAAAACGACTTGATGTGTAAAAGACCTTCAGAAAAACTTGCAGGCTTCTACAAAATTTGTGATTGCAACAGCAGCCCAGCTGCAGCAACAGCCCACATTGATTATGAAACTAAAATGCTTCTATTTTTAGTGGACGGCAGGAAACACAGGAGATAATAACATGTACAGTTTTCTGAGAGATCACGTCTGTAAGGATTTAACCAGCACGTCGACTGAACTATGAATCTGTTCCGTTTTTTTTATAACCTTTTCCTTTTGCTTTGTGCGGGGCTGTATTACCTTTTCCCTGAGCGTGTCACTCTCCTCCTTGCAGGCACTAAGTTGCTTCTTCCAGCTCTCGACATTAGCTGAGGACTCCTGCAGTGCGTCCACCAGCCGGGCGTTATTTTCTCTTAAAGTCTGCAGCTCTGTTTCCCACTTCTTGGCGTTGGTGTTGCTGTCAGAGAGAAGAGAGAGAGAGAGAGAGAGAGATCCAGGAGGAGAGATTTTAATGGGAAGGAAAAATTTCAGACAGGTCAGTGTTGAAATGCCGACGGCTCCTGCCCACTGACATGACACATAATGCTTCCAAATCCTTCCAGTCATGACTATTTAATTATCTGTGATGTACGTCGAGCTGTCAGGAGATATTTAGACCATTAAAGAGAAAGAAACGTGGGGGAAAGTCTCAGAGGTCTGATGAGCTGCAGCCGTGATCGGACCGCCTCACAGTTGTGGCATCGTCTCAGTGTTTCTTATCGTCTCATCAATCGTGACGGGGAGGCAGTGATGTATATTTATTATGCATCGCTGTTCCCTTCCGTATGCATGGCCGGGTTGAAGCGTGCCGCTCTCGGACTTGCACCGCAGCATTCTGCAGTCGTCGGCTGTTTCGCTGCCGTGACACACTTCCACAAAACAAAAAGCCCAGAGCGGTGAAGAAGGAGAGAGCCAGCAGAGACGAGAGCGAAGGTGAAGCCGACAAACTGGAGAACGTGGAGCGATTCACGTCATCTTTAGAAACAAATATTATTTTACAGGTCGGTAGTTTTCCTAAAGTTCCCTCGGATGTTAGAAGTTTGTTAGTTAAGTTAGATGTCCAGAGGAGTTTCTCTAATCCAACTGCTCGATGTAACCAAAGTAGGTTAAAAAAAATCATTAATTCTATGCAGCGTAGATTTTATTCTGGGCCTCCAGCTCAGATGTAAAAAAAAAAAAAACACGCTTGACACTTGACACTTTATTTATATCCTGGAGTGGAGTGAAAACATTATTAGATTCAAATAATTTATACACAATATTCAGCATTTTAATGAGGAAAACCTCCAACAAAAGGCAGCGATACAGACCGAGAGCTCCACGTAGCACAAAGAACTAAACTGCAACACGTCCACTTCAGGGTCTGAAAGTCTCGTCTCGGACAAAGAGGGATTTTATTTCAAGACCAGTCAAGTCCACATCTGTATACACACTGTACTGTGTAACTCTTTGAGACCTTCTGAACTTAATGAAGCTTTCGATTGGAGACAAGAGTCTCCCAGAGACCCTGACGCTTGTTCTGTGGATGGTGAAACATGGAAAAGTTTGTCTGTGAATGTTGCTCACAGACGTTTACTGTGTGCAGTTTGTAAAGCGGAGATACGTCCTGCTACATTTTACAGTTCATCGCTGGATCTCACGTCCCTGTCGGCTTGTTTTACGTGCCGCGTTCTGACACCGACCTGAACAAGAATCCTCAAGAATCCACGATTAAACATCAGCGACTTTCTCTGGGAACGAGTCGACCTGCGAAACAAAGTGTTTCCACTCATGCAGATGTTCGTTACTCTTCAGGGGAGGTTTGGCTAATTAGTCCGTTCTTCACCTCGGGTTCTTTCATCCCATCTGGATCAAACGTGTCGCTGACGGTTCTGATGCCGCCCCGGAAAAAAAAAAAAAAAAAGGTACTCGCTGTAGTTTTCCTTGACTCTGACGCCCTGGAGGTCATTTTTTAAATCCCATCTGGAACCACATCTGGTGCCTCGTTCAATTATGGGATTTATAAACTCACTGGCACATCTGGATGATAAGAGGCCAGTTAAACAAATGGTTGAGTGGATCAGCGCCGCTCTTCAGATTAGATCAGACGAGTTCTGAGCTCAGCCCGGCAGCAACAACACAAGGTTTATAAGTGTAGTATATTATATACACGGCGCAGCGTTGGTGCACGACTCCTCCAACAGCCATGATTAGTTCAGATTCAAATAACCAGACGATGTTTATACTGTCCACAGATCAGCACAAGCTGCGGACTCGCTCATGTGAACTGTAATTTTGTGCAGAAAATAGGCAGGAGAGAAAACAGCTGCGCTTAGAAACGGTGTTTTTATGTGTCTTTATCAGAGTCGACGTTGTTTAACTGCTGAATAAAATAGATTAATATCAGTAAGGAGGCCGATCGATCACATGTAGTTCTGACATCTCATCTCTCTGCTCTGTCCTGCTTCTCTTGTATCCAGGCAACACAGTCAGACTTCTACAGCTCCACTGTTTTTACAACTTCTACAAGATGGAAATGTAATAATCGTTAAAATGCGAACGCGTCTCACTACTCTGTAACTTCCAATCAATGGCTCACTTCGGGACTCGATGTTTTACATAAAGATTACATTCATTTGCAAACAAAACTGACCAAAACTTTAAAGGTTCATCTTCAAATTTAAATGTGTGCTGGTTCGGTTTTAAATAAACACTTAAATCCACTGAAGAGGAGCGAGAGGGACGATGGAAGGAAGCCGCAGGGAAGAAGAAGAAAACCAGCGTGGAGACAGATTATCTTCACACAACGCGGTGGATTAAGGATTTATTTGACCAAATCACCAGAGCTGGTGAGTGTTGGATGGTTTGTATGACACAAATGAAAAAAAGGAACATTACACTGAAGATGTTTTGATGATGGAAGCCTCACCTCAGCTCCACTGCGCTCTTCAGACGGTCGTTCTCGCTCTTCAGCACGGCAGCTTCCGGACTGACGTGAGAGATCTTCTCATCGTCCGTTCCATTAATGCTGGACGCCTGGTTGGTGGAGGGCGTCTCCCGTCCGGACTCAGTCTGGTCCTGGTGGTGGTGGTGGGAGGGGAGGCAGAGGGAGAGAGATGTGTTATGATTCAGGGCAGGTTCTGATCAGCTCTGACTGTGAGGGATGGAAAAGAAAAAGGGCCCCTGGGCTTCTTTTGGGTGAAACACTGTAAACACCTCGGACACGTCAGCTATGACAGCGGCAGGGTGAGAAAAGCCGTTGCCAGTATTCATCATGTCATATGGCCCGGCAGCTCCGTGTGCCTCCGAGTTGAGTCCGACTCCTGCCATCTGGACCCGGTGCAGGCACGGAGCGAGGTTGGCAGCCTGCGACCAGGCGGTGCCGCTCGGTGCACCTCAACATGATCAGATCGATGCTGCTCACTCCCTCACACAATTCCCCATTTTCAATAATTAGTCGAGGAACTTTCACCGTTTCATTTCTCCCACTGGCCTCCTCATCGACGTAAAGGGGGATCATCTTAAACTCGAGGCCTTTATTCACAAGTGTGTAAATGAGTCATAGTTGTTGATCGTCTCAGCTGGCAGCCGAAATATGTCGAACATTTGTCCTTTAGAAAACTGTTACTGACATCATCCATGCTGTCGACCACATGAGGAGCACAGATAAAGTAAACGCAGTTATTTGAGCGATGAACCAGAGAACACGAATTAATGGCTGAATGTGAATTGTTGGTTGTTGCTGTTGGTTTTCGTCAGCGGTGTTGGACTGAATGAGAGCATCAGACGGCAGAGAGAGAGAGAGAGAGATCATTTACCTGCGAGTGATTACTCAACGTCTCCACCTTCTCTTGAGATTTGTCCCTCGCCAGCTTGGCTGCGTCTTTTACCTCCTGGAACTTCTCAGCGAACTGAAAACACGAGATACAGAGAGAGAGAGACGTTGAGAAAGCTGCAATGATTCATGACAATACAAGCTGAAATGTCATAACGCAGCGAAGCTTTGGGAGGAAACGGAGCCAATTATCTGGTGATAGTGAGGATCTAACAGTCAGATATTCTCTTAAATCCATCTGATTGCTTCATTTTCTCCCTCTGATGTTCAAATCCTACACAGCCACACTCATATATGTTCTCTGAGCCCTCCTGACTTCCCGTGATGCTGCAGGGATGTTTCCTCTCACCTTGGCCAGCTGCTGCTCCGAAGAGAAGCCCAGTCCGAACACGGTGTTGGCCCTGCTGTCGGCCCACTGACCGAACTTCTGCGACGTCTTGGTGAACGTCATGTTGGGTGTGATGGTGCTGTTGATGATCACCTGTTGACACAAAACAACAATCATGTTGGAGGTCACACTGCTGAATCAGTGCAGATGTGGAGACTTCCAGTGAAGTTCTGCTGCCTGGATTTGAGAAACGTTCCTCGTTCAGCCGAGACGTACGAGAGCCGGAGCGCCGGCAGCTGCTTCCACACGATGAACAGTCCTTTAGATTTATCGGAGGACAATCCTCTATTGTAACTCCATTCATACCAGACTCAATCTCTGACGCCCGGCCCCGATGTCTCACACCGTGCCCACACTGACGAGTCTGATTACAGTTTGCATATTTATGATGTTTTTTTCTGAGGATGATTCACTGAATAAAAAGAGTCAGATTCTTGTCTGAGAGACGGTGCAACACAAAAGTGATTCTGTACACAAAGTGATCTTTAATAACTACTGAAAGAATAATTACTCTGTCCTCTATGGAGAGAAACACATTTATACATTAGAAGCAAAGTAATGAAATGAGGCGAGCGCTTGTTCTGATTTGTTATTTAATTTGTGGTCAAAGCTAACTGAAGCTCACATCTTATAGAATTCAAAGACTATTAAAGTTAAAGGTAGAATAGATAGATAGATAGAATAGACACATGTTGGGTTGGTAAAGCGTCCCGAGCAGCAACAAAGAGAGAAAATCAGAAACTCTCTGCAGATACGAGACACTAACACGCCTTTTCTCCTCATTCCAGCCTCCCTCTCTGTCTGTTTACGGCTTTCTGACATCTTTGTCTCGTCTGAAATCAGTCTTGTGACGTCTTGCGATGACGCCAAATAAAAATAATCTATAATCCAACTCAAATGCATCCAACTAAAGTAACGAGGCTGTTTTGAAACTGTGAGAAGGAGAAAGTTCAGATGTTTGTGTCATAACGCTTCTGACATCACAAAATCCAAAACTGTCCTGTTTTCAGACTCACTAACAAAGATCTATTCACCCAAAATGGATAAAGAAATCAAACACTGACTCAAGCAGACACGCGCTCTGCATTATGTGACTGCTGACCCACTAACCTCTAAGTCGTCAAATTACAATATCCATATTTGCAACGGCAGACGTTCACCTGTTGCGGCTCTGCAGTAAATCAGCTGCCAGAAAACATCTGCTGCAGTCTAAAAGTGTCACTGACGCCTCAGAAACCAGAGCGTGTCTCATCCTGCAGCTTTCAACTTACAACTCTGCCCAGATATAAGAGAACTTTAAAAAAACACACACACACACACACACAGTACATGCAAATTACCCTGACAATTAAGGAACAATGGGAGACAGTTTAATCACAGTGCAGCCCTTGTTTCATAGCAACATGGCTCTGAACACAGGATCCCAGAATTCAAAGTGCTGACAGACTCGTGTCCTTTTCTACGCCCCCACCGTCTCCCGCTCCATCTTTTCAGTGGCCGAGGTGTTAAAGCACTTTACTCTGCATCATTACCGGACACACGGGCACCTGAAAAGCAGAGCGAGCGAGCTGAACGAGCAATCAATACCCTCTTAGACATTTGTGTCCCACTCAGAACACACTGCTAATGGCTCCTAAAGACAGAGATCGCCGCACATACGCACATAAAAAACAAAAAACAAACCTTTATCGTGTTGAAAACCTTCGATTCAGGCTGCGTTCCTGCAGCAATTTACAGATGTGCCGGAGATCTGATTTAACAATGATCAGTCCCTTCGAGCGGCTTCATCAAAACAAATGTTACCTCATTTCCTCGGCGGAGGCGCCGGGACAAAAGCCTGAACAACAGTAACGCGTCTGATCTGAAGCAGCTGAGTGAATATTTAACACAGCTCACAGAGAAGTGTTGAGATAAGATGAAACTTTAATGATCATTGTGGAGAAACTGGGCCGCCGCTGCAGGATGAAGTGGAAAAAAAAAAAAAAGGTAAACAGATGGTGAACGTATGTAACCAACTGTTCAAACACTCAAACTGGAAGATATGAATCAAAATAAATTGTTTCCTGACGCTGATCACACATGAACGTATCAGAGCACCTTGTGTTGTTAATCAGTCCACATTTTAAATCCACCTCCTTGGTTTGATAGAAACCCTGTCGGATCCTTTTCTACACATCGTTCCTGCAACTTCTGCTTCAAATCTTTCTTCTTTAAAAACAGACTAATTCAAGTCAACGCTGAGCTGAGGATGTTTACCTGCATGATACTCAAGATGATCAAGATTTTAATCTTTTTTTCTTTTAAATGAATTTTCAGTAACAACAAGGAAATAAAAAAAAAAAAAAAACAGAACAAATACAAAACGCGCACATGTTGGTCAGCTGATACTGAATGAAACCGAATATAAAAATAAATAAATAAACCCACAACAGGTTCATAAATAAGCAGATATAATCAGTCACTTAATCAATCAGTGACAACTCAGCATGTGCAGAATGAAGGAGCGTCCTTGATTTATGACAGGTGAACTGTGGACTTCCACCTCAGGAAAAATCAGGCGCCCGTGAATCTGCCTGGTATTTCAGAAGCAGCAGAGTCGAGGCCTGTTTATGACGTAGTGAGTCCTGCTGGATGCACATATTTACTTTCAGTCTGTGTCATGACTCAGTCTGAACCAACAGGTGAGGAACGGAGCAAAGTAACTGAACCTGCCGCCTCCGTCTGCAGCCGGAAACAGAACGACGACACCTGAAGCCTGCAGCAGTTGCTGAGTCTCAGTTCAGGTCTTTAATGCATTTTGAATAGAGAAGTCTGTGTTGTTCAAATGATTCAGCACGGCTCAGACAGACAAGGTTATTGATCCTGTATGATTTATCATCCTCACCAAAAGATAAAAGAAGGTAAAAGACACCTGATGTGGAAACTCCACTAATGAGCTCTGTGCGACAGTAACAGGATGACCTGGTTGCCCCACATCGCCGTGGGCCCTGTGACTGTGTGTTGGCATGTAATGAGTGTGTGTCTGAGTGGGAGGGTGTGACGGAGGGAGGGAGAGCGGAGTGACGCTGGCAGCTGTGCCGGTGGTGAGCCGGGCTGAGGATCAAGTGGCACAGGAGGCGCAGAGTGAAGCTCATCGGGGCCAATGGCCTGAGGGGTCGGGCAGAAACTCAGAGACAGCCGGGAGGTTATTAGGAAAAAAAAAAAAAAATCTTCCTCGGCTGATTATGTGTCTGCGGAGCCACCAGAATGTGCAGCGTCAGTAAAGCAGCAGGAGATGCAGAACATGGGAGAAGGGGAGCGTGGATGGGAACGAGCTGTGATCGGCTGTCAAGAACCGAAAACGCCACAAGTTTTTGTCATAGCTGCGTGGGAGCTTTTTTTATTTTTTTTAAAGGGGTGATGAAAAAAAATGTAAAAATGTCTGGAGCCAGAAAGCCTCCACTCACATGTGACTTCACTCAACATACTGTAAAAGGGTTGAAACATGATACTCTGAAATCTGCATATTTGAATTTTTTAAAGATAAATGGGTCGATAGCACTTCGCTTTCCTGCCCCTCACTCATCTGCTGTCGTCCACACTTGCAGGATTTCAGTGGGTTCCGGCTGAACGTGCGGCACAAAGCCCAGTTCTGGACGGATATACATCAAAAATAACGGTGACAAATGGGCAGCGAAGGACGGTGGTGATGATGATGATGAACCGGAGGATCTGGCAGCCGCGTCGGGACTGAAACGCAGCCAGAGAAAGACGAGATGATGATGATGATGGTCGCCGCGTCCTCTCGTCAGAGCAGGCGGCGGAAAGGGAAAACTGGGACTGCTCATCAAGCAGAGGTGTGATGAGGACGAAGAAATGTTAAATATTTTCTGTGCGGCTGCCAGCCGCTCTGATGACCTGGTGCACATTATCTCACCATATATTAAGAGCTGCAGAAACACAGTGTTCCCTGGTGGCAGTGACGCAGGTTTGGTGTCCTGACGGAGGAGGACGAGGGGAAACCGAGGGCGGTTTTCTACATTTCCGCACAAACTTATAAAGATCTACGAATAAAAACACTGTGACCGAGCTGGTTCTCGTCCGTTACATAATCATAAAAGGCTGACTAATATACAATTCAGAAAGTATTAACGTTGTATTAAGGCTCTGATCTTACATAACATTGGATCTTGTCACACAGATCGCTGGGACTGAAACCAGATCGTCCACTGATCTCTGGGCTGGTGGTTCCAGCCGCTGCTCCTGCCATCGGTGTCGGACTGTCTGTGTGTCCTTTGACCGGTAAGATAGAAACGTGTTGTTTCAGTGCATCGAGGACTATAGACTCAAGAAAACGCTCCTGCAGGCTGCACAGAAGTGTCGTTCCATCCCAGCTCACCCAGCGCCTCGCAGTTCATGTCATGGGTTTCTTGGATAAAAACAAACTATCTTTGCGTGTTTATTTTCAGCCTCAGCAATCTTTAAATTTTTCACCGGGTTGGGTTGAAATTGGTCCTGAATACATGTTGAATATCTTTCTTAGCTCAGGACAAATTTCAATCCAAGGCTGAGGCTGAGAATATAAATACCAAGACATTCAGCTCAGAAGGCCAAACTGTTGTAGGATTTTGTAAAGTCGCACAGAAGTTTCAGCGTGAATTTGTTCAAGAAAACCTGGGAGAAGTTCTGGATTTTTTGGATGAGTTGGGGTGGAAGGACCCACAAGTGAATGCACAGCTGATGGAAACACGAGTATTGTCCAGAACAGCGGCTCCGCTGACCGTAACGCGGCCGTAACTCAACGCCGATGGAATCTGAGGGTGAGGCTGGAAACATGTGTCGCGTCTTTACAGTCTGCTGATGCAGCAACGTTTGGACTGGAAGAAGATAACAGAGTCCTTGATCTGCTGAACAAAACTGAACCTCATGATGTTGGAGACCAACGCTGGTGTGTCCATCAGGATCCTAACAGGATCGCTTTACGACTTGCAGACAAGAGTTCGATTTAAACTCCAAAGTAGGGCACAAGTACTGGATCCTGAAGCGTTGGGAAAACATGTCACCTTCATGTCCGGTGGTACCAACGCAGAGAAACTTTACTGGTGAGAAAGGTTATGAAAACGTAGGCTGAAATATCGTCCTCTTAACTACGATAGTTAGAAATATCTGGCAAACGTACCCGTCAGAAACAGATTCAACAAGCTCACCAGCTCGCAGAACACGAGCCAAAATGTTAATTTTGGACACTGGCTCGGAGAGAAATGGCAAGAAACAAGGATTCAAAAAAGAGAGAGAGCAGGAGGTAGGAGAGGAAAATATCAGCAAAGAAAATATTCCAAACAAGAGAAGGGCAGAAAGTTTTCTACCACGTTAGCTCAGGAAGTTATCACACTCGGAATAATTCATAAAGTACAGCAAGCAGACCCGTCACAGCGTTGTCATAGCTGTTGGTACATCGCTGCATGAGATGCAGGAGGAGCGCGAGTCAAAAGTGCTGATGCGCTCCTCCACTCGCCATATCATCCTCGGCGAGTTGCCGTGCCATCACGGGTGGACGAATATAAAGTGACGGTCTGTCAGAGTTACTGTGTGCAGCAGCACAGACTATTCCTCCGGACAGACCTGTCTCCCTCGCAGCTAGTGTACAAACTCGAAACTATATTTAACATTTATTTGATATGACTCAACGTTTCTCCGCTCACGGTTACTCGGCTCATGCTGGAGTCACTTCGCCTCATTTAAATTAACTGGAAAAGGGAAAAAAAAAAGGGGGGGGGATAAAACAGAAATCAGCAGGAGTCGTCTTTATTCATACGGAGATAACATTTTATTTCATAAATGCTGACAGCTCACTTGTAGCCGCTGCCTGCAGACATTTCCTGACACACGGCTCTGCTACTCAAGGTTACAGCAGAGTGGAGGAGCAGGAGGCCTTCAGGACATACAGCACATACAGATCCAGGTTCATACGAAGAAAACATTCCTTTATATATAAAAAAAAGGGACTTGAAAGATAAATATGCAAGTATTGTCAGCGCCGTAGCTGCAAAAGTGCTGCTTGATGACATAACAGATTAGAGTCTCGCTTCTCTGGTTTGGAGCCGTGGGAAGGGAGCTATTTTGAAGGTAATGGAGCCTGACTCAACAACGCTGCGCAGGAATAGAGAAATAATACATTTTAAACCGTGTTAAAAGATGTTTTATTTACTTAACAATCGGACTGAACATCCTCCAGTTGAGCAGGAAAATGTGTTCCAGATCTAAGAAGCACATCAGAAGCTCTTTTTATTTTGAGTCGGACGGCGCAAAACTTATTTAACTTCTAATTTTCTGCTTTAAATTCGTACTTTTAAAAATGAGCTTTTCCTCAGATGGTATAACTTGCATGAAACTGCCAGAATGTGAAGGTAACTCCGAAACTACAGGTGCAGCACAACCGCTAACTGCTGCTGGGAATAATCTTAGCTGCCGTTAGCAAGTAGCTCGGTTAGCCACAGCGGAGGTGATTACGATCTGCCCCTTTCACAGAAAATGTAAATGTAAATATGTGGACGTTCGCCCCCAAACAGAGGAACCAAACAGAACGACGTCTACAGACACAAACTACCGCCGACCTGTTCGCCTCTGCAGGTAATCTGTGTGATTTAAGACGGTGCGAGAGGTGATTGCCTCGGCGGTGTCAGCCGAGGGGAAACCGCTGTCATAACCCTCCTCCAGGTTCTCGCACATCCGAGACTCTGATCGCCATGGAAACACATAATCTACTCTTTCTCAGATGGCAGGAGAAGGTGTGAATATGGGATACAGGCACACTCGTGTGGCGCCTTATCACACGCATGATTTCATCTCCACACCTTAATGACTAAATGAGTCACTCTGTTCACATACAGATCGTGTTCGTCCTCATCACACACACACACACACACACACACACTCACGTCCAAACTGAACGGAGTGGAAAAACATCAAATCAGGTAAAAAGAAAAATCTGTCCACAGCTGATCCACCGGCACCGCCAGTTAGAAGCTGCGTCCTCGTGTCCTGAAAGTACGACGACTGTTGGCGCCTGCTGACGACAGCCAGTTACAGATAATTGAATATAATTGAGTGTAATTGGTACTCGACAGGTACGCAGCTCTTGGCTGCTCTGCTTAATTTGTTTAAATGGATGTTTGCTGATGTTCAGACTTTGATTTTGACTTTAATGTTGTTGCTCTGCTCTCACCTGAGCTGTTAACACCTGTTTGTAAAGACTTTCATAAACTCATATATTAAAAAAGGAGCACGATGTAGTTTCAGGGAAGAAATTTTAATCAGAAGAAAATAAAAGTTTTAATGATTCTCTTTATTTATTGTTTTTGCCTAAACACAAATAAACTTCTTTTTGTTTTCATGACTGAATGAACAAACTGACTTTAAAGGACGACACACTGAGAACAGCTCGTTTATTCAGTTACAAAAAAAAAATATGAATAAGTATTTCTGAGTCTGTATTATTACCTCAACAATATTGTAAATATTACATTTCTGGGTTTTAATTTCTTCTCCAAAGATACATAATTGCCTTTTTAATAGACTGAACAGTCACTTCCTGCAGAAAACTCGTTGGGTTTATAATACATGATGGATCAAACAGACAAAAGGTTTAGAAGGATTAGAAGAACGGTGGACTTGCTTGGATTTGTTGATATTCTTGTGTTTTATTCTGAAAATTATCCGGATGTTACGTGTCTTTGTTGTTTCGGTGTCTGACTTCGTGTCTGCTCTGAGCTGAATGATGCTGTGGCGGATCGGAGAAGACTAACCACGGATTCGGTGGACTTCAGGAGTTACTGTCATGAGCTACGTACCAAAGCGACACTTTGACAAACTGTCTCACATGATGTTCGCGTAACATGTTTGTGACTTGACTTTCATATCGCGAGTTGGACGGGATGTTGGTGGAAACAGCCCAGCCAGTGACCGCGGCTCGGGACCGAGTTTCAACATGTGTTTTAAACCAAAAGTCGATCTTCTCTGAACCTTTAACGAGTGTTAACCAGAGCACAAACACAGCGTTGTCACAGCACACAGATACGTGAAGTGAACAACGCTGGTCGTCTTGTTACCGTACGATGTTTTTCCTTCCTCGCATCAGAGGCACAAAACTCTCTAACGGTCTGTTGTTAGACTGACGCTGATCAACAAGCTGCACGTATTACGACGCATCATCATTCCTTTTGTTCAGTCGCTGCTTTAAGTGCTCCTCCTGCGTCTGTACCGTCTCTCATGAGAGCGGTTACGTTTCCCATCATCCCCTCCTGAAGTGATCACACACACACACACACACACACACACACACGTACCTTGGTTCCATCCACGCTGATGATGCGGTAGCTGTTGCGCGTGCTGTCGTAAAAATAGGAGACGGTGACGGCCTGTTTGCTGGCAGGGACCCAGTTCTTCTTGGTGGTCGGGTCGATCTGGAAGACGTGGGCCCGGGTGGTGTAGATCGGCTGCTCCCTGGAGAGAAGAGGACAATATGAGACACGGATCGCCGCAGATAAGGACACACTATATGTAACCGCAGATCAGTTACACACAGTTGTACACCGTGTGTGTGTGTGAGTGTTGTGCTCTCTCACATTAAGCCTGCAGAGACTCTGCAGCGTCTCCAGAGAAGCCCGAGAGTCTCGGCGGGGACGGGCAGGTGATAATGTAACACAAACCCTAAATCCTTACAGCGACCCGAAGCTATTAGCACATCGACACCACCTCCCCTCTCATAGGAGGCAGTAACACACGTCTGGGTGTTTGTGTGAGACTGAGCGCTTGTATACACGAGTACACACTCACATCTATTGTCTCGGGGGAAGATTTTCCCACGGCATCGAGTATATGGGAGACGATGATCAACTCGTGGTAACGCAGTCGAACAAGAGAAGAGTCGCTGTGGTCTTTTAACTTCAAAGTGAACAAACAGACGGCTGACATCACCGTGACTCTCTCAGAGGTTTTCATCAATCTGAACGTTCACACAGGTTCATATTTGTCCAGGGACTCATTAGATCGGTAGCATTTTCTTTTGCTTCTTATTCTGTGTTTGTCCGACACCGACTGACTGATGAGTATCTGTATCACAGGCCACGTAACATAGTGACACTTCAACTTCATAGTCACTCTGAGTCAAACCGAGACTGAGTCTTAACATTCGTAAGCGTGACACCACTGGATGTGTTTGGGACAATTTCCAGCCGAGTTTGTGGCCATGAAACCTGACATTTTAATTCAAAGCTCGATCTTTTCTTCACCCTGACCGGCCCGAACCAGAGCGCAAACACAGCGCTGACTAGAATCAAGTTGCTGTTCTGCAGAGATTAAATTTTTTTTGCAGATTATCATGATGTCATTGTGTATTTAACCTTTGACCTTTTGGATATCAAATGAAATATCTTCATCTATCAGATATTTGTGTAAAATGTTACCACAGTTAAATCATATGGATTCTTGAGTTATGTCCACAGTGACCTTTGACCGCCTAAATCGAATCAGTTCATCTGTGAGCTCAAGTGAACATTTGTACCAAATTTGCAGAAATTCCCTCGAGGTGTTTTAAACATATCAGGTCACCAATAAAAAGCCAGATGGACGTACGGACAACCCTGACACCGAGTCTGCTTCCGGCACAGAGGCGTAAAAATCAAACTTAAATAAACGTAAAGATCTACAGCTGACTTTTACTCGACTGACTGGGTCGACTGTGTTTGGCGCTCAGGTCTGAGTGACCGTCACGGCTTCGTGGTAGCATTTCATTTCAAACTTCAGCTGCAAAGTTCTTCCAACAACAGTCTAATGAGTGACATGAGAACAATGAGGACTAAAGGCACTTAAAGCTATTAATGTCAGTGGTGATATAATGTTTTCAATTCCAACCCTGAAATTAAAACCAGTGGTGAATCATCTTTATGGAGCAAACTAGAACTGTAGTGGGAAACATTATGTTAACACGGTCCTCACCCGTCCCGGGAATAATAAGATAATGAAAACTCTGCTGAGCTTCACTGAATCATCTCTGTAATCACATGACTCAGTCCTTCATAACGGTCCTGCCGGTTCAACAAATCCAAAAATCCCGTGCTGAATCAAAATCATTTATCTAAGATCAATTTCGGTTTAACTGACGACTCATCTGGAAGTCAGAAAGCTGCACGTGTGGGTATTTTTAACGACTCGGGAGCCAAATCCAGACAGAACGAGACAAAAACCCAACTCAACAATGAACATGACGGGGAAGAAGTTCAAAATCGTGTCATCCGTCTCTGAGAGGGAGAAGTAATCTGCCTCCCGGCGACGAGCGGCTCGCTGGCCGTGTGATTCAGAGGAGGGATGAAGGCGCCCGCTCAACCCGAACGACCGCCAACTGGAAAAAAAAACAAAAAACGCTCCTCCTCTTTATGACACATCCTCTCTCTCTCTCTCTCTCTCTAGACACCGATTATCATCTCCATCACACAAACACACAGCAGCAAGACTGGCTACCTGTACTGGAATAAAACAAATCGTCTGACAGTGACGCTTCATCAGTCCTGCTCTACCGTCCTGAACTTTACGAAGACTTTTTAATCGAGTCTTCAGCTTTTTAAATTTTAGTGCCCTCGAACAGTTGGAACAAAAAAAAACAAAAAAAACACAGCAACTAATTAAAATCAATACTCTTATTCCCCTCCAGCCATCTCAGAAACAACCGCTGGGTGTAATCGTTTAAAAGCAACACTATTCTAAAATGTTCTCACTTCCAGATTCAACATCAGCATCCTAGAATATTTCTGGGTCGTAGTTCAGACAACACCTGCATTACACTCATATTCTCAGTTCCACATTAACTCTACGGGGGGAAACTCGACAGTCGACTCTTCTGAAAGTGAAAAACTAGTCGCACTTTGCTCAGACTGGACCCAGCAGCTTTTTGAAAAAAAAAAAGAAAAAAAAAATGAGCCACTGGAAGTTCTCGATCTGAAAAAGGTGAGTGCAGGTGGCTGTGGTGCTTTCTGTGAAGTTCTGAGAGAGAGGAATAATTATGTCGAGTGGCTGGATGAGAGCGATCGGACGACACCTCGAGTGCTCAGTAATGGATGTCGATGAAGAGGAGAAGGAGGAGGAGAAGAAGAAGAAGAAGAAGAAGAAGAAGAAGAAGAAGAAGAAGAAGAAGAAGAAGAAGAAGAAGAAGAAGAAGAAGAAGAAGAAGAAGAAGAAGAAGAAGAAGAAGAAGAAGAAGAAGAAGAAGAAGAAGAAGAAGAAGAAGAAGAAGAAGAAGAAGAAGAAGAAGAAGAAGAAGAAGAAGAAGAAGAAGAAGAAGAAGAAGAAGAAGAAGAAGAAATAATGCTGGAAATAAAAGTGTGAAGTCAACACTTCTCTTTATCGTCTACATGGACAATTTAATATCACTGCTTTGATTCTGTTCTCTTTGTCTTCTGATCGTTACTGATGCAGTCACACGTTTTATTGGTTTGACAGTCAGTCAGCCTGATCTGTCCTTCGCCCTGAATATCTGTTTGTCCATGTTTTTCCTCTCCTTCATGGATCTCATACACGGTCACACCTAAAAGTCACACTGTGAAATTCACTCCAGCCTCCCTGTGCAACACATACGGCCGCTTTCACACCACCAGCACGAATCTGTTTTTCCCTCTTCTTGGCGTATTCATCCGGATTTTGGGCTGCGACTGAATCATTAAAAATGCTTTCTTAATACACCCTAATGCAAAAGCTCACCACAGGTTTGAACATGTATGAATCATAAACTGCAACAAAACCAGCAGGAGGATCACTTTAGATCACGTCTAGAGTTTGCAAAGAGATAAGATCATTTCCATGTCAAAGGACGGGTTAATAAATAACTTAAACTTGATCATAAGTCAGTTTTTTTTTTTTTTTTTTAAACGAGGCTCATGAAGCTGCAACAATTAGTCGACTTATCGTGAAAATAATCAGCAGAGTACTCGATAATGAAAATAGCGGTTACTGTCGTCACCTTCTGGAGTCCCGACACTTTCTAGTGTTCCTGCTTCCTCAATTTTGCTTTCCTTTTTTTTTTGTCCCGACATTTACTTTCATGACATGAAGGGCTTCGACAAAATGTGTGAAGTGGGCTCGAGGCTGCTGAGCTGGACGCCGAGGCGCAGACACACTTTGCTTGGCACAGCAATAACATTTTTAAAAAATCTGTCATGCGCAATAAAAACCCGTTACAAAATATTGCACAAGGATGCGGTTGGGAAAATATGCCTGAATCCAAAATCATCTGAGAGCATGTTTTTCCTTTCAACAAGTCACTGAAACGATTCCAGACAAACAGATGTTGAAGCCGACAGACACAGAAACACATCACAGGTTCGAGGCTTCAGCAGCAGGGAACTGATGGTCCCAGTGTGTCTGTGATGCAGCCGAGCAACCTGCAACAGCAAGTTGTTAAAAAGGGACATCGAGTTCAGGATCACTTTAATGCAACGCCGTGACGTCCTGCTGCAAATAATGTCAGACAGACGAGCAGGCAGCAAAATAATTCACAAGCTAATAAAGCTTCTGCTTCCACCAGGATTACAGTTCTCACAGAAATGAAAGCCTAATAAATTCACTGCCCGCTTTAAGCCTAATCTCAGTCTTCATCTGTTTTGGGAACAACAAAACCCATTATGCAGATCACTGCTGTTGCCACACACACACACACACACACACACACACACACACACACACACACACACACACACACACACACACGTTGACCTTTGCAGTGGTGGTGTCTGGAGCCAGCTCACACTGGCAGGAGGCGAGAAGTGACGCCGAACACATGGACGCACTCACACAACTGTCGCTGGAATCCAGTGATCTGCTTTTCTCAGATATAAAAGCATCACGTTGATTGATTTTACTGGATCAAAAAAAAAAAAAGAAAAAGAAGAAGACAAGCAGGCGACATTACGGCCGCTGAATTCTTTCTAGTGCTGACTGTCGGGTCCTCCGTCCCCCATCTGGTGCTTTAAATTATTTACAGGTGTGTGTGTGTGTGTGTGTGTGTGTGTGTGTGTGTGTGTGTGTGTGTGTGTGTGTGTGTGTGTGTGTGTGTGTGTGTGTGTGTGTGTGTGTGTGTGCTGGGGGGAGCTGGTCTGAGCGACTCGTTTGCTGGTCTTTGCCTACGTACACCTACACACCCACCTCAGGCTCATCCATCCTGATGATGCAGCACTCGTGTTGTGAATAAATTAAGAGCGAAGGAACACGATGGCAGCAGGTACCCGAGTGCTCGGCGTCGCATCTATAAATATGTTTTCTTTAAGTTAATCTCCAGCGAAGTCCAGAACTCTGAGACACGTGTCAAGATAGTTTGCACTTGTTTCTAAAGTAATATACGTATTTTTTTTCGTTACAAAACAACAATATCGGAACGTGAATCTTGGAAAAATGTCCCTATACTTCAGAATTTCCCTCTTTCGCTTCAGTGACGGCAGCCGCTCGAGCTGGTTGGTCTGGCACGACCTCGTGGAGTTTATTTTTAGCAGCAGACGACGTTATAAAACCAAAATAAAAAGGTTTCATTGATAGAAAAACAAACCCTGGACATTCGGTGAGGTAGCTGCGTGCGTCAGGTTCATCCACTCTGATGGAGACGGGGGCTGAGAGGACACTCATCATCAATGGTGAATAAACGTACTACATTACCTCGGAGGAATATGGAGCAGCAATGTTGGGAGGGATGCACGACGCGGCCTACCTGCCTCTTATTCTCTTAAATCCTGTGAAATGTGAGCTTCAGGTTTACCTAAACACAGCATTCTCCAGAGCTTTAAGGGGAGTTTGAGTCGGATAATCCTGCCGCTTAACGCCGACAGTTTAAGATGACGCAGGATGACACCGTGTCCCGGGAGAAGTGGGAATATCAGCAGGCAGCTTATATTTCTTAAATAAGTGTTTGGATGGTGGTTGCGGTCATGGTCTGTTCTGCTACACCTGAAGAATTCAGGTATGTGGTGAAACAGCCTCGTCCGGATTCCTGAGTTTCACAATCCACTGCGAGCTCATTCCCCAAAACGAAGTTTTACTCTTCAATCACAGTCATCCGCCTGAAGAAAGTGGCGCATGTCAGCGGTTTGGACGCCGATTGTGCGATCAGGGAGTCTGAGGTCAAACGGTTAAAAACGCCACAACTGCAGCAGGCTTTGTAGCCGCGTTTGACAGCCATCAGCAGTTTCAGATACGAGCGCTGCAACATTCTTCACGTTCCAGCGGGGAGCGAACATAACATGACTTCACACAGCACATGAGGCGGCACAGTCAAGGACACGAGTGCAGATCAATCACTGTGACCGGGGGGCTGCACAGGTAACACATTGGACAGATTTGGTCGGCGCTGAAGTGCAAAAGTTCAACACTGGTTATTTGCTGCCAACATTTTCCTGGATGAAAAACAGGTAAAGTCTCGGTTTCACTGGCAGCATTGTTCCCGAGGTGTCGACTCCCTCTAAATGGGTCAGCAGAGAGATAGCACCAACACACACACACACAATGTCTGGGTTTACACCATGTTTGGAGTGTGAAATGGGCCGAGAACGACTAAAGAGCGTCAACTGTTCACCCGGGTCCTGCTGGGTGAAGACCCTCGGGGACAATGATGCGAGCGAGGCTGTGGCGCTGTAATGAGATCTCTTCATTAGCGAGACAACATCGCTCTGCCGGCGGGACTTCATAAGGTCACCGGCCTGTGGAGGAATATTTCGTCATGTCCCTCTTGGAATCCTCCAGAGGGCAAAAACACAAACCTGAGCAGACATTTACAGTGAAATGCACCAGGTTATTGTCAGTGACCTGAGGAAAAAACAAACCCAGCGAGCAAAAGACGACTTTCGGAGCAGGAGAGGTCTTTTCAGGATGCTGATGTGCAGCGAACACGTTACGTCAATGCACCACTTCAAGAGCTGCTGTGTCGAATTCAGGACGGTCAAGTTGTCCCGATGAGAGGGGCACTACAGCAGGACGATCACCAGGACGCATCCTCTACGCAAGATTGTTAGCATAGAAAATCCCGTCTTTGAGCCTAAGAGCTCTGACGAAACACGGAAATTGCATTTCTGTCTGTTCAAAGAACTGCAGAGTCAAAAGCTGCATTAGTCACTTGTCAGATACGTAAAGTGCAGCAGGGGGGAGGAACACTGACGCGTATCCTTCTTCACTTTCTCTGCCAGCGCTAACAACAATACGCTAAGTGACTCTTCTGTGGCACCGAGTAACAAAAAGAACATCTTCTCCCGAATCTGTCGGCGAGGGGAAATGAGGAACTCATATCTGGGTCACGGGGAGCACAGATCTGTCGACTCTGCCAATATGGAAATGGATAATTAGAAACAAATGCGTCGCGACCACCCATTTGTGAACGCAGAATGGATGTAATAACTTGAATTCTCATTAGCCGGCGTAATCCCGCTCATACGTCAGATGAACTGAGTCGAGGCTCTCAGTCTTTTTCACCTGAAAGGCCTGCTGGAGAGCAGAGCGGCCTTATTAGCCAGAGCGGCGTTTTGTCTGAGTGAATGAGCAAAGTAGGCAGGAGAGGAAAGCTCTGCGGGATCGTCACTATAACACCACCTGGGCTTTTATCGCAGTAAACACACTCCTCTACTAATGATGCCAGAAGGTCAAAGAAAGGGCGGGTTAGCCTGCAGACACTGCAGCGACTCGAAGATCCCTGCTGACTGGGACAAACACTGAAGCACTGAACATTAACACATTTGACCTCTGAGGGATATTTCTGTTCCATCTGTGGTCAAAGCTAACTGAAGCTCACGTCATATCAATAGAATCAGAAAAGAAAGGTAGAATCAGTAGGATTTTGTCCCAGCTGTTCCTGAACGCACCACAAAGACAGTTGATTGCTGAGTCTCATTCCCAGGACGTTAAAAATGGACTCATGTTGGGTTGGTAAAGCGTCCCGAGCAGTTTAAAGTGTTTGTACTTTGTTACCTCTGTTGATTGATCTGCTGATCATTTTCTCGGTTAATCATGTGGTTGTCAGAAAACGCTGACAACTGACGAATGATGATAGTTTGTCTGTAATAATCAGAAACGGCCCTGACTTCTAGTTGAAACTGTAATATTTGATTTGGTCACTTCTAACATATCAAAATATCATGATAGTCTAAAAATACTGTAATATTAGTTTAAACCGACAACATTCAACTCTAAATCTTCCCACAAGGTGACCTTCATTATCACTACCAGTGTTTTGGCATCATGCAGTGAAACTGAGCTGCACTTCATGCCAGAACAGCTCATTAAACCGGGGAGAGAGCCCGAGAGAGAACAAAGGCAGTGGGCCAGATTCAAACCAGCAACCTCAGCAGGTCCTCCTCCGTCACACTGAGGATGCAGGAGGATGCAGAGCCCAACTTAATCTGAGCGCTCGGAGAAAAGAGGAAGTCTCCGCAGAAGCACAGCGCGGCAGCAGATGGCCTCCTAGGCCTCAACCATCTGGCGAGGAGACGTCCAATCCACCGTCAGTCTGTCCGCTTTCATTTACCCACAATTCCTAAAACAGTAAGACCTGCTTCTACTCCCGTGCTGCCCCTCCACCACCCTCACCTCACACACACACACACACACACACACACACACACACACACACACACACTCTCAGATTACAGTGCGGTCGACTCTCCTTCCCCGGCAGCCAAGAGACGCACTGCCACGTCACATGTCACACAGCCTAATCAATGCGTGTTAAGCCTCCAGCCGTCACTCTCTGGTCTGCCAGGAGATTATCATCTATCCCAGTGTGAGGGCCGCTCCAAGCATGGATTATTATTCTAAATAGCAATATGCTGATTGCATCGCTGACTGCGTGACCACTTGGACAGTAAGAAGAGGCTCTCGGGCAATGAGAGCTTTATTCTGGAATAACTCGGGAGACGCAGGGTTTAATCTGTGAAACTGCACTTAAAAATACAATAACTGGAACTTTCTGTCTGTCTCGCTGTTTAAATAAGAGAAATCTTGAATGACATATTTGTTTTATTGGGCTCACAATCATGTCATAAAGACGTGATGATCAATAACAAAAACGTGTAAAGTTCAAGTGGGCACTGATGACCTGATTACTGCAGGTGTGTGTTAGTTAATCTATAACTGCATTTAGAAGCCAAGAGATTCGGGGACAAAGAGACACCTGAAGAAGAAAACAATAAAACAAACACTCTCCACCCTCAAACACACACTTCTCTTTATCGACTGGCCACCCGGGGCGGTGAGCGTTACATCACTACCACGTACAACGAGCAGGAAACACAGCGCACACTCAGGCATGAACTCAAATTTAGATCTGAAATGATTTGCGATGAGCTGATTAACCGATGAGCCCACTGACAGACAAATAATCTGCATCGGTTTGAAGTGCTGCCTCTGCTTTTCTTCATCTCTCTGACTAAGAAACTGAATATTTCTTACAGATTATCTCAACTCTTCAGCTCTCCGTCCCTGCTGGTATTTTCCCGCGTCATTCCTTCTGGCGTCACTGTCACAAAGGCAGCGTTAGCAACATGGCTACAGCTAGCTAGCAACAACAACAACAACAACAACAACAACAACAACAACCGTAAGAATCCAAATTTGACCCGACAACCCTGATCTCAGCGCTGTGGCGGAGTAAAACACCTGGTCGTATTAAAAGTCGGCAGGTTTTGATCCTTAATGTCTCAAACACCGGAGCTCTCTCTCCATCGTCTGTTCGCTCTCGTTGCACCTCAGTTTGTTTGTCTTGTACAGTTCAGAGTTTCCACAGTTCTTCCAGTCGTTCCAGCTGTTGTTACTCGTGACCGGGGAAAACAATACCTCTTAGTGTTTTCGTTTGTGCAACGAAAGACGCACTTCTTCTCTGCTGAAACCGATCTTCATTTTACTAAAGGTGAAGCTTAGTGTCGCAGCTGGCGTCATTTTATAACTCAAATTAATTGGCAACAATTTGATAAAACTTTAAGCGACTTCTTCACAAAAGGCATCGACATTTACTGGTTCTAGCTTCTTTATAATATATTTGGGGGCTTTGAGCTGCAGGTCAGACAGAAACAATCATTCTGAAGACATCACCTTCGACTCTTCAGAATCAAAACTGTATTTGTTTCAAAAAGATTAATGGAAGATGAAAATGATATTTAGTATCAGACAAAAGGAATCCAGTCTGTGGGCCTGAACAGAGAGTTTAAAGAACGGACGGCCAGATGAAGTTTCCTTCATTTGTTTCCGCCTCCTGGGAAGAATTCAGCCGTCAGGTGATACTGCAGGTTGGCACCGACTGAAACCAGGGAACTGGAAAATGAAACCTTGTTGCCATGTTGTCTGTCGGTACAGAAGGTGTGACGTCCTGCTTTAATGCTGCTGGTCCGCCGGGCCGGTTTCATCATGAAACTACTCTATTGACTCCATTCAGTCGTAAACCTGCTCGATGAGGAACCTCAGCTCCTGAGAAGGAGTCAGGACGGTTCGACTGGTTTCTTACACATTCAAATAAAACAACAACATGTCCGTTCAGGAAACCAGGTGGTGCTTTTTACGTAACAAGCTCACACCTTGTCTCAAGCTTTACATGAATATCTTAAGGCCGCAGACGGAAGCGTTCATGACGTTTACGTGAATTAGTCGAGAGCTGGGACGAGTTAGATAATCACCAACGCTCAAATTCCAGTTTCTTAAACGTGAATATTTCCTCCTAATCTGAATATCTTCGGGTTGTTGATGGAAAAACAAGACTTCTGAGAAAGTCATCTCACATTCAACTTCTCTCGTTTATATAATTCTATAACCAAATGACAAATGAGTTAAAAGGAGTCGATGTCTGATGGAGAAGTTGGGTGAGGTTTTCTCGTCCAGCAGCGTTGAAGCTTTCTCCCAAGCGAACGAATGTCGCTGTGGATTTATTTTTATTCCTCCTTTTATAAAAAGCATCAGCACCAACCCCATCTGAAGCAGGAGCAGGAGCTTGACTGAATAAAGCACATCAATACTTTCTGGTAGACACCTAAAATAAGAATATGAGCCTGAAAAATTAAAATGAAATGGGAGCTTTAAGTTGTTGAGGAGAAAAGCTGCAGCGCCGTTTCTGCTGTGAAGCTCCAGAAATGTTTGGTGAACTACGAAACTTCACCCGACTTTGTGACTTTGTGAGGAGATGTTAGCTAGCTTTTAATTTTTGTAAATCAATCAGTTGTTTTGTCAGAAAATGGTTTTAAAACACAAGTCAGTGTTTCAAAAGTCCAAAATGACGCCTGTTTTGTCCACAAACCAAACAAGGACAATAATCACGGATTGCACCCTTGAATTTGTCAATAATTTACTCAGAAACAACAACAACAACAACAACAACAACAACAACAACAACAGCAGCTCAGCGTTGTTAAGGTCTTTTCAAGTCGTATCAAAGCCAAACACACAAAAACCAGGAGTCTCCCCTCCAGACAGACACACTCAGTAATGTATGTAGATGTGAGGAGAAGCTCGTGATTGCATAACGATGGCAGCGAGCCACAGAGTCGAACATTCACACCACAGAAAGAGACCAAGGAGGCAAAATAATGTGCTGTAGCCTGTAAACAACTGTGGGAGTGCTCCACCACTACCTCCACCTCTGTGGGCAACACACACACACACACACACACACTCCTAAGAAGTACCAGCTCTCCTTATTAGTGGGCAGTGTTGATTCTGACACCTCCAGATCATATCCCATATCCCTGCAGGCAGATAAAGGGAGGAGGTGCAGGAATAATCTAATAACATACGAATAAATCCATAAGTGGACACACATGAATCGGGGATATCTCTCTAACACACACACACTCACACACACACACACACACACACACACACACACACACACACACACACACACACACTGCCCTGTAATCCGGCTATAAGAGAGTAAATTAGGGTCTCTCCTCCTGTGATAATCAGATTAACAGGTACCACACCAGTACAGTTTTATGGGAGGAATTCTAACAGTCGCGCCGGTTGCAGGTGTCTTTAGAAAAACTCACCCCATCGCCGCTGACTTGAGGAACAACTCCTTCTTTAAATAAAAAAATAAAAAAAAATAAAAAAATTCAGGCTCTGTTGACTGAAGCCTGGGAGGGAAATTAATATTATTGTTTGTTTGTTTAAAAAAGGCGCAGTCAAAGTCCACAGATGATTAGCGGTCCAAAGAGTTCATTCTCGGTGCGCACAGCCTCGAACCAGTCCTCCTCCTCCTCCTCACTGCTGCTGCTGCTGCCGCTGACAGACAACTGAAATATGAGAGCGCTTCTTCGTAAAACTCGATTCACCGGGTTGTCAGGACTCCCAGTCTCGGTCAATTCAGGAAGTTTTCTCCCCACCTCCTCCTCTTCTTCTTCGCTTGTTTGTCTGACGTCTAGATTAAATCCGCACCTCGGAAGCCGCGTCTCCAAACAATCGGCGCTGCTGGTGATTTGAAGTTAATGTTTTGCGTTTTGTGCTCGCTGCGCAGAGTTTCTTCCTCCCAACGGGATTGTGTTTCGTCGGAGGGCAGCAGCAGCAGCGACACTGAGCGGCTTCCACCTGCTCACACTCCTGCTGCCTGCCTGCCTGTCTGCCTGCCTGAGAGACAGACAGACAGGCAGGCAGGCAGGCAGGCAGGCAGGCAGGCAGAGAGCCACCCACACTTTCGGGAGTTTTAACCCCAAACCACCAGACATGACAGCAAAACAAACACTGTTTTTCAAGAAGCACAATTATTATTATTGTTATTTAAATAAACGCGACTGTCAGTTAAAATCCGAGCGTACTTACATGTTTAAGCGGCGTCGAGCAGCGTAAATTACGCAAAAAAATAAAATAACGGTTTATGGTGAATATCTACGACTAGCTGCTCCAGTCATTAGCATCTTCA
Source organism: Acanthopagrus latus (assembly GCF_904848185.1). Taxonomy (NCBI): domain Eukaryota; kingdom Metazoa; phylum Chordata; class Actinopteri; order Spariformes; family Sparidae; genus Acanthopagrus; species Acanthopagrus latus. The sequence continues at coordinate 32,596,908 of NC_051042.1, read as the reverse complement.
GCTAGCATGCCTCTATGTGTCGGGTTTAAAGTGGACTGTCGGTGTCACAAAACACACTTTAAACGGGTTCTTATCGACCGCTGGTGCCGTTTTCTGACCGGCCGTCAATCACATTCAGGTGCGCGCGTTCCCGGAACTATTAAAAAAATATACGCCCGTTTGTTCCGGGGGGACGCTTTACAGCGACGGACTGGAAGTAGGATTTCTTCAGTTAAGTCGTTTGGTGACTTAAGAATTAGTGTGCGGTGGAATCTAAGTATTTTCACGTCCAATAAAGGTGAGTATTGATTATTAGCGTGTACTGTGACGGTTGTATTGGATGTAAGGTACGCCATCTTGTGCCTGAGTGCTAGCTAGCCGTAAAACAGACCGCCAGTTAGCACAACAACAACTTGTGCTGCAGCTAACTGCAGTGTTAGCAGCTTTGTCGTGCGGTTCTGGAGCTTTCCATTTGTGTCTAACAGTATGGCCGAGACCACGGAAACACAGAAGGAGTACGAGGAGCTGTTCGCCCACAGATTTACTTCCGAGGACCCTGAATACCAGCAGTACAAGAGCCGGCCACCGGACCCCCCACCCATCGTGGAGGACTGGAGGAGTCGTGGAGGAAACCACAGAGGCAGGGACAGGTAATGTAGCGACAACCCTAACCCTTTACACACTTCTTCTAGAGCTATGTGATATAGTGACAAACAGCAAAAATGTAAGCAGGAATTAAAGGCTAATTTACAGCTAAAATAAAATAATAATAAAAACAACACAAGTGAGTAAACAAACTGTTCTCAGTGGAATATAAGGTCCAGAACACTGTTTAAAGTTAGACAAGTGGCAGGGTCCGCCACATATAAACAAAACAAAACCAGTATGAAAGTGTGTTTTTATTTAGAGTGCACTTTTTTAAGTTGGAGGTGCAGCAAGAGACTTCCTGACTCCATATTTTGTGAAACTTTTCAGTCCTTGAGTTTGAGGGTTGTACAGTTTGTCTTTGTGATCTAATCCACATTAGTTTGACTGAACTGGGGGTTTGTTTATAAGCTGTATGATTGTTCAACTGTCTGTATCAGAGTAAAACACTCTAATATAAAGCTTTTTTTGTAGTGAGCCCTCAGATGTGATTTATCAAACGTGGTAGCTTCATCAGTCTTCAAAATAGGTGGAGTTGCCCTTTAAGTGACACAGATTTAACCACTGAAACATTAAACTTCATACTTTACAATTCTAAGCATAATTCTTTGCACTTTGATCTTCAGAATCAAGAAAGTACATACGTACATATATGCAGATATTTTGAAATATCTGTGATGGACCAATATCTGCCAGTTAAATCGGGTAACCAATATAACAACAAGACAAAGACGGATAGTAGTTTCACCAGTCTAAAATTGGTGGAGTTACCCTTTTAAGTAATACAGATTTTACTATTTTGAAAATAGCATTACATTGTGTTTGCAGTGATTAGGAGAATTATGCTTAAATGTGTAATCATATTTGTAGATTTTCTTTTTAGTATTTTGTTGCATGTCCATGTGATGATGATGATTTCATGATCAGTTTCATCATGTAAAGGAGAATCCCAGTGTTCTTAACTGGGATTAGAGGTTAGATAAACACATTGAACACTGCTACGTGTAAGATAAGATCAGATAATCCTTATTGATCCCCAGAGGAGGAAGTTGTCTGGGTGTTACAGCAGCACAAGGACAGAAGAGGTGCGGACTAACAGACGCCTCGAGAGAATAAATAATTAAATGTGTACAAAATAAGAACAGAACAACAGTGGAAACTGCACAAGAGCAATGAGACAAAAATGCAAAATTACAGGCTATAAGCAGTACAAGCACTACCCACAACTAACGTTTCACATCCAGAGAGCTGTTGCCAAACGCAGCCTACTCTCTAGCGCTGGGATGTAAATGGGGATAAAACAGATTTCTTGGACATTAATTATCATCACTCAGTCTCTGTAGCTGTCGTGCATGCACAAGTGTCTGCTGTTGAAGATTGTTTGTTTGATCATTTGTATCCGTCTCCATGTAGGGACCGTCGTGGAGGTCGTGGGTGGGGTGGAGGCGGAGGTTGGGGAGGAGACCGAGGCTGGAGAGGGGACCATCGTGGGCAGCAGAACTGGCACGACAGAGACCGAGACCGAGACAGGCACTCGGGTCATGGAAGTGGGTATCGCTCAGGTCCTCCAAACTCGTACCAGGGGTACAACTCTCATCATCAGAGACCACATTATGACCGCTACTGATCTCCTCTTCTGTCTCTCAGGTGTTGTCAGTGGTATTCTTAGTATTCACAGTCTTAATACTTACATTGCAGTTCCATATGAGGAAATGTGCAACTGTTGTCTCATTCTCATAAGCTGATCAATAGATCAATATTATTTACTGTTCATCATTATGATTGGAGGAACTTAGTCAACAGTCTGAAAACAAAATATTATCGTCTAAATAGGGAAAAAAAAAATCAAATACTCCGAATAACTTCTGTAATGTGACAGAAGAAATTGTTCAACTTCCGTTTCATTTAAATAAGCACTGTTGTTTTTCTGTAGCCACGTCACATTTCTCCCTCTCATCTCTCAGCAACACTGAAAATAACTTCTCTTTTTTTGTCCTATCGTTTATTTTAACAATATCTGATTATGACGTCATCACTCAGGAGTTGTTTTGAGCTCAGATAGTTTTGCCGCCACATTTTTCACGTGCTTTGATACCAGGGTGGTGTTACGATGTACAGTACAGTATTATTGCAAACAGTGATTCTGATTCCAGAGAGAATTTATTTGTATTGCAGCGTTTATTATTCTGAATCACACGGATACTTTTGAACTGAGCTGTTGTCAATAAACGTGTATTTTTCGTAATCAGTGATCGTGTTTTTTGTTGGGCTCAATATTTCACGAATATTATCTTAGTTTCCGTGTTTCGATAAGTATTCCTACCATCCTGTAGGGATGCACAAATTTAAAACATGCAGTTGGTATTTGAAGATAATAAAAAGCATGAAGATACAAACTGATATTTTCTGACTTCTCTAAAAGGTCCCCTTTTTTTTTTGAGTGAAATCCTGGACACCCCGTCCTCCTCAGGCCACTAAAAATCCTTCAGCTGGCAAAAAAGGAATAATGGCTCTTTCTTTTAAATTACTCACAGCTCAAGTTCACAGTAAGACCTTTCCTGTGCCAACGAGTGGCAGGTAGACATTGATTTGTTTTAAGGGTTTGTAAGCCAGAAAGGTGAAGAACCAGAGACAGTTCTTCGTCCATCCGGTGGCCACTTCTGGTCTGTGAGACAATTTTGTAAAGCTCCAACACGTTTCAAATGAACGTGAAATATGTCATTTTATTGATTTTTTTTCTTCTTTCATTATTTAAGATGCAGCATGACATAAAAGAAAACAGACATAATGTACAAACTCATTGACTAGAGAGTGATGCAGTAAAGAGTCCTAAAACCTGGAAATCAGTTTACGTTTTTCCACTTCCAGTTCCTTTGTCTCAAAGTCAGTGAGTTTATTTTTATTATTGTTTTGAGTTAAATCTCTGAAATCAGGTCTGTGGTGGCCACAGGCTTCATATGTTTACATGTTTTCCTCTACAACGTAAAATACATAATTAAATGTCCCATAATTTAAGTATAGTGTTGAAAATGGCGGTTGCTAACAAGTGTCTGAATGACACTACAGAGGTTGTCGGGGACATTAAACGTCCTCACAGCGAACTTTAGTTACACACTATTCTAACTGTCTTTACAACTTGTACATTGATCAGTTTATAGAAAACCTGGGTAGTAATTAAGTCATGTGACCGTGATGTCGTCTGTTTATAGCCTAACATTAGCTTTTTTACTGCTACAGATTCACACTTTGAAAATCACAAAGTTGTGTTCAGGTGTGAAAATTATCTTGATGAACGAAACGCGTCAGTATCATAAACTTGTGTTTGACGCTGATTATTTTCGGCGATAATCCAAAATGAACTCCAACAATCCCATCGGCTTTTTGTTGACATTAATCTACAAAATACATCTTTTCTTAATTTCATAATTTCTTTACTGTTTTCACTGCCATGTCAATATTTTCCTTGTAGAGTATGAAGATGTGATTATGCTTCCACACAGGCTCCAGATTTCACTGTTTCAGGCTGTCATGTTCAGTCTAGCGGTTGGCACATTAAGCCACACGCCCTCAACTGAGCTGTGCGTGGAGAGAAAGCCGCACTCACAGTAAACGGCTCAGCAGAAGCCCAAGACCAATCGTTCACATTGCGAAAAGCAACTGAAATATTCATGTGCATCATTAATACATTATTGCCACATGCATCATTGGCTTTGGCACATGTAGCTCATTGCCTAAAGATGTCGGCGCTCGCGTGTCTCGGTCCATCTCGCAGCAGATCTCGATTAACTCACAAACGGTGACTTTGTACACGTTGGCCTACTCCGCTGATCCACAGCACAAGCAGAGGAATGCTGCATTGTCTTATCACTCCCTGAATGCCACTCGGTGGTGTCTATTTATGGCTCTGGTGAGGACGGGGTTAACAGTTCATTTGGACTTGAGCAGTGCAATCAGCTGTGATGATGAGGGAGGGAAGGAGGGAGTGTGTGGGGGATGTGCTGAAACTGGCACACAGCAGGGCAGGCTGCAGTCACCGCTGTAATCAGTTTAGATTAGAAAAACTTCCATCCATTATTGCTGCGTCTTCAGAGAGCAGGGATGTGCCGGACAGAGACCCGGACAGAGACGCAGACAGTCCGTCAATAAAACAGGGATTTATTGGCAAATAAATATCAAAACTTAGCCCAACTGTTGCACTTCGAGATTAGTGTGTGAGCGCCGGAGCTTTATACAAGCTGCAGTTAAGGACGTTACATTACAACGTGGACACAGTGTTGGAGCCGCTCAGTGGAGCATTAAGGGAAAATGGTTAGACTTCCCGGCTATAAAATTAACCACATCTTACCCAGCCATTTCCACCAATCAACTTCCAGATTAGCACCCGTCTAGCTTGACTAGAGAGAAAGTTATTTAATCGTGCAGCTCTTCTAGACTTTCCAGATTTTATTGGGGTTGTATCCACTGTTTTAAAGATGCTTCTTTCACATGTAAGCTTATGGGAAAACATCTTTTTGTGGCCCCAGTGCATCATGTGACAATGTAAATACACGGTTTGTCCACTATTAAAGTTGGTTTCAAATCCTGGTGCTCTTCCTGAGGGCTGAACACATCAGCAGCTAGCTTAGCTCAGCTCAGCTCAAAGAGGTTGTGGTTAAATTCAGGACAAAATATTCCCTCTCCATTACTTTTAAACAGTGAAGTTCTGTCAGACTGAAAAAAAAAATGCAAACATAAGATGAAGACAAACACCTGAGTCATCATGTCTCAAGTCAAGTGAAGTTACAGGTATTTAACCTCACAGACTGTAAATTCTCTCATGGTCACTTTTTCTGTGTGGGTCAGCATGTTAATCTGGTCCTTTGGGTGCTGCAGAGAATTAAGTGTCTCTTACTCATTCATTGCACTCATCTTGTGAATGGAGTGAAAAGCATCTTTAAGTGTGAGAGCAGCGTTTAGTGTGTGCAGTGTGCAGCATCACACAGATGTCTGCATGTATATGTGACCCAGGACTGAGGAAACTTGGTTTGCACCTGAGGAGTTGAGCATTAAAATGGCTCAAAGGTAACAGCTGCTGTCCTGTTTATCACAGTGCTACGGTTACTTCATGTTTTCAGCGTGTAGGTTATCAGTGTGGGTGTTAATGTTTCCCGTATAGAAGGGAAGGATAGACGCCAGATGACATCCAGTAAATCAGACGAAGGATTAGGTGACATTTAGTAGTGAGGTTGGATCGTAGGTTAAGGATCTTACGCGTTGTCGGGCCGCAGAGCGAGTGTACTGGAGTCTTCTGCAGACAGAGCCTGAAATTTAAAGTAATCAACAATGTATTCAAACTAAAGTAATAAGCCTGTTTTGAAAAGGGGTGAAAAGTACATATGTCTCTGTTCAAATGCTGGGAGGAAAAGTCAAGGTTTATTTTGCAACCATGTTGTTAATAAAATGGTAAATAAATGAACCGTGTTGTGGCTCAAACACATGACATGACACATGACTAGGTTTTTTGCCCAAAAGTTGCCAAAATCTTAACCTTTAATCCCAATTTATAAATCAAATTATTTTTCATCTCCTGTCTTCTTCGACCACTGTAGTCGAGTGCAGGAAGGTGTGTTTCAGAGGAGGTCAAAAGGGGACAAAAACACTTCTTAATGAAAACATTTTCATGATTATCACATTAAATTTCAGATCCTCTGAAATCCGACAACAGTAATCAGCACAACAACAACGTTTCTGTCAAGCATCCGTCACACTACTCACTGGAGAGGAGCTCATGAAACTTTTGAGCGCCCCCTATAATCAAATCCATCGCCTGTTATATTTTGATTAATAGGATGTTAATGGATGAAGGTGAGAGTGAAAGAGAATGGAAACAACAGAGAGAGAGAGAGAGAGAGAGAGAGAGCGGTGCAGGCAGGACCAGTGAGAGCCCCCTCGCTCTGGTCTGCCGGGCTGTCAGGCTTCATGTGGCCTGTTTGTGACGATGCAATGTGACAGCAATGGAGACAGTGTGCTGGAGGCCATGTCCTTGATGATGAACTCATCCACTACAATCATCCCTCCACCCCACCCCCACCCCCACCTTCCGTCTAAGTGCATACGCACACACACGTGTGTGTGCACAAAACATCACAGCCTCCCCACCAACACACACACTCAGACTCCACATCCCCCCCAGCCCCTGCAGCACTCGGCGACCTACATCTGGTGTTGGAGAGAGAGAGCAGGGGCGAAGGTTGGCCCGGGCCGGCCTGCCCCCAGCAGACAGTGGGGGAGTGTTCATGTAGCGTGTGACGTGTGTGAATGGCAGAGAAATCTCTTTGTGTTCCTGTTGAGCCGAACGCCCCCGGCTTGATGATGAGGTCCGTACAGATCCGTGCACAGTCGCACCCCAGCACACGAACACACACGTGCAGATAGTAAGCAAGCACTCAGACTTAAGAATAGACTCTAATAATTACTGCAGCAGATCCCTTTGGATGACATCTTGTCCCCCCCCCGCTCATCCGACTGCGTGCTCTATAAGTTAATCATGCAGCCACTCAGGTCATCCATGTAAAGACAGCGGACTGTGCTGCAGCCGAGGGGCGCTTGTTAGTCTGATTATATCTGGTGGGACCTCCACAGGGACGCCGAGGCTGCAGGAAGTATTCAGTTCCTTTTGCATGAGTAACAGTACACATACAAAAACAATGTGAGTAAAAGTCCTGCACTCAAAATCCTCCTTAGCTAAAATGACTATTCTTAGCTAAATTGACTTAAATATCATAGTGTCTCCTGTGGCTAACATATTATTATGTGTGACATTTAAATGCTGTATTGATGCTTTAATGTGTAAGAAGCATTTTGATGCAGGTCACTCCAGTTGTAGTTCACCTGTGTGAAATACTTCTGCTCCAGTAGAAATGGCACAGTAGTATTATAGTAAACAAAATGTATATCAGAAATAATAGTAATAATAATACAGTAATAACTAAAGACAAACCAATGTCTATAAACTGTAAAGATAGCGAGTAATCAATATAAATGGTAATAACCCACTTTTGCCTCTGATTTTTGTACAACTCAGAAAACATTTTTGTTCTTTAGAAAGAGTAATGGTGTATAAAAATGTACTGTCTGGTACCAGTGCTTGGATCCAGGATCCAGTATCGGTGCTGTATCCTGTTAAATATCAGACCTTACTGCTGCTAACTACCACAGACACACTGCAGCTGGAACAGCCGAATAAATTGATGTGTTTACCGGGGAAAGTACATCTAATAATCATCTGTATGTATTTATAAATGTATTGATTTGACTGTAATGTTCACAGTGTACTGATTGATTCAATGTGCAGCAGCTGAAGGTGAAGCGAACTTATTAATTGTCTGATAGTTCAGTTTTGCTCACAGTGAAAGTTGTTATTTTGTGTTACACACAACACACAAAATATTAGTCATTTCTTTTCCGTCTGCAACTGTCGACCAGGTTTGCATAGATTTCTCATCATACCGCCATCTGCACTGATACTACAATCATACACCAGTAAAAGGCAAGCGGTTGTATTCTACACAGTGAGACGGATGACCCTCCTCTCCTCTTTCCCTCTCTTGCGAATTAGAAAGTGCGAGAAGTCACAAATGAGCAGTTTCAGTCGACGTGATCAAAGCTCAACACCCGGTGATTCAGTGGCTCAGGGGGGCTAGTGATGCTCGTCACACAGTTCTATGTATGTACATGGTAATTAATTACTGGAATACAGATTACATAACTCCCACCAGATGGACAAACAGAGGCTCACACACACTCCCTCGTCCCTGCAGGTTGATGTTGTTGTGGAGGGGGTCTGGACACACACCCAGAGCCGGATCGCACAGCAGAACATTCTGCATAAATGTTTTTAAATGGATTACAGCCACCGAGGATGTGTCATGCTACCTGGGTGTACAGATATGAAACGGCTAGGATTAATCACCGTGGTATATAACAGCATCCACCGGCTGCCCACTGGAGTCAGACTGAGCGCAGGCATGGCAACCAATCACCAGAATAAATGTTCGCGAAGTACGTTGATGAAAAACCACAGATGCGTTAAAACAGTTTCTTAATGTTGCTTCTTTGTGTTTGTTTAAGTTGAATTTTCTATTTCTCTCTCTTTTGCTCTGCTTAGGCTTAAGCACAAAAAAACATTCTGTTCGGGTTTGGAAAACATCTTTATTTGGCTTAAAATTGTTGTTTCGGTTCCCACAAAAGGGATGGAAATGTCTCCAGGTCTCCTTAAACAAGACCCGGTTCAGTCTACTTAAAAACGGCTGGAGACGGTCGGCTTTCCTGTGAAAAACCTCCAGCTGTGGTCGCCACAAAAACTGCTGGAACTGCTCAGCGTTTCTGCTAGCGTTAGCCAAAACTCAGCTACTGGCTGCTGACGAGACACCACAACAGTGTACTGCTGCCTTCTATTGTCCTGTCACAAATGTTCTTTTTGTTAGTTATTTAAACTTATATATTAGACCAATACTGTGCTGATGTTCCTTTAGTTTCTAGATTCCAGTCCAGGTATCTAGTTTGTTTTCAAACAGCTTCAACTTTTGGAAAAATACCAGTGTTGTGTCCAATTTGGCATCTGATTTTTTTACAGCGCACATTACATTGTTTTGTTTTTACAGAAGGAGTGAAGTATAGAAAATGTACTGTCTGGTACCGGTACTGATTCCCGGTGCCAGTATCAGTACTGCATCCTTTCAAATTTCAGCGGTACCAAACCTTACTGCTGCTAACTACCATAGAGACACTGCAGCTGCGACAGCCGAAGTTGATGTGTTTACTGAGGAAAGTATTTATAAATGTATTGATTTGTGTGGACTGTAATGTTTAATGCATGTTTTTTAAATACATGCTTTTATATATGTATGTTTCTAAAATGTGGACCTCAGGAAGAGAAGCTGTGTTTCAGGCACAGCTAATGGAGATCCTGACAAATAAAGAATATTTTTAAAAAAAGAAACTCATGGTCCAGTCCGACCAAAAGAATCTGTCACACGGGTTCTGTGCTGCAGAGGCACAGTGAGGAGAGAAGAAAAGCCTTTCTCTGTTTTGCTTATGGTAATGTAAGTCTGACTCTGCAACGCTTCAGTCCGGTACAGTCATGTGTCAGAAGTTGTCACAAACAGCAGAGGCATGAATCCTCTCCCCTGCTGTCGGTGTTCAAGTAGAAAGCTGAAAATGAAGAGAGACAGCCCATTCTGCTGCTCTCTGCCCACACAGGCCCAGAGAAACAGGAATAAAACCACACATATCAGAGCATCACAAATCACTGCCATGGATCTGTAATCTAATAGCAGTAAGAAGTCGAGTTATTCCCCCCGTACGAATCATATTCTGCCTCAGAATCGGTGGAATCGTCCCTCCTTCATCCTCTGAAGAGACGTAACTAGCAGCTGTCATGTTTTTTTTTCCTTTTCCCCTTAAGACCTTGAAACTTTATTTATTTTTTTTTAACACAGCACAAAGGAGCAAACAGAGGATTGTTAGTGCTGCGCTCTGTTCGCCCTCCTGGTTTTTTGAGTGCTTTGTGTCTGGTGGGTGGTGAAAACCTGTCTCAAACTAGATTTTCTTGGTTCTTTCTGTCATGACGGCTGTCTAAGTGGGCAGTCAGCGGGAGAAGCTCTCAGGTCCCGGTGACTCACCTGACAGCCTCCGTGGATCACTCTCCTCGTCAAAGCCCACTCACAGCCGTCTAAAGTGGCCTCGTTTCCACCGCCTTTTTCGTATGAATGTGCGGATTATGTAATCTAAGAGCACTTCATCTCTGTGCTGTAGACACAGCTTTAGAGATTTAGGAGGATAAACTAACAACGCAGATTATTCCCCTCTGTTTTTTGACTAATTGCATAATAATAGTCTGATTTGAGGTAGATATTACTTTGAATTTTGGCATTTAAAGTATTTAAATAAAGGTAATTACCATGTGTTCAGATGTTTCAATCATCTTCAAGTATTTCTTAAAGGGCCATGCCACCAGTTTTACACATTAAGGTGTGTTTGCGGGTCTTGAGTGTGTTGCTACAAATGTGAAAAAGTATTAAAACATATTTTGTGGCTTTTGAAGCTGCATGTAGTCAGATGAATTCGACAGTGTTGACCCTCAGTGGCTAAACTGCATTGTGGGTGATGTAGGCACCAGCTTTTGAAAGGGAAAACAAACAGATATATCAGTTTGCATGCTGCTGGTGCACAAAACCACAAAAATACTATTAGAATACTGTAGAATTAGTTGTCAAAGATCTGAAGAGATCAATGATATATTTGTCTGAAACTACAATATTTCCTTCTTCCTCCTCGATCATCTCACAGCCCTGATGCTGGTAACCACTGACAGACCGACTCTGCTCCTCAGGTCATCTGACAGCTGGCTGTGTGGAGGATCTGGCATCACCTAGTGACCGAAAGAGGAACGATCAGAAAGTTATTCATGAGTAAAAGTAAAGAAAAGTAAAGATATCAGGTCAAAATATGACTTAATATGACTCATGCATACGAATAGTGCTTCAGTTAAAATCCTTATGTACTGAGCTTAAATGTAGTTAAGTACCAAAAGTACACGTGAAAGCAAATTACACACATATATTTTCATTAATTTAAACACTGCATTCTGTAATATGCAAAGTTACTAGTAGCTAAATATATCAATAAATAAAATAGAAGAGAAGGTACATAATATTTGCCTCAAAAATGTGGTGGAGTGGAAGTATAAAGCAGCTGAAAATGGAAATACTTGAAGAATGAACAAGTACTTCAGAATTGAACTACAAGCCTGAAAGTATCTGATATTAAAGGTAATCGAGTAAAAAATTACATATATTTACATTTTTGTATGTATTGTGTGATGGATTAACTGATTATCAGAACCAATATTCAACATTTTGCTGATCATTAGTCTGCTTTTTATCTGATTGTAGATAATAACAATTAATGTAATATAAATGTAGTCAAATAAATGCAGTTGAGTAAAAAGTACATTATTACATTACTTGTCTTCAGAATGTAGTGGAGTGAAAGTATAAAGTAGCAGAGAATGAGAATACTCAAGTAAAATAGAAGTACCTCAGAATTGTACTTAAGTAAAAGTATCTGATTTTAAAGGTACTCGAGTAAAAGTAAATTAGAAATAAATGTACGTGTTTGTATATACTGTGTGATGGAGAGACTGACTGTCAGATCCAGTATTTTATCTGATTAATAAATTATAGAATATCTGAATAAATTATTCTGAAATCGCACTTTCTCTAATCTGAAAAGTAACTAAAGTTACCAAATAAATTATTAGATTATTGTACTCAAAAATGTAGTGGAGTGGGATTATAAAGTAGTTTAAAAATGTAAATACTTAACAAGTAGAAAAACCTTAAAATTGTAACTGATTAGAAGCTTTTCATAGACGATTTAGTAACTTCAGCCTCGTCTGGAGTTCATCAGAGGAAACAATCGTACTGCGACCACATTTTATTGCCAAAAAGCTCAAAATAGACGTTTTTTATTTTCATTTATTTCACCATGAAGTCCTGGAACGTTGTTTCTGTTTTGTTTACATTTTAATGACGTGCAGAGCAAACATGAAGTCATAAGTTACAACATGTACCACTGGCAAAAAGTTACATGACACACATGGATCTTTAATACGATGCCAAAAAAAAACAAAACAACAAACAAAAAAAACAAAAGTACTCGTAAAGACACCTGCTGAATAAATGATAACAGTGCACAATTTAAAAAAAAAAAAAAAGTATGCAAATATTATACTGTCAGTTTATGTATCAGCAAAAACTGTCAGCTAACGAAGTGAAATGGCATCGAGGATAAACTCCTGCGCCGCCGGCAGCCGGCTGATATCGACACGCAGACACGACACCAGATCACAACTGATGCTGGAGTTTATGCCCAGTTAACTAGTTTCACACCAGAGCTGTGACGCTCCCACGACCCCGACCTGCTCACACATTCCTGATCATGTCTGTACACAACTATTCTATATACAGATACACACATCCAGCACACAGACACACACACACACACACTCTTTATTCCGAGGGATCATGAGGCACTACGTATATCTCCAGCAGTCCAGTCTTCCCAGCAGTCTGAGGTGTCCCTGGTTCAGTGTACCTGCATGACACCGTGTTCAGTTCAGGTGTAGTAGATGATCTCTGGTATCTGGCCGTCCTCCACTGACGTACCGTTGTTATTTCCAGGTGAGCTAAAAAAGAAAAACGTCGTCTTGGTCCCCGTTGCCGATTCCTGGGTCACTTTCTTCAGCCCTTTTGTGCCGTAATGGGAGTCTGGGCCCTGAGGTGCGAAGAGAGAGGGAAAAAAAAACAAGCAGGCAAAAGGTTAAAGCCAGTCTGGGCTCATTTATGCACTTCAGGACATATTTTAAATTTCAAAGTTCAGACTGACCTTTAAGGTGGCACATGCAGTGTAACTGACACTGGGTAAGATTTCCACAGGCTCCTTGAACATCACTCTGAATGTGTTTGCGGTGCCGTCGCAGCTGAATCCCGTGTCGTTCTGACCCAGTGTGATGCGTTTGTCGCTCTCTAAGATCTACAGAAGAGAATAACGTTAACACGAAACTGTGAAAGAGACAGTTCACCCCAAAATCATAAATACATCTTTTCCCTCCGACCTGTAGCCTGATTTATTTATCTTGATTGCTTTGGTTTGAGATGTCTGCTTCAATATAATGGAACGAGACGGCTCTCAGCTTGTGGTACTCAAAGCACAAAAAACAAAATACATTTGAAAAACTCAACAGCAACGTCTCTTTCCAGAAATCATGACCTGGTTTTCCCAAAAGAATCCAGAGCTTGTTGTGAGCAGTTTCAAGCAGGAACCATTTTCTGTCCATATCAGAAACGGAAGCTGCATCTACTCACAGACAGCTCAGGATATAAACATTTCTCCAGAGAGACGTAACGTTAGCTAGCTCAGTTAGCTAGCTCAGTTAGCTAGCCTGCATGTACATGCACCTGTTCAGATGCTGCTGGTGGGTGTAGATCAGAGTTGTCACGTTTTGCTTGGATGTGAGGTGAAAAGTTCATATTCTAAGTGTAGTTTGTTGTAATTAGCCTTGTGATCCAGCAGATAGCGCTCTAAAACTTAATTATCAGCTTGACCTCTGGCTCCACTGTCCTGTCAGTAAACTAATCTTAATGTGAGCGAGCAAACAGTAACAACACCAAAACATCTGAGAGGCAGTTTGTGGAAGTACTGCACAATCACAAATCTGCAGACTCACCTGCGTGCTTAACACTTATCAATTCTAATGAATCGCATTAGGTTATCAGTGCAATATCCAAATAACAGGAACTGCAGTTATTATATAAAAAGGTCAAATGCGTCTTAAAACAGTGTTTTAACAATGAAGTTCGAAACAAAACTGCTCACAGTTAAGTCTGTGGTTTATCTTTAGAAAACAAGGTCATGATTGTTGAAAAGAAAAAGTACTGCTGAGTTTTTCAAATGTATTTCTTATGTTTTTCAGTACCAACTTCTCTGGACTTCACAATGTCAATTGTCAGCACGGCCATCAAATCTAATTCAGTTCAATCAAATTCAAAAAACTTCCTTTGTCCCAGAGGGGCGGATTGAAGATTAAATTGAAGAAATGTAAAGCAGATTTAATCAAATATTTTTGATATTTTCTGATGTTGTATTCAGGTTTTTCAAATTCAAATTCTTGCATTGCTTCTTGATGGGGTTTTTTTTTTTTTGCAAAATGGCAAAATCAAAGACATATTTACATTCCTTAAAAGAAGCAAAGCAAACTGAATAATAATGTTTTCTGTGGTTTGGAACATGGTGTTTTGTGCTGGTACCAATTAACTCTCCATCACAAACACACTGATGTACAGGAGCCCTGAGAGGCGCATGAGAAAAATACAATTCTGGTGATCCATTCTCTGAGTCGAACCTAAACTGTCTTCTGTCCTGTGTTTTCAGCGGAAGAACTAAAAAAAACCTCTGGTGTCCTAAATGGGAAAATTGAGGTTTATCGCTCAAATTTTCTCTTAGGTTGCTTTCACACGTAGCTTGTTTGGTCTAGACAACAGCAGTCTGACCTAAAAGTGGTCGTCTCGGTTTGGATCCAACTGAACATCATTTCAGTTAATTTCTAGCATGAAAACATTATTTTGGAGGGTTCGGACTTTCAGGCGAATACCGGGACGCTGCGACAGGCGAACATCAGAATCAGAAAAAGGAGAAAAAAAAACAATGCACCAAAACAAAATGAGCTGCTGGATCTGACTGGGGAGGAGGAGACAAAATGTTTAACTGGCATTTGATCTAAAGACTTTATAAAGAGTCAAGTGGAAAAAACACCAGGACCTTTCAAGCGTTGTTCTCGAGGATGAAAGAGGACCGGAGAGCGATGTGACCTGATCATAAAGAAACTGCAGCAGTATACAAAGGTGTGCAGTGCGTTGACTCATGAGACGACCTGATTAGCAATCTGTGTCTGCCAAAGAAGCTCAGCCGCTGATGTGGTTAAATCTTCCTCCAACTTCAATTCCAAGAGCTTCTACCGATGCCACAGAAAACACCTCGGAAAGTGATGACTAGCCGAGCGTTCACCTGCTCCCCTCTGTGTTTCAAGTTTCTACTGTCACGCTGCAAATATATCCTACTTTCTTCAGCACATATTACAACAGAGAACAGCTTCTCCCACCAAAAAACACCAGAAAAGACTGCTCACACGATTAAAGTCTGAAACCAAAACTAACCGGATTAAATGTACTTAAGTAACAAAAACATGAAACCCGGTTCGAACTTTAAGATTACGTTCATTTCTTGTTCTTTCACCACAGTGTTTTTAATTATGGTAAAATGATATTATAAGGCTTTCAGGTTTTAACATAAAAAATAAAATCAGTATATTTTGGATGGTTAAAAAAACAAAGTGCTTATCTTCCAGTCAGCTTGGCCGTTTAGCTTAAAAAATATTGATCACTCGAGTGAGTTTTTTCTCATTTGCCTTCTCAGGGTTTCCGTACTGATGATATTAGAAATGTTAGTTTTCCATCAAGTTACCTGTATGTTGACCTGATAGTCAGTGGGCCCGTGTATTGAACCATACAAGCCAAAACCCACTATGGATATTCTTTTGTTAACATTGAATCTAAAAGAGGGAAAAGACAGACAGAAAGAGAGAGAGAGAACATTAGAATTTAATAACACGACTAAAATTCAGATTCTCAGCTCAGATCAGCCGCTGACGTCGGCGAACTCACCTGATTCTGTCGCTGGTACCACTGTACCCCCATCGACTCTCAACCTGCTGGAATCTATTAATGCTGCACTCCTCCCCCCTGAGGCAGCAGCGGGGCCTGTCAATGTAGTCGACCCGTGGTTTGGGGTTTACTGTAAAGTGTAAAAACAGATTTACCACCTCCCGATCGAACAATATTCCAGACTGGGCAGGCCCTGTTGCACAAGAAAGAATATCAAGCTGGTTTCTGTGGTTTGAGCTGTATGGACAGTATGTTTATTTATGTCTGAATCAGTCAGTATAGTGTTGAAAGAAAACAAAAAAAAGCACCACCGCAGCACGACCAACGACATCTTTGTGATGTGCTTACCTGCAGCGAACTCCTCAACTGTCATGAGCGGGAAGCGGATGAGCGGGAGGGCTTTACCCAGAACCTTCTGTTTGTTCTCCGAGGTCGGGGGAAGCTGTTGTCTGTAACACTCGGCCTCCGCCCAGCGTACCACCGCCCCGAACAGGCGGTTCTCCCTGATGCTGAGTGTGTCTCTTTGCAGCACTGCACATAAGGTGTCTGCGCACACAAACACACAGAATACTAATCATGTCACATCCCAACAGGCGGCAGAGAAGGAAACGTGAGAGAAGCAGCACATACCGAGGTCAATGTCTGTGAAGCCCTCTGCGTTTATTGCGTCTGCAGTGCTTTTGTCTATAGTGTCTAAGCAGAGACTGGCAAGCTGAGGCTCATCGAATAATCTTGCCTGTAATCAAAGAGCAAAGGAAGACAAGTAATTATCTATTAGTCAAAACTGGTCATTTACATCAGAAGTGAGATTCAAATCATGTGGTGCGAGTCTCAACTCATCTTACTCTTGTGCAAGTCAAGTCAAGACGAATCCTCAGTTAAAAGAAAGCAACATTACAAGAAGAGTTCACCCAAATGTGAAGGATCAGTCATTATCTCGTCACCCTCATGCTGATGAAAAATCGGGGGAAGTTTCAAAAGTCAACAAAACATTTCTGGAGCTTTACAGCAAAAAAGCAGCTCAGCAGCATTCTCCTTAACAAACGCCGTAGCTGGGGACTTGATTTAACATATAAAAAAAACCCCAAATCATAAAAAGGCTTCATGCAGCTCGTCCGCCTCAATTTAAGTCTCCAGAAAGCTTTTAGCGCAGCAGCTGCAGTGAGGATTTTGGCTTAAAAAAAACAAAAAAAACAACAAAAAAAAACAGGATAAAATGATGTCTTTTCATATCAATTTGATGGTTTCCTGAGACTTGGATTAAGATGGACGAGCTGTATGGAGCCACTTCATATTTGTCTGTTTTTCAGTTGTTAAAAGAGAAACCTGCTGTTTTGCAGTGAAGCTCCAGAAATGTGACCGTTAAACATCACCCGACTGATCTCACTTGTTCCTAAATTAATAGAATTTGCATTACAGATGATATTGTGTTAAATAAATGTTATCAAACAACTGCTTTCAAGTCTGACAAAGGAAAGAAAATATCACAAAACTCCATGAAATGTTCATGAAATCAAAACGAGTGGGCAACAATCACACTGACGATTAGAGCAACCTGCTGGGAAAGTGTTTTCTCTGGATTGCTTTGGGTGGTTTAGACGAGACAAAAGCAGCGTTTTTTTGATCATAAATCAGCTGAACATGCAGCCTGAAGGCAGAACAAAACGCTGAACCCAAACAAACGGCAGCACAAACCAAAAATAGAACAGGTAATGTCACGAAAACTCAACCGTCACCGGCTGAAAGAAGGGCTGGTGTCGACATAAAGACAGAAAAATGGCTTCTTCCTGCTTTCAGGCTGTCTCCAGCAGATCAGAAAATGAAATCTGTAACTACCATAAAAATCAGACCAATCTGTTATAAAAACCCTCCAGTCCTTCTCCACTAAACGCTCTTATTTTGGTGTCTACTGAGAATATGTTTTCTCACTTTCCAGTTGAGGTGTCTGGCCAAGACGTGAGTTTCAATTTCTATTGCAGAGATTTGAGGATAACCACAAATTTATTACATTCACAAACACAAATGAGGTTAACTGGAATTTTCTTTGGCTGTCAAAGCATCAAAATCTGAATCTGAAACTCAACAGTAATGTGTATTTCCAGAGTTAATATCCCAGTCGCTCTGGATAATCACCAGAAATCAATATCAACAGTTTTCACAGGGACTGTTTCTTTGGGATTTATAGATGCAGGTTGTCTAATGTGAAATATCAAGTATGTACAAGTACCTGAGTGAGGAGCATGAAAGCGTTGTCGGCTCTGAGGTGCTTGGTGAGGAACTCAACACAGTGACCCTCCAGAGCCGGGACGGCGTACTTCTTCGCCGTGTACAGAGTCGTCATCACAGTCTCCGGACCGATGTGGACCTCGTCAGAGTACAGGAACCTGAAGGGGAGGAAAACAGAACAAATGTGAACACTCAGGTTTGAATCAGAGAGGTTTAGCTACTATATTTGACACAGAAGCATCTTTAAAATAGTGCCGAGCGTCTTTTTGTGTTTTTCTGGGACACAATGAAATCTGTCAAAATTACTGTTTGAAAGCTGGGAACAAACGTCTCATCTGATTTATTGTCTTGTTCTCTTCTCTCCTTATCCCACAACGCCTGAGTTAAACCATAAATCTGCTGATCATAGTCTGGATCTCTCTGAGATTTACTTTGCAATATCTGCAAATGTCATATCATTGTCCAAAGAATTGATATAATATTGATTGTAATGAAACTTCTTCTTCTTCACGTACAGCTCAAGTGTCGTAACTATTCATCTGGAGGAACGTTTTATTGATCAGTGTCAATAGTCACATAATGACTGATAAACTCATGAGGTGGATTATTCTTTTATGGGGGAACCAGTAAACCTGCCTGTATCTACAACTAATGTTAATATATGTAAAAATATCCGTAAACAGTGTTTTATGTAATCAGAGTAAGTGTAAATGAGCTAAAGCTTCAGCCCACACTTTTTTTTGCCAGGATAAACCTGTCTTGATTTGGTCTGACTGTCATAAATAAATTAATTATATTCTATATTATTTATCTAGACATGTATTTGAGTCTATCAGCTGAATTAAACAGGCAGACTGACTTTACTGTAGTTGTTTTTCTCAAAATATGTTCAGCAGCCCACATTTATCTGGACGTCAGGAGCGTCGTGAATATTACACTGTCATATCTGTTTTGCAATACAAAAAAGGAATCAGTCATACTAATTTAATTTCGCGAATCAAGAGGCGTTGATGCAAAATTTCCCAATAAAATATCTATTTATATATTCAGTTGACAATACAGATGATCACCATCACAAGAGAAGTCACATTAAAAGGCTAAAATCAAAGATTTTGTGTCATTTTAGCTTGAAATTGTTGATCACTTTTGCCTTTTAATGAACGTTTAATCCATTAATGGACTGATTGGTTGAGCTGTGAGCTAAAGCCTCTGGACGTGGGAGTGTCTGTGATGATCTGAGGGCTTTTAATCACTGTTCCTGTCATGGTGCTCTCATGTACTTGTCACCAAAAGGGTTAGCAGCTTCCTTCAGATTTAACCCCTCTGTTGACACCCACACTGACTGACTGACTCACTTCTCTATGCGGTTTTGACTGTGGCCTCCCCCACTTTTGTGATCACCTGTGCTTCGGTTACCTGAGCAGGGCGAGGAAGGCTGCCGGCTCCACGTCGGGCAGCTCTATCTCCGTGGAGGTGGTGGCCATGCCTCCGTTGAACATGGCATCAAACACGGCGCTGCCCGCGGCCAGGACGAATTTATGGGCCGGTATCCTCTGGGCCTGTCTGCCCTTCCCGACTATGAACCTGACGTCGCTGAGCAGCTCGTTGTTGAAGAGGAAGGCGAAGCGCTCCTTCAGGGAGCTCTTCGTCGCCTGCCAGTTGTACATGGGTTCCCGCTGCAGGCCGAGGACGGGCGGGGAGGCGGACCGGGCAGGGCCGGAGGCTGGCTGCTGCACGTTGGACAGCACCGCTGCGGCTCCCGGCTGAGCCGAGTTGGATGCTGCCTCCTGACCGTCATGGTTTGACGCTAAGCTGCCACCGACGCTGCCGCCGCTCCCAGTCGCCATGACGGCTCACTTTTCTTCTCTTCGTCTGCCTCAACAAAGGACCGTCACTGACGCACGAACACACACCGACCGTACCGCACGCTGCTGTTGTATTTACGTGGTGTCCATCGCAGCAGACGCCATCGCTCTTTGATGTTTAGCTAACGATACCTGCTAGCTGCGTCTGTACACAACTGACGCATGCGCACTGTGCCTTCAAAACAGTTTTTTTTCACTAAACTTTATTGGTACAGTCAAAAGAGTCAAACAAACAAAACAAGGGTGCAGCAGGAAGACGAGACAGGAAAAATGAAATATATTATGTGCATGCCTATATATTATATTATATTATATTAGGCATTTTTTAAAATTGTTAATTAGCATTTGTAAATATACAATTCTGCCATAATTAGTTATATACTGTATGAATACACACATACACAGATACATCGAACAAACCTATCACATTAAACAAGAAATCAAAAAAAAATTATTATTTTTTTTTTAAGTACTTGAGTTTGTATTTGAGTATTTCCATTTTCTGGTACTTCATACTTCCACTCTACTTAATTTTGGTGGCAAATATTGTACTTTTTCTCACAACATTAATCAGATGTTTATCCTACTTACTTTTTAGGTTACATGCTCCATCAGAGCCTGTTCACGATCAGATTTAAAAAAAAAACGAATAATAATAATAATCAGAGAAATATCAGATCTGATAGCTGCTCATGGTGACCCAATAGTATGCAGTATATGCATACATGTAAAATGCAGGGGACGCCCAATCGTACAAAATGCCAGTTTCTACATAATGTTGTTTTAAAGACATGCAGTAAAATGTAAAAACTTAAAATGATAGATTTCAGTTCAGTTTGTGTTAATATGTCCTTATACAATGCGCATTATTTGTTTTTATTTATTTATTTATTTACTTACTTACTTACTTACTTACTTATTTATTTATTTATTTATTTATTTATTTATTTATTTATTTATTTATGTATTTATTATTTGTAGCCTTTATCCTTCCTACTGCAACTGACCGCTGGGTGTCAGTCTACGTTACATAAACACGTCACTGCCTATTTATAGATAATAATGATAATGATAACAATAATAATTAGGAAACAAATGACTCAAATAACTCAAGCCTGTCTATTAGGTAAGCAGACTGTGTGTGCGTGCGTGTCTGTGCGTGTGCGTGTGACAGTAGGTAGGAGGTACAGACGGAGTGAAAGCGAGAAAGACGAGCAGAACAAGACGGAGCATGCTGCACGGAGGAGCTGAGCTGCAACTTTGTGCCTTGTTGTCTCCACTGTTGGACACTTCCCTCCACTCCCAGTCACCGAAATATGACTTCCGGACTCGACGCGAGAGTTTTCTGCAGCTGAATCCGAATTTTTAATATTCTCAGTTCTGGAACAAGAAATAAATCAAATCCCACACTGGTCCCGCGATGAGCGCGTCTGCAGGCACCGGGGTGTTCGTGCTCTCCCTGATGTCCATCCCCATCTGCTATCTGTTCAACTCCCTCATTTACAGCAACAGGTGAGTGACAGCGGTACTATCTATAATTCCTCAGCTGCAAATGCCACAATTTGAACAAGTCATATTTCTGTCCTCCTCCACATGTAGTGCTGAAGCTTTCTTCTTCGCTGGCTGCACAACAGTCCTCATCCTGGTCGTTTCAGGACACTTTATGTTGAAGAGGAAGGCTCCAGTAGATCCTCTCTTCTATGGTATGAATCCAACAAATGTATAAGAACAGAAGCATACTGAAGCTCTGAGGAGGTTATTGTCTCTGTGTGAAGTGTTTTATTAATAGCATCTTGTGGAGTTGAATATTAAAGGGTGCACTGTGTAGTTTTTGGAGATGAAATTCAAACTCAGATATATAATATTTACAATATTAATGAGGTTATAATACAAACACATGTCCATGAGGGAATAAACAAGGTGTTCAGCTCCTCAGGATGTTGTTTGAAGATAGAAAGGTGGCAGGGTCCGCCACAGGTGAACATCTGTCCTTTAAGGTCAGTTTGATGAAGACAGTGTTTGTATATTTGTTTTTTAATACATGAAATCCCCAAAAGGACATAGTGCACCTTTAAAAGCATGATGTTTGTGTCGAGGTGTGAACTGTTTTTTGTCACAGAGCTGAAACAAAATCAAATGTGTGCGTCTGTCTGTGCAGTGTACGCAGCGTACGCCTTCCTCAGCGTGGTGAATCTGATCATCGGGCTGGAGCAGGACAACATCGTGGATGGATTTGTGACGTTTTACCTCAAAGTGGCAAGTGTTGTGTTGTGTTGTGTTGTGTTGTGTTGTGTTGTGTTGTGTTGTGTTTGGGTCTCGTCTGTACGAGCCTGCAGACGTTTCTACTGATCAGTCCAACCTGTGTTTCAGGCAGATCCACATATCAATACAGCACATGGGCACATGATCTCCTACTGGGACGGCTGTGTGCACTATCTCATGTATCTGCTCATGATTGCTGCCATTACTTGGGGGTAAGAGCCTCATGTCTGTCTACCTGTCTGCCTGTCTGTCAGTCTCTTTGGATAATGTGTCCATCTGGCTGTGACAATGGCAGTGTTTCGTGGTTTGCACAGGGACAGTTACCGAGCCATTGGACTGTACTGGGTGGGATCCTTTCTCATGCGTGCCATAGTCTACATTCTTGGGAATGCTGTGGGTAAGTACACTAAAAATAATGTTATGCTTATAGATGACTGGTGTGGTGTCACCCCTGTAACCCCCTGCACACACTTCCCCTGAGAATGGTCCATTTTTAAAAAAAATCTCAGCTACACACGTAAAGTTTTGTGACTGTATCTTACATGGCTGTGGTCTGTCCACAGACAAACAGACATAATAACATGTTACAAAGCAGTCAGAACTGTTTCTCTGGTAGCTTACCCCATGATCAGTGTCTCCAGAAATATTTGTACAGATGCGGCCCAGCAGAATGATGTGGGACGATGGCAACTGTCAAAATCGTCCTTTCAACAGACAGACAGAATGTGTGCTAACACAACTCCCACTGCCAGCACACTCGACCTGCATGCCAAAATTTCAGCCTCCTAGAACAAAAACTGTGGCTGTGAGAGTTTGGTTGAAGGTCTTGTGGAGCGACAGAGCGACCTATAGAGCCGCTGCTCGCAGCAAAAAAGATGCACATTCTGCTGTAAATTCTGCTACTTTTGGTGTCTTTCCAACAGTCTGCTTGATGTTTTCTTGCTCTGTATTTTTTCAGGGAAATATGGGACCCACGTCGGTCCTCTGTTCCTCCTCCACATGCTGTACATCTTACTGTCTGTGTGGGCCTGTTTCCGTATCTTCAGCCAGCCGTCGTCAAGGGACGTTCAGCTGACAGTAAGTAAAGATCAAAACTGATGGTTTTTATGATAAAGCATATTACTGAAGTGTAATATACACTATTATACAGCAAATTCAAAGTTTTTGATGCTGATACTGCATGCAATCTGCAGACTAGTTACTAGTAACTACATTTTTCAATCACAGTACTTGAGTACATATACTTCTGATTTTCCGGTGTGTGTGTGTGTGTGTAGCTGAATGTAGATGCAATAACAATTCTTAACAGCCAGAAATACAAATGTCGACTGAGCATCCTGTTGGTGCTTTTTCTCAGAACATCCCTGCGGCTGAAAGAAGAAGTTTACTCCGCAGACCTCAGGACCTTCTGTTCATTATCTACCTCATCCCCGCCTTTGCTTTCTGCGTCTTCAGAGGCCTGGTGAGACGGCTGAAGATGTTCACGTCTCCAAAGATCACGCTGAATATTTTCTTCATGTGGAGTGTTTGTGTTTTAGATTGTTCTGGACTGTTCCAGCCGATGGTGTCAGGACTACACGCGGCAGTACGAGCCTTACCTGAAAGACCCCTCAGCCTATCCTAAAGTACAGGTGAGTCATCGGTGTTTGAAACACCAAACTTAGATCTCTAACGCTGTCATTTAAAAAGTCCCTGAGGCGGCAAACTGTGTCCATGTCTGTCAGATGCTGGTGAGCATGCTGTACTCTGGACCGTACTACATCATGGCTCTCTACGGGCTGATGGTCCCAGGATGTGAGTGGATGCCAGACCTCACGCTTGTACACTCAGGAGCTCTGGCACAGGTACGTCCTGCTGGTTAATCCTCGGAGAACGAAACCTTTTGTTTTCACTTAATCTGGCAGCATCTATGTACTGTATGTTCAGGCTGAAGGTGAAGTCTGCTTGTCTTCACCTTGTGGCAGTACTGGCAGTAAAATGCGTACAGGCCAGCCTACATAGAAATATAAACAAAACACATGTCAGTCTATTGGGAATGCTCATTCTCAGCTACTTGGACAATAAACCGATAAACAAATTTGCTCCTAGCCCCAGAAATAAAATGTCAAACTGAAGGTGTAGAGGGGCTATAGGGCCACATAAAATCTTCCTTGTTGGGGAATTCTGTGCAAAATCTTTCCCTTTCCCGCATGACATCATCGTTCCTGATAGATAAGTCAGTGCCGGACTGCCGGTGTGTGTGTGGCTCAGTCAAGGCTGTTCTCCTCGACTAGTTTCAGACTAGTTTCTGTTTAAGTTACTCATCTTCAGTACAGTCAAACACCAGTGGCTCTGCATGAACACATATCATCTGCACCAGCTCCGTTATATACTATCTGTTTACATCTAAAGATGGAAACTGTGAGGAGTGGTGGGAGCAGGTTGAGCTGCAGTCACATCTCAACAACACAAAGCAGCTATTGTATTTGAGCTGCAGGCCGACGCGTCACTCAGCGGCGGGGATCAGGGCAGAAGCTGACTTCAGACCAGGAGGAATGGAGGTATTGGTGGTATTCGTTTAAATGTCAGCTGTTCAGCCGGACTATAAATAGGAAGGCTGATGCTCTGACAGCCGTGGTTGCTATGAGACGTCATGTGTCTTTTCTCAGTGACTTTCTATGAAACAGTAATTAGCAGGTATGTTAAGTCAAAAAATATTTGTGGATGAGTGGCAGAATAAATCTCTTAAAGGAATAATCCACCCTGAAACAGTTAGACCCCGAGTTTATGTTTGTTGTCTTGTGTTTTATTTCTGTTTGTACTGTAAAAAGCAAACAATGTGATGTCATTGGCGAGAATTCAAGATATTTTAAAGATTACTAAAAAGGAATGTGATACAGACAGTAGTAAGATTTGGTATCAGATGATTTACTTCTGGACACACTTTAGCACTGATGCAAATAACACAGAGAGAAATTATTATAACTAACTGTGAAGCTGTTAGTCATCACTCTCTGCTTCACTTCACAGGCCCAGTTCTCTCATATCGGTGCTTCTCTCCACACTCGGACGCCATTCTCCTACAGAGTGCCTGCCGACAGCCAGCCCGTCTTCCTGCTGGTCAACCTCCTGTACGCTGCGGTGCCTCAGGCTCTGTGCTACCGCTGCCGCTCACAGCCGGCCTTCTTCCTCAGGCCAGCGCTGGATAAGAAGATTGAATGACAGAGTGCCGCGAATTTCAAGGATGCCTGAATAAAAGGCTGAAGTACCTATAAAGTACCTCTCTGTGTTTGCATTTATTAGCAGTCGCTACTTTTGGAGAGAGAGCTGCTCCGAGGTCAGTGGAGATGTAAGAGGACATGACAAAATGCTCCAGTGCTGAAGAGAGTTTCTGTCATTAATGTTCTGCTGCGTATTTTTAAGAACATGCACATTAATAAAATGTGTGCTCGTGTAAAGCAACAGCAAGCGAAGGAAAGCAAAGACAGTGTGACAGTACAGATGCTCTGCTGCTTTCAGACTGTTGTACAGGAGACAAATTACTGAACAGTGCTTATTTTTCTTAAGTTTTTTTCTGCTTTCTTGTTGACACTGAAGTTTCTGTGCTTTGCCTTTTTTGGCAATGGGCTGTCAAATAAAACATTTTATTCACATGTCTGTTTGTTATTATATAAAGTTTTATTTATACAGTTTAGAGACAGACAAATATTTAGTGATTTAAAGGCTTTGGTAACCAAACATGGTTTGATGGTCACACAGAAATAGTATGAGATTAGTTTTAATGCAGTTCCCACAGATTCTTTAAAAGGAATTTGAATTTAATTGAGGCTGTTATTGTTAGCTTCACTGGTTTATACTGGATACATTTGAGTTATAAGTAAATGATGCATTGACATTGATACATGTTTTAAACTTGACATTTTGTAAACATTATTAAATTAAATATTTCACAGGACTGGAAAGCTTTAAGAGATTGCTATAAACTGAGTAGAGCTGGCACAATATCAGATTTTCACTACACGATCATCAAATGTGGCTTTAACTTTAATGTGTGTTTTGCCACTCTTTTGGAAAATAAATGACTCAAAATATGAGTGCAGGGAGAAAGAGAGGATCTGTCACCATAACTGTGAAAAAAAAAAAAACGTACAAAAAGAACAATTACTCTTAACTACTCAATTTCCAACACTTTAAAACTAAGCTTATTTTACTAAACACATTTTTTCTTCTAAGATTAGAATAGTTTTTTTTTTTGTCACTGTACACTATTTTATCAGTAAGCAAACACAACTTAGAACTTTACTACTTTTTAGCTCTCTACTCAAAAGACATTGGTTAAAACAGAAATAAATGTATTCTCTTAAGTCATCAAGTTGTATTGTTTAGAGAGTAGTCAATTTTAAATGTAATCAATTCTAATAATAAATGAAATTTTACTATTATTATTATCGTTATTTTTTATTTTAATTTTATTTTAATCAGGGTTTTAAACTGAAACTTCGCTTCCTGTTTCAACCCGGAAGTACTTTAGTCTTCTTCTTCTTCTTCTGCTCATTAGTTAAACAGCCCCGCATGCAGCTAGCTAACGTTTACAGCAAGCAGACATTAATCGGTTATATCACCAGTCTGACAAAACAAATTCACTTCGGAAATAATTCAGCTGAGCTGCGGTTGAGAAGAAATACCTACAGCTAAAATATGTCGGCGAGCTAACTTTAGCTGGGCATGCTAACTAACTAGCTACCGTTGGCTATCGTTAGCTATCATGGCAGCACCAGCTCCTCCACATGTTTCTGCTCCTATGCTAAGGTCTGTTTCTCTCTTTAAACCCTGTTGGGATTACTTGATAATCTGCTCATGTCGGTGATGCACCACATTAACATGAGACCAAGTATGAACGCGTTTATTGAAGTCAGTGTAGCTAATAGTCCTGACGTAGTTACTAGCTAACGTCAAGCTAACTGTGTTTACCTTAAAACTTGAGCTACCATTCATGTTAAAGTTGTGTTGTGATAACAGAAATCTGTTTTAACTGTATCTGTTAACATACAGTCAGTGCTAAGCGTTATCTTGCCGGATTTCCCTACTTGGAACACATTATTATTACAGTGGCTAGTAACTGTCCTAACACCCGAATTAACAAATCTCGAATACGGTCTGATTGTGCATTATATCTGTCTAAGGGCTCATAACACCAGATCTCAATTTCATAAGATCTGACGGTCATACTCGTATTTGGCTGACATTTTATCACCCAGTAACAATGTTAAAACAGCCCCGTTGAATGTTTGAACTTATTCACAGAGGATTTTGTGACTTGTTTTAATAAGAAATCCACTTGAGGGATTAATAACAGCACATATTGTAATGCAACAACTGTTTTAAGGTACACCTTTGTACATCCTTTTCACCCTGATCGTGTCCATGTCCCCTCTGGAATAATTCTGCAAACACAAGGAGCACAGGCAGGGTTTAGTTTTGCTTCAGTGTCACTGATCTGGTTATTGATTTAAATCTTTTTGCACTTCAGTCAAAAGCAACGCAGGGCTGCCCAGAGGAAAGAGAGAAGAAAACGGAAACGCCAAGCTCTCGCCCAAGCCAGAGAATGTGGTACGAAAACAGCTGTCATGTCGGTGTTGTTGTCAGATGTCGTGCCTCGCTGTTTTCTCTACACATCAGATACGGTCATGTTGGTGTCGTTCCTAGAATATCATAATTAAAGCTGTTTTTGTTGTTGTTTAAGCTAACTACCTGTTCGATTGCCTTCAGGAATCCCCTCCCTCCTCTCCATGTCACCACTCTTGTACAACCTGTTGTCACTTTCTCATGATTATAAAGGACGGTCCTGTATCGACATAATAAATAATGTTCTAGGAACATCATCAACATGGCGATATCAGATAGAACTTGTAGCTGCACCAGACTAACAACAACAACAACAACACCTGTTACAGGTTTGAATAATGGAGCAATCTGCACACCTGAAGAAGAAATAAAGGATGAAGAAGATGAAGATAATGATTTTGCAGAGGCAGAAAGGTAGTTAATACTAATGCCACTTTGCTGTCCTTCAGCTGCACATTCAGCATCGAAACCTTATTAATGTGCATTCTTCTGTGTTCTCAGACTGCAGCTACATGAGGAGTGGCTGGAGAAAGAGCGGCTCGCTCAGGAGGAATTCAGGCTGAAGCTGGAGAGGGAGGAAGCTGCACGGAAAAGAAAAGAGGAGGAGGAGGTAAAGGACCATGTGAAATTCAAGAAACCTTATTGACACTTTGTAAACATAGAGAGTTCAAAGGTGTTTGTTTTTTTTTTTAAATTTTTTATCTGTCCAACCTTTATTTTAACAAGGGAGTCCTGGCCTAAAAAGTTTCACACAAATCAAACAACAACTTAAAAGGACAATGATTTTAGCAGTGTTCAGTCACAGGACATGTCCAGTCACTGGTTAACAGTCTTAAATATTTTTCTATAATCTTCCATTCTGATCAGTTTAATCAAGTTTAACCCATCAGAACCAAGACCCATTTAGGACATTTTAAATTGGGACATTTGAAGTGTTTGTTAGAAGTGTGTTGTCAACAGATTTTGAGTTTGCACCTCTAATTCGCCGGAGTATTCTCCTGAAATGTTGATGTTGACTGATTTTATGTCATTTTGTGTTCCCAGCGGATGATAAAGCTGGAATGGGAAGCCCAGCAGAAGAGAGAACAAGAAGAAAAAGAGCAGAAGCAGCAGGAGAAGCAAGGCAGAGAGGTGAAACGAGCCCGAGCAGGATAGAAACAAAGAGACATATATCCTCTTCTACTTAATAATAAGATTCAGATCGTCTTATGTTAAACAGATCAAACTTGTTGAGTTTTGCATTTGTGCGTTGTGTTATTTCTTTGTTCATGATTATTTAAAAAAAAAAATCCTTGACTGAGTGGCACCAAGCAACCATCCAACTCCTTAACTAAGGACACACACAAAGAGAAAAACCCTTCAGCTCTCACAACAAGGACGTATCTTTTACTCTGTGTGAATTTTTTTTGTTTTAATACAAAAATGGAGAATTGTTCAATGCCAGTCCTTCTGATTGCGGTCTTAACACACAGTAACAGAGACGCTGCAGTATGTTGACCTCTACACATTTTCACCAGCCGTGTTTTTACACCATTTGTAGGAGGCTGTTCAGAAAATGTTGGATGAAGCTGAAAACCAGGTAAAAAACACACACGAATGTCACGTTACACACATGTAGGCAGACTGATCATCACAACTTTATAGTCAATATAATACATCGGCAAAAAAACATTAAAATAAAGCATTACTTGTTTAAAGGGGCTCTATGTAGGCGTCACACTACAATCTGCTCACATAATGCCAATAAAAAAAAATGTTATTACATGTTAATTGCTGCAGATTGTTACGTAGAGCCACTTCTAATGAATAATTCACCAGGTATAACAAGTCAAATACAAATTCCAGGTCGGTAACAGTTTATCAGATGTAATGTAGGTGCCAACTGAAAACAAATCTCATCATGTTAACACGTTATGTGTTAAATTATTACGTCAAAGTGAACATGTATGTAATGCTGAGATCCGACCTTCTCACTGAAGTTACAGAGAGCAGAAACAAGTGGCAGTCTAGGTGTGCAATTGGATTTAGTCACAATCACAGTTTATTATATCAATATACACCTATACATTAAGTCATAAATGACATTTTAAGCCACTGTATCAGGGCTATATACACATTCATTTCCTAAGACAGAGGCAAGTTTGATACCCCCAAATTGAAAATCCGTTAAAAAACTTGTAAACATTCAGAGTGATTTGATAACATTTTGTCACATATACATTTTATTTACAACTGTGATAAGCACTAACTTTTCGTTACTTATCAGAAATACCAAAATGATGTTTGCACTTATGTAGAAATAGTGTTTCTGTTACATTGTTTATCCACCAGAGAGCACTGAGATACTAACAAAACATAATATATCTTTTTTATTAACTATCAGATATAGGATTTGTTTTTCGCGGCAGTAGTGTCACACTCACAAACTGCTAGAGGCACCAAAATACCAATTTCTGTATATCGTTGCTTTGACCTGTGGACTTCTGTTACAGAAATGACAGAAAAATCTTGCAAAAGTGTTTATTTCATGAGAAGGCTTGACCATTTAAAAGACTAAAGGCGAAGAGGTTCATGAAACATTTAGAAACATCTGATAACTGTTCAGAGTGTCTGTACGCTTCTGTTCGTGTCCTCAGCTGCAGCTGGATAACGGCGGGCCGTGGATGAATCCCGAGGCTCCTGTGTCGGAGAGCTCTGAGAACTTTGGGACGGAGCGCGACGTGGCCAATTGTCCGTTCTTCCTCAAGACCGGAGCGTGTCGATTTGGAGACAGGTACTGTTTGTTTCTTTATGATGTGACTCTTTACGTTACCTTCGTAAACACACTGTGGACACGTTAAAGGACGTTTTCTCATCTGTCTTTGTGAGTCCAGATGTTCTCGGAGGCACACTTACCCCACAGCCAGCACGACTCTGATGATCCGCGGCATGTTTAAAACATTCGGCATGGAGGAGTCACGGCGTGATGACTACGACACTGACGCTTGGTTGGAGCACAGCGAGGACGATCTGCAGGAGTCTTTCCTCGAGTTCTACCACGACGTCCTGCCAGAGTTTCAGAGCATCGGCAAGGTGATGCAGTTCAAGGTAAGACGAGAAACAAGACAGTCAGTGTGTCAACGTGCACCAACATATCTGAAAGACAGTCAGCTTCCAGAGGTTATGTCTTATTTAGGGAAGGGGACTCTAAAAGCACCGACAGTTTTCTGTTTTGTTGCATAAGAGGATCATTTTTATTAAAGAAGTATTTCCCCAGAGACCAGAAAAACAGAGAGAAGTGCCGAGTTATTACCTTTTGCTCAAAGAGTAGAAAACTTAGAACAACCAGTAGACACTCCTGCTGATGGGCAATAAGATGGACAGTGATGGGAAGTATATCTCAGTTGGATCAGAGTTTGGTGAGACGGTCCTCATTTGATCCGAGAGAGAGAGAGAGAGAGAGAGAGAGAGAGAGAGAGAGAGAGAGAGAGAGAGAGAGAGAGAGAGAGAGAGAGAGAGAGAGACAGAGAGAGAGACAGAGAGAGAGATCCGACTTCCACTTTGTGTCCGTGGATGTTGGCAAAATAGAGAAGTTCACAACTGATCTTGCGCAAACAAAATCTAGCAAAGTTCCCGTTTAATGGCCTTGTAGGTGTAGAAGATAGATGATTGACTGGTGTAGATGTACTCTTGGAGTACAGAGTCAAAGGCAATAGAACAGAATTCACTGTGTTTGTCTTAATGACGTAAATGAAACAAATTTAACTCGTAAGGTAACATTTTGTACTTTTTGAAATAAAATCATCGTTACGACGTAAGAATAAAATACTGAAGTCAGCGAGAGTTTAACAAGCCTCAGATGTGACTGCTGAGGAACATTCACTGGATGGATGATCAAATTGTTACCATTAAAATAACAGGTTTGTTTCATCGCTACCTTTTCTTTCTTTCTTTTTTTTTTTTTTAGGTCAGCTGCAATTATGAACCCCATCTGAGAGGAAACGTTTACGTGCAGTTTGAGACGTAAGCCTTCACACATCCTTGCACCAAAGTATCAAATAAATAATCCGCACAGTGTGAGTTTTTGGATGAAACTCTTGATTTGTCCTTGTGTCTCTGTGTGGTCTGTCCAGAGAGGAGCAGTGTAAAGAGGCCTTGTTTAAGTTCAATGGGAGGTGGTACGCAGGCCGGCAGCTTCACTGTGAGATGTGTCCTGTGACGAGGTGGAAGAACGCCATATGTGGTGAGGAACTTGTTCATAGAGAGCACTTTCACTTGGTGACATTTCATTGTATTTACCCTCCTGCTCGATTTGCCTCTCTGTTCTCAGGATTGTTCGACAGACAGAGGTGCCCCAAAGGGAAGCACTGTAACTTCCTGCATGTATTTCGAAACCCTGGCAATGAATTCTGGGAGGCCGACAGGGATCTGTCGCCCGACCGCAGCGTCAGGGGGAGCCGCAGAGGCGGTTGGCATTCAGAGCGAGATAGAGACCGATCGAGGAGGCAACGTCACTGCAGCAGAAGCCCGCCGAGGTCTGAGAGGTCCCACAGCAGACGAGAGGGCGACAGGCAGAGGAGCAGGAGCAGAGAGAGGAGGCCGTCCCAGCAGCACCGAGACGACAAATGGTCGTCCAGGTCCAGACGCAGCGACAGGAGGAACGACTGGTATCTGAGCAGGAGCAGGGACCGGTCGAGGAGCAGGAGCAGAGACAGAGAACCAGACAGGCTGAGAAACAGGAGCAGAGACAGAGACAGGTACCGGAGCAGAAGTGAAGAGAGAGACGGCAGAGATAAAGATACAGACGCTCACAGGAAGGTGAGAGAACGGTCCAGAAGCTCGAGCAGAGAGGAGGAAAGACACAAGCGCAGCAGAGAAAAGAGCCCGGATAAAAATGACAAACCCCCGAATGATGTAAACAACAGACACAAACGCCACAAACAGTCCAAAAAGAGCAAGAAGAAGAGCAAGAAGAAGCATAAGAAGAAGAGCCATCAGCCCGAAGAGACGACCTCGACTGGAGAGTCGGAGAAGGAGGAGACGGCAGAGAATCTCAGAGCAGCGAGTCCCGGTCAGGAGATGAATTCAGAGCTTATTGAGAAAAACAATGACCTGGATGAGAGTCAGTGTGCTGACAGCGAGAAGAAGTTCAGTCCTGAGGCAAACACCGAACAGTCTCACACAGAAATCAAAAATGAACCCTCTTAAGCCGCTTTTCCACCACGCAGTCCAACTCAGACGCACTGAGGAGTTATTTTTACGTTTTGCTTTGTCACAGCTTGTTCTTTGATCGGTGCTCTGGTTTGAGGTTTCTTCTAGTTTTTCAGCGGTCTCTTGTCTTGCTGACTGCATGTTTTTTCTCAAACATCGTCCTCTTGCAGATACGAGAGGGAGGAACACAAATATACAGTGATGGTGAATGAGAAGTTAGTCCGTCGTCCATCTGGCAGTAATGAACAGTTCAGGTTTCAGCATGTCAGTTAATAAATTCTTCAGCTTTTCAAAAAAAAAAGTCTGCTCTGCTTCGTGACAACAGCTGGAAACAGGACGTTCTGCACTGCAAACTCAAAGCGATCGAGGGCTACTGAGCCTGAAGTGTGTGGTGGAAACACGACTTTAACTTGTAAAACAATCTGTAAATTTGATCCGGCTTTTCCCCTGATAACTTATGTGAATGTAAAATAAGAAAGACAGTCAGTTCGTGCTCGCCATCTGTATGTACATTTGTGTATATTTAGCTTTTGTAAAAACGGTGGATGTTGCTTTAATTATCGAACACTTGATCACCTGCAGCTGTGGCACGACTCGGTTACTGTCGCTGAGCAGAAACAACATAAAACATGAGATGAACAAATGGGTTTCTCTGTTTTTAATACATTTATTGTTAATAACTTTCAAATATAAGAAAGAAAAAGTTGGCAAATGTGTTGGCAGTGTTTAATACAAAAGTGATTTCAAATCAAGGATGAACTCGTTTCATAATTACTCCTGAATGTTCAACAAAAACACTTGCAGCTAAAAATGTGACTGAATACAGTTTGGAATGAGGATCAATTCATTAGCTGTTTGCTTGTTGACGAGTTAAACAATCAGACAGTAATGAGAACTGATGATGTACCCTGATATGTGTGCTTCATCTTCTTCTGTTTCTACTCCATAAAGAAACTCAGGATCGACCCGTCCTCTAATGGATACTGACGTTTTATTGGTGTGCTGTGGCCAAATAACTCTCAAGTTTCCATTAATCATCCTACATCCCTTTTCTGCCATGTCAGGCTTCCGTAGACACCATAGAGAAGGTAAAACACAGTGTTCTTTGGTCAAATGTTAATAAGCCAAACTATAATAATACATAAAATAGTGTTTCTCTTTTCTTTTTTTCTTTTTTTTTATTCATCAGGGTCACTATCTTATCCTGACCTAAGACTGAAAGAGACACCGACCTAAGATTTTATCCCCAGAGGCCTTTACAAACTTCAATGTGAAACAAATGTTTGTGTCAGGAAAATAAGTCAATTGCAGGAAATTTTAAGACAACAGAATGACGACTTTAACACAAAGACACTTCTTACAGGAACACAGCTCATGTTCATCGAAGGTAAACAATAAGTCTTGGAAAAAACAAATATGAAATGATGAATTAGTGGAGGAGGATCACCAAACACAAACCGATTTGACATGAACACTGATACCGATCAGGCGTAATTTGTTTTAATATCACTGAATTGTTGGGCTGATTGATCCCGTGTGTACGTGATTGTAACAGTGCAGTGATTCCCACAAAAGCACGAGCAGCAGTTGGTGCCGCTCGTCGGGTTACCATCACATCCGAGCCGCGGAGCTGAGAACTGTCTGGATCGTTTGGAAAATAAATACAAGGCAAAAGACGAGGTTTATGCTTTGGAACGTTTCGTGTTGACTGCACAGTGTCATGGCTGTAGAATAACGACATCATCTGTATTTACATAAACCTCACTTTCACCAGGCCAATTTGTCTGCAACCCGGGGTGTGAAATCTCCAGGGAGAACCAAACGAAATGATATGGTTTTGAGACAGGCGGCAACTATAATACTGCCTGGAAACACATTAATCCAGGTTATGTAGCAACACATACTGCATGTCTGAGAGCATTTCTGCAATCTTAAAAGGTTCCAGAAAGATTTTTAACCTGTCGTATCTCTCCGAAACCAAAAATAAAACATCTTCATGCTCAACTTGCACGTGAACTAGTCTGCATGATACTGGAAAAAAACTGACATTGAGATATTTTGTTTTCTATGATATGTTCGGCGATATAATAACAACAATATGGGAATTTGTAGGAGAGCTTTGTTTTCCTATAACGTCATTACTTACACTGTTATATATATATCGATGGTACTTTTTTTACTCACTCATCCTGTCAATTTGAAAAACAAGTGATAAGGTTTTGTGTAGTTTGTTGCCTGGTTTGTCAGCAGAATTAGACAAAACTACTGAACAGATTTTCGCACAACTTGGATGGAGGATGGGTTCTGGCCGAGAATAGATCACATTATCTGTTGGTGCCGATCCAGAGATTGTTTTTCTCACTTTAACATTTGGAGATATGGCATTTTTTCTTTCTTTTTTTTTTGTTTCTCAGAGAATAACATGGATTTTAATGTAGAAAAATCAGGTGGCTTGTCTCTATGAGTGACTTGGGATTCTCAGCTCTGCGACTCCACGTGACGGTAACAAACGAGACGCACCAACTGAAGCTGCAACAGCACCATAGAGAGTCAAACCTTTACATCAAACAGCACATACAGCTCTGCAATCGGTGATGAAGGATGATGTTAACGTGACGCTGCAGTTTTCATGTCGTCGCTACATTGTACTCTGTGGATTTTAAAGAAGGTTTCTGGGGGGTGGTGAAGTTTGCTAATACTGCAGAATACAGCTTGTACATAGGAGACACATTAAAACCACACTTGGCACCACATTAAAAAGGACATTACAGGATAGTACAGTACACAGTTATACAGTACATAGGTGGTGATTATATACATACAACACTGACACCGTGAAAAGAAAGGATAGAGGGCGGGGGGAGGTTGCCAGCTCTGCGAGGCAGGAGGATTTATGTCAGCCCGATTTCTTCTAAAACGCTCCGTGGCGCCTCGGCCTCCTGCAGATAAACACAAGAAGAAGAAAAACTGTCGGTTTGTTCATCTGTCACACATTTAGTGCCCCTCTGAATTATAATTATTAGTACATGAGTCATAAATGTGTGACGGGAACAGGAGGTCCTTCACTGCTGCGTGCTGTTATTACAACGGAGCTGCACACTTGGTTATAAATAATTCACTGAGCACTGATGCCGCTGACTGCTGATGACTACAGCGAGACAGCAATGCAGACGTGCAGGACGGTGCGCCGGCACAGAGGACGGAGAGAGGTATTAATCAGGAGCGGCGGGCTTAAAATAACCAGGTGACGGCAGATGTAGACGGCCGCAAGGTGAAAGAAGCAATCCATCAACATCTTCACCCTTCTGTCCGGTGGATGTTTTGGATGCTTTACTCATCACATATAGTTATTTGGATATCATTTCATAATTGACATAATTGATAATACACATTTCTCATTATCTCATTAATATGTGACAATTCTCATAAACAAATCTGTTCAAGAATCTTTTTTTATTTTTATTTTAGTAAATATAAATGTGCTGCTTTTCTTTGTCGTAAATGAGTAAAGAGTCATTCCTCAGCAGCTCCTCTCGGCCCTCACAGACCTTGCAGAATCCTGTAGCTGGACTCTGAACACTTTTCAGTTATGAATAATTGACGTTCAGCCCTCAGAGCTAAATTTCAACATTTTCTCTTTGTGGTTCTTTGTTCTCTTTTGTATTCTGAGCCTCAGCAATCATTTATTTTTCTGGACTGAAATTTATCCTGCACATCCAAGAGACCCAAGAAAGATTTACAACATGTGATTATTTAATTGTTTGCTGCAGAATGTTTACAGAAAGTATGTTTCATATAGATGTGACTGTATGACTGTACTGTCATTCATTTTGCGAGACAATCAAAGACATGATCTGGGAAAAGTACTGAATTCTGGGTGAGTTGGCATGGAATGACCCTGAAGTAAATTATCTTTGGGATTTGGACTTTAGGAGCAAAACAAGTTATTTAAAGACTCTGAGTCAGGGAAGCTCGAGGCTGGCATTTTTTCCTAATTGTCTGACATTTTTTCCTAATTGTCTGACATTTCACAGACCAAACACTGAAATCATCAGCAGTAAAAATATCATTTAGTTGCTGTGCTGCTCCAGCTACTGTCCGGCTGACACGATGGTCCATTTCTCTAATGGGTTCAGTGGCCTGATGATAAAGAAACACGCGTACCTCCTGCAGCAGGTCGGCCTGCTCGATGGCCTTCAGCACGTTCTTCTTGGACGTCTCCTGGGCCTCTCCGCCCAGCAGGAACTCATCCAGGATGAAGTACGCCTTCTCAAAGTTGAAGATAATATCCAACTCACACACCTGTGAGGCCACAACACAAACAGCAGCAGATCAGAGATCCTGTCCTGACTGAAAACATCAACAAAAATCAATCAGCAGGTCGCATGTGAGGCGTTATGAGACTCACACTTCCGAAGTATTTGTCCAGCAGCTCTACATATCTGTGGATGATCTCCAGGGTGATGAGCTCGTTATCCTGATCTTCCACTGCACAGCAGAAATACAGACTGGCATATCTGAAACATAAAGAAGGGAGAACGTGGATCAACAAGGCGGCGATGTGACAGATGTTGGCGCCAATCTTCACATGCATACAGGAAGAAGAGGGCATAAAAAAGCAAACATTACTTTATTGTTAATTTTTTGAGTGGAGATGCCTGTAAATGCCAAAACTAAAGTACAAGTACATCTTGAATGTTTTACAGCTCTATTTTTACACTGACATCATTATGTACTTTGGCAATAATAAACCGATAAAACTGTCTGTTTATGAATCTTGAAAAACAAAAGCGGAACAGCGGAACCTTTACAATAGAGCTATTTTTTATCATAATAGCAACGGGTTGAGTCAAAATGATCGGATGAATCCAGCTTCTTAAATGTGAATATGTTCTGGTTTCTTTACCTCATGACAGTAAACTGAACATATCGGTTGTGGACAAAAACCCAGACATTTGAGGACGTCATCTTGGACTCGGGGAAACACTGATTGACATTTTAGTGAGCAAACAACTAATCAATTAGCCACGAAAATAATCAGCAGATGAATCGAATACTCATTAGTTCCAGCCCTGCTTACAGTGAATTGGATGGTACCAAATAAACAGGTAACTCTGTGTATTTTGTCGTGATGCAATAAAACACTTCTTCCAGTACTGCAGTGCTGTCTGACTGTCTCCTGGCTGTTTGTCTTTGTTTATTAGTTTTTTGTTTTACTGAAAACATTCAAATGTGTCCTTTGTTTTTTTGACTCAGCGCTCATTAGCCAGGACAAATCAGGCACTTTGTGTATATTCCTATCATTGTCCTCCATTGTTTGGCAGTGTCTGTCAGAGAGGGGGTGTTTCTGGCTTTCATAACACACCAGAAGGTGAAATCCAAATGCCAGAAATCTCAGTGCTCGACAGAATAATCACTGAATCACCGCTTTTCATGAAAAACGCCAACAAGCTTCAGCAGATACACAAATGATGTAACAAACCAAACACTTACACGTCCGATTACTAACATCATCCTACAACATTTGTGGCTTAATCAGTTGTAAGTGCAGCCTATCTAGAACAGAATGAAATGTTTAAAAGTTTAACTAAATCTAACAATCCACATTAACAGAGAGATTCCATCTGTGCAGTCTCTACAACTGACCTGAAATCATGTGACCAAGCTTAGCTCACATAATAACAATCAAACTGTCAAATCATGAGACTGATCAAACTCAGTATGGTTGACGAAGACCACGACATGCTGCTGAAAACAAGGAAAAACCTGGAGTTAAAGGAAGAGCTCTAATCTGTGATTATACCGCCGTGAGACGGGTTAGTTTGAACCTACTGATGATGAGCCGCTGCAATAGTTATCTTTGAATCTTCATTTTGTTGGTGAGAGCTAAAATCAATGAATGAACTCAAGATCAACGTGTAATAGACTGTCAGCTGATTTGCTCTGAGTCGGATGATTGAATGGTTTTAAATGATCTCTGTGAAGCCAGCTGCTGTTTGGATGAGAGTTTCATAACAGTCAAAGATAAGGGAAGTAGTATCAACACTGAATGCAACCAGGGCGACCTGTACTTGTGACATATGGCAATAAAAACGTCTGATGAGGTGACACTTCTCTTTTTTGTCCATGTGTTTACTTTACATGTATGTTTGTGCACATGCATCCTGAATAATAAACCATCCTGTGGATGCCACCCTTTGGATTTTAAACTTCTCTCACCTCTTGTACACAATCTTGAGGTCTCTCCACTCCAGGAAGCTGCACATCTTGGGCTTCCTGGCCAGTATGGTCTGGACCAGATCTCTGGAGATCTTCTTCCTCTCCTTGTCAGACAGAGGCACGTACCATTTCTGTAACCGCAGCTTTCCCTGCCGGCTGAACAGCAGCATGAACTGCATCTGCAGGAGGAAGTTCAGCTTTAAGTTACCCACGACAGAGACGAGATACTCATTAACTTCTAGTGTTTTGAGAGGAGAGTGCACTCAAAGAAGAACACACAAAACGAGGTGAAATAAGAAGGAGGCGTTCACGTTCTATCACGTGACTATTATTTTCCGTGACAAGAAAGTTAATTCCGTACATCTGATGGGAAAAATAAGTCAGAAACGCCCGAATATGAAACACGGGCATTGTTATCGAGGCTAACACGACCTAGTTATCTGGTCAAACGTGTTTTACTTTCAGTTATTGTTACTTACCGGAGCATTTTGCACAAACTTGCATTAGCTCATGTTAGCTAACTGTGCTAAATCGTTTTGTGCCATTTGCGCCCCCTCCTGCGACGCTTAGCTAGCTACAGCAGAAAAGGAGAAGTCAACACGACTCTTTTTACCTTCGAGCAGGTCTTCGATTTAGTCACTTGGACGACCGGTAACTTCTGGAAATTTAAGCGAAACACATCACCGAAGAAAGCGAGCAGATGTTTCTGTGTGTCTGTTTGTTCGCCAGTTAGCCAGCTTGAGGCTAAACTGCCAGGAGGACGGTGGTTGCTGGTGAGACAGCGATTGAGTCAGCGGCGCCGTGATTGGCCGAGAAAGCCACAGCGAAGGAATTTGATTGGCTGAAACGTCCCGTTATTCGTGACGTTGTTCCTAGCATGCAGCTATGGCTTCCTGTCTTTGGAAGTTTGTAATAAAAAAAAAACAGTGATATTATCGCTTTTATAGAGCGCTTTGAGACGTCTTTAGACCTCTTACTCGAGTAAAAATAGCGGACTGGAGAGAAGAAATACCCTGCTACCTCTTACCTTGGTAAAAGTACAGAAATATAAATATAAGAGCGTATTTAAAGTAGCGAAAGTAAAGGCAGTATTTTTTCTGAGTGGATCATTTCAGTATTATGTTACAGAGGTGAAGTTATTTTTAGGTGGATATTGGGAAGACATTAACTCCGGAGACACCCAGCAGCGCCTCTCCCTGAGTTTCCCCCAGTGTTGACAGCAGGAGGACGGTTGGGTGTCTCCCGGAACCCCCCAATGCGCTGGAGGCTGATTTAGGGACCATCAATAAATAATCCTATTGTTTGTTTTATTTACACGAAAACAAATATTTCTTCATATTGATTTGATGATATCAGTCAAAACTATGATAATAATAAAAGATTAATGATATTAAACTGATTTCATGTAGCACACTTATTTTGATTGTTAATGTGATATGTATTTATACTGTAAAAAATATTTTTATAATACAATGGATTCTTTTTTAATAGCTTATGTGTCATGTGACCAAATGACTCCAAACCAATGCCGAATTATACCACAACATGAAATACATTAAACACAGTCGTTTTTATTACACTTGACCGCTTTTTTCTATTTTATATGCATATTTATTATGAAAATCTATTGTTAATAGATGCCATGTCATGTGCCCTAGTGGTTCAAAGCCAATGCCGAATTGCATTACTAGGTGGGCAAATAAGACACAGCATATCTTACTGCTTCTTTTATTTTATATGAATATTTTTATAAAGATTGTACAGTTATTTTTCAATGGCTTATGTGTCATGTGACCCAGTAACTTCAAACCAATGCCGAATTATATCACTACATGACAAACATGAGACCAACTGTTTCTGTTACATTTGACAGCGATTTCTTTTTTATATGAATATGTATTATTAAAATCTAGCATTTATTTTTTAATAACTTGTCATGTCATGTGACCCAGTGACTCCAAACCAATGCCGAATTATATTACTACATTGGACACAAAAGTCACACTGCTTCATCTATTTTATATGAATATTTATATGAAGATTCAGCATTTCTTTTCAATAGCTTCCATGTCAATGTGAACTAGTATGGAGCATCTCAAGTAAATCGTAATAAAGCATGTAATTATTTGTACAATAAATATAGGCATTAATATATCCATCCATCCATCATCTGTACATATTCTATGTACGCCGCTTAATCCTCTGCAGGGTCGCGGGGGGGCTGGAGCCTATCCCAGCTGACTTAGGGCGAAGGCAGGGGACACCCTGGACAGGTCGCCAGTCTATCGCAGGG
Organism: Acanthopagrus latus; assembly: GCF_904848185.1. Lineage (NCBI taxonomy): Eukaryota > Metazoa > Chordata > Actinopteri > Spariformes > Sparidae > Acanthopagrus > Acanthopagrus latus. Next base: position 32,555,362 of record NC_051042.1, on the reverse strand, counting down.
CCACACATAGAGACGAACACTCTCACACACTCTCATTCACACCTACGGACAATTTTGGAATGATCAATTAACCTCAGTTTGTTTTTGGACTGTGGGAGGAAGCCGGAGTACCCGGTGAAAACCCACGCTTGCACAGGGAGAACATACAAACTCCACACAGAAAGATCCCAGGCGATCTTCTAGCTGTGAGGCAGCAGTGCTAACCACTGGGCCACTGTGCAGCCCGGCATTAATATATTTATTTACAAATTAATTTATTGTGGATTACTTACAAAATAAAGACCAGAGAAGCAAAATATCAATAAAAATGACCTTATTTAATCTTATTAAAAGCTGTGTATTATGTTTCCTGGCTGGGTTCTGTTTCTCTTTGGTTTGATCCAGGTAACTGTCACTCAGGTGCGTCTCACTAGGTCCCGCCCACAGACTCGGTGATGACAACAGGTGACGCGCACCAATAGACGCCGTTTATCTTGTTTCCCGCGTAAAGTAAGACCCGCCCACGACTCTGCGACTGCGTTGGCGCCAAAACTTCTAAATTCCTTAAATGTCCCTGAAGGTTCTTCACTCTGGTCGGAGCAGCTCTTCCCTGAGGACACAAACAAGGTCAGTAAACTATTCCGTGTGAATCTGCTTTATTTGTAGTTACCTGCTCAGTACAGGTGTATTTATCTGTGTGTGGGAGGTGGACTCAGCAGTGTGTGGCTCAGTTATTATCTATTTCTCTGTAGTAAGCACAGGCGATGTTCCTTCTTATATCACAGAGCTCCAGATGAAAATCACCTTCATGCTTTATTTTGCACTATATGTACACAATCCTCTCACCGCATCAACTTAAATCCATGATGAACGCCGTGTTTTTGGTCGATGCACCAAACCTCCATTGTGATTTTGAGGGTTTTTTCTCTGCCGTGTTTATTACAGGACTAATGCGCAGTAAGTTCAGTATGGGACACTTTCACAAAATAAGCCGCTAGTGTCGGTAAAATCGGCATGCATCTGTGTGTTATTCATCAATGCTAATCATGTTTATTCTTCAAAACGGCCCGAATCATGGTTAGCTAATGTTTACTGGTCAGTTAAAGCCAGTAGTTGCTATCGATGTTAGCTAGTTGACGTTAAAGTTGTTGCATATGCACTGCAGCGTTTGAGAAACATGTAACCAAGAACCCGGTTCGGGTGTTGACGGTGTGTAACGAGTTTATAAAGACTTTTGAATCATTTAATCGTCGTGTTTTTTTACAGACAGGTTTGCGTGTTAGCTAACGTGTCTGTGGAAGAGTGTTAGCATGACGCCATTATCGAGCTGTGTAACTTGAACATGGTCATGCTAGCATTGTTACAGCTGTATACCAGAGTACAGCACAGTTAGCTAACAGGCTCCATGTGTTGTGTTTAATAATGTCTCAGTATGTAAGTGTGTAACAGCATGAAGCAGACACACACACGGTCATTCTTAGCAGCTGCAGTAGTTTATACACACAACATGCAACCGTGTTGTTGTCACAGAATGGTTTCAGTGTGTTTGTCTCAGTTCCGGTTTAATGTGTTGTGTTTGGTTTTTTTTCAAAATTTTTTTTTTTTTTCAATTTTTTTAGATCACTGCACTGACTCCCTGTGTGTCAGAAGATAGATTTTAAAATCCCATCAGTCCTCTGTAAAGTTTTAAATGTTCTCAGGGCTGAATTCATTTGATTTATATGTATATTTGTATATAGATGTATCAAATATGTTCTTAAAATAAATGTTTTCTCTATTTCAGTAATATTGCCAACATACTGAGGGACCCTGAGAGACCTGAGGACATCAGCCAAGGCATGATGGAGCTGAGCTTCACCCCTAAAGGACCACAGTGTCCCGAGCAGATTCCCTGCCAATCATACTACAAGGTAAATAGCATCTTAAGTACTGAACCTATGCTAGTCAGATATACTTATGTTTTGTCATGTAAAACAACAAGAAGGAAGAGACCGTGTTAGCACATATACATAAGTCTTGGATCACACTGTACAGGATGATGTGGATATAAAGTGTGTGAATGTGCATGTTCATCTCAAATGAGAGAAATTCAGGAATCCGTCAGCCCTGCCTGGTATCAGAGACTGCAGTGTCTGAAGTGTCCTGAGTCCTCTTCTCAGACCTTTATGTAGTCATGATGTGATATTAAGGTGCTTCCTCCTCTTCTCCCACAGTGAAACGTGGGACTTGTCTGCTGTGTTCCCGTGAGCCCTGCGCTGAGTTTAGTGTTCAGTGTAAATACTGTGCAGAAAGTTGACGAAGAAGCAGCTTCAAGTGGAGCGAACTCTAAGGAGAGGAACCTGGTCTCACAGAGAGAACAAAGGTCAGTGACTGCAATGGAGGTGCCAAAATTTAAGGCAGAGTATGTAAGATATGTCAGTTGCTGTTGCTGTCACTTGCTGAATCAGAAATTCCTTTATTAGTCCTGCAAAAGGGGACACTTTTTAACAATGTCACAGTAGGCATTATTATCAGAGGTCGATACGTACTCTGCCTTTAATTAATATTCCTCTCTATAAAAAACAAATTTAAAATGATTCCAAATTGCCAAACAAGTGATTTATAAGTAACTTCAATAGAAGAAATAACAATGAAAACAACAAGGCTGTTTTCAACACCTAAATGCAAATTACTGATCTCTTTATATTAAGTATTTAACATGTATATACACCATCAGCCAAAACATTGAAACACTGACAGATGAAGTGAGCATTGATCATCTTGTCACAATCAAATGTTCTGCTGGAAACTCTTGAGTCCTGGCGTTCATGTGGACGCCTCTTTGACGAGTATCATCCACCCAAACATCGTTGCAGACCAAGTACATCCCCTCATGGCAGCAGAACTCCTTGATAGCAGTGCCCCCCTGCATGACAGTGCAGCTGCAACACTGCAGAAACAGCTCAGGAATGGTCCGATGAACCTGACAAAGAACTCAAGGCGTTGAACTGGCCTTTGAATTCCTCAGATCCCAATCCAATTGAGCATCTGTAGGATGTGCCAGAGCCAATTACCATCCATGTTGGGGCCCCCATGGATCGTTCTTGGCTCCTGGTACATCCAATGGACGCCCAGTTAGATTGAGATCTGGAGAATTCAGAGGTCAGGTTGACACCTTGAGCTCTTTCCCACGTTCCTCGGGTCGTTCCTGAGCAGTTTTTGCAGTGATGCTGCTGCACTGTCCTGCTGGGGGGGCACTGCCATCAAGGAGTGCTGCTGCCATGAGGGGGTGTACTCGGTCTGCAGCTGTGTTTGGGTGACTGGTGCTTCTCAAAGAGACGTCCACATGAATGCTAGGACTCATGGTTTCACAGCAGACCGTGACATTGTCACAAGATGATCAATGTTATTCATTTCACCTGTCTTTGATTTTAATCTTGTGGCGGATTGTTGTATGTACACATGTTAAATATTTTATAGATGAGATCAGTAAGTGATCAGAATCAGAATCAGCATCAGTGCAAATCATTGAGTTCAATATAACAATAAACAATAATAATAGTAAAAAAAACCCAATATGATAGAAAAAGGGAAGAGAAAGAGCCAGAGAAAAAATAGAAATAGAATTGTAAAAATGTAATATGTACAAATATAAACACTATAATTATAAACAGTGTATTGTTATTGATAGATGATAAATATGAGTATGATTCTGGAGGATAGTTAGGTTTCATTCACAGGTTGTTGAATACTGACAGTTTGGGTTGGCAGACAGCACTATGGTGTCACAGTGAGATCAGTCCTTGATTGCCCCTCTAAGTTCCACTTGAGTGGTTGTTGAGTTTATCTTTGACCTTCTGATTGAATTGAAGGTTTGTTTTTTTCAGTTGTTCAATTGTGCGTTCAGAGACTGCTTGATACACATTTTGAAGCTGCTGTCTTGCTGTGGAAACATTGTGGTTTGTTGTAGGGAGCTTCTCAGGAAAACAGTGTTAGCTAAACTACGTTGAGCATGGTAAGCTACAACAACCAGTTCACCACCGTGGAGTTCTAGTGACGAAAGTTCAGTAACAGCAGTCCAGTTGTTAGTGGTCTGCCAGGCAAACCTGGTGTTATAATTGTAAGTTACAGGTTAATTTGACCGGACTTCAGCTATCTTCAATGGCAAATGCCCGAGTGCAGTCCATCGGAGCTGTAAGCAGTGTTTTCCATGAATGGCAGTAGTCAGGCCTTTGATCAGTTGCTGGTATTGGTAATAGCGTATCTTACGAGCCCTCGTGCGATCCCGCCAACTTACAGGTCCCTCATGTTCAGACACCTATGGTTGGTAGAAGCGTGCACAAAGTGTGCGTGTTTAGCTTGGGCCTCGGCCTGGCTAGGGACATGCTCAGGGCCACGGTAGAAGCTAGCCTGACGCCACTAAAGCAGCTTGGATCTCTGCCCTCATCTGTCCATGACGATTTCCCTCGCGAGTTCAGTGTGCATGGACGCGATGCCTTTGCTTGAAGATAATGTTGAACCTCTGTGATAAAACAAAATGAAAACAATTGAAGGAATTCATTTTCTTTGCAACTGTGTGTAACAGCATCCTGCTTGATAACACCATGCAGAGATCATTACAAAGCTGTTACAGGGCCCTCGGCCTCAACGCCCAGCAGACCACTAATAAGGATCCGATTGTGTTGTAGTGACATTTTTTGTTTGGAAGCAGTTGTTTTGTTTTGGAAGTCATGTTCATGGTAGAAGTGCAGCGAACTGAGAGCTATAACCAGCTTGAGCAGTTGTTAGTTTGTCTGTGTCCTTCTGAGTGTGTTGAAGGTTTGTTTTCAGTTCAGGTTCATCTCCACTCAAACGTGCAAATGTGAGTTCAGAAAGTGCTTGATAAACTATGAAGCCTTGGAAGTTGTTGTTTTGCTGGAGAAACATTGTGGTATAAAGCTTTTCAGGCTAACAGTGTTAGCTAAACAGTGTTGAGTGCAGAAATATATGACAGCCAGTTCATCGCAGTAGAGGTCTAGGCACAAAAGTTCAGTAACAGTAATCCAGTTGTTAGTGGTCAGGCTTGTGTGAACCCACCAACCAGAGCAGACTGAGGCCCACCTCAAAACCCACAGGAGTCAAGGAGGGTTTTTACAGCTACTGGATAAACACACAAAATTTAATTAAAAAAATATATCTTGACATAAAATGTATATGAAAATACATGTCTTCTCACTGTTAACAACTCGACTCTCTATGAGTCTTGTTAATAGCCCACAAAGTGCTTTATTTGACGACCTGAGAATGAGACTAAATAAGCTGTCTTTCAACAGAATTGCTTTATGAGTATGCTGACATCATGCAATTAATCAATTGATTATAATTGTCCTCCATAATGCAGGATGCTTTCTTGTCTCACATTTCCTCTCTAAGGTCTCAACTTTCTGCTTTTAATGCTGGGTAACTTCTATAATAATAAATAAATCTATAATAATACATCGTGTTTGATTAACTAATATTTAATATTGATTATATGACTCTGCAAAGTAACTAGTAACTAAAGCTGTCAGACAAAGTGCAGTGAAACTATGAATAATATAGTTAAAAACTCAATTTATGCAAAATATGAAAAGTATTTAACATGTATATCTTCACTGTTCAGCTGAAACATTAAAACAACTGACAAGTGAAGTGAGCATCGATCATCTTGTTACAATCAAATGTTCTGCTGGGAAACTTTGACTTCTGTCATTTCTGTGGATTCTCTTTGACAAACACCAGCCACCCAAACACCGTTCAGACCAACTGCACCCCCTCATGGCAAAGAACCCAAGGTGTCAAACTGGCCTCCTCATTCTCCAGATCCCAGTCCAGTTGAGCATCTGTTGGATGCGCCAGAACCAACTCCCATCCATGTTGGGGCCCCCATGGATCGTTCTTGGCTCAGACTGCATCCAGTGGAAGCTCAGTTGGATTGAGATCTGGGGAGTCTGGAGGTCAGGTTGACACCTTGAGCTCTTTCCCAAGTTCCTCGGGTCGTTCCTGAGCAGTTTTTGCAGTGTTGCAGGCGTGTTGTCCTGCTGGGGGAGCACTGCCACCAAGGAGTGCTGCTGCCATGAGGGGATGTACTCGGTCTGCAGCTGTGTTTGGATGACTGGTGTTTGTCAAAGAGACGTCCACATGAATGCTAGGACTCATGGTTTCACAACCGAACATAACATTGGAACAAAATCATCCATGTTATTTATTTCACCTGTCAGTGGTTCTAATGTTGTGGCTCTCAGTGTGTTCACATGTTAAATGCTTTTTACAGACTCAAAACCTCCACAATGACACACAAAATCTCCACAAAGAGACTCAAAACCCACAAATCCTAACCTAAACTAATACACACAAAACCTCCACAATGATACACAAAATCTCCACAAAGAAACTCAAAACCTCCACAAATACACACAAAACCTCCACAATGACACACAAAACCTCCACAATGACATAATACCTCCACAATGATGCACAAAATCTCCACAGTGACACAAAATATCATCAAGTACACACAAAATATCATCAAATACACACAAAATCTCCACAAAGAGACTCAAAACCTCCGCAAATACACACAAAACCTCAACTAATACACACCAAACCCCCACAAATACACTCAAAACCTCCACAATGACACACAAAACCTCCACAAATGCACACAAAACTTCCACAAATATACACAAAACCTCCACAATGACACACAAAACCTCCACAATTACACAAAACCTCCACAATGATACACAAAATCTCCACAATGACACACAAAATCTCCACAATGACACACAAAATCTCCACAGAGAGACTCAATACACACAAAACCCTCACAATGACACACAAAATATCATCAAATACACACAAAACCTCCAAAATAGCACAGAAAAAACCCCCCACAACACACCAAACCACCACAAAGAGACATGAAACTACCACTGCTCCTCTTTCTCATCCTGCAGGTGATGGACGGGTTGACAGGACGAGGACAAGACGAGCCGCCACAGGAGGCTGAAGTGTCACCTGTACTTTACACACCTGGCTGATACATCTGCAGCGTAGCGATGGTCACTGTTGGTTTCTCCAGCAGGAGACTTCGTGTCAGCTTTGACAGAGAGCGCCTGGACTGGAAACACAGTTGTAGGTTGGTGCAGGTCACAGGACGGGACCCAGGATGTTACAATAGAAATAGGCATTAATAATAATAAATTAGTTTACAAATTGATTTACTACCTTTTCAATAAATAGACTAAATTACAAAGTATTTCATTATTTGATATTTTAATGGGCAATAAAAAGAGTAATTATGATCTGAATAGAATCAATAAACAGTTCAAATTAAAAATGATTTTCAGAAACAACATTTAACAGTCAATAAGCACATCATTTTAAAATACATTAATGAATTCATACATAATAATGGAATTTAAACATCTATTTGGATAAGTCTTTTTAATCTGCATTTTCAAATTGATTTTTAAATTCCATTATTTATTTATGAATTCATTAATGTATTTTAAAATGATGTGCCTATTGACTGTTAAATGTAGTTTTTTGTAAATCTTTTTTTTTTAATTTGAACTAATTATTGATGGATTCATATTTTATCAGAAAATTCTATCTATAATTCCTCATTTTATTACCCATTCAAATGTTTGAATAATGAATTACATTGTAATTGAGTCTATTTATTATCATTATATTTATGCCTATATTCATTGTACAATTAATGCAATGCTTTATTACCATTTCCATGACAGTTGTGGTCTTCAGTAACCCACCGACTCCAAACCAATGCTGAATTCAATTATTTTTACACATATTTTTAAAAATATAAAAATATTTGTGTCTTACTTGTTTTTAAGTGTATTTTAAATGCAATATTTTAATGTCTTTTAATGTTAATTGTTTGCTCCTCTAGACCACTTTGAGCTGTCTTGTTTCTGAGATGTGCTGTACAAATAAACTTGCCTTGCCTACAGTGAGTGTTTTGGGTTCAGTTTTATTTACATGTAGCCCAGAATCACAGTCACATCGGGGCGGTGGGCTTTACAATGTGTACAGTGAACAACATCCTCGATTCAAGTGAGGAAAAACTTACTGACATAGTGAGAAAATAAAAACTTTTAACAGTGAAACGGAAGATGGAAGAGGAGCCACGGAGGAGGGATCACTCAGGGACATGCAGATGATGTCGCATGTACTGAACAGATTAACTAAATCACAGTTTACAAGCCAAGGACGAGGACAGGACACACAAGATAATCAATATATAAAATATGATCAGCTTTTCAAGACTTCAACTGTGATCTGTTGTCTCCCCACTGCTGGGCACACAAACCGATGGAGGGTTTAGATAAATGTTTAAATAAATAAAAGACTTTAGACTTTTATTCATCCCACATTGGGAACATTCACTTGGCACCGTAGCAGGTAGTCAGACATACAAAAGTCCAAGACTTAAAATACTAGAAAAGATTCAGATAAGAGAGAAAAGAAACAATATAGAAAGGACTAAAATCAGTCAATAATGATGTTTCTCTTCTCCAAATCTACAGAATGCGCCTTTAAAAGTAAAAAAAAAAAAAGTCCCTCTGAACTCCCTCTATATGTATTTCTGGCTCTCTTCTTCTATTGGCTGTTGTTTTCTTCTTCGTGTCTTTTTTCCTGTGACCTCCTGTTGACGTGTGTCTGCCGGAGTCTCGCCGCTCTGTCGCCCCCTGCCGGCTGAACACCTGAACTGCAGGAACATCCTGTGTTGTTTTTCTCCCTCAGGATGGACGTGAACGTCCTCTGAGCCTCTCTGTGAAACTGTGGTGTCACCTGTAAATCCTGGACTGCACGTCACACACACTTTGGCAACAGCTGTGTGTGTGTGTGTGTGTGTGTGTGTGTGTGTGTATGTGTGTATGTGTGTGGACACAGGCTGCGACTTCAGCGGTGAATGTCGTCACCAACAGCTGGATGCTACTCGGCTAGCAGGCTGTAGCAGAGCTGCCTCTGCAGGACTGCACGGATGTCTCAGTGCATGGTGAGTTCACGACATGTAGGTTTAATGTTGTGTTTGATTTGTACAACCGAGCTTCAAGTGTTGTCATGTTGTGTGTTGTGTGTTGTTGCAGTGATCAGTGAGGATGAGGAGCCGCAGTAACTCAGGTGTGAGGCTGGATGGATATGCCCGGCTGGTCCAAGAGACGATCCTGCGCCACCAGGTGAGTCCAGACCCCCACACACAGGCTGCAGCTGGACCACAGAGTGGAAATACTACAAGTGATGCATTCATGAACATTATGCATCATGATGGACTTAAAGGCAGATCTGGAGACTTGAGGAACAGTAAAGATATTATTGTTTAAAGGTGCAAAAGTCAGATTCACACTCCAAGCAAACAGGGGGCAGTGTATCAGAGGTGTAACCGCTAACTGCTGCTACCTGTAGCTGCCTTTAGCTGGTTTAAAGGTGCATTCTGTTTTGGGGAATACATTTTTAGATTACATAGATTTTTTTTGCATGCAGTGGATTTGTGTGATTTTTGAGTCTTTGCGATCGATCAGTCATCCTCCACGTTCTCCTGCAGATAATATGTCGGACATGCAGATGCTGTGTGTCCTGTTCAGGTTCAGGTTCAGCTGGATTGAGCTGCATGGAAACAAACAAGGCAAAGTTCAGCGGCTGCGATAGGCTGAGGACCAGGGGAAGCTATGCACCTTTATCTCTCCGTGCTCGAGTTCATGATGAGGCTCGTTGAGCAGCTGTCCACGTTTAAAACTGTGACCCAGCTGATAGAAACCACAGGGTCAGCTCTCTGCACAAAGCATGTGATCGGTTATTAATGCACCAAGCAGTGTTTTTAAATCAAGTCCTTAGATTTTGCAGATGAATCAGTAATTGAACTGTTATTGTCTGCAGCTCTAAACAAAAGCCTTCCTTGGCAGCAAATCCACATCCAGGACACACAAGAAACACGAGTCACTCATGGCATAGTCTAACAACATAGATCATTTCTAAATATTTGTATTTATTGTCCGACCATCTCTGGCAGCTGGTGAATGAACAGAGTCTTTGTGTGTTCCAGAACCCGGTGACAGGACTCCTGCCGGCCAGCGCCCAGAAGAAGGATGCCTGGGTGAGGGATAACGTGTACAGCGTCCTGGCTGTGTGGGCGCTCGGCATGGCCTACCGCAAGAACGCGGACCGCGACGAAGACAAGGCCAAGGCCTACGAGCTGGAGCAGGTGTGTGTGTGTGTGTGTGTGTGTGTGTGTGTGTGTGTGTGTGTGTGTGTGTGTGTGTGTGTGTGTGTGAGACAGAGGGTTAATGTGTACAGCAGAGCCTGTTTGTTCAACCTGCTGGGTTAAATATTTAGAGAAGTCCTGCATCTCACTGACCAGTTCATGCAAATGTAGGCAAATATGACATGAAAAGAAAGCAGCACACTGAAGAGCAGGATGGAACATAAAGTGTCATGAAACTGACAGATCCGACCTGGTATAATAATCTATTCAGTGCTGGAAGTATTTTCTCTCTTGACTGATTGATTGTTGATCAGACAGAAATCATCTCACTGTCAGAAAACATTCACATGAGAGAAGATAACCAACCAATCAGTTGTGTAAGATATTAAAGTCATTGTCAAAATGAAAACCTTCTGAAAAGCAAACATCATTCATAGGTCTTTAATTCTTTATTCTTAAAAAAGGGAAGTAAAGATACAAATATGATTGAATACAGTGTTTCTGTTATTTGTGATTTCCACTTCTCATAAAAATAGATAATCTGGATTAAAGTGAAGTTCTGTGGTCGTTTTTTATGATTGACTGACGGAGCTCTTGTCGTCTGTTGGCAGAGTGTGGTGAAGCTGATGCAGGGACTGCTGCAGTGCATGATGAGACAGGTAAGACACACCTGTGTGCTCACATAGAGTCTCACTGCATGTAATATAAACTTCATATCCTGGTCAGGGGTGCAGCGATTATAGACTCTGATGGTGCGACTGTAGTCTGAGGAAAGTTCCTGGTTCTTGGTTCTCCGTGTCACTGCAACATCCTTTTATCGTATCTCGTCTTTCTTTTCTTATTTTCTCAAAAAGAGTTCACAAAAACTGAGTTTTCATGCTAATCCTGCCTTTTTGGTCAAACACTGACGTGTGTGTGTGTGTGTGTGTGTTGTGTCGTGCATCCAGGTAGCGAAGGTGGAGAAGTTCAAACACACCCAGAGTACGCAGGACTGTCTGCATGCCAAATACGATACTCCCACCTGTGCCACGGTTGTCGGGGACGACCAGTGGGGTCATCTGCAGGTGGACGCCACCTCGATTTACCTGCTGATGCTGGCACAGATGACGGCCTCAGGTACGGCAGTGATGCAGAGAGGTGTTCAGAGGATGTTTAGTTTAAAGACGCCAACAACTTTCTGACTTACTTATTTGGTATTTCAGGAAAACTAATTAACAGACGTGACTAAAACAAAGTATTTGTATTAGCTAGTTAAAGGTGACTTTGTGTTCCTTGACAAACAAATGAGTCGGTCGCTGAGTGTCACGTCGTCGCGCAGGTCTTCGGATCATCTCGAACCTGGACGAGGTCGCCTTCATCCAGAACCTGGTCTTCTACATCGAGGCTGCGTACAAAGTGGCGGTGAGTAACATCGTCCGGAGGTTTGAGAGAGTTGTATACAAAAACAGGAACATACAGGAGAGTAAAAGCTAAAGAGGAACTCGCACGTTAACGTCTGTTTACAGAAGGTCGGCAGTGCTGCTGTAAATGTGAGACAACTGTTGTATTTTTATGGCTGATATGATTTAGATATTTTGGCCTCAGTCTTGAAGTCGATGGTTCTGAAGATGCTGAATGAATGGAGAGCCATTTTGATTGTCAGTGATCAGATATTGTAGAAACTGGAGACTCTGCTGATGAATTATGTCATGACCTCTCTCCTCCTGAAGGATTATGGGATGTGGGAGCGAGGTGACAAGACCAACCAGGGCATCCCCGAGCTCAATGGCAGCTCTGTCGGAATCGCTAAGGTACAGATTTAACCTATTAATGTCAGTATTTAAACTAAACTGGACATTAAAGAGAAGAGAAGAAGGTGTTGTATCAGACGTGTTCAGGTTCATGGACGTGTGTGTTGATCTGTGTGTGTCGGGCCGGTTCACAGGCGGCTCTGGAGGCCATAGACGAGCTGGATCTCTTCGGTGCTCACGGAGGGCCGAAGTCAGTCATCCACGTTTTGCCCGATGAGGTGGAGCGCTGTCAGGTATCGTCAGCTTCACCTTCAGACACCTCTGCATCGCCCTCCGCTCACTGTCCTCCTGCTCAGCATGTCCGTGTGTTTTCCCTCAGTCCATCCTGTGCTCCATACTGCCGCGAGCTTCAACCTCGAAGGAGATAGACGCCGGCCTCCTGTCGGTCATTTCCTTCCCTGCTTTCGCGGTTGAGGACGGAGACCTGGTGGCCATCACCAAGTCGGAAATCATAAGCAAGCTGCAGGTACGATCTGAGAGCAGGACAAACATAGATCACACGTGACCGACATATCAGCACGTTCAAATGTAAACCCTTCTGTGGATCCTCAGGGTCGCTATGGCTGCTGCCGCTTCATCAGGGACGGATATAAATGCCCTAAAGAGGTGAGATGGTCTTCTTATTGAGAATCTAACATCCTGATCTGTGTTAAAGGAGATCTGTGGAACAATTTGTAGCATTTCAAAATAAAATCTAAGATAAGACATAACTGGAAGCTAAGACTTCAGTCGTACGTTATATTACTGATCGATTAACCAACAAAACATTTCAGCTCTGGTTGAAGACAGTCGTGTTTTGTATAATTGGACCTGGACGGTTAACTTCTGTGTTTCCTCATTAGGATCCGTCCCGGCTGCACTACGATCCTGCAGAGCTCAAACTGTTTGAGAACATCGAATGCGAGTGGCCCGTGTTCTGGACTTATCTCATCCTGGACGGGATATTTGCTGGAGATCAGGTGCAGGTAATAAAACCAGAATCACTGCTCTGTGTGCTGTCTCTTCTTCTCACCTCTCACTCTGAGAGGATGTTGATCGAATCGTTGCTCGTCTCAGGTGCAGGAGTACCGCGAGGCTCTGGAGGGGATTTTGATCCGAGGGAAGAACGGCATCAAACTGTTGCCTGAACTTTATGCCGTGCCACATGACAAGGTATAAATATAGCAGATGTTCTGTTCACCTTCTCTGCGCTGGTTCTGATAAAACCTACAAACCAGTCTGACGTGTTTCCCGACGCTGACAGGACTCGTTCTTATCTCTCCAAATGTTTGTTTTTCTATTTTAAGGCTGCACGTTTTCTTCTTATTCAGGGGCAGCTTCAAGTTTTACAGTTGAGTTATATTCTTTAGTTTAGTTAAGTTAAGATGAGTTTTAACTTGGTTTAGTTCAGTTTTAGTTTAGTTTTAGTTTAATGAAGCTGAGTTTAATTGAGTTAATTTAGTTTAGTTTAAATTTAAGTTCAAATTTAGTTTAGTTAAGATGAGTTTTAACTTGGTTTACTTAAGTTTTAGTTTAGTTTGTGTAGTTTTATTTTAGTTTTTAGTCTAGTTTTGGTTTAATTAGTTTTAGTTTAGTTTAGGTTAATAAGTTAAGTTCCATTTTAGTTTGGTTTAGTCTTAGTTTTGGTTCGATTAAGTTTAGTTGTGAGGGAGGAGTGCATATTAATAAAACATGTGGTAATAAGTTAATTATCCAGTAGTGTATTTTATATTTGCAGTTGTCTGTTCAAGGTGTTGAAATACAACAGAGCAAAATAGAAAAAAAAGAACAAAACAAGCAGAATAAACAAATATTTAAAGAAAAAAGACTCTTATAAGAACATTAAAACCAGAAGTGACATATATTGTGTATTAATCATCCATTTCCTTAATTATTTACCTGAACATCTGTACCTGTTCAGTTGCTTCCTGTGACTCAGGACTGTAATCCACATAAGAACCAGGTGTGTGTGCCCCCTACAGGTGGAGGAGGAGTACAGCAGCCCTCACTCAGTGGACAGGGTGGCCATGGGGCAGCTGCCTCACATGTGGGGACAGTCGCTCTACATCCTGAGCTGTCTCCTGGCCGAGGTGGGTCACCAGGTTTTCCACCTGTAACGTTAGCTCACCTCTGCCATCGTCTCCGTCTACAGCAGCTCACCTTCTCTGTCTCTGTCTCTCTTTTTGTTTGTGTTTGAAGGGTTTCTTAGCTCCAGGAGAGATCGATCCTCTCAACAGGAGATTCTCTACAAACTTCAAGCCGGATGTTGTGGTGCAAGGTCAGTGATCGATCCTGAGATTAGAGGGAAATATTAGATTTATAGTTGGATTAAAACACAGATTAAATCCCAGAAATTAGCTAGCTTTCTTTGTACAAAACCTTTTGCTTGTGATATCCCCAATATCATGGAAACACATGGAGTCCACTGACATATTAGAATTGTTTTATACACAGATTTCATTAAATAAAAGCAGGATCTAATGTTTTTCTTTTGTGTGTGTCAGTTTGTGTTCTCGCAGAGTCGGAGGAGATCCAGGAGTTGTTGAGCGATCACGGGATCTCGGTCCAGACGATGTCGGAGGTTCTGCCCATCAGGGTGATGCCTGCTCGCATCCTGAGCCACGTCTATGTCAGACTGGGTAAACAAGCTCGCTTTTCCTCAGTGTACAGGTGTGTGTGTGTGTTTTAGTCAAGACACCACCTAAACCCAGACCAAGACAAGACCGAGGAAAACTGCCAATGAGTCTAAGACCATGTCAGGCACTACAACACCCGGCTGTCTGTTTCATATTTAAAGTAACATCTTGTTTCATTTCTGCAGGAAACTGCAAGAAGCTGAATCTGAGCGGGCGACCCTACAGACACATCGGTGTTCTGGGAACATCCAAATTCTACGAGATCAGAAATCGCTCGTATATCTTCACCCCGCAGGTAAAACTGGTAGCACTGAGATGTTGATGAAGGTATGAAGGGTTCCACTGATTAATACTTTGGTTGATCTCTTTTGTTCTTCTTCTCTGTGCTCTCTGAACAGTTTCTGGATCAGCACCACTTCTATCTGGCACTGGACAACCAGATGATCGTGGAGATGTTGCGGACAGAGCTGGCGTATCTCTCCTCCTGCTGGAGGATGACAGGACGGCCCACGCTCACTTTCCCCATCACCCGCAGCATGCTGGGTAATAAGGCTCGTTACCTCATTTATCACAGGTCTACGTGTCTACATGTTTACCTCAGCAGTACCACAGCTCACTGATATGTGAAACTTACTGTAATGTCATTTTAAACAGCATTTTTCAGTCCAGCTTCTTACAGAACACTGATCCAACATATGATCCAGGGATAATTTAGACATGATGAAAGTGCAAACTTTTGTTTTTTTGTAACGGTGTGAAAGGTGTTGAAAACACTCTAGATTACATTTCATGTTCATTACGTAGAGCTCTATTTTGTTACTGCACTTCACATACTTTATTTTCTTCCTCTGTCCAGTTGAAGATGGAGATGCGGTCGACTCGTGTATCCTGGCAACCCTCAGGAAACTACAGGATGGTTATTTTGCGGGAGCGAGGTGACCGAGGACATCCTACTGTTATAGCGTGAATAAAACCGGAGTGTGTCTGTAACGTAACTTCACATCTCAGTGTTTTGTTCCTGCAGGGTTCAGATGTCGGACCTCTCCGGTGTCCAGAGCACGTCGTTCCACACTCGCCTCAGCTTCCTGGATGAAAAGAACGACGACGACCTGCTGGAGGACGATGACGATGACGATAATGATGAATATGGAGAGGAATATAACAAGTGTATGCCCTCAGGTAGTTAGTGATGAACTAACGAAGTGTGTCTTCTCAGTCAGAATCGAGTGGAACTATAAATAACATAGTGTGTTTAATTCCAGAGGGCTCCAAAGACATGTTTGACCGGTACCTCACCCAGCTCCTCCACAGCACCACCACCAAGTGCCATCTTCCTCCCATCCAGAGCGGGCAGCACCACGTCTTCAGTGCTGAACACACCACCAGAGACATCCTGTCTTTCATGGCCCAGGTCCAGGGCCTGAACATGCCCAGTGAGTTGAACAGTGGACACTTCCCCCAGACATGATTTTGTATTTTCATAAAACTAAACAAACCTTTTTTTACCTGAAAACTGTTTCGTTTTGTCATACGTCGTTTTAATTTGTGTGTTTGTTTCAGAGTCTTCAATGTATCTACCTGTGACTCCTGTTAAGAGCAAACACCGCAGGTCTCTGAACCTCCTCGACGTTCCCCAGCCTCAGCACAGCCCACAGGTGAAGCAGCAGAAGGTAGGCGCAACGTGGACGCTTGAACTCGACACTCCAAACTAAGATCCTATGAGGGAAACTGGAAGGGACGGTCTGCGTAGATCTTAATGTGTAGCACATGCCGAATTTACAGGAGGGTCATAATAATTAATAATTTGTCACAGGCAGCATTTTCTGAAGTTGATTAGTTTCTCCAAACTCAAAAACTCACAAAATTGTGCGATTTTATAATGAAGTCTGGGGAATTTCTCTCCCTCTTCGCCTCCTTGCGGTTCTTGACTGTAGTATCTGTGGCTGCTTCGACCTTTTTAATATGTTGGTGTTCTAGTTTGACATCTCAGTCTCAATTTGTTGTTAATAATGATTACATATACGTTACCCTGGCTGTTCAAACTAATACACAGATCACTGAAATCCCTCTGAAGCCCCACAGTGCTGCTGATCTGCACCTTCCTCGAGACTCTCATGGCAACACGGACTTTGCAGCGTTGGTGAGGCAGCTGAGAGAGTGTCCGACGCTGCAGGACCAGGCCGACATCCTCTACATCCTCTACGTAATGAAGTACGCACATGCAGAGCTTATTGTCAGTACTCTAATAAGTCAGCTGTGATACGCTTTGTGACTTTCATACCTGGTTGAACCTGTGTTTTCTTCCGATGACCAGAGGAGCTGATTGGCCGGTGGAGTTGTCAGGTCCCGGGCAGGGCGGGGTCAGCGTGCGCTCCCTTCTGGAGGAGCTGTATGTACAAGCGGGCGCCAGCAAAGAGTGGGGACTCATCAGATACATCTCTGGAATACTTCGCAAGAGGGTGGAGGTCCTCGCTGAGGTCAGTGTGAAGTCACGGCAGACATCAGGGAGGCTCAGCGGCTGTTTACAGACACTCACAAGTTCATTATCAGCATCAGAAAATCCTGCTCGCTGCTCCACTAATTAACATGCTGTCTGAATTCTGTACTCAGTAATCTCTGGTCAACATGCTGAATCCCTCCTGAATCAGATTCAGTAAGTTATTAGATCATTTCTGTATTTGTCTTTCCTTCAGGCCTGCACGGATCTGATTTCCCATCACAAGCAGCTGACGGTCGGCCTCCCTCCTGAACCCAGGGAAAGAGTCATCACAGTGTAAGATGTCGTTATTGTCCCGAGCTTCAGCGATTAATCAATTAGCCATCAGCTGTTCACAGTTAACTGAGTCAACCTGCTAATGGTAGCTACAGTTAGCGGTTACTCTGGTGATATGCCATCCGTCTGGAGTCCACAGAGTAAACCAACTCTTCCTCCTCACTGTTTCTTCTCAGTCCTCTTCCTCCTGAGGAGCTGAACACTCTCATCTATGAAGCCAGCGGTCAGGACATCAGTATCGCTGTGCTCACTCAGGTAAACCTTTCACCTCTGGGACTTCCAACAGGACTTTGTCACACACTTATCTAACAGCTGTGTGTTTGTCACGTAGGAAATAATGGTCTATCTAGCCATGTACGTGCGCTCCCAGCCGGCTCTGTTCGGGGACATGCTCCGGCTCAGGATCGGACTCATCATGCAGGTGATGGCCACCGAGCTGGCTCGCAGCCTCCACTGCTCCGGTAGGAACACACAGCTGTGAACATGCACACACACTGACCTGCAGAGTGCGAATGACAAATACTCCAACGTGTTTGTAGGAGAGGAGGCGTCTGAGAGTTTGATGAGCCTGAGTCCGTTCGGCATGAAGAGCCTGCTGCATCACATCCTCAGTGGCAAAGAGTTTGGTGTGGAGAGGAGCAGTGAGTTTTCTTCTTCTCTCTGGTTCTTCTTGTCTTTACAAAGTCGCTAGCAGTGTTGTTGACTCGCCGATCACAGAGCTGCTTCTTCTGTGACTTACAACAACCTGTTCAGTTTCGACGATCACATCCAAGTTGTGATTTCTCTGTTTCTCAGTGCGCCCAATCCAGTCGACAGCCACCAGTCCCGCCATCTCCATCCATGAAATAGGCCACACGGGAGCCACCAAGACCGAACGCACAGGAATTCACAAGCTGAAGAGTGAGATCAAGCAGGTGGGAGGCGCAGCAAAATGAACTGGATGATAATCTTTGTGTTCATGCTTTCAGTTGATCTGAGAACAGAATAACAGTGTTCTTGCTTTTCGGTTGCAGCTGGATGACTCTCGGCCTCTCAGTGTATGTTGGGTTTGATGATATCTAGCATGCGACTGTTTCTAACCTCAATCTGAGCGTCTGAACCGCCGGCTAAATCCAGGGACCTCATTACATAAACTTCCTGAAGTCTGATATAATTTATTTTAGGATGACACTGAGAACTGCGTTTACTAAAATCACTGTTGCAGAAGTGTCTTAAATTCAAAATATCTGTCAAAATGTTCTCACAATGAAGATGAGGAACAACATGAACATGCTGGAGAAACATCAGTGTTAGCCTCCTGGAGAAGTTAGCACAAATTTTAGCCTGTTAGCTTGAACTATCATGGACAGTTTGGACACTGGACAACACGATACAGGCAGATGCACTCATGACAAGTGGGATTAAAGAATCAACTCAGTTACAGGCAGGATTTCTGTAATAGGAATAATTTTCTGTGAATCAGAAGCAGTCAGGAGATGTTTCTGTAACGAGCTCCCTGCTCATCAACCAACCGCTGGCTCTTAATGTTTCTTCAGCCACGGTGTCTTCCATAGCCGCAGCGACTGTCACTTCATTGCGTTACCAGCAGGCGAGCATGCTTTGCTTCTCTTCCATCCAGGTATCATGTAGTAATTGTAGGAGAAAGTAACATTAATGTAACTTTCCTTCAAATTCAAAAGCTTTTAAACCAAACCAGAACCTGACGAAGCTGCTTGTAGGTAAACAAACCTCGTCACTCTTGTTGTCGTCATCTGTCTGGTCGTTCCTCCATGGATCTTTTCATGTAGTGTGAACTCCACTCTTCACTTTCCTGCAGCATCATCGTGGCTGTAGTCTGAAGAACCATCTCAAACTGTTCTCTTGTCATCTGTCATCCATATCCACGTGTAGATCTTCAGCGGCGGTCTGTCCTTGAGTAGCAATGTCACCTCTCCTCGCTCCACGGTAAACCATTTCACCTCATCTGCTTCTCAATGACTCGGTTTGTCCTCCTCAGGGTTGCCGTAGTTAGAATTTACGTATAAACTGAGCAAAGTCATCCTAAAAACATTTTTTAGTCATTTAGAATGATCCATTCATCTTGCTGCATTCAAGGATAAGGCTGCTGTTACTTTGCCTTTTCATTACTGTCAACAAATCTCTCAAAAAGTGCAAAACCAATTAATAAATGTGTCCTGCTAGCAAGTTTTAGCACAGAGATAACTACAGACTCTGGAAGCAGATAAACGTCATGCTGCGCTGTGCAAGTGGAGAATAATTCCTGGAGGAATAACATCAAGCTGTGGCTATAAACCAAATGATATATTGTTCTGTCTATTCAGAATTAGTAACACCAGACTTATCCTTTAATACATCTGCTGAAATATCTTTTGGTAACAAATATGATTAAGCATGAGCATGATGTCAGTCTGCATGATTAAATGTGTTAGAAGTGTTTGTGTGAGAGAGAGTGAGACGTCAACTACAGTCAATATTTCAACCTTATTAACCTCTGAATCTTCTTGATACTCTCATGATAGCGTCCTGCAGACATTACTGACACACTGACTGATATATTTACATTACATGGAGATAAGGTTGAAAATCAGAAGTGCTCCACGTCATTTGCTTCTCCCTGATCTCCCACCGCAGCGTTGCAGCAGCCCCTCCACCCCCAGCGGCATGCTGTCCCCCCTGGGCTCCGGTCTGGGAGACGGCCAGCTGCACTGGGAGGAGAGGCAGGGCCAGTGGCTGAGGAGACGCAGGCTGGATGGAGCCATCAACAGAGTGCCGGTGGGCTTCTACCAGAAGGTGTGGAAGATCCTGCAGAAGTGTCACGGCCTCTCCATCGACGGATACGTGTTGCCGTCTTCGACCACGAGAGAGGTAGCGTCTCGCTGACTCCCTCTGTGTGTGTGTGTGTGTGTGGATTCACATGTGTGTGTAATTGTGTGTTTGTTTTTGTTGTGTGTAGATGACAGCAAGAGAGATCAAGTTTGCGGTGCAGGTGGAGTCCGTCCTGAACCACGTCCCTCAGCCGGAGTACCGGCAGCTGCTAGTGGAGACCATGATGGTTCTGGGTCTGGTAGCTGATGTGGACGTGGACAGCATCGGTGGCATTATTCACGTGGACCGCATCCTGCATCTGGCCAACGACCTCTTCCTCAGTGACCAGGTACTGCTAGCAGCGTGAGGTACCGTCTTACTCGTCAGGGGCGTCTTGAGTTCAGATCCAAATGGAAAATTTATTGAAGTGAGCTTTACAGTTTCAATCATTGTAGTCAAAAGCAGGATGGATTCTTTTGTTTCTCCATCACGGCCCACACGAGGCGCCCAGAGGTAATTAAACACTTGAAGGATGACACAGATAGCTTTCCATTATCCTCCAGCGTCACTTCCAGACACCACTCCTTAAATTTAAATGTGACCTTAAAAAATATGTCAAATCACGTCATGGATCTGGAAAAACTGCGTCACCCAGATTCCCATCTCCAGGGCGATAAGGTCGTAAAGCTTTTAGACGGTGCAGAACGAGTCTGTTTGTGACAGAAGCGGGCCGCAGCCGGGTCAATCTGAACAGAGCAGGTCGAGTCGGACAGGAAGTCAGACAGCAGTACGGCGCTGTGCATCCTGATATTCATGTCATTTCTCTGAGGCTTACTCTGTTGTACTTCTTCATCCCCAGAAATCCCTCAGTGCCAGTGATTATTTCCTCGAGAAGGACCCGGCGACCGGAATCTGCAACTTTTTCTACGATAGCGCCCCCAGTGGCAGCTACGGCACCATGACCTACCTGTCCAAGGCGACGGTCACGTATGTCCAGGACTTCCTGCCAAGTTCCAGCTGCATGATGCAGTGAAGAAAGCGGACCGATGAGTGTCGCTGCTCCCGACAGAAGCACGTTTTTATACCAGAAGGTGAAGGCGGCCGCGCTTCTCCTCGTCAGCTCATACGGTTCATGTGGTGCTTGTAAGTATTTACTCTCCAATACGCTCTCATATACTGATGTAACATCACAGCCTCGGCAGCTCGTTGCAAACCACTGCATAAGAATTTATTTTTTCATTATGAGTCTGGACTGTGAACTTATTTATTCAACATGCTGAAATGCATGTCTGCAGGTCTACAGGTCTAAATATACATTTTCATTTGCAAAGATATAAGAACGTCTGTGTTCTCGGTGTCGTGTGAGAATATCAACAGTTGCCTGTCTTGTATTTTTAACATGTCGTGTGTTGTAGTTCTACCGAGCCTGGCAGCTATCAGAGGGAATATTTTGCTGATTGTTTTGTCACGAATCGATAAATTTCATCTGTTAAACATTTAAAATGTTTTGTCGAACCAGCAGTCCAAAAACCAAAGAATCTGCGGTCAAAATCACTGACGTAACAAAGTGCATACTGTTCTTTGTGTCATTGCCGTGACAGTTATTCTGCTGTCTGCTTCTTTATATTTGTGCGACGGATGTGATGCCTCTTCTTGCTTGGCAGAGGATTGTGGGTCAGAACAACCAGGAAAGCACGCTGGCTTGCACACTGTAAACTACGACTAGATGTAGTAGGAAGATCCTGGTGCTGTTGGCCGACTGTAGTTCACAGAACTTGTATTTGGAGACATATTTCTGGCATGTGCAGGGTCGCTGTCATAAATGACAAAGAAAAGCAGCAAATCCTCAAAATAAGAAGCTGGAACCGGACAATACTTGACATTTTTGCTTGAAAAATGAGTAAAACAATTAATCCATCATCAAGAATATCCTGTCTTTGTTGCAATACGTTTAGAGCTGCAACAATTAGTTTTACTGTTGTGGATGATGCACAAACTGAAGCACGTCCAGTTGTCTACGATACAGCACCTCGATCTGCCACGACCTGGATGACGGAGAATTTGTGCATATGATTTGACAGAGATGTTTCCTCTGGTAGCTTCCAGGCTCTTAATAATAGAGTCAGTGTTGATGAAACTTGCCTGTGTTAACTTGGACTTTGAACGAGAATAATAGTTTTCTTGATGTTTGTACGTCTGTGTTGTGTGTGTGTGTGTGTGTGTGTGTAAATTAATTTATCCGTCTGCATATGAATGTCCCTAATGATGAATCAACATTTAGCATGAACCTCAACATGTGGAGGGTTTGTTCGTTTACGTGAAGAGAAGATTTATTTCTGGTGTGTTTGGTTCTGTTCTACGTACGTGTTTTATAAGGATACATCACGCATGATGTTTATGTAAAGACAGACCAGGCTGAGTATGTTGAACATGGTTTTTGTAAGTCTGAAAAGAGAGTAATGTTGATGTTGTTTAAATGTTGATATATTTTAAAACTAACCCTAAAGATATTTGCATTTAATATATTTTAAAAAATAGAGAAAGATTATTTTACTGACATAATATATCATGTTAGGTCACCTTTCAAAATGTGTTCATACACTATAATAAAATCATTTGACTAACGATGGTCACTTCTCATTTATTTGTTTACCGTTTGCAACACATCACTTAGTTTGCAGCTGCAGGAGGAGCTCTGATGTCTCAGTCCAAAACCCAAACTGAGGATCAAACTGAAAGAAGTGGCCGACGAGATGAAAACCTCTGTTGCAAAGAGTTTCGTCAGGCACAATTCCACCAGGACATGAAACATATATGTTATGTCTTCCTGGGAGAGAGATTCCTCCTCCGTGGTTCTTCCTGAGGTTTCTTCCATCTTCTTCCCCCTGCTGCTGCAGTCAGGTTGATAAACTGGTGTTTTAAATTCATCTCTGATCTCTCTTCATGTCAGTAATCTGATGTGACTCCAGGTGTTTATTCCTCCAGCAGGTCTGGCTCTGCACCCGCCTCTCTCCTCCAGAGCTGACCGAGAGAACAAAAAACAGCTCTGTACATGCAGGATACATGTCAGGTTTTCTTCTCTGATTTCATTTTATTTTCATGTAAATAGAACCATATTAAAACAAGATGGTGGAGCATTATATGTGCATCAGTTCCTCAGTTTCTCCTCTGTCTGCTGGGACCACCTGGCTTCCTTTGACTTCCTCCTGTCTGCTAATGATGGCCGACATCCACAATGACATAATCAAACTACAGGAGAAGGTGTTTGTGGAGCAGCGAGGTCTCTCTCTGGACAATCCTCCTCACTCCGGTGGGGAAGCAGAATTTGTAGCGTCGAGCTCTGGACGAGGAGATCTCATGATCAGTACCTGACGTCTGACATCCTGCCCACAGTGACGGTCGCTCAAGCAAAACAAACTGTCTCTGTAGTGATGAAGGACCCTTGATTTCCACGAGGATTATCATGCAGAAACTGGACCGCCGCCTCTCATCTGTTGTGGTGTGAGTGAGAAAGCTGTGTGCCTTTATGTCTGAGCCTCTGAGCTGAACCACTTCAAACGACCAACTTTATCGTCTACATCTCTTCCTGTTCCCGTGTCTGTCCATTGAAGCTCTGCTGCCACGGACAGTTTGCCTGCAGGGAGTTGGTACAAAGACCCAGGACCCGCACTGTGAGCCTCCCCTGCACCTGCCTGCAGTATCCCGGCCTCCAGCCTGAGCTCTGCAGCTTTACTCCACTCTGACGGCATCTGTAAGAAACTATTACAACCCCAGTCCTGAACTGTAGCACCGAAACTCAAGTTCAAGGATGATTAATACAACACACTAACTGCTGCAATATGTCCATCTAAATATAATCAGATGAAATAAATTAATATGAGGTGATCATCAGCTGTCGGTTAGCCAAGCTTAGCATAAAGACTGGAAACTGGGGAATTTTAAATACTTACTATTTGTGTCTCTTCCCTGTACAACTAATGCCAACAAATCTGGATCAGGAGCCGGTTTACCAGGTTGGATCGATTTGTTTTCCAGCCCAATAACTGCTGAATATCCACCAAAAATGATTAAAAACAGCCAAATATTATCTACGATAAACACTCAAATAATACATAAAAGTAGCGACAGTCTTCTTCTCAGATTTAATTCAGTATGACTCAATATGGAATCAGCAGTAGAATGCAACTATAAGACCATTTTTTTTCATTTCTGCATCTGAAAAATGAGGAAAAGTGAAAGAACAGCGCAGATCACATCTGTCTTAAAGAGGTCGTATTTTGCTTTTTGGGTTTTGTTCCTTTTCTTTATTGTGTAATGAAGCATTTTGGGCATTTTAAAGGTCTGTGAAGTGAACAAAGTCCACATCAAAGGGAGTTGCTCACAGAAAACTCTGCTCCTGCACTGCCTGAAACACCTGGTTTGGACTTCTGTGCATCACCATGTAACAGGCGTTATATAAATATATAAATTTATATATTTATTATAAAATATATACACTCAGTTAGTCAGCAGATATATAGTTATTTTAGATCACACTACCTTGCTTGACATGATTGGCTACATCCTGATTGGCCCTTTGAGTAACTGCACATGTGCAACTGTGATCAAAGACTGAACAGAGGCGAGATGTGTCACTCTGTCGCTAAAACAGTGTGAGTGTTCAAGACGCAGCCTGGAAAGTGAAGCTGCAGAAATGCACCATATGAGAAAAACTTAAAAGTATGTAGAGCTGTTCTACCAGGACTCCCCAGATAAGAGTATGCACCTGGAAATTAATATAATATGACGTCTTTAATAAACTCTAACAAGCCTTATGTGAGCGCCCGACGTATACACGAAAGAACGAGTGAGACAGAAGAAGAAGAAGAAGAAGAAGAAGAAGGCGTTACACAATCCCTTGATATCAAAAATCAAGACATGAATAATGATGAAGAAGCACAGAGCGTTGTGTTCACTGATCACTGCAGCTTGTGTGTGTTTATAGTGAGTGAACAGAAATTAATTCATGTCAGTTCTGTGCTGAGTGACTTCTCCACCTTTCCACCAGCAGAGGGAGCTAAGTCGCAGCAGGTGATCCTCTCTGGAGTCTCGGCCCTCACCTCATGAATTCCAACCAGGTGAGACATCCAAAACTCTTGAGTGCTGCATCCTCAAATAATCACCATCCATAAAACATGCAAGTTTTGTTTTGGGGGGGAAAAATAGGAAAATCATGGTAGCATTTATGTGCTAAACAACATCACTCATTATTCTCTGCACCTACCGCTGAACTGTAGCGTGGCTGAGTGTCATTATGTATCAGAGGTCAGAGGTCAAATGCCTGGGTATAAACAGCTGGAGGGATGATTATAGACCAGAGGCTGTCAGGGGGGGGGGGCCTGTCCGGGCTCGTATCCGCCACCGAGGACGAGGTTTGAAAAATAACTGTGTGTTTGATGTGCGGCGCTCGAGTTCACGCCGTCTGGCCTTTAGACGCTTTGATCCTGGTGATCAAGTGTCAAGACACAACAAAGTGTGTATCATGGCTCTGTGTGTGTGTGTGTGTGTGTGTCTTTGTATCAATAAATGCATGTATAGATTGATTGTGTGTGTGTGTTTTCAATGTAGGTGTTTACCCTGATACCTACATCCATGTGTGTGTGTGTGTGTGTGTGTGTGTTACTTGACAGGCTTCTCACCTGACAGCTCCGCCCCCTGCCCTGCGGTCACTGCTCACAGCGCGGTCGTTGCCGGGGCGACCGGGATCAGGAAAAACAACATGAAACAATTTAAGAAACCGTGTCGGCGAGAGAAAGGAGAGTGAGAGAGATTATCTCATTTCCTTCAGCGCTTGTCATGCAAACTGGAGGCTTTCCTCTCCGCCTGTAGGGGGCGGCAGAGGCGAGGTCGGCGGAGTGACACGGCCCCGAGCAAAAGCAGTTCACGTACAAACCCGCACAACAGATCTGAGACCAGCGATAGGAGCCAAAGCCTTGTCCTATTTTCATCCAGGCAAATATTGAATTATCTTAAAAATCTTTAATTTACAACTTCTATATCAGCTCATAAAAAAAAAATGTAATAGTCAAATTTTTATTATTATTATTTTTTTTTTAATTTCTTATCGGGTTGTGTAACTATTTGCTTGCATCTTTAGATGAGAATGAAGATATAACAGATACATTTTTAGCCAGATGTTTCCATGTATGAGAGGAATTTCCTTCGCTGGCACACGATGGCCGTTCATAAATACACCTCATGCACGACAGGGCTGTCACTTCAAACGGTCGGGGCCTCGGTGTGTGTCTGTCTGTGTGTGTGTGTGTGGTTACGTGTGAGAAGAAGCTTATGAGAGCGGCTCGTGTGCAGGTCCATTTGTGGGGAACCGTGTGTGTTTTTGTGGGAATGCAAATGTGTGTGTTCAAGGGCATATTTAGGTTATTTTACCAGCTCATGTGCATTTTGAATTTTTCTTTTTTCCTGTTGTCTGTCTTCAGGAAGCTGTCAGAGGTCACAGTCTGGTGCATTACTCAGTTTTTAGCTCAAGGACGAGTCATCAGGTCAGAAAGTCACAGAACAACTAAGACCGGATCACCATTAAAGGAGACGTATTACGCTAACTGAGATACTACAAAGTAGTTTAGAGTTTTCTGTCTGTCTGAAACAATCTGTCTCTTTAAGGGCCCCTCTGTCCGAATTCCTCCTTTTGATTGGTCGGCTCACACACACCTGAGCCAGCACCTCCAACAACAACAACAACAACAACAACAACAACAACAACAACAGCTGGGATTATATTATTATTAGTTGTATGATGATGATGACGTGGTGTGAAAACACAAGAAGTCCTCTTTTAAAGGACAATTCCATTATATTTAAACAACATATATCAGGCTGCAGTTAATATAATAGCACAGTTTTCTATTTCTGAATTTATAAATCAGTCCATCACTGTGAAGTCCTGTCATGAAGAAGCTCCTGCTAGATGATTTTCCTACATTAAAATCAAGGGTCTTAGGACAGAAGGTATCGTATATATTTTATAAACTGAGGCAATGTGATTTGTGATTTCGAGCTATATAAGTAAAATAGTTCTGACTTTGCTGCATCTTTAAAATCTAACGTGCTTTGTTAAGTTTTAATTTGCAGGAAACTGGCTTAAACATTCACTCAGTTCACCCAGAAATGATTTGATCCTCAACCTAAAAACTCACAACGACATCAGGGACTTTTTTTTTTTTTTTTTTGCCATTTGAGTGTAAAAACTTCTTGTTTCATTTCTGCCCTGAAGTCAAAATGAAACCCGCCTTTCATCCATGAGAACAAACCACTGAGGCGTTTCTGGTACTTTTCACTACAAGTTATAGAGAAAAATAAGAAAAAACAGACGTGTAAAAATAGAATTTTCAGAGCGAATACAGGCTCCAGTAGCAGGTCGACATGACTCCAAGTTTATCATCCAATCTGTTCTGCACGGCCCATATAGATAAACATCTCGTGACATAAGGAAGGAGACACGTACGAAGATTAACTTCAGATGCTGTTGATGGGAAACCTTATCCACTCCTCTTGGATAAGGTTTTCCCTCGCCAGCATCTGAACTTTATCTTGGGACACAAACGCCTCTGACAGAGACAGATGACTGCACCTGTACCTCTCACCTGTCGCATTCCTTCGGAGCCCTCTGATATAATGTGCCTGTAAACTATAAAGCTGCACAATTATATTTTTAATTCACAGTTCATCAAAAAACTGTCTGTCATAGTGTCATACCTGGAGGGAATTATCACCTTCAGTTAAACTTTATAGTGTCTTTGAGCTCATTGTTTTGATTTGGCGACACATAACTTTGCAGTTTTTATTCATCTGGGGAACTAAACTCTGTAAAAGGCCAGATTCATATTGACACAAGTCTGCTGAATGTGTAAGTTGAGGTTATTGTTTGCTAACATGTTAGCTATAGCAACTATAAAACCTGGTGATGTCGCATGTTTTGGCACCAAAGCTGAGAGTAGGTGAAATAAAGTGAATCTATGAAATGCTCAGACAAACTTAGGTGGTGGGACAGGTGGAGGTGGAGGTGGACTGAGGCTCAGGTGAGTGTGAAGCAGGTAAGCTGGGCAGCAGAGTGGCTGCGATCATCAGATGAGCTGCAGGTGTGTAAAAATGTCCAGAACAACCAACACAAGAAGTCCACAATCATGACAAATAATCTCTGAATATTTCTTTTTTTCCCTACACTTCCTAAATCTACTGCTGTGGTTTACAGTTTATTTCCAAGTTTATTTCATTGTTTGAGATCAAAAAGCTTTTATAACATTCAGTGTGACTTCAGTAGAAGTGTTCCAGGTGCTGGTCTGAGTCGTTTCCAGTCGTGGTATCCGTATCGGAACAACAACCCGGGTTACGACAGGCGGTCACCCTACAGATGTCAGCCGGAGAGCAAACTCCTGCTGTAAGTATGGATTATCTAATGAGAAAAGTGCGGCCCGCACGACAGCCAAATCACAACACAGGTTGGAACAGCCTCAGTCAGAATCCACGGGCGCAGGTAATTGGGATACTTGGAACTGACACAGAAATCTTTACAGTTTATATAACCAGATTTAGTGTGTCAGCAGAAGGGTGAGGAGGCCGCTGCGATTCCTGATAAATATTTAGATGTTTCCAGGGATCCGTAGCCGTCGAGGGCATTAGGTAAATCACAGGTGTCCATCATTTCTAGGGTATGCAGCTGCGTGCAATAAGGGGAGGGAACACACATGCACATGAAGACATGTCGTACTATTTTGCGTGCAGCCATGCACGTACATATGATCTCCCGCACGAAACACAGGCATGCCACAGAACACCTGACAGGTGCAGGCGTGGTCTGCTGCGAGACACGCTATCTTGACACGCTAACTCATTCTTAAATCTGAGTTACGTGCCTGAGGCTGAGTGCTAAGCACCCTAGTTTACTCTCTGAAGCCTGTTCCTCTTCCAGTCCTTGTCTCTGGGCACACCCTCTTCCGATTGTAGGCAGACTTCTGTCACTCTGCTCATAATGGAGCTGCTAAGAGGCCTGAGAATCTGAGCTCGTCTGATGAGTAATGGACTTATTAGCTGTGTCAAAAGCAATGCCACCAATCCCATGATCAGTATGTATTACCTGTTGTCCTGTAGGTGTCTGTGTAAGAAGCCACTGCGCGAGGCTCTTTCACGAGCGCTGATCCCTCAATCAAGACCTGACATCACCTGACAACAGCGGTTCGGTTTGATTCTGTGTTGATTTATCTGAGACGCACGTCCGAAGCTGTGCAGAGCTCAGCCGAGGGAACAAATCAATCACCAAAAACACACAGAATGGTTTTCCTGTAAGGATTCTTGCAGCACTTGATTTCCACATTTGCTCTGTGATTTATTTACCAATACGAATGACACACGCCTGGTTTGATTCTCCACAGTGGTGCCTGCTGGCAGACTTCATCCTAGATACACTATCACATCTGTCAAGAATGCATATCAAAGACCTGCCAGAAGCTTTTCCGCAGCTCTCACTGGGAAAGTTGCACTTGATTGGCACTGTTATGGCTGAATTGGATAGAAAAATCTGAGAGGGTGGATTAATGGCAACGCGCTGTGTAAACTCCCTTGGCCCGAGGCGCTCGGTCTCCATACACCTTGGCTTCCTCTGTCATTTACAAGCTTCTCGCATGCACGCAGCAGAGCCAAGAGTGTGAAAAACCGGATGAGCAAGTCCACTGCGCTCCTGTCCTGCAGGGGGGAAAGAATAAAAAAAAAAAAAAAAAAGCGTTGCCTCTGGTTGCACAGTTGCCTTGCGTGAGGACAACAGCTTTATCTCTTCAGACCTCTTCACCTCGCCTGTGGCAGCATCACTTTTACAACTCACCTCTTTTTTTTTTCCTTTCCTTCTCTTTTAACCTGCTCAGAGAAATACGACCTCACGATGACAGACGTAAACATACGATCTAGCTCGACTATTCGCAGCGTCTTTGTGGGAGAGACGGCGCAGGAAACACAGAAAATAAAAGCTTGTAGAAAATTCCTTTATGTCTGTGAGGTGATGCAGATACTAGCTACATCCTGGAAGTAAAAATAGGCTGTTATCAGATAAACCGTGAACCCGGGCCAGTTTCCTTGAAGCGGAGAAAAAGCACATTATGAAAGTGCACACAGTAACAAACCCACACATACTCTCTGCACAGCTCTGCAAGTTTAATCTTGACTTTCGGCTCCTGATTTTTATTTATTTCACTGTACCTTGATATTCCCTGAAACACTTTCTCTGTGCTGAGGCGTTTCCCTCCTCCTCTTCCTCCCTTCTTCTCTGCGGCAGCTCTGAATTTTCTCTTTTGTTTTTTTTTAAAGTTTGTTGTGTTTCATCCTACACTCATCGCAGATTATAACATTTTTATTTACAGCTCCAAACTTCGATCCAGTTGTCGCCTGAATCGATCTTGTGAAAGTGTTCAGAGTGTCAGTTGTTTTGATATTTAGGATCAATCCGTCCACACCTTCAGCAGCTGTAGAGGAGCGAGTCTGGTGCAGATAAACACCCAGAGAAAAATCACATCTTATCGATCTTCACTCCCATTAATTAACCTGACTGCAGCAGCGATCTGCAGGAGGTGACACCATTAAAAACTACCACCGCTGATGAAAATCTATCCGATGTGCCTCAGACACAGAGGTAACGTTTTATTCACACGGACCTGCTGACGAGAAACAACCTCTTTATTCTGATTAACCTCGTTTTCTGTTCCCACAAAGCTGCAGGCTGTGTCGCTCTCTCACTCTCTATATCTTCCTCCTCCTCCTCTGACGGACCTGATCCGTCTCTCCGGACTCCTGCCGCCTCACGTATTGACGGATCTGTCTCGTCACACCCTGCATCGCTTTTAAATCAGATGCTTCTTCACTTGTGCGTCCTCGTCCTTGGCGATGCCTCGTCCTCATGGATCCAAACACTTTAGATTCATTATATAACATCAGATATTCTGTCAGTGCAATTTGTGATTTTGTTGTTCTGTCCTCCGTGACGCCTCCTGAGGTTTCTTCCATTTCTCCTTTTTCTTCTTGTCTCAGTGTAACTTCCGATGTAAAGTAAATTTATTTTGATTTAATTTGAAGTCGATTCATATTCACAGACTTCTCTCTTCACTCTCTATCCAGGAACCTATAAGAGCAGGCTGCCAAGTGAGTTACCTCGAGTAGCTGTGGATTTCTCTGGTTTGAACTTCGCTGGAAACACGTAACGTAAGAACACATCTCGACATAATATCTCTCACCTGTTCTCGACTGGCACTGTGGAACTTCAGAGTTTGGAAATTAAATAGAAATAACCAAACTAAATATCTAAATCAGTTATGAACATTTGCCGTGCTTCCACTTCAAGTCATCATAACCTCCATTAGCCTCGGCTGATTTCACAACCCTGGCAGTGTTTTCAGCGCGCATGATGAACGCTGATGAATTGACTCTGTTGTGACAATCCCACCCTGCCAATCATTTTTCTTCCTGTCAGAACACAGCAGCAGCTTTTTTTTAGAGAGGCTCATTTTGCGCTTTGAGAAAATAATAATATTGTTTTAATGACGCGTGTTCCTGCAGTCTTCACATTCTTCAAAACAAATGCAGGTTGTAACGTCTCCTGTCAACAAGCGCTGTGGCTTCTGCAACGGCTGTTAATCTCCCGCGCCTGTCTTCCAGTTAACTGTCGTGTGAAATTTAAGGCCTCTTGATCGTCGGTGGCAAAACCACAGCTTGGTTACTGTCGTGGCATCCAAATGAGACCATAAATCAACTGATGGCACGCATGAGCACAACATGTCTGTTAAAGGCACCTGGAGCGTACAGTACAAATCACTCTGATTGTCGGATCTGAAACACGCACAGCCGCTCATCCTGCCGACACCGAGACAGAAACACATGCAACGGGACGGGACGGCACAGCAGCACACAGTGTTGCTCTTGGCCCGGCGGCCTGAGAGCTTTCTGGCATGATCGTGGTATCTATGATCGTGGAATTTCCAAGTGGCCTGCTTTGGAAAACAGGCTGATAATTCAATTAGAGCTTTGGCAACCGACATGCCGACACCAGTAGCATTACGAAATGACTCGCACCATAACAAAGCTCTTGCTTAGACAGCAGCTGCTGGAAGCTGGCGTCCGCCGCCCCGTTATTTATCCAGCAGGCGGGAGATTTACACAAACTCTGTGTTTGTGCTTGTGTTTCTCTGTCATTCCCTCTTTTTTCATGATTATATTTGCTTCCCCTTTATGTGTTAAAATACCCTCACAGCAATATTGTGATTATAAATCTCAGATTTCTTTTTTTTTTCTTGTTTTTTTCTCTTCCTGCAGAGACTTGAACTCAGCACTTCTTCATGTGAGTTTGTCTTGTTTAAATTTCGATTTTTTTCCACCTCACACTGACAATAATGCAAGAAAGAAGATAAGAGAGGCATCATGTAAATGTGACAGCAGTGTCGTCATTTCAACATGTAACCGATGCATTTAATGCCAACAAACAGTGTTATCTGGATGGATACGTATGATTGTCTGTTTCAGCGCATTCGTATCCGATTGCATGTCAAACACTTAGCCTTTCACAATCAGTTGACTGGGAAGAAAATCAAATATGTA
Organism: Acanthopagrus latus; assembly: GCF_904848185.1. Taxonomy (NCBI): domain Eukaryota; kingdom Metazoa; phylum Chordata; class Actinopteri; order Spariformes; family Sparidae; genus Acanthopagrus; species Acanthopagrus latus. Next base: position 32,522,545 of record NC_051042.1, on the reverse strand, counting down.
CCTCAGCTTTCCTCATGACCGGCTAATAAAAATACTAAATGGATGTTTAGATTTGGTCCAGCAGCAGTCTAAACACATCAGGCTTTGATAGGAATTTACAGGTGCAGGAGGAACATCTTGACAGGCAATTACAGGCGATCGGGAGTGAACGAAGGGATGGTGTGAGAGATAAACTGAAGTCTAGTTCAGACTGTCTAAACTTTTTTTTGTGTGTGTGTGTGTGGGTGTGTGTGTGTGTAAACACCAGATGAAAGTCGCCGGTCACTGTGAGGCGATCAATGAGAGTCAGAACGACGGCCAGATCACACAGATGAGAGAGGCCGCTCACGTCCGACGCCGGGGATCATCTTTACACTCAGACAACAGACGATATGATCTTCACTGAGATCATTTAGTCTCCAGCACAGTTGAAACTTTGAGGTAGGCCGAGCGTCTGTGTAGGTTTTTTGTTCATCCAGCATCATTTGTTGGATTCTGGTTGAAGGTCTGAAGTTTTCAGAGAGGCAATCGTCGTTGCCTTGTTGCTCTATTTCAGGCAACAAATCTAAATATCAGATCTGGTGGTAATAAAGGAAATGGAGGACGAGCTTGTTCTGGCAGTGTCTGTCTATCACTGGTGAAAGCTCGCGGCCCAAAGAGGTCCAACATAATCACGCAAGGTCCAAAATAGAAGAACTGTAATTTCAGCCAACAGAACATGACCATCAGTCAAAAGTTAAACTTCACTAACACCAACTAACTACAAACTGATGGGCCACCTCGGTCCAACCACTACAGGGCTGTCAGAACCGGGCTCTTCCCTCTGCCCTAACCAAACACTCCCCCAAACTAAACCCTGCAACAGAACGGTGTCACAACACTGAACCACCGGACCCACCGGATCACCAGGAATCACACAATCCTGTAACAATCCTACGGATCATAACAAAGACAGAAAAGCTCAGGGTGTCTCATCCAGACCCACCGCGTATTCTGGGCTTCCTGAAACGACGTGTTTCTGGAGTTCACCTAATTTATTCTCAGACAAACCAACATCCACTGAAGCAGCGAGGAAAAGAAACTGAAACCTTCTTGATTTTAACACAAAAAGTAAAACATGGGGGAGAAAACTGCAGCTCCCGTGACGAGACTTGATATTGGTTTTATCGTTTCTGTTTCACTTTAGCTGTCACTCTGGGTTTTTTTTTTTAAAATGTGCATCTAGGTCCAAAAATCTTATTATTAATGTGTAAAGTGATAAAAAAAAAAAAAAGTGACCGACCAAACTGGAAAACAAAATCACCTCCTTGAAGAGAAGAGAAGAGAAAATCACTCCACTGAGAAAACGATCTCCATCTCCACCTGCGTCTCTACGTGCAAACATCGTTTTCCTTTTGATGGCTGCACGATGTGTGGGTGTGCAGGTACAGACGTTTGGATCACCAGGTGAGCAGGTGGCTCGTTTTCTTATAAAAAAAACCCATTTGATGGACAGTTGAAAAGAAGTTTTGATTTACGGTCCGTCGCGGGAGGCAACATGAAGAGGATGTGGTGGCGTTTCATCGTGTCTCTTTGATGGATTCATCCCGAGGCCACGCCGACACGCCCTCACCCATAAAAGTCCTGACATCGGAAACTAAATAAATTTAGTAAATGAAAGAGAATCGATGCTGCCGCTTTATTGGATGTTAATGATTTTTGCTGCAGAGAGAGTTTCAAGAGTAGTTTCTTTCTCTCTGATGTGTCAGAATCCATCCACACACGGATCCTGAGTAAACATGCGGTGAAGACACCAAACAGCAGCGCCTGCCGGGACGCGACGGTTCTCTAATAAAACACCAACATGTAATTAACCCTGGCACTGCTCTCCCAACTATTTACATGTTTTCAACTCAAGCCTTGGTAACTGAATTGTGCGGGACATTCCTCATTGTGTTGCTAATTTCTCTGTTGCATAACTGTGATCAAACCCTCTCCGATGACTCACGCGGCGTGTTGAGAGGTGACAGTTACGCTGAAAGAAACAACCATTTGCTGATATTGAACACAGTAAAACGACCAGGATGAGACAGATGTCACGGCGGAGCTGTTGGGTCGGATTAACCTGATATGATAATACGAATGACTTGGCGATTTCTGTGTTGTTTTGATTGTGTCATCCAGCATTTTACTCTGATGAAAAGATCCCTGTGAGTGACACTGTGTTGGTGTCCTGTCAACGCACTTTTTTGAAACCTGGTCTCAGGGTGGAAGAATTTGAAAACGTCGCCCTTGTGTTCTGGTGTGGATGGCGAATCCACATACATACCCCACCCCTCGACCTCTAGCCCTCGACCTCTTAAATCTGCGACGTCTCATAACGACAACAACAATGGTGGACTACAGGCCTGTGTTGGTGCTGCAGAAGATACTGAGCCCATCAGGATTACTAGGACAAAATATTCTGCTCTGTACGTTGAGCGAAAAAGGATTATGGACAACTAACACTAACTGGACATTTTCGGAGGAAAAAAGATGGTTGTGGTTTGTGGCACTGATGTGTGACGTTTTACTCAGGAAGCTGAGTGTTCGATGAGCCTTTCGCTTTTCAACCCAGACTTTGGCGGAGGGTCTCCTGTTACAGTCCTGCTCACCATTACTGGCTTCCCTTCATTTTTTGCATAACCTTTACAGTATCTTCAAAAATAAATGGAGATGTAGCATATTTATATCATCAGGATCTTTTATTATTTCATTTTAACGTTTCTTGTAGCCACCTGTCAGCTTCTTGCACTTTCTCCCACTTGTTCTTTGCAAATTGTTGAATGTTTTCAGGTTTCTATTCCTCAGTGGCAGATTTCAGCTCATACAAAAGGATTTTCAATCGGATTGAGATCAGAACTCATTGCTGGACATGTTTAAAACAGTCAGTTTTTTCCTTTTCAACCATTCCTGCGTGCTTTTGGATGTGTGTTTTGGGTCTTTGTCTTGCTGGAGGACCCATGATCTTCAACTCAAACCAAAATCTCTTGATAATTCTCTGCTTTCATGATTCCTGTGATACAGTCGAGGCCTCCAGTTACCAGATGCAGCAAAGCATTATGGATCCTCCACCATGTTTAACCGTTGGTAGGGTTTTCTTTTCCTTGTAGGCTTTATTGCACCATCTGTAAACAAACTGTTGGTGTGCATTCTCAGAAAGCTCTATTTTTGTTTCATCTGTCCACAGAACATTTTCCCAGAAGCATTGTGGTTTGTCCAGGTACTGTTTGGCAAAGATGAGTCGTTCCTTTTTATGTCTTTTCCTCAGAAGTGGTGTCTTCCTTGGCATTCGCCCATGAAGTCCTGTTTGGTTCAGTGTGCGGCATGTGGTACTTGTTGAAACCATGACCTCAGACTGGTCCACGTTAAGCCTTCAGGTCTTTGAATGTTTGACGTGGTTTTTTTTTCCACCATACGCACCAACATTCGAAGACTTCTCTCATCAATTTTTCTCTCCCCCGACTATTTGTGCTCGTCTGTGTTACCTGAGTGACTGGAGGTTGCAGGAAACACAGGACAAACAGAGTGGATATTCGACTGAACGTAAATATTTTTGTGATACTGCCAGCTGTGAAACCATGCCAACTTTGCCCGGTTGCTAAACCTCACACAGAGGGAAACAATCGCTCGCCTCTCTCCCATTCGTGATGTGCATGGAGGAAAAATTCGAGGTGCAGCGGAGGTCAGGAGGAGAGAGAGAGAGAGAGAGACCCTGGCTTTCTCTTTTCATTAAAAGTAACTCATTGGCTCAACGGCTGTTTTCTTGGGACGGACAACACTTCGATCTGGCCGTGCAGAGTCCGACCTCTCCTTCACACCTCTCTCTCCGCGGGCTGTCACGGGTATTTGCCTCTAACCGAAACGTACTCGAATAATTGTTGTCAAGATTTGTTGCTTCGGAGACTCAAACCCGTCGGGCTCTTTCGACTTTCACTCTTTGACTCGTGTTGTGAAAACTGATCCTGGGCGACCTGCATGTTGCCCTGCATGTTATACCTTTACCTGCTGGTAATCAAACCACATGAACATCTGTCAAGTGAGTGAGACACAATGTTTTTAAAGTCAAGACAACCGACAACTGTCAAATCATACAAGAGAGTATCTTTTTTGGATTACTAAGTGACCCTGTTGCTCTACTTTTCTCTATTATATGTTTAATGTTCAGACTTTTTTAGTTCGTTCTCCACCACACACTATTTTTTCTGCCCCTGCCTGAAGGATGTTCCAACCGAGGATCATTTTATGTTTCAGCTGCCTTTACTTTTGAAGAAATTACCCTTGTTTTCACGCCCCTGTTATCCAAACAAAGCGAACTGAGCTCTGACGGACTCGCGGTGAACAGCTTTCCATGCGTGTGCTGTCAGAGTTCGTCTCCGTTCCACAAGTTGGAGGCTTCTGCCAAAGAAAACAGCTTGTCCTCAGAGCGAAAGGTCTTGAATGACAGACAGAGAGAAGTCTTTGTCAAGCAGCTGCTGTCATTCACAAAAAAGAGGTTTCATTCATCTGTTCCTGGGAGTGTCTCCCAAGACGATGTATGTATGTATGTATGTATGTGTGTATGTATGTATGTATGTATGTATGTATGTATGTATGTATGTGCTCCCTCGGATATCTGCAAAACAACATAACAAACAGTAATGTGAATTTTTCGATCTCCATGTTTCAGTCTCATGAGTCAGAATCAAACCGCCTCTCTTTACAAATCACATCTCCAAGACATGAAAGCATTGTGTGCAAGTCGTGAGCATTTAAGCTGATTGTTCGAAAGCAAATGAATGAGTCACGCTGTGGGAAAAGGAATGCAAACTGGCATACCTGCACATTTGCTCACCGGCCTGCGTGCACGTAGCAGAAAGCACATTGTTGGTGCCACACCCGACGCATGAACATCTCCATCGCCGTCCTCCTCCTTTTTACTGCCCTGCACAGATTCACATGCAACATTTTTCAGATATTTTGTGTCTGCAGCTGTTTCACACGACTCATTTACAGAAGTCTGAGCGTAATTCAAACTTCTCCCAAAGCCTTTTTCTTTGTGTTCTTATAATATGCAATCAAGATCGAACATAAAGAGTTGATTACAGATTGTTAAAACTCCGAAATTAAACGGTTATTATGAGCGGAAAACATGATCTTTCTGCGAACCCTAAACAAGGACTTTCTGAGTCTAAACCAAACCAGAGCATACGAACAACGTCGTAACACCATTAAATGGAAAAAGACGAACATTTCCAACATTTATTCTAGCAGCTGAGTTGCTCAAATATGAAGCTGCAGTAAAAATTCAAAAAACTGTGCTCAACAAAAATAATTGTTGAGCTTTGGCAACACGGCAGAATGACAAGACGGTTCAACATTTTGGGGAAAATACACTTATTTGCTCTGTTGATCTATACAAGCAGAATAAAAGTCACCACTGATACGTTCACACTGATAAACCGAGGCTACGACTAAAAACTGAAAACAGCGACGCTGCCTTTGTCCCAAGACAAATTCATCTACCAGCACAGCTATAGCTCACTGTTAAAAGTTTAGTTTCCAGCCTTTGAGACACAAAAGGCTGGAGCACGAGACAGACAAACATCTGACCAGTGCATTTTCACAAACTCTCCGTTTCTTCAGCATCTTAGAATAGAACAAACAAATCTTGGGACTTTCTGATCTCGAGCTCACTGGTCGTTGTGTAATGCCTCCCGACAGCATAGCTGCATGTGTTGTTTCATGGTCGGTCGACCCGTTACACAATGACTGAAGTTGTGTCACTGTATCATGACGGAGCCTGTGGGAAAACACACTGAGAAGGTGAATCATGTGTGACATCGCACGATACTTACTTGGGATCCTTTTTATTTTTTTTTCCCATCTGATTGCACGCAGGAGGAAGACACTTTCCTGCACGTAGCAGACAGACAGGACGCGCTGTCATGACGTGATGTGAGTAATTAAATAAATAAAATATAATCGGCTTGGTTGGATGACAAGGCACTTACAGAAGAGTGACCTGACTGATTTCCAAACACAACACTTCCACACAAAGCTGCCTCTGTCGGCTGACGCAGCACATTCTCAGGTCGTAGGTGAACAAAGGTGGCATCTGACCTTCAGCTCTGCCACGTCTGAGCTCCCACACAGCAGGAAACGCAGTATTGTCTTCCACTGATGAATGTGAGATTAAGTGAATATTTATAGAGACTGCTGCAGATGTTGTTTCTGCTTATCTTATTAGCTTCATGATGACATCAATGCCGGGTCAGCTGATCGCTTCACAACAAAAGCTCTGGTGTTTATAAGACTCATTAAAAGATTCACAGCAGCTGATACTGAAACCTCTTTTCTAATGAAGCGATCAACACAGGAAAACACTCAGCAGGTTTCCATGAGCACTTAAGTCGAGCTACGTGTCACAGCCTGATCCGGCCATTTTAATTTGACTGCTGCCATCATTCCAGTACACAAGCACAACGGAGAACCGATTTATTGACGGTCGCCATTCTGCGTTTTCCTTCAAAATGTTTTATTCCTTCAGCTGAACAGAAACACACCCAGATAATGCGGTTAGAAGTTGATTTATTCTTTCGTGTGTACGCCTGAACCTGGCCTCGGTGTTCTGCACGTGCACCAGGAATAAAAAGCCACGTTGATACCTTCGTCGTCGTCTTCTTATTTTGTTTCTCCCTGCTACGGATTTATGAAATCAGCGACCTCCGGGTAAATCTCCCGGCGAGGGGACTGTGGTGAATGTGCAGAACGTCGAGACCAGATTAAATCGACTTCCACCCGCATTATCCGGGTGTGTTAGTCCGACTTTGAGGAGTTCGTTTTGGTACAGACTGACATGTTTATGTGGACTTTGGAAGTCCGGTTTCAGTCGGACTAACAATGTGTCTGCAGACGATCTCCAACACGCCTCAGCACTACAAGTACAAGTTTATTTGCAAAAAGAAATCAAGGACAGTTTTGGAGGACCGCCGTGCAGAAAGCACATAAACATCAAAGAAAGTCGGTCCGACAATAAAAAGCGTCTGTGAGATCCCCCGAGGCCACGCCGTAACGTTTCAGGCCGCGTTGCGTGTGCATGTGCGTGTAAGTGATCGCTCATAAATTACATCTGCAAGCTGAGAACTGGCGGCAGATCAAATCAGAACAATTTCTCACCTGACAGCCGGAGTAATGGGCTGTTGGCAGATCTATTTGTAACCTGGCTTGATGTGACACTGGAGGGCAGACGGTGTGAACACTGTGTCCTGTCACCACACACGTGACAACACATCAGTAAGTAACGTTTCCTCATGAGATAGATGGTCTCCTCTCCCCCCCCACCGCCACAATCTAAACTGTGTTATCGAATGTGATTTTCCTATCATTCAGCAGCTCTCAGTTTTTTACTAAGCTTGAACAGACGGACAGGAAGGCCGCGATCGTGCTTCTGTGTGACGGGAGCGACACATTTTTGCTGCGGTGTTTACGAGATGCTCACATCCCAGAGATGGGCGGATGACAAGCAGTGCTGCCCTGTAGGGATCCAAATTTATTTAAGCCAGGTTACACCCAGTGGCAGCCAAACACACACACACACACACACACACACACACACACACACACACACACACACTCTTGTCTGCAGCCTCACCTGTACACAGACCTACATCAGTGTGCGTGCACACACACTGACAAGCGTTGCGACATACATTCGTGCCGGGCGTGGCGGCATCCTTCAGCGGTTTCTGTCGTGTCTCTTTAACATTCCCGTATCATGATCACCATCTTTAATCTCCTGCTTTGTGAGGGCCTGCAAGCTAACAAGCTGTTGGATTACTGCCTTCACTTATCACACATGCCAGCGCACGGCACACAGCAGCCAGGGTGGTTAACACACTTCTTCACTTTCTTGTCTGCCTCTAACCTGGATTGCATAATGATCCCATCTTTACAAGCGCATATGAGCGCGCTGTGTGCTCACTTTCTGCTGTTTTACCACTCAGCCAATAAACCACACAAGTCATCAATGCAAAGGAACCTGAAAATGAGCTGCAGACGTGCACATCACTCGGTGCTCCGTCCCACACAGTAACCCACATATACATGCAGAAGCCCGGTAGCCAGATGTGTCAGCCCTCTTCTTTTTATCTGCCTCCTTGTCACTCAGTGCGTTGCATAAAAGAGCATGTTGAGACACAGAGGGATCAGATGTTGGAGTCCTCCACAATGCGCACGATTAAATCTATTCCCGCCGGTACAAAAGGAGGGCCGGTGGCTGTGTAATTTACACCGCTGTCCAGCGGCTAAGCCAGCGCTATCAGCCAGGGTGTCGTCATCTTGCCTCTGTTCTCCCACTGCGTGTAATGAATCCAATGTGTCTGAGCCTTGGCATGCACAAATGATTAACTGGTGGCAAAGAGAACTGATTAAGGAGATAAAGCTTGGCACACAATCGCCTCAGCGCTACACGTGTACCTGCATAACCGGCGCTTCCTCACGCAAGGCAGTTATTCACCTCTGTTGATTACTCTGTCTGGATTTTAACGCCCTCGCCAAGTTTCTTGCATGCACGAGAAAGAAAATGTGCTTTAATGTCTAGTAAGTGCACAAATGTGCATGCTGGGTACTTTGGTTGGATTGTTTTTTTTTATCTCAGAATTCAATGACGCTATCGACTACAATCTGTGGCTATTTATGGAAGTTTGGGTCAAACTGATGAAGAAGTAAACTGCTGTAAAAGACCTCAGGGTGCACAAATCTATGTGCAAACAACAGTCAAGCGCACAAACTCTGATCTGCAGAGGACGTCGCAGCTCGCTGTTGTTAGTTTTGTGGCTTGCGATGGATTGCGCAGCCGTGGGGCCACATGGAAACGAGGTGGGCTGCGAAAGAATCCATTATCATACATTATCAGCGGGTCTGTTTGCTGCTGGTACTGATTCTGCTTGGGGAGCATTGCTCAGTGACAGGTTGGCAACAGAGAAGACGGTCCAGACTCTGACACCAGATCAGGCCTGCTGGACTCCTGGTGACGGACCTCTCCTGATATCTGGCCGGGGGGGGAAATTAGAAAATTCAGAAACTAGAGGCTGTTGTGACTTCATCTTTTATTCCTGGAGATGCAAAGTTACACGATTTAGACTTTACAACACTGATCCGCCCAATCAGACTCAACAAAGTACAACGTGTTTTCTGACTTGCCGCCGGGTTTCCTGACATGCTGCTGCGATCTGCACCCGTCGGCCGCCGTAAGAAAGACTAATGAATACACAGGAATCAAGCGAGCACAATAAACTATTCACGGTGGAAAGTTGAGGATGAGATCAGCCCGAGGAAGGCGCAGGACACTGGAGCAACACTTCAGCTGCAGCAGCCAGTTGCACAATCTTTTTAAGCCACATTGTGTTGTGTGTTTGGCCAACCTGCTGTGATCTAATCAAGTAAATTCACTGAATACTTTAGATGTTTATGTTTTTTTGTTCTCGACACTGGAGGATCCGTCTCCTGAGAGGTTCAGGAGCCACACGGATGTTTTCACAGCACACGAGCTCCCTGAAACTTGGATCGGGTCACAGTTTGTGTTTGTTCTCACACACGCTTGCTTGTGTTTGTGACGTGATGTTTTGATGGAGCACCATAATTACACGGTGATACATCTCTCTGTATACGCTACAGGATTTTAACTGTCTCAAGTGCTCCTCTGCACGCATGCAGCAGAATAAACGCCGTCGATGTCGTTTGTGAAATCCACGTTCGTCTTGAAACTTCACATTTCTTTATGTTGCAGCTTTACAGTTAGAATACCTGCGTCGGTCGCCACGAAACACGGACGCAAAGTGTCCCGAGGTCTCCTTAAAAAATGTTTTGTGATGTCACCAGACAAAACGTTGGAACACAACCCTCTGACCTGAAAGGCTGGTAATAAATTCCCCAGATAGCCATATCAGATCTGGCGAAAAAAGAAAAAGGAGCGGACTGCCCAAGTGCCATTATTCTGCACGATATGCGGGCCGATGACGGTGTCTGGTCAAATTTAGCTATCTGGTAGATATGGCACGTAAACCTGAGACACTAACGAACGTGAACGTTTACCGTGCTGTGCAGAAATGTTAACTTTCAACATTTCATCCTGACAGCCAGGCTGGCCCGTGTTTACCTCTCTGATAGATTCGGCTTCACCTTCTTAACGTATAACTGTAGACATGTTTAACATTTATTTAACTTTTCTTTATCATCACGCTCTCGCTTTTTCCTGCTAAAGAAGACAGAAGCCGGGACAAACAGAGCCTTCAGTCCCACTGAGCTCCATGTACTGTAGTGTCCATAACAAAATATTGCCCCTTTGTCTGTCTGTCAGATCATTTCCCTTTCCTTGTTTTCTTTCTGTCTGTCATTCTTGTTTTTTACTACAGAGCGGGGGGTCACACGGAGGACAGAGGGCAGACGCTGTCCCGTCGAGACGGACGATGGACGGACGGCACATTCGACTTTGACTTTGCTTGTGTCTGTGATACTTCCTTAATCTTCACTAAATGTTTTGCAAACCAAACGTTAATCAGTGACGCCACAAATCAAATATCACATCGGCTGAATTCTGTTGATTCTGGATTACATCACACCGTGTTTTGTCGTTTCCCTCTGAGGAGCTGCTGTCTGCACAGTTCACTCCTTTATCTCGTGCTAAACTTTGTTTCCTAACGTCTGATAGCTGGTTTCATACAAATGCACAGTTGGCACACAAACGCGTAACTGCAAACCTTTTTTTCTTTTCTTCCTCGTGTTTTCATTTGACACAACTTAGCGTGCTGTCTAAAAAAGCTGCCCATGATTGTTTTGATAGAAAAGGGTGAGCGATACCACCCTCAGCTCTTTCTGTACACAACCTCCCGACCCTTGGCTCTGTCCAAGCAAACACAGTCTGCACGCAATGCACAATGATTAACCCGTAGATTGTCTATTGAGGGAGGAATCACTCAGTAGGCAAAAAAACTGGGCCCTGTTTCCCCCCCCCGTCTGTCCCTGCTGCTGCTGCTCGCCTCGCTGTCTCTCCATGTGAGAGTCCACGATGCCTGGACATTTTGACATGGTTTGTTTTCATTTCTTGGAAAATGAGATTATAGTTGCAGCCGACAACAGCAGCAGACTGTTGATGATAGAAACAACGTCAGTGGTAATGTGACCGGTAAACTTCACTTGTTCGTTGAATCCAGCGTGTTGCTCTCCAGTGGAAATCAGACGAGAACATTTTGCTTTAATTTCACCACACGGAGCAAATGAACACACAAATTAAGGTGTTTTATTTCTCTAGTAAATACATCAAAGTTGTGTTTGAACGACACATTTAAACTAAAACTTTTGAGTCTGATTTTTATGACTGCTGATGATTTATTTATCATTTATCTGTGGATTGCATGTCAGCTTCCTAACATCGTTCATCTTTTGATCTGGTGTGGAGCTTCGTACATAAAACAAACAGGAGGCCACATATCATCAGAGTAACCGCTAACTGTAGCTGACGTTAGCTAGTTAGCTCATTTAGCAGTGAATGTAGCGGTCCAGGATGAGAGCTCAGGGCACCGGGGGACTGTTGGTGTTCACACCACCACCGCAGGAATGTTTGACATAAGACAGGCTGTTGGTTTAATGGTTAGCATGCTAACTTCAGGAGCTAACTCTTGGAAGGTTTACCCCTAAAATTCCTACTTATTACGCCTTTAATTTAACACATTCATACACTTACATGTGAAATGGTGGGAAAAAAAAAATAGCTTGAAGCTTGAAAACACAGGTCAAAACAAACGTGTCTCTATTTTAATTAATTCTGAATTGATTATGCAAAACTAAAAAAAAAAAAAAAAAAAAATCCATTGATGCCAATCCACCGCCACCAGCGAACATGTTAACTCATTGCATATGGTGCTCAGAAAATGGATCCGAGTGAGACCTCCTGGCTGGAATCCGTCTCTGGGAATTAACCCGTGGATGAGAGGCTGGTTGACGGCCGGCTGGTTTGCACTGCAGAGAGAATGAAGGTTGTGGTGGGGGCAAGTGTGTGTGTGTGTGTGTGTGTGTGTGTGTGTGTGTGTGTGTGTGTGTGTGTGTGTGTGTGTGTATAGGGGGCAGAAGAGGTTAACTTCTGTCATGCATGACTTGTTTTGCGTGCCAAGCTTATCCATATCTTATTTCCCCACAGAAAGAAAAAAAAAAAAAAAAAAAAAAAAAAGGAGCGGCTGCCAGAAAAAGATGCCGGCAAATCTTTACATTTTGTACGTTTCCTATAGAGAACCAGCGGGCTGATAATGATGCAGAACGAGAGCAGACGTGAATCACGGCTCCAACACAATTAGTGTTCATGTTGTGGCGGTAATATTCCTACAATAGACAGAGATACAACATCATAACCCCTCGTTAACAGAAGGGAAAAGTTTCTAAACTACAAATTGATTCTTGTGAAAAATATAAAAATTCATGCAGTTTGACACATGAATATATTAGATTAAATTTCTGTAACACACATGAAAAAAAGATTTAGATCTCACAACATTAAAAACATTTACGTTGAAATTAAGGCTCATATTTCCAAGTGTTTATCATCGAGGAGACTGGCGACACAGCGGTGACTGAATTAAAGCCAGATTATAGAAATTAAACATGAGTTGCAATATTTTTTACACATGATGATGCATCTCACATTTACTTTCCCCTCATATCAACAGTCATGTTACATAACCTGCTAACACACACTGCACTGGATGCACCATGTGTTTTGGTCGTGCACTTCAGCCTCTTGTGGTCAAAATAAGTATTACAGAAACAAATACTTGTTCCCCTTTTCAGAAGGTCAAACATCCCACTGAACCCCACTAACATCAGGCTTTTGTTTGTGCAGTGGGAATCTGTAAACGCTGTATTTACACCCGGGTCAGTTGACTCTGCAGTAGACGCAGCTATGATCTAAATGTTTGACCCGGGTGAACACGCTAAGTTCTGCTACATGAAGTGATGACATGTTGTCGAGATGGTGCGTAAATAAGAAAAGAGTTCGGGATGTTTTATTACTAGATGAGGTGGTTTGAAGACAAAAAACTCAACTTCTTGGCTGTGAAAATACCTGGATCGCCGACCGAGCCGGCTAACTTCTGGTTTAGCGCCCGGCTAACTTGAAGGGGGATAAAATAGCCTGATCGTGCGGCTCTGCTAGACTTTCTGAATGTTACTGGACTGACTGGCTCAACTTATGACAGTGAATCGAGTCGTTGTGAAGCTCCAAACAATTGATCTACCGTTTTACAGACACTTCTTTTACACCGGGTCTGTTTTTGTTTTCTCTTCTGTTACAAATGTTTCCGCTACATTCGTGATACGAAACGTGACGTCAGTGATGAACAACGTAACGCTTCAGGTAAAAGTCACAGACAGGCTGCCTGCAGGAAGTGAGAATGAGATCAAGAGGTGATTTTTAGCGTAAAAAGTAAATCTGCTGATTTTGGTGAAAAAGCAGCATCAGAAAAATGAGGCTTCCTTTTCTCTGGAAAAAAAAAATGTTGTTCACACTCAGAAAAACACAAAATTCTCATGAAAAACGTTTTTTTTTGTTTGTCAACTTGATGAAAAAAACTATAATTCTCACTCTGTTAAAAACAAAAGAAAAGTGATAGGACTTAAAAAAACAGCACCAGAAAAAAAACAAAAAAAACAATCCTCACTCGCCTCCTCAGAGCTTCAGTGAAAACTACTGTTCTTAGATGGTTTTACACTTCAAACCTGCAGAGAAGAAAGTAATTTCAATTCAAGCCCTCAGTAAACAAGTTCACACAGTATTGATCAGATCCATAGTTGAGTTTTTAAATATGGAGTCGTTAGCAGCTTTCCTGTCGTGACAGTGACGTGGAGCCTCTGGCGTCATGATACATCGATGACGTTTGTGTTATTCTTCTTACTGAGATTTCTTTAAAGCTGCAGGACTCGATATTCGGCCACTAGAGGGCAGCAGTTAGAGTTAGCTAACAGTTTCCTGTCAGCAGTGTTGAGACACAAAGCAACATTAGCGACAGTCTGAGTTCTGACCATCAGACAAACTTTGATGAACTTTTTCCAGATGAAATCTGCTGCTGGAAACAGGAATGATGCCATAAATGTGTCGTGAATCTAAAAAGGATCGACTAAAACAAATGTTTCACAGAGCTGCACAGTCGGGAGGTGATTCAAGGCAGACTTGTTGTTTTATTCAATGTTAAAACAAATAATACTGATTAACAGAGTTTTAAATATTTTCCTGGGAGATAGCAGAAAGACTTTTTTTCTCCCTCTTTTTGTTTCTGTGGCGCCAGCACGCTGCCGCGGCCAGACAGTTAATTGGGGTCGTGACCCGAATTCACTCAATCTACTCACTTGCAGCGTGGACGGTGTGTGACGCTGCCTGCTGTCAGGAAAAAATCCCTCCGCTGTAAAACTTTCACAACAACCGGGATCATCAACAGAGGCCACGTTTTAAAAATATCACAGGGGTCCGAACGTCAGGAGCGAAATGCGCGATTTAGAACGACTCAATAACTTTGTTTTTTTTGACTTATATGAAGGCTTTTCCTCGACAGTGTGTATAATGTTTTAATATTACTGAGGTAGAAGTAATGAAAAAGCATTCATACAGGTTTCTTTATGCTGCCTAGCTTGAATACATTACAATTATGGTTCCTCAAGGGCTGTTTGATAATGAACATCATGTTGTAGCTTTTTTTTTTTTGTCCATACATTGAAGAAAAATGTCAGTCACTTTGTTTTTGTCGATGCACAGATGAAATGACGCACAGTATTTGTGTCTGGAGGCAGTAAATGCACAAATATGCATGCAAGGAGTAAATTAAACATCAGATGTTGATATTTTGTTTTTGAATGCGATTCAGAACATTAATGTTTTGGCTGAAAGTGTTTTTTTTTAAGTCCATTTTTGTTCATTAAAGGTGAAGAAATGTTAATCAGAAGACAAAGAGATCTTCACTGGTTGATTCCACCCAAACTTAATAAACAAACTCTTTGTTTTCACAGCTGAATAAACAGTCTGACCTTAAAGAAAACACAGTTTCGTACTGTTTCACTTACTGTTTATATGTGGCGGACCCTGCCACCTCTCTGGTTTCAAACTGTGTTCTTGGGGCCTTAGTTTGTTTATTCACTTATGGAAGAAGAAAAACTGTTCTGAGTTTGAAATTCTTCTCCTTCCCTTTAAAGACTAATTCGTCTCAGTAATGTTAAGTTTTGTTCTGCTTCGATGTAACATTTATGACTTGTTATTTATATCCACTCCGCTGTTTCAAACTGAAACTAAGCCAAACATTCACACGCACAGCGTGTCTGGCCAGGCAGTTTCTTGCTTCTTTTCTTTTTTTTTTGTTGCCGTGCAGGTCATGACTCTCTTCAGACACGCATCTTAAGGGGTTTCCCTTTATGAGCCTGCCTTCCTACGCTGGGTTATGACACCTTCGTGATCCGCTGGAGAGGGAGAGGTGACAGAAAGATGGATGACCGAGATATTTCCGCACGCAACTATTGTTACTGCCGCAGAGCGCAAATACTGGCTTGCATAAGGACGCAGGAGGGTTGTGTGAGGGGTGGGAGGGGAAACCATTAGCTCAGTTACTAATCTGGTATTCACGCCTGGTCAGGAAGGGAAGGTGATCCAGTGCCCCCCACCCATGCACATATTCACACACAAACGCACGCACACACACACACACACACATTCGGCATCGTTCCCTCCCTGACATGCAAACACACACACACACACACACACACACACACACACACAATAGGCCCATGTGAAAACTATATTCCCTCTCGTGGATGCTGCATCGTGCCTGTGTTGAGTTCATGGTTGCGTGTGAACGACATATCAGCGGCTGATTCTGGTGTTTACACGGTGACCCACCCTGACCCCGGTTATCTATTGATTGTCTCTGTTTTGACCTGAAATGATACGTCCATGTGACTCTGTCCTCTCAGGTAGCACAGTCACCTGTTGCACCAGCCGCCGGTCTTATCACTGCGCCGGTTATCTGGACATCGATTACAACCTCGTTACAAAAAAAGCTGCGATGCTTTGTTTAACAAAGATTAAAACAGTTTACTGACAACAGTGTGATGATCTGGTCCTGAAGCCATGAATACAATCATTTGTTTCACAAAGTGGTGAATCTTTCCCCAAAGTTTGCTGGCATCAAATAAGAACTTACCATAAATAAATCAAGAAAGTTTATGAGGTAAAAACATTACATATATTGTTTTTTAACAGGTAGTTCTAGACGTATGACTGCTTTTTGTTTCTTGACACACTAACATCCACATAACATATTGACGTATACCCTCAGTAAAGTGTTAAATTGGGTAACCTTTGTTGTAATATTGTCGTGAAGGTCCTATTTACCCATAATGCCTCGCGCTGGACGCACAGTGTGTTAAATTTTATGTTGTACGAGTTCTTTCTTAGTTGTTGTATCGTGTTTGTTGCAAACTCTGTTTTGCTACGACGCTCCAGAAACGTTTTGTTGGCTGCGAAACTTCTCCGGACTTTATGTCAGCGTGATGGTGAGCAGATGATGAAAGTGAGTGGCTTTGCTGTGAGTTTGTATTAGGTCATAAGCAACATTCATGTGAGGTGTCATGACCTGCAGTCCAAAATAATCCTATTAAGGTTCGCCCGATCGAGCACACGCAACTCCAGGAGTCTGTTCACTGATGTCCGACTGGTCAAGCCATTGTTCTCTCTGATAGCCGAGTGGCTGTTTTATTATATTCACGTTACGGTGAGGAGGTTTAGCTTCAGGGCACAAGTTCAGTTAACTGGACATGCAGAGAAAAACCTTAAAACTCGCCGTGTGTTTTCTGTTGGAGGTAGGTAGTGATGCAGGGAGAGTCTCGTGATTAATGCTTCTTCTTGCCTGAATTAACCTAGTAGTTGTTTATTTTATTTGCTTTAACCCAACCGAGTAGTTTTATTACTAAACCAAAGCAAGTCGTTTTACTTCTAAAGCTAACAAAGTTGTTTTTTTTCTCCTAAACTTAACCAGCTAGTTTTAATCATATACCTAACAAGTAGATATTTATTCCTAAACATAACCAAGTAGTTTTATTCCTAAACCTAACTGAGTCGTTTTCTTTCCTAAACCAAACCATGTTTTATTTTTGCCAAACAAAACTGATGACACAACAAAGGTCTGGTTCTTCTGCCACTGTTACAGTCACGTTGTTTTGGGAACAGTGATATATATGTATATAATTTTTGGAGGTGTTAACATTCGACCCATTCAGACATTTAGGCATGAAGATGTGTTGCAACTCTTGTTTATTCCAAAGTTCAAGTGTTGAGTTTCCAGTTACAGGAGCGTTTGCATGAATCATCCATCCAGTGTTTATTATAATACTAAATTGCTGGAGTTTCAGGTGACAAACCATAATGGACGCCTCACTGGTTTACCACATCATGATATTTGGTAAATACATTTAAAGTGACAGATAAAATGAAGACGATCATCAATTTAAAATAGTCTGTTGGCTCCCAGATGGAGAAGCTACGTGAGAATTCCCAGTGATACTTTGACAGATCACTGACGGAAAATTACCATTTTGTTTTCCAACTTCCTTGAAGTTCACAGTTCGTCCGTGCAGCACGGCTGGTTCAAACAAGCATCGTGTCAAGAATTATCAAAGAACCACAACAAGTTCGACTATTTCTTTCAGTGGTAAGTGGTAGTGAAAAAAAAAAGGCAGCAAAGACAGAAAACCAGCTGTGAAAAATGCTGTTTCTTTGTCTGGCCACCATGATTCTCTTATCTTCATCTCCGTGTTTTGAAGAGGTTTTTTTTTTTTTTTTCCAGCATCATGACCACAGACTGGAATCAAATTAAAAGAAAAAAAAAAATACCTACACAAAGTTCAAAACCACCTCCTGACAGCGGCGGTATGCAAAGAAAGACATTCACATGGTTGAAACAGAGGCACACACCTGCTCTGAAGGTGTGTGCCTGACAGCCTTTGCGTGAGTAGAAACTAACAACCCTCACAGTCATTACACCTGCTTTTATGTCCAAGAATTCTTTAAGAGGTATATGGCTGAGGGCAAGACTTTTTTTTTCTCTTTGAGTTTTTTTTTTTTTCCCCTCCCAGTTCTGTTGAAATGGACACAGACGAGCTAACACACACACACACACACACACACACACACACACACACACACACACACACCTCCAGGCTGACGTCCAGCTCTGCATTCCAGCTCATCCTGTGCATCCTGACTCGACCCACCGCTGTTCTGGCTGCGGTCGGGTCCACACACAGCTGCGGAGCTGTACAGTAGCGCCGCTCTTCACTTCCCGTAGTAGTAATCTCTTTAATCTTTTTAAGAAGTTGGGAGACTAAACTCGACCACAGAGTCTCTCCTGCTGACTCACATCCACATCCTTCCTCATCTGAATCTTTTACTTTCAGCCCTTTTCTTTTTTTTCTTTTTCTTTTTTTTTTTTTCTGATTCTCTGACCTGCTCAGCTGCTTCTTGGCCCCTGGTGAGAAGACTCCTGGCTAAGAGCCTGAAATGTGAATTAAAAATTGTTGAGTTTTCAGCTCCGGTTGTGTAACACTTTACACCAGTTGTGATCTGACACACACGCTCCTGCAGCCTGAGCGCCCACTGAGAATGCAGCCGCCTTTAATCGGGTTCATTATCATCACTTAAAAGCACAACTGCTCAAGTGTGGATACGATTCACTTGTAATACTTGTGAGAGGAGCTCATTTGGAGAGAGTCACTGCTCTGTGCTTAAATCAGCCCACACTGACGAGTTCTTCTGCCTTCATGGGTTTATAATTTCATTTTAGGTGCATGCAGGTGAGATGCAGCTGCAGATGGGTTTTCTCTTGACCTACTGACCCACAAGAGCAACAGGATGTCATCTGGGGTGCAAGAGATGTGCAGCATGTTGTCCATCAGAAGACAACAGACAACTCTGTACTGTTCACTGTGGACAGGCAGTGTGGGATATTGTTGCAACTGTCATTTGAGAAATGTTCCCAAATCTTTTCTTCAGCTGAAACTTATTATTGTCTTTGTTACTAATAATAATCTGCTGTATTTCTCCCTGTCGTGACTTAATACCAGACATGGAATCAAGCTGAGCCCTGCAGACACACTCTCCTCTCCCCTCCGTGAGAGAAAAGTGTGACTGGTTCACTTTGTGTTATCGCTTCCAAGTTTTCGTAACTTGTTTCGCCGCCTGTGTGACTGAACCACCGTGTTGCATGACTGCGATGAATGAAGTGGCAGATTGCATGACTCCAAAGCCCCAAGATCCTCGCGTTTACAGAAGCTATAGCGCGCAAATATGTGCACCTTCGTGCCCGAGCGCGGGGGGAGAGAAAAAAAAAGAGAGTCTCGCGTCCTGCGCTCTTTGTTCTGCGAGTTTAAGACCCTTGTGTCTTTTCCAGAGGCTGCTGCCTTCGCGTGACTTGACCAAGCAGATTTAGGATTGTCCAGAAGACCGAGACCCTCCCCTCTGGACGGCAGCTCCGCTTCTCACGCAACCTGCAGCACCAGAGGCGCAGCTCCGAGGCGCACGGCGAGAGTCCCCGGAGAGTCAGCGCACAGCCCGGGAGGAAGGATCAGGACGGCGCCGAGCCGCGCGGATTACAGAATAAATGAACAACCAAAACTTTCAACCAACCGAACTTTTTCTTTTCTTTTTTTTTTTTCTTCTTTTTTTTTTGTATTCACGACCTTCCTCCTGACTTCCCAGCTGAAGTTCTGGGTTGGAGAGCTCGTGTGTGGTGAAAAGATGGACTCAAACAATTAAATCAAACATGAAGACGAATAAAAGTGCCAACAAAGCAGCTGTCAAGTGTCAGATCTCCCCTCAAAAGGCAAAGACACGTATACAGACATAGATCTTCATAATAAACAACATATTAATTATATATTTTTATTTTAATAGGTTATTTGAGAAAGTTTTTTCTTTGTTTCCAGCTCTGTGTTATTTCAGGAGATGACAGGCTGATAACGGTTCTGACTCTTGGAACAATAAAAATAAAACATTATAATTCAAACAAGAGTTTAAATGTTTTCACAGATTCAGTCAGAAGAAGAGGCCTCACACGCACATGAACGCGCTCGTCTTGGATGATTTTTTAACCCCAAAATTATATTTATCTAAGGATGTGAAAATCAGAGTGTGTTCTTGAGTGTTGGTGTGTTTTTTTTGATTTTCGATTAGTCTTTTTTCCATTTACTGTCACGTGGATTGCACTGTGATCTAAATATCAGCACACTGACTGAATAAAATTGTCCAGTTCCAGATTTCTTTTTGACCAAGTTAAGATTCAGAACATTTGATAATTAAAAGAACAAATAAGCTTCTTGATGCTCACTTCTTCCTGAAGCAAAGCACAGAAACTCTCGTCACACCACTCAGACAATCAATATATAAATAAATAGATCCATCCGTCCAGATTCACCATAAAATAAAAGGAATCTTTGTCATATGTGTTGAAAGATCCTGCAGAAAAATGAGTTTTATCATCTGGTTGGTTTGTGTCAAAGCTGCGACACTAAGAACAAGAACAAATGGAAACAGAAATAAAAGCAGATTAGAGAACAAACGAGCCTAATCAGAGAAGCTGTTCTAGTTGGAATAATGCAAAAAAAAGAATAATCCCACGTCAGACTTTCACCATGATCCTATTGAAACAGTCACATTTCGATAGCTGTGACAGCAGAAACTGACTTTATGAATCCCGTCACAGACATTCACAGGTTTCAGATTTGGGTGAAACACCTGTCGGACAGCCTGAGACCGGCGCGTAAAACCGGCGCATAAACACTCATTTTCATTTCTCAGCAGTCCTGTAATGTGTGCGTAAAGGTTGAAAAGGGGACAGAGAGGAATGGTATTGAACTCATCTGCCCCCTCGCAGTTTGCACGATTGCCCTCTCCTTCTTCCCCTCCCTCCCCAGCATCCTCTTCAAAGGGGAGGTGAGGGTTTGATCACTGCGCTCTCACGCAACTGGTCAATGTTTAACTCCAGCAGAGGACTAACAGGTACAAGCACGAAACGGCATCTGACTGTGTTATCAGGACTTAACGCTGCCTGGGTGGCTGCTGCTGCTGTGGCAGCTGTCACAAACTGCTTTTCTCAAAGCCCCAAAACTTTGATTTTATTAACTGCGGGCGAACAGGGCTGACTCCAGGAGGCAGCGTGCCAAAGTTAAGAAAAACAAAACAAAACATAAAAAAAACTGATCGTCAAAAATCCATTATTTCAATAATGAACGACTCTCCTTTAATAAATCTCCCTGTATGTGACACGTCATTCTTCTCAGCGTTAACACAAGATAAAAACTCCCGACATATCGATTCACGTTTAAGAATCACATCATCCCATCGGAGGATTATCTGAGCGGTAACATGGCGTGCTCCACAGGAATGCGTGAGATGTAGAATATCAGCCTTCTGCAGCCTTAATGAAACTCCCCTGCAATTACCAACAGGATGCTCCACAAAGCTTTGATTTACACCTGACATGTTCAGGAAGTTGCTTCTTAACGCGAAGAGATATTAATTCAACAGAATATTTCATCAGATTAAAGTATGTTTTGTTTTTTACAACACTAAATCACCTCATTTATAATAAAACTTTAAATATTATTTATTATAGGTGAAAATTCAGTTAAATTAATATTGCAGCCAGCAGAACACTGTGTTATCAGAGATTTTTACAGCGGTGGGAATTTACACCTGTACTGTGATGTTTTTATCTGTGCGTAAAACTATAAAACATTAAAAAAAAACAAACACACACACAAAAAAAAAACATGTGGGCGATAAAAACCTAAAACTGCGCTTCATATATTCGTGACTACAATCAATTCCAAACTTCGCACGCACACACACACACACACACACACACCTTTCCTCTGTGCTGAACTTCATTCATGGCAGAGAGCGAGAGAGCGAGAGAGAGAGAGAGATTACGTCATGAGCAGCAGCCAATGAAGCTGTGGAGCGCACTATAAAGCAAGCGCCCATTCTCTGTTTTGGGACATCAAGAGTAAAACTCGGACAATAAGTTTTACTACACGATACTTCTGACTGGGACCACACTGCTGCACTCCTGCACTGCATCCATTCCACCGTCTGACCCAAAGGTAAGCTCCACACCTGCGCAATATGGGGACAGATTGATTCCAAACTGAGCAGAGTGAGAAGAGCAAAGTTCTGACTGGAGGTTTATTATAGGAGCTCAGCTGGTAATAAGTTTTTCTTTTGGTGTTTGCAGTTGCAGCTTCAAAACATGCACAGCCCCTTTTTTTCTTTCTTTTTATTTTTTTTTTATTAAAGCGATATGTTTTTATTCATGGGGTTCATGCGAGTCATGCTGGTGGTAAACTTGAAAGGATTTGCACAGCTTGTAAAAAAAAAAAAAAGAAGGTGTCTTTGTGTGCGGTAGTATGAGAACCTAAGGGGTTAAATTAAAATCAAACTCACGCTGTGTGACGGTTTTGCAGTTACTCCAAACTTTACGGTGCATGTAGTCAACATGTTGCACAACACTTTTCTTTCCTCCCTGCCTTCACTACTCTAATGCCCCTCCTATTTAATTTCCAGGTTGAGCACAAGCTAGAAAAGAAACGAAGAGAAAAAAAAAAGAAGCTGTCATCATGGCGCTGATGATATTGCCATTCATTGGACCGGTGTCGGTGTCGGAGAGTTTGGTGGCCATGATAACCATGTGTCTGGTCTACATGATCCTCAAGTTTTTCCGCACTGAGATTCCCGAGGGGCTTCGTCAGCTGCCCGGACCGAAGCCTCTGCCCATCATTGGAAATGTGATTGAGGTGGGAAGAAATCCTTACCTGAGTCTCACTGCCATGAGCAAGCGCTACGGCGACGTCTTCCAGATCCAGATTGGCATGCGTCCCGTCGTCGTGTTGAGTGGCAGTGAAACAGTCCGACAGGCTCTCATCAAGCAAGGGGAAGAGTTTGCCGGCAGGCCCGACCTGTACAGCTTCAGGTTCATCAACAATGGCAAGAGTCTGGCCTTCAGTACCGACCAGGCCGGCGTCTGGCGTGCCCGCAGGAAGCTGGCCTACAGCGCCCTGCGCTCCTTCGCCACCTTGGAAGGAACGACACCAGAGTACTCGTGTGCGCTGGAGGAACACGTCAGCAAAGAGGCAGAGTACCTGGTCAAACAGTTCAACACTGTCATGGAGACCGATGGCAGCTTCGACCCCTTCCGCCACATTGTCGTCTCCGTTGCTAACGTGATCTGCGGCATGTGCTTCGGCCGACGCTACGACCACAACAACCAGGAGCTGCTCAACTTGGTGAATCTCAGCGATGAGTTCGGCCAGGTGGTGGCCAGCGGTAACCCTGCAGACTTCATCCCTATTCTTCAGTACCTGCCCAGCACAGCAATGAAGAAGTTTTTGAACATCAACGACCGCTTCAACGCCTTTGTGCAAAAGATCGTCAGCGAGCACTACAACACCTTTAACAAGGTACAGTCCGTTTCTTCTTCTGGGTTATTATCAAAACTCGGCATATCTTTCCTATTCTCATTTTTAATTGAGACTGTCTGATCATCTTCTTTCAGGACAACATTCGGGACATCACAGACTCCCTCATTGATCATTGTGAGGACAGGAAGCTGGATGAGAACTCCAATGTCCAGATGTCAGATGAGAAGGTTGTAGGAATCGTCAATGACCTGTTTGGAGCTGGTAGGTTGATTATGTTTTATCTGTGATCTGATGAGAAGTCACCTCTCCCTAAATCAAAAAAAGAGTTGTCCTAATAGACTTCATGTTTCTCTCCAAGGTTTTGACACCATCTCCACTGCCCTATCTTGGTCTGTGATGTACTTGGTTGCATACCCAGAGATACAGGAAAGGCTTCATCAAGAGATAAGTAAGTACAACACAGTTACACAGAATACAGTAAAAAAGTGAGACAGGATTATAAACTTCAACCTCCATCTTCATCTTGAGCTAACAGCCAATGCGTCTCTTCATTTCCAGAGGAAACTGTGGGCCTGGATCGCACACCTTGTCTCTCTGACAGACTCAACTTACCCTTCCTGGAAGCCTTCATCCTGGAAATCTTTCGCCATTCTTCATTCCTGCCCTTCACCATCCCTCACTGGTGAGGCTCATCGCTTTTAGATGCATGAGAGAAACACACGTGCCGATGCAAAGTCTTCACAAACAACACAAACACAGCTATCACAAACTGAACAATGCATGTGACGTACTTTGTTCGTCTGTTTCAGCTCGACAAAAGACACATCTCTGAACGGCTACTTCATTCCCAAAGACACCTGTGTCTTCATCAATCAGTGGCAGATCAACCATGATCCGTAAGTTCTTTGTGATATGTTGTGTTTAAACGTTTAAAGACGACACTTTTGAGTATCATACTACAACTAGTAGTAGTGAAGGCTCTGTTAAAGCAGCAGAAGGTTACCTGGTAGTATTTAAGGAGCAGTCCTCACTCACACACACAGTGTATTTGTCCTGGCTGAACAAGGAGATTAAACCTCTAATTAGTCATGCACCTGTTGTTCCTTTTACACAGTTGATCTTATGTCTTTATTCTCTGCACATTTTAGTGAGCTGTGGAAAGATCCGTCTTCCTTCAACCCAGACCGCTTCCTGAATGCTGACGGCACCGAGGTCAACAGGCTAGAGGGGGAGAAGATGATGGTGTTCGGCATGGGAAAACGACGCTGCATCGGAGAGGTCATTGCACGACACGAAGTCTTCCTCTTCTTGGCGGTCCTCGTCCAGAATCTGCGGTTCCACGCGATGCCCGGCGAGCCACTGGACATGACCCCAGAATACGGTCTCACAATGAAGCACAAACGCTGCCACCTGAGAGCTGCGATGCGAGCGAAGAACGAGGAGTGAAGCTGTTTGGAATGTGCAATGTATGACTCAGTATGTGCAAGTTGACTCTAACACTGTCACAGTGAGCTAAAGAGTCGGTTAAAGAAGCTAAATTTGTATCCCAAAATGTGATTTTTACGTGCATATCAAGATATTTGTATTTTTTATGTGCCTAGCGTTTGTATATATTTGAGGTGAAAAATTGTTTTATGTGCATCTATCTGAAATATCAGGACACCAAAAGAGTTCCAGTGATTTATTTTGTTTTTTGCAATATATTTGAAGGCTATACATCTTTTTTTTTTTTTTATATATATATATATATATTTCTATCTCCACTGTACCAATGATTGTATATAACATGTAAGGACAAATCAGCCTCGCAAATAAAAGTTATAAAATATGTTGTAATGAAGTCTTGTTACTGTTGTTGTCTTCATCTGATATCAAACTAAGTCACTGCACAAGTAAAACGTGATGATTCAGTCAGTGATGCGTGAGAATCCACATCAGAAGATTCAGAGGAGAGAAGAAAAAAAAAATCACAACAAAGCCACGTGGGCGATACAGGAAGTGACGTCAGGTAGCAACCCGGAACTCGGCAAGGAACAACAACTGGAGCTTCCCTTGAACGCCTCGATACCGTTTTATCGACTCGGTAAATCTTATCTGCTTTCAATTAATATACTCAGACTGAGTTTTTACAAAAGTAGGAAGCGGTCGTCGCGGGTTTACAAACGTCCGCTTTTGATAAAGTGGCAAACGGGGCGGAATAAAGCTAAGCTAATGTTAGCTGCTTAGCTAGCCCCGCTCAGCCTGCTGGTCGTACAGCTAGCTTAATGTTGTGATGGTTCTTGCATCCCTCTGAACACGACCCGCACACGGATGTTATCTGTGAGGTTATTTTTCCTGCAATGTTTTTAATATTCGCTTCTGGCTTCAGACAGATTGACGCAACGCACGAGAGTCCGTTTTAAAATCAACGCTAAGCTAACCAGCGCTAGCTAATGTGGTAGAGTGCAGCATTTAGTACATTAAAAAGCCTAATATTAACAACAACAAGCTGTTAAAGCTAAGTCATTACATGCAGGTGAGGGTCTTTTCGTGTAATGTCTTTAATTAACCTGCACTGGATCAGATATTTGCCAGTAAATTAATCAACACTGATCTTGCAGATTATTCAGTGGAGTTTAAACATGGAGGCCAAGTGATGCAGGCTTAAAGGGGCACTATGTAGTTTTTGGAGAAAGACATACAAACTCAGAATTTTGTGATATTATGGCAATGATAATACTCTTATTTAGTGAATAAACAAGTAAAAATCAGCTCCTCAGAGCACTATGCTTCTGTGCACAGTTAAGTCGAGCTGGTCAGGACTTAATTAGGCCGTTTAATTGGACTGCTGGGATATAAACAGAGTAAAGCAGTATGATGTTGTTTTGTGTTGTTCTTTAAGATCAGTTTGTTTATTCAGTTTTTTCAGTCACAAAAACACAGAGAGTATGTTTATTTAGTTTGTTTTGCTTGAAAAAATCAGTCAGAGAAGATCTTTCACTTCTGATTAGAATTTTCTTCACCAAAACTACAAAGTACCGCTGTAAATTTTGATAATAAGCATGATTTTCATAGTCGTAGGAGTAGCTCCCAGTAAAAACCTTTAGTTTAACATGCTTATTATTTATTGGTCTAAAAGTGGTCAAACTTTTTAAGTCCTAATGTCATAATTGTCCTCAGTGGAAGCAACATGTAGCTCAAACATCAAAGTAATGATAATGACTGCTGTATGTTGATAATGATTATCACTATCTTTATTTCTGTTATTGAACCGTAGGATCAAAGCGAGTAGAATGGCCTCAGACTGGTTGGGGAGTGTTGTGTCGATAAACTGTGGCCTGACGTTGGGAGTTTATCAGGGAGAGGTGTCGTGTGTTGATCACGCCAGTCAGACCATCTCACTGAGGCAGCCCTATCACAACGGGGTCAGATGTCCTGTTCCCGAAGTCACTTTCAGGTAAGAAAGAAGCAGGATGCAAAAATCAGATAAGCAGATCTCCTGAGGCAAAGTTGAGTGCTCTGCAAGAAATAAAAAAAAAAAAAAAGGCCTTGTGTTTTGCATGTTTGCATAATTATGATCATGACCAAGGAGATTTTATTTTGAGTGTCAAACCTTAAATAATGTTTAAAGTTCTCAATGACATCTGGAGGGAAGCGATCAGTTTTCAAGATAATTTTCTAATCGACAAAATTTGCTGAATTCACTGATTTGGTAGCAAGTCCAAATTTATTCCAGCGTTGTCTGTCAACAAGTGCTTTTTGATTCAGAATCCAGTTCAAGATAAGGATAAAAATCTTCTTTTCAAACTAAATTTCAAAGATTGTGCAGCTTTGATTGACATTTGTAAATCAGACCATTATCCCTTCAAGTGTTTGTACATTTTTCCACCTGAATAAAATGAAAAAGTAAATAAATGTTGAAAAATCTTGAGACTTTGATTCCTGTTGAATTTTGAAATAGGGATACTTTTGCACTATTCCCATGTGTCCTGGAAAATCTGGAGTTTTCCAGTTTTCCAGTCATGAAAAACACATGAAAATTGAGAGATAAAGCAGAATGTCCCAGAACATTATTTAAACTCCCCCAAACGACACAATACAGTTCAGTATTGGTTGTGCACTGTATAGTATTGTAAAAATGTAGATTTTAGATGTTAGTTTTGAGTGACTTATCTTATTTCTTCTTCTTCTGTGTATTTACTGTTGCTCTTGATGAAAACGAAGCTCCCAGGAATCCTTCGTAACTTGTGTCCATGCTGTTCAGGCAACAATGGATAACACATGGCTATATATTGATTTATTAGGGAACTTTTTTGTCTGTTGTAGCAGCTAAATCATCACAGAAAATGTCCTGGAAAATGACGGTATAAGCTCTACATGTTCCAGTTCATCAGCACAACACAGTTTCAGCTTCTATTTATGGGCTAAAATTAAAAGGTAATTTCTTCTCTGTCTTTTAGCGCCATGGATATTAAGGAGCTGAAGTTCCTCGATATCCAGAACACGGTCAGCAAGCCCAGCTGTGCTCAGGGAGCTGCAACAGAACCCGTTTCTGTACCTTCAGGACGCCCTGCTCAGAGTAACAGAACCACTCAGTCGCACGCAACAAGCAGCAGCTCTTGTTCCAGCGCTGCTCCAATCACCATCCTACGCAGAGGTAGGTACAGGACTCACCTGTGGTTTATTCACCCTCATGGTTAATTTGACATGTCACATATTTTTGCTTGTTGTTATTTTGACATTTTCTCGTGTTATTAATGACTTTTGGTTAACGCACCAGGAATCTGACCTGCTGCCGTTGTCTCACTGGCTAATATAAACTGTGACCTGTAAGTATGCGGTCAGTTCACTTAATAGCATCATCAGCAGATAAGAAAATCAGGTTTTGTACTGAAACCCGCCACCTTTACGCTCAACACTGCGAGTGATTATCAAACTAAGACACGCTGTCCGAGGAGAGCGTGATCCTGCTCGGGATTACCAGACGACTGACAGTTTCATGTCGGATTTCATAGGTCAGGAAAGACCACTTTATTTGATGTTTTTGCTTGGTCATTATGAAGCCACACTTTCTAGTCCTTACATCACAAAGCTGTTCATTGCACTGAGAGTCAAGTACAAGGACACACAGGAATCTACCACAGGACTGGTTACACAGTGCTCATCTGTCAGAGAGCAAAAATAGATATTGTTCACTGACTGAAGGAAATGTGACTTGCAATAATGTCATAAATTACTCTGCGCTATTTATAATTCCCAGCGAGGTGGCCTGAAAAAAAATGCATTGTCACTCGTCATCACTGTATTTGATTGTTTAATAGACACATGTGATGTTTTCTGGCTTACAATAGAAAAGGAAGTCAAATTTCCCCTGCGGATCAAATGACTCTTCAGGTGTCAGATGATTACGCTGTTTTAAAAAGTCATAGCAGTTGACGGTAAGAGTCACGCTTCAAGCAGACAGTTGTTTCTTTATTGAACGAGAGTCATTCACTAAGCAGGTGTGTGACTCATAAATGTTTAATACACAATTCTTGGGGAATATTTCGCGCTTGTTCCAATATATTGAAAACAAATGACAGTTCCCAGGATCATGTTAATGTCACCCAGTGCAACAGTGGGGCTCATTTTTCTTTTTTACAGCAGTTTTTGGATTTACTGACAAAATGAAATACAGAGAACACAAAACATAAACCTGAAAGGTTTCACAATGCAACTTTTTTTTTTTTTTACAGGCCTATAAAGAAACAATAGCCGTTTTTGTACCGGACAGCAAGCTGCCGATTTTGCTGTCCTTTTTGCGTCTTGGTCTGTGGATTTAGACAGCAGGCGATATATTGGGGGTCTGTTTTGGTCCGCCAATTTGTCAAGATGAGTAACTGGATAGCTGCTGAGATCCAGGAGATGCAGCGTCTCCTCGGTCTCTGTAGCTGTCTTCGTTGTCTGCTTGTTGTTGTAGCAACAAGCTACTAACGGTCGCTACTTTCAAATTAAAAGCCCCCCGCTAAGAGCCCAGTTCTAAACTCCAATGGAGTACAATGTAAATCTCTTATTTTGAAGACAAATTCGACCTGCTTCACTGTTCATGCCCAACTCCGTGCTTCACGTCACATGTTTACACCTACCACAGTGGCGGCTTTTTGGAAAAGAAGGAATATTACACCCCCCTTTTAGATAGACGAGGCGGCACATTGCAGCATTTACCTTGCTGCAAATGTTCCACCTTTTCTATCTAAAAGGGGCTAAAAACTCCTGATACACTTTTTAGATGCACTTTAATTCTTGTATTTTGAAGAGGACGAGAAGATTGTTGCTAAAATGTTACATAGTGCACCTTTTAAGCCTATAAAATAATAAATACATTAATACATCCAATTAGATAAGTATATATATCTTCATATAGAGTTAGAGTAAGAAATATGACCTTGCCTTCTGGCTGCTCGGCTTGTCAGTGTGATTAATGAGATCACTGCAAGGTTTTTGTCACTTGCCCGATGAGCGTAAAGAAATGGGAGACAAAACAACAGAAGCAATCAGCGACGTCATGCAGTCCGACACAGCGGGAACTAGCCACAACAACATGAAGCGTGTTTTATAGTTTACATTAGAGTGCCGGCTGTGCAGCGGTGGAAGGTCGATTCATGTCATTAGTGGCACTCTGGAGTCATTTGGGATGTCGTGTTGATAAGCAAGTGTCTTGTCTAGTGTTTTACAGTCATTAGGGATGACGTTCCACTTGTGACTACTGTTCCTCTTTGGCAGATGTCGAGATTCAGTTCAGTTGTATTATGAGTCATCTGTAAGCTGTTGTCACTGTGACTTAGTTATTTTAAAGGTGATACTGTCTATCATGACGGGCTTTTATTTTGTAGATCTGCTGCTGCTCCGCTTGTCTTTGAGGCTTTGTGTGTGCACTAATGATGTTTTTGATGTTAAAGTTTATTGTAAATCCTTCGTTTTAACTGGAGTTTTACCTTTATGGCAGCAATGTATATGTCCAATATGGGTTTTAATCAGCAGTCTTAATAATTACAAGATACATGATTAATTGTCTCTCACAAGATGAGACGGAAAGGCACATTCTGCTAACCTAAGCTGTACAATTAGTTGTAAAAATACAAATGTGTTACTCAACCTTCCTGATGAGATAAAGGTTAAAAACGGCATTTCCTCTCATCAACATTCAGTCAGCAGGAAGTCTGCTCGGACAGCACTGTGGCCTCTGCAGGAATCAGCCAAAGTCAGTTCACTTTCACACTCAGGATCCCCAAACAATGGAGAAGTCGGAGGTCAGTAGAATTGGCTGATGGACAATGTGTAATAGTCTTCAGCCTGGTTGTAAAAATGAACTCTGCTCCGGTGCTTTTTTCCCTGAGCATGGAGGATGAAGCTTGCACAATAGGAAGCCGGACTCTTTCTCTCTTTCTCCCTCTTTTTGTCTGAGATAAAAAATATCAGTTGTGAAAAGAAATATGTTCCTTTTGCAGTCTGCATTTTTATTTTAGTGTCAGCAGGACCCGTGGCTTGTTGACCCAGCGCTGCACCCCGTCTGTCACTAGTTGTCTAATAAGAAGCCAGAGCATGGGACCGAACGCCGTCTTTCTCCGACTCCCCCCCTCCCCTTTAGATTCCCATAGCGTGCTAAAGGCTTGTACCAAAGTTCCTCTTTACAATATGTGTGTGACTAAGATCAATAAACATTCCCCCTCCCTCTCCGTGTCTGCTCCTAAAGAGAAGGTTATGCAAAGCCTGGCTTTCGTGCCTCGGTGCCCTCCTGTCCTCTCGCTCTCCCTCCCGCGCTCGTGCTCAGCACAGGAAACCCCCCGCCCCTCCTCCCCGACAGGAAGCCATGTTGTCCCAGTGTGCTCGGAAGGCCAAAGCGATATCAATTGTGGAAGCGATGTTTACCTTTTGAGTTTTTATTTTAATCTCCAGCTCTCAGGCTGGTGGCCAGGGAGCTAATGCCCAAATTGCATGGGGCCAAAGTGCTGAGTGGCTTGGGCAGGGCCGGTCCTTTCACACGCAATGCCATGCTCCCAAGAAGCCCCCGGCCACAAAGAAGGGAAAGCAGGGTGGGCCGTTGCTTATACAAGATCGCGGATTCCAGACATGGTTTCTGAGTATCTGCCATTGATCTTTCTGGGAGAGTAGGATGGGAATTACGAAGCTGCTTTTGTGGACAATGCATAGGCCTCCAGAAGTCGGATTCCATTAGACCCAAACAGATCTCATTAAAAGGGTGTTTTTGAAAAAAGACCGCCAGAGTCTTCCCTTATGAAAACTGTTCCCATAACCAGCATGACACCTCTGTATATTGGAGTCCATATTCAGCAGCTTCCTGTAAATCCCTGCTTCAGATTTCAGATGAACTTTATTTCTTGAAAAGGTTTTTGGTTCGCGTCGGTGTTTTGTTGAGCAATCTAAACACATTCACACCGAGAGCTGACCAGTTTGATTACATACCGCCATTATTAACAACAACACTTGTTACTCTGTGGTGTGTTCTAAGTGCTTTTTGTTTGCTGGCACAGCAGCTGTAGTTACTGAGACGGCGACAAACGTTGCAGATTCATGTTCCTTGCACAGATTTTCCCAGATCTCCACAACCTCTCTTTTCCTCTTCTTGACTGGATCGTACTCGCACACAAGCTTTTTATGGCTTCATGTGCAATTAGTCTTGCTTTGAAACGCACTGAACCCTCGTTGCCCATCAGTGAACTGTTTATCTTTATGTCCACACCTGTATCAGCTATATCAGCTTTTATCCCTCCTCCATAATACTGATCAACAGTAACATGATAATGAGGACGGGATTATTGTGACACACATTTTGAGTACAGAGACAGATACAACGGTTGCAGTATGATTCAGGATTAGTAGGGATCATCATTTTGGCTTCATAATTTTCATTTTAACTGAAAATATGACGTTATTTGGTGCCTGTAGCAGACAAACATGTTTTCTTAAATCCTTAGAAAAAGGTTTGCAGGTCAGGACGTCACCGCAGCTCAACTATAGCTCCATTATAATGTTTTGTTCTTAACTGCAGCTCTGCAATTTGGTTGTTGCACTTTCAATAATATTTCACAGAAATTAAATGTGCAGATTCTAAGAATTGGCCACCTGTTGCATTCATACACGAAACAAATTTGGACCAGGACGTGCTGTGGCTAGCTGGCTAGCATGCTAACTTCAGTAGATATTTATGCATATTTAAAAAATGTTTTAAGCTAAAAATCTTACACATTGTGACTTTGAAGTGTGCAGACCTGCTTACAAACAGTAAGATATTCTCTAATATTGTGCATGTCACATTATTGATGCATGTAACGGTAACATTTTACTGTAACTAGCGTTTCGGTTTGAAATGTTCCTGGCCTGTGTGCAGCAGTTTTACTAACTTGCAGCGGTGATCTTGTCTAAACTGAAATCAGCGAAGTTCACTGTCTGTCTGGCTGTTTGACTTGGAGCCGTGCCCAGCTCATTCATATTTTTGAATCACGGCTTGACAAAACACTTCCTTGTAAATAAAGACGTCTCTGGCTCGTGTTAATAAGGACGCTACTTTTCTTTCTCCCTGTTCACACCCGTGGACACAATCACCCACTACCCTTCTCCTCAAAACATGTCGGACCAGTCTGATGTTTTCTTGCCGCTTACAGAGGATTCTGATTACTCGATCATTTTACTGTTGACTGTGTGTGTGTTAACAGTAAAATAAGTCACATTGTCATGACTTGAAATGTGGTGGAAACTGATTTACTGCCGACTGCGTGCAAGTAAAACTCCCCCTGCCTCTGTCCTGGTGGTTCCAGGTTGGTAACTGTGATGTTGAGTCAGGTCTCACATTAGCTCATGTTTTGTGAGCAGCTTTGTATCGATGCCAGTGTACTATGACTGAGCCTCCCAGTGTCTTGCGTGAGAGAGTCCAAAGTACCTTAGCTGTCACAGTGACAGTAGCGTGCGACTGTGCCTCTCTGTCTCCTTGTTAGCGTGAGAGCTCAGCATGGTTGAGGGTTGAAGGCCAGGTTTTTCCAGTTTTTCTTTTCTTTTTTTTTTTTTTTGTTCTCTGTTCATTTAGGGTTTTTTTTCTTTTTTGTTTGTGCCGACATGTATGTAAACTTTATTGACTGTCGCTCAGTTGGCCATTGTATATTTTGTGTGTCAGCGGTTTGTTTTGTGTTCTCAGCTGGGTTATAGTAACTAGGTGTGAGAGGATAAGACGTGCTGCCAGTCAGAGTTCGACAAGATAAAAGGAGTTTCGAGCATCTCGTCAGAATTAAAAACTGCTGAGTGCAGGAACCAATTGTGCTTGCGTGTGTGTGTGTGTGTGTGTGTGTGTGTGTGGATTACGGCATTTACACAATGTGATGATGTATAGTGAAGACAGCTCATAGCTCCTTTCAGGGGTGATTAGGCTCGGAGGTGGGAGGATTTCTGGGTAATCTATGCATTTTGGGCTTGAGATCAAAGCCAAAATAGAGCTGTAGTAGGCCAGAGTGAAGTCAAACAAGACAGCCTAGTTCACCAAGGTGAAGTTAAAACAAGAAGGCAACACACAAAATGTGAGTAATTGCAAGCTAAAAGGGACAAAATCAATACAAAGAAAGACATAAATATAAGAGTAAATTCAGTAAAGGACGATCACATCAGAGGAGATGTGAGGAAAGCAGATAAATAGATAGAATGATGAAAAAACGTTCATTTATTGCTGTTATTCATATAAAATTACTATTTAATTTTATATCAAGAGTCATATGAAATCTTTATAGACTTCTAGTAGGTCGACTTTTATCTTCAGTAGCATTAGTTGAAAATAGTGGAGGGATTTTCTGTTTAATCAAAGTTGAATGTGTTTATTGTTTTTTTAATACAGGCGTACAATAATAAACTAATTTATTCCTTTTAGTGCATCAGTGCAGTAATAAATCATTGCATACTGAAATGTGAAAATGTGTATGTACGATTACTCGTTGATACGATCTTTCCTCCTTTTTTCCTCAGGCGAATTTAGATAAGAATCTTTTTTATGTATTTATTCATTGATGAAGAAAGAGACAACACAGTGGATTTGATGAGACATGACAAAATAAACAATGAGACAAACATTACAGGACATGACGAGGACTTACAGAACGGCTACAGGTGTCACTGAGAATGAATTCATGTTGAGGTAGATCAGTAGTGTAGATTTTTTTTGCTCACATCTTAATTAATTTTTTTTCCCAGCTCCTGCAGGTTCGTCTAGCAGCAGAGGAGTGACGCAGGCCACACCGAAGAAAAACGGCCTGAGGAACGGCGGCGCTGGAGGGCCGATGAGGGCGAAAGACGACGAGTGCTTCGGAGACGGGACCGATGAGGACCTGGACACGGACTTCGACTTTGAGGGAAACCTGGCGCTGTTCGACAAAGCCGCGGTCTTCTCCCAGATTGAAGGCACCAACAACCACAGCAACAGGACGCAGCATCACAGCTCGCAGGCCGAACAGAAGCCCGTCTCGTATCGCCACGATGAGAATATTCTGCAGGGGAAACCCGTCATATTCAGACAGATCACAGTGCCGCAGCATGGAGGCAAAGAGTACTGTACAGGTGAGGACAAAATACATGTGCTTACTCATACACACATGCACTCACTCATGGGTCGGAGCATTGTTTATGTACTTACGGACCCTAATGTTGCTCCAGATTCCTTGATTTAGTTTTGTCAGTAATTACAGCAGCAACAAACCTTCCAGACGTCTTGAAACTGCTAATTTGGGATGACGGTTGAATCACGTGGAGTTTTAGAGCAACTTCCTTGAAGATAAAATGTCCATGAAATGTCCAAAAAAGGGTAAAGAATACTGAATCTGTTGCAGTTTACGAGAGCCAAGCATGACTCCCTTAAAGGACATCTGGCGATATTTTATATTTTGATAAAATATATCATCAGCACCATGAAAAGACTAAAACAAGTAGCGTTTGTGTTCTATAACAAATAACACAACCACTTATTGATTTCTTTCCCTTCTGGGAAATTCGATTGTATTATTTTCTCCTGTTTGAGTAACATTATGTAACATTTGCTTAAAAAAGTACAGCGCCAAGCTGTTTTAGAAAATGACTTGGCCAAAACAGAACACATGTACTTTTTTTCAGGAGGAGCCAGTTCCAATTTAAAAATTAGCAATTAGAAATATGACTGTTTAACGGTGTTCCTGCCATGTTTTTTATGAAGCCCATCTGTCACAATACTGTTGTGTAAGAGAACAAGGTGTGCGCCTACAAGACTTTGTCATGTCAGGATCTGCGTTAATGATACGAGGAAAGAAAACAGTAATTCCACAGGAAGGTCTTTTGGACCCACCTGTACACCTGCTCTCACCGGCCTGCTACACTGTCCTGTGCTTGTAACTGCGCTCACCATAATCTTCTGGCACATGACATAGTTAACATTGTGTCTCTCTGTACTGGGAAATACCTGCAGATAAAACGAATTCCCTCTGTGGGACGTTTTTTTTATCAGAGAGCATGTCAGCATTGTGACCGCAGTGTTTGTCTTGGAAGGAGTCATTTTTTTTTCCACTGTGTTTAAACTTTGACCAGAGGCACCGTCCGTTTATGTAACATCACAGCTCTGCACCGCAGTTACGGCTCTCGTCGAGTATTTTAAACTTTTACATGTGATCCTGATCACAACACGGAGAAGCTCTCGCTGAGGAATGGGCTGCGGTGTCTCTTCTGTCGAACACAATGCCAAAAACAGCGTGCACTGTGGAGGGAGGTCACAGTGGATGATCGGCTTTGTCCCATTGGCCAGTGAGAGGTCACCTTGGGGCAGACGGAGGGTGGGGGTGGCTTTTGAACCCCTCCCACACGCA
Organism: Acanthopagrus latus; assembly: GCF_904848185.1. Taxonomy (NCBI): domain Eukaryota; kingdom Metazoa; phylum Chordata; class Actinopteri; order Spariformes; family Sparidae; genus Acanthopagrus; species Acanthopagrus latus. The sequence goes on along the minus strand of NC_051042.1, from coordinate 32,486,225 downwards.
ATCAGTCACCCCACAGAGATGATGCCCCCATCCACTCACATACCTCAGCTCACTCTAGGAACCTACATGTTACATAACTGGTAGATATAGACATAAGATAAGTGGATGGCATGCTCACATGGGCCCTGGAGTCCACAATGTGAGAGAAACGGCAGAGTCGGTGCAGTGCGAAGGTGGAGGGAGGGTGGTAATGGAGAAAGGGCTGCGGTATGGTGCATGAGTGTGGGTTATATTAGCGCTCAAAGATGTTTTCTTGTTGGTTGTCAGAAATGACATTAACAAGCTTATTGTTTCAGTAAATTTCCCACGAGTAGCTTCAGCTCCTATGCACCGTATCTCACCTGCCCTGAAGAATAACAGTGGAACAACGAATTCAGCCACTTATTCCCCCGGGCCACAGGTCGGTTGCAGCAGTGATGGTGTTTCTAGGACTTTCCACCCCAGCCTGTAGCTGATTGTTGACACACAGCACAGCCCCAGTTGGAGCAGCTGTCTACCAGCCAGCAGCCAGCTGCCAAAGCAGAGCCTCCTTTTTCTTACCGTGCAGGCAGATCTGCTTCCCAGGGCTGTCATCATAATCCCCATCCTCTGCACTCTGTAATTAGCATGCCGCCGCACAGCCTTACATAAACAGCACCTCTGAAAGCAGGAAGAAACCGCAGCGCTGTTGACCTGGAATCTCTGCCAGTAAACAGATAAATCAACAATACTAGAACAGAGGAAAGAAAAACAAAGTGCTGAGGTGTATGGTAGGGTTGCCATAACGCGGCGTCATGGAGGTTTGACAGGCCTGTTTCTTTAGACTATTGTTCATTGTATAGCTGCAGTCTGTGTAGGTTTGGTTCTGCTATTGTCTTGCTTTCCTTGGGTGTGATTGACTCCAGCTGTTCAGTGAAACCTCAGTGCAAACAAGCCCGGCCGCAACGCTAACTGCAACCAAGCCAACAGTCAGTTGATCTTCCACGTTTTTACTTATTCATTCATTCATTCATTCATTCATTCATTCATTCATTCATTCATTTACCCGATGCAGATGTAGAAACTTGATGTTATCATTCCAGTGATCTTGAAATGGAGGTCAAGTTGCATGAGACGTAGAAAACCCGCGCCCATATTTATACAACGTAAATACCGATGGTGGCAGGTGTAGTTAATCATCGAAACCCTGAATGATAAACATTCAAAACATTTCAAAGCATTTTGAAACAACTTCATACTTGCCAGAATACACAGGAAAAAATACATCCGAAACAAGAGGAAAATACTCTTCACCCCTGCGACTCACTACTTGCTGCTTCTACTACTTTAACTCCATACATTTTTTTGCATACAGGTGTGTGAGATCATAAAGTCCTGGAATTTTTATTTATTTATTTATTTATTTTTAAATCGTCTACACCGTGGATCAGCTGTACTCACTTAACTTGCAACATTACAAATGAAAAGTTTCCTTCATTAGGTAAAAATCTGAATTAATTTTACCTGATGAAAGTCAGACGACTGAAATGCTGCAAATAGAAGTGAGTACAAACGATCAACAGTGCGCAGGATCTTTTTTCCTTTCCTTTATTGTGTCATGTAGCATTTTTGTGCATGCAAAACATCTGCAAAGTGAAAAAAAAGTCCATGCCAAAGTTAGTTACTCTCTCCCACAAAAAACTCTGCTCCTGCACTGCCTGAAACACCTGGTTTGGAGTCGAGACTTTACTTCTTTGACTTATGTGCATCACTTTGTAATGGACATAATATAAATATAAATATGCATATATACATTCCAGTCAGTCTGCAGATATACATTTGCTTCTGCTGTAGCAGTTATTTTAGATCACACTACCTTACTCGGCATGACCTGCCCTGCTCTGCCTCTGATTGGCTACGTCCTGCCCGATAAGTAATCCTGCGTGTTTAACTCTCAGGCGAGATGTCTCACCCCGTAAATTAGAAGGAGAATTCAAGACACGGTATGTAAAGGGATGCTGCAGCAATGCACCATATTAGAAAAAAAAGTAATGCATTAGTTGAATATTAAAGTATGAAAACTTTTTCTACAAGGAGCAGTAGCAGTCATGACTGGCTTGGCATATTTGGTATATATTTATTCCTTGGAACATAAAAAAAAAAGAACAGTTACAGATAAGTACAGTAAGCTTCTTTTCTGCGCCCTGATGAACCAGCGCCTTCTCTTGCTCCTTCCTTAGAGTGCAGGTCAACAAAGTTTGACTGCTGCGGTGAGAGAGGAATGAAGCAGCCTCGTCTAACCCTCCCTATCCCAGCACAAGCCTCAGTCTCACATGGCTCGCATCCAGCCAGCGTGTATTGCTTTCAGTCCCGTCAGTTCCCTTGTCATGCTTGAAAGATTGCTTCCAGCTCAGTTTATTTTAGTGCTGCAGCATACTCACGGCTACCCGGTTTAGCTAGTTGGCTGTTGAGTTTGTGTTTCACACCACATCGAAAGTGGGTGTGTGCGTCTGCATAAATCACTGCATGTGTGTGAGCGTGAGTGTGAAGGAGGAGGAGGTGGTGTGTGTATGTAAGAAGGGGGGGAGGTTGTTTTAGTAGCGGCAACTTCAGCAAGAGAGTTATTAAGACGCGCACCTGCTGGGATGGTTGAAAAGCAATTAGTGCACGCTAGTGCAACTCCCACTTCCCCTGAGCTTGGCACCCGAGGCAGCAGTTTGCATGACAAGAGGCAGTTGACTTTGCTGTGCTTATCGCTCACGTGAGGATTGGCATGTTCCAAATTTCTGTTGCCCACTGAAACATATTAGCGGTCTTTTGTGTGGTATCAATGAAATAATAATGGGAGGGAGCAGGGCCAACCTCAAGATAAGCGAGGATTTCAGTCAGGCACGACATGAGTCTCGGTGTTTACGTGTCATTATGTTGTCTATGAGGGTGTGTGTGTGTGTGTGTGTGTGTGTGTGTGTGTGTGTGTGTCACTCTGTCCGTGTTGCGTGCCACCGTGAAAAGTTGTGGGTGTATGTGTGTTTGTACATTGACTCTGTGGGACGAGGTGTGTGCTAGCAATGCGCACGCATGGGCCCGTGTGAATTTCGTGCACACCAACGAGGCCACCAAGTTCTCAGCTACCAGGCCAGAGATCTGTAGGAGGCCATTAAGGACTTAACTGCCTCCCAGCAGCTTTATTTATCAAAGGGATCCCGAGCCGTGCAGTTCCCCCAGCTTGACTTTCATTACCCTTCTAATGTGCCACAGGCAATAGACAGCTAGGGATTAGCACAGGCTCTTTAAAGGTTTCCACACACTCCAGTTTGTACAGCGATAAAAGGCTGAATTGTAGTTCTGTAATACACTAATTCAAAAAATACACAGAAGAGAACAATTCTGACAAGGTTGGGTGACTTGAAATGACAAGGCACTTAAAAGCAAAAGGATTTGAGCCTCTTTTTTTTTTTGAGAGGGTGAATTTCATAACAGAGTAGACTCTTGAAAAACAAGTGGAAGTGAGTGGGAATGTTAAAAAGTTTATTAAAGAGGTCCAGAACATTTTCAGTCTGAAACGTGACTCTTCCACCGCTGCGTGTGTCCGTCCTGCTCGATTGCACCTTAAAGGGTAAATTCAGTAATTACACGCTCAGCCTGTCTTCATGCTGCAGGAAAGTCTGGTGACGTTTCTGGAGCTTCACAGTGAAACCGTGTTGCAGCTTTCTCCTGAAACTTCACCCGACTTCCCATCAGCTTCGGGGGGAATAGTTAATAATAGAACTTTCATTTTTGGGTCATCTTATCCTTTAACTGTAATTGTGAAACAGAGGACTGAAAGTGTGAAAAGGGGAATTCTGTAGTTTTATATTTTTGCACAGCTGAGTAACCGTGAAGACAGTTCTTTTTCGGCACTTTGGTTGGTTGGATAAAAAAGTTTTTTTGTTCAGTAGCTGTTGACAGATGAGTCAACAGTTGACTTGACTTTAAGGAACTGAGTAAAAGCCAAAGTTCAGCCAAATCACCTCCATGCCTCCCCCATGTTTAGTCCTCCTCAATCTTAGGATACAGGTGCAGGTGTTCACATGTATGTGATGTTTGTCCCCTTTCCTGTCACGCCAACCTGCTGTCTGTTTTGACTGAGACGGCAGCCGATGTGGGGGGTCCGATACCCTGCAGCCCCGTCCCGGAGCTAAGGGTTTGGGGATTGGTCAGAAAGCATGTGATGGTGCGTGTGAAGTGAGGGCCCGGGGGGAATAGGCGTCTCACTCTGGCTGCCTCATGTTTGTCATGTTTTGTAAAGGCTGCCAATCTTCCCTTTGTTGCTGCAGACAGCAGTGACAAACAGGAGAGGAAATGGAGAATCTTCCGTGATGGGAACAAGTTCAGGTCAGGAGGAGGAGGAAGGGCTTTTCCCTGAGGAATGGGTTCCTCGCAGGAGGATCTGTGTATCTTACACGTAAACTCCTCTGAGAACCTGGGAGCCCATTTATCTGTAGACCAACATTTGTTGTTATGTTAGAGGTCAGGTTTCTGGGTTTTACTTCCACTTCAGCTGCTGTTTTTCAAGGTGCACTGATGAAGATAAACTGACGCGGTACTATTGCCTAATTTAGACGCATGATACTTTCCACAGCACTCCAATGGATGCAGCAATGTGAGAGAACAAAACATGCAAATGAATTTCTGCTTTTTTCTTTTTTCTCTTATTCAGAGTTAAACGTAATTTTGAGATGTAACAAATAGGCGTACATCAAATATACCTGATGGCATCTTATCTCCCAATATTAACTCCACCCTGCCATAAATTCAGTGATGTAACAGCGGAAGGTAACTGAAACAAGTCCAGCTGCCGACGATAAAGCACTTAGAATTCTTCACAGTATACTGTGTATGAAAAAAATATATATATACATGAAAAATAACTCGTTTATTTCAAGTTTCATGTGTTTGGTTGATCAAAGACAAACACTGTTATGTCCCGATCAACATGAAACTTGATATAAACTTTTAATTTTAAGTGTTGATAAGCAAATGTATGCGTATGATGACGTGTATATATAAGGTCACTGTAATGGTATAAAGAGATACCTAGAAATACAGTAAAAGTTTACAACATCCATCAGATCAGACTGTGGCAGAAACAATTCAGTCATTTGTTTGTGTTCTGGTGACCAACTGCACGTACAAAGTAAACGAGCGCTCATTATGTAAGGTGCTGTATGTCACCACAGACGACCTTTTACAGGATACTTAGAAGTGCTGATATGAAACAGATAATGAGGAACTGCTTCTACTTCTCCTGGAAGTCAAGTGTTACAAAGGATTTCACAAATTCAAAGTTTCAGAATCAGAAATTGAGAGTTGAGAGTAATTATCATCTTTATTATTATAATCATTTCTAACACAAGTATTAGTTAACAGAGGTCATTATAACTTGAATGATATTAATATTAATATTAATCTTAATAATATCCTTGAGTTTATATGGACCATTTTTACTGTAAAGTTACCAGTGGAATACTTTGGCATGGTGCTCGACATGATTATGATAGTGATGGAGGAATGTTAATGAAATAATTTATTTTTGTGTGCTTCTACATTAACATGCAATCCATCTCAACTAAGTCATGTGGTCTCCCTGCAGATTCAGGCCTGGTGGTTCCCAGCGTGTCCTACGAGCTTCACCAGCGTCTGCTGGCAGCTGCAGAGCGTTGCGGCCTGTCGGTGGAGCGCCGGCTGGAGACGATCGGTGTCTGCGCCAGTCAGATGGCTCTCACTCTGCTGGGCGGGCCGAACAGGTAACAAATGCCACTGTGGACTGTGGTACAGTGGAGCGATATCGAGTAGGTGTGTAAAATAATTGAGTTAATCAGTGCCTGGCATACATGACTACTCAACGGATGCACTGTACAGTGCAGAGCTACTGTCATTTGGATAATAATAAGAGGAATGTGCAACAGGGTGCCAAACATGCCTGTCTGAGGAGTTATACAATCATTAGAGCAGGTCTGTCCAATTTTTTGTTTACACGCTATGTTTTCCAGTTGCCATGGCAATCATCTTTACTACCATGTTTCTACATGAGGATGGTGTTAACCTTGACCCCCCTCAAACCCCTCAGGGCTTGTTTTCTCAGAACAGCTCCACAGCGAGCAGGCCCACCGCAGGTCGAAAAACATCCGAGTAGAGCGAGGCAGCGTCGCTGTTTACCTGCAGCTTTATGAGCGGTGGAGTCTCATTGAAGATCAAAGCAGCTCAGCGCACAGGCTCATATATCAATCAGGTTCACTGTCTCAGAGCCTTTTATCAATTTAGCTTCATGTCTCAAGTTCACATCAGAACTACTGTGGGCTCAGATCAGGTTTAATTATGTATTGTAATACCAGGATCTCGGACACGATATCCAACCAACAGGGACTCAGTTCATTCTCCAACAGTGCTCACATCAAGCTTCCTCCTTATATGTGTCCAGTAATTCATTACTAATAAGATTATGATTAAGATGGTGAACGTTGCTTAGAAGCTTCAGCCAAGTGCTGTTTTTATCACCAGTGCGCTCATAATCACAATAAAAAACTGACTGTCTGGCGGCAGATTTTATAAGTTATTGATGTATTGGAGCAGAGTGATAAGAATTTATAACATGAGTCACACACTGTGACACGAGTTACAACAACAATACATGAACATTATTTCATCAACACATTGATATTTTCCCCTGTGATGTGAAATGAAATTGAAATGATGACTTGTTTTTATTCTTCTGGGAGGAACCCAGTTCCTGTTATGACCAGCGGTGGAATGTAACTAAGTATTTTTTACTCCACTACATTTTAAATTCATTTATGTCTTATTAGGATAAATCGGTTACAACAAAGCGTTTCGAATAATTAGTAAAATGCTGAATATCGGATCTGATGTAACATAACTTTTTAATACTTAAGTACATTTAACAACAAAAAATACTTTTTCTCATGTAATATATCTTGAATATGTTCCATTTTTTTTTACACCAAACTCATGCAACTAAATACTAGAGAAGTTATAATCATCGTCGCCATGTGTGCTCATGTGCGCGGCTACAGACTAATATGTAATTTTTAATGAATGAATGTATAATTAAGTAAACTAATGACATTTTTAGCAGTAATACAGATACCTTTTTTGTATCTTTATTAAGTAATCTGTTACTCCCAAATCCTAATTATAGAACAGTATCTTAAGAGATGATGATGATGATGATGATGATCTTTTGGTGGAGAAAGAAGTTGACAATTAAAACCAAACAGCTCATGACAGAGGATCTGTTGAACATTACAGGCGCTTCACTTTTTACTAAGAGTAGCTTTGTTATTGTTGTTAATGTTTGCTGGTTTGTCAGTTAGCATCGTCTTCATGCCTGATGCAGTTTGAATGCTAACATACTTTATTTACATCAGTTACATCAGTTGTCTTTGTTTGTGGCGTAATCTCCTCGTCATCTGTTGAATGTCCCCAGACTCACCCCAAAAAATGTCCACCAGAGGCCCACTGTGGTGCTTCTGTGTGGGCCACACATCCAGGGAGCGCAGGGCATCAGCTGCGGCAGACACTTGGCCAACCATGAAGTGGAGGTCATCCTGTTCCTGCCAAACTTTCTCAAAATGCAGGAGTCAGTCACCAGTGAGGTCAACCTCTACAGCAGGACCAGCGGCAAGCAGGTGTCCAGCGTCAAAGGTAGGACGCACCGACAGGAGCTTTAACGAGGATTCAGTGATCCTGGTTCAGTTCATGCCTTCCTGTTGGAGGAGATCTGGAAGAGACACAGATAAATGTTGCCCTCTAGTGGAGCAGCTACTTTTAAAATAGTCCTCACTTGTATTGTATCATTTCTGACGCTTATGATTCCACACATTTTACATTCCTGTAGATGGATAGTTAACATGTCCAGTCTCTTTTTAAGGTCATGTGCACCAAAGAGAAATCTACACCAACTCTTTCTTCTTTTCTCCTCTCTCAGACTTGCCAGCGAGCCCCGTCGATCTGGTCATCAACTGCCTGGACTGCCACGAAAACCGACTGCTGAGGGAGCAGTCCTGGTACAAATCGGCCGCTGACTGGGCCAACCAGAACCGGGCCCCAGTCCTGAGTATCGATCCTTCGGTCAGCGAGCAGCATCAGCCTGTCCAGGCGAAGTGGACCCTCTCTTTGGGCCTTCCACTACTTCTCACTGAGGCGGAGAGCAGGGTCTACCTGTGTGACATTGGCATCCCTAAGCAGGTTTTCCAGGAGGTGGGGATCCGCTACCACTCGCCCTTTGGATGTAAATTCGTCATTCCTCTGCACTCGGCATAAAAGAGGACTCACTGACATTGCACTTGGTTACAAATGGACAGTATGAGGGAGTTATCTGTTCATTGCGTCTGGCAATAACTGAGAAGCAGCTATATGACCAGACTGATATTTTGTTACAGACACATCTGTTGTAGTTTTTTCTCTGACCCATCGGACGCTCCCGGGAGTTTCTGCGCGTTGCGTGCGATACCTCTTGTTTTTGAGAGGGAAAGATTTCCTGTTCTTTGGTTTGTTTTGATAAGGGCTCTGCGACGATGTGAATATGTTTACAAAATGCTGACCACTGTGAGTCTATCTGTGACCTCTGACCCCGTGACCAGTCGGAGCCGCACAGACACAGTTCCTGTTTCCTCCTTTAGATTACATGTGGAGTCTGATCCCGGCCCTGTGAACCGGAGCACGGCTCAGCCTAAAGCTGTCTGCCAGCCCAAATCTACCAATCATGTCGGCGTCCACAGTCATTGTCTTTTTTTACTTTCTCAAATGGGTCTTTATGTTTTGTAATGGTTGTAGCATTTTTCACTAAAAAAGGTGATCTCTATATTTGTATTTATTTGTTGAAAACACCTCAGGAATTATGACTGGTGAACGTATGTATGAATAACATTTGATAGTTCTCTTTGCAGTAGCGCTCTCGGAAGAATAATTTTCAGTTTTTGAAGATTAGACACAAATCTGAAGGACACGTCTTAAGCACCAAGAACATCTCTGACCAGGTGCATCACCAGGTATCAGAGCTAGATACTGTAGACACTGTAAAACCTAATTATTTAATATTTTCCTTTTTGACATCAGATTCACTTTCAGTGACGTAACCACTCTGACCACCTTCATCTGTTTTGGTCAGAATAATGATCTTCTGTTCAAACCTCAGATCAGCAAAATGTTACGAAATTAAGAAGACAGCCTTATTTGTAGCCTGGCAGCTATGCACTTTTGAGATTATTCAGGTGTTTTTAAGAGATATTAAGTCCTCAAAGTCCTCGAAATACAGTACTAGAAGTAAAAACCGTAAAGGTAAAAAAAAAGAAAAAAAAAGAAACACATTTCTACACTTTAATGATTTAATGAACCCTTTAACATATTGCAGAGAACGGCAAGCTCTTTAAACCTGTCTTTTGCTAATGTGTGAATGTTGTGGCTCTTACACCTAAAGAATATGTGTTGAACAAGAGAGTCACATGGTCCTTCAATCGATAACACCTGAAGAAGTCTGAGAAATCATTCTTATTTCCTGAGAGCAAAGAAACTGAGGGAGGTGATTTGGTCAATCTATTGCGTACCTGCTTTCTAAGCTACCTTTTTTCTAAGCTTGTTACAGTCTTTTGAAAACTTGGAAGTCACCTATTATAGTGGGAACTGCAACAGACACAGTTTTGAGTCTTTTGCGAGGTGTTTAAACGTCTGTCTGTCCGTCTGTGTGTTTGATTGTGTCACAGCCATGTAAGACGCAGGCAGGAGGAAACTTCTGGTGTGTCGTGGAGATCAAACTGCAGGCTGAGTTCAAAGACGGGTGGGATCCGACCCACAAGTACCGATAACTAATGTAATAATGTAATAAAAACCACTGAGCAGTCACGAGTCAGAACTTAAACGTGTTGACAGGTGTAGCGGCTGGTGTGACCCCATCACAATATCTCTTTGTGTATATGTGTAAAGCATTAAAAAAAGAAAAAAACATTCAGCCTGGATCTTCTGACAAAACGCAGGGTGACATTAGGTGCTCCTTTTTATATTCAAGTGAAATAAAATCATCTGAAAACACTGTGTGTGTGTGTGTGTGTGTGTGTGTGTGTGTGTGTGAGTGAGAGAGCTGTGTAAGATCTGCGTCACAGTAACTGACAGAACACCTTCATACACCTCAACTCCCCCAAGAGGGAAATATTATGCTCTTTACTGCATTTACAAGACAGTTATTGTCATTCATTTATGCATCACGTACATCTCTGTAAACACATCTGATTGTTTGATTATTCAATTCAAGGCAGTTCTCTGTCAGTGGACGATAAAACCTTGATACAGATCCGACCACAAAGTGCTCATGTGAGCTGAGAATAGTCAGAACTGTTAGTCATTGTTAACGTTGAATAGAGATGACTGATGGTGAGATGACTTAATAAACAGCAGAGATGCCAAGATACATAAAACATGATAAATAACAGAAAAGACACATCGCTCAAATACGTGCAATAGGACCGGATGAGGAAAACACTGTAAAAAGCTCATTTTGACTGGTTATAAACTTCAGTAAGTGTGTTTAAGTGTTCACAAATGGTTTTCAGTTACATCACACTCAACACTCATACAAATACATACATATATGTATACATATGTCAGTCAAGAAGGAAGAGATATAGTGAGAAAAGTTCAAATCTCCAATTAGCAGTGGACGAATTTAAGGGAAACATAAATATATGAATTTATTCTCTCCAAAATTAAAAAAGAAAAACAAATTCTAAGGTGTAAGTTGACCAATCACACATCTGAGTTTAAAACTGTCAGTGTTAAAGTATAATGTGCTTTACTACCCATTTATAACACTATAATTTTCACCTCTTGTAGTGGAGTCTGTTTCTGGTAGTGACGCTTTTCCACTTAAATGAATAAGAATCCTTCTCCTGTCACTGGAATTAAGTCGTTATGTATATTTTCCACAGTGCACGTTTTGGCCTGTCACTACAGGAAACACACAGGTGTTTTCTAATAACACTAACGATGGCACCAGCAGCCTGAAACGGAAGCAACTAAATGGAAACGAAGCCATCGTTAAGTTCATTATTTACACCTGTGAAAAATATCCTGTCATGTTTAATAGTTTGTGAGCCTCGTGCGTCATTACGGCACTTTTTCATTGAAATGTAACCCTCGGCAGTAAACTGATTTTGTTTTCTAGTTTTGTTTTAATTTGTTGTAGCAGAGGCTGTATCATACCATTGCACGACATGCGCAGGTGTAACCAACAGCTTTAATTATATGTTCCACTTCCAGGCCAGTGGGTTTGTGCATATTTGCTCAGTGAACTAGCTCGAGGTAAAATAGAGAGGAGCCATCATGGATGTTGTTAGTCACACCTGGGATCTTCCTGCGATGTTAGGCCCCGTGGTTTACTCTGAAAAAATAAAAATACAGTAGAGATTAACCCTCATAAGCAGCCATGATCAGACCCCTGCTCACAGTTAAAGTAGTTTTTGGTAATTGGTGAATAATATATGTACATTAATGTTCAGCAGGTGAAGTTTGACACCTGGCATCTAAAACGGTAGACAGGTAAAAACATAGTGTATGAATATAAAACAGGATATGGCTCCATACAGCTCACAAAGGTGTAATCCAAGTTTCTAGAAGCCAAATTTATTTAAAACACGTTATTTAAACCCCTTTTGAAGCTGAAATCTTCACTGAAGCTGTGAAGGTAAAAGAGTTAGCAGGTGCAGAAGCTCAACAACTTGTCAAGGGTGTAAATTAGATCTTTTCAAATCAATTCTGGATCTTGGGGCTTCTGGAGACTTGACGAACTGTATGAAGACATTTGTTTTTTGGATGTTTTAAAACAAATCCTCTTTTGCTTCAGTTGTTTCAGTGAATGCTGTGATGCTATTCTGCTGTGAAGCTCCAGAAATGTTTTGTGGACAAATTTCACCTGATTTTCTATGGACGCAGGGTCGAATAGATCACGAAAATATTAAAGTTTTTGGGTGAATTGTCCTTTAATTAAGTGACGTGAGAGCCCGGGAAACTACATCTATGTATTTGTATATTTAATGATGCAGAGATTTTAATCCAAAGAGAAAGATTCTTTGACTGATTTTTGTTATGCCCAAACAAACTAAATAAACAAACTTTGTTTTCATGTGGCGGACCCTGCCACCTTTCTAGCTTCAGACAGTGTTCTTGGATCTTATTTTCCTCTGAAAACAGCTTGTTTATTCACTTATGGAAAAAAGTCTGTATTATTCCCTAATTAATATTGTAAATATTAAAATTCTGAGTTTGAATTTCTTATCTAAAACTACATAATGAGCCTTTAATTCGTAAGAGGAGAGAAAAGTTGTGTTCTGTAACAGCAGCTTGTTATAAAGTGTTACCACATACATATACAGCTACCACTCAGGACACTGAGGTCATCAATTGGTATGCTATATTTTAATACAGGTTTATATTCTGTAATACTTTACTTTAGTCAATAGTTATTTCACTGTTAACAAGCAATGAAATGCTTTATAAACTATTTATGAGCAGCTGTTTGTTGGATAGTTGCAGCTGATGTTCATAATACTCTTTAAATGGTCAATAAATACTGTGTAGTTATTTTATTATCATTATTTGGATACCATTAGAGAGCTGAAACTGAGGTTTTTAACATTTACAGTTGCTTAATACATGTTTTATGAACCCATTCATATTTTCATAGCAGTGAAAATTAACTATAAATGTAGCAGTTATTAATGATGTTTAATATAAAGTGTTACCTATGTTCATACATTCTTTTAAGCCCATAAATAAGTTCAAATAAGTTGAATACATTAAAGTCAAAATTGGCCTTGTTGGTTACTTTTTACTTTTTCTTCTTCTTCTGTCAGAATGTGTCCAACTTTCATCTACGCTGGTGGTATTAATTATTAACTGATTATCTGTCCTGTCAAAATGCCGAGAAATGCACAGATTTATACTGTAGTCTTTACCAGTTATTTCTTTTGAGCAAAGAAATTAGTTTAATACACAAAATTGGCCATGTTTGTTACTTAGCTTTTTCCTTTGTTTGAATTTTAGTCATCTATTTGCTGGCACTGATATCATTTCCTAATTGATTATGTCAAAATGCAGAGAAATGCACAGATTTCTGCTGCAGTCTATAATATTTTCTGGATGGATGGGTGGATGTAAGGGGAGCAGGACATCAGTATTTCTAAAATCCTGGTTACAGCATACTGTAGTCTACCAGTTATTAATGATAGTTATTATAATTTTTGAGCAATGAAATGAGTTTAATACACAGATGTGCCATATTTGTTTGTATCTATTTTACTGGTACAGATTATAGTTTAGTCTATAATATGCTCTGGATGGATGGGTGGATGTTGGGGCAGACAGGCAGGCAGGCAGGCAGTAACAAGTCCTCCACCAGGTGACTGTCTCACCTGTTGGCCACACGGTTGTGCTCGCAGACCGCGCGCCCCTCGGCTGTGCCATTCCTCCGCGCATGCGCGTTGCGCCTCGCGGAGCGGAGACCATTTCCTCCAGCAGCAGCGGCGGCAGCAGCAGCAGCAGCAGGCCTCGCAGAGCTCCGCCACACACACAGACACACATATGCAGACAGAGTCCGGAGCCAAGCCACGTTTGGGATTGTCTAATATTCACGTCGCGACACCTGGATGCCCCCCCGGACCGCTGGAGTCCTCCTGATGGGCCTTCATCGCTGATTCTTGCAGCAGCATCTGGGTCGACACTACTAGAATCTTTCGGGTGAGTTGTTTTGTCCCAACGGTTCTAGCTCGAGAGGGATAGCTCGCAGGAGGAGGAGGAGGTGGTGGTGGTGGTGGAGGTGGAGGAGGTGTTGGTGGTGTCATTACTGGGCTGTGTGTGCTGTATTTGTCTGTTATATCCTTTAAAATGCTCGTAAATGTTACGTTAGGAGAAGCGCTGTCCACTCACAGAGCTAACGTTCAGCCTGTTTTGTGACCGTTAGCGCTAGCTGCTAAGTTAACGTACAATATAACGTCACTGCATCCATTATCGGACACAATTAATGCTCGGTCTGAACAGATTTTTTTTTCTTCTTTCTTTTACCCCCCTCCAGTCTGTTCCCTGTTTACCTTCATTGTGTTTGACAGTAGAGCAGTGGACACAAAACAAAACAAGGCAACTGGTACATGGCCGTGTGTCTGTGTGTGTTGGTTTGTGTTACCCCACATTTATGTTGTCGTTTTCGGGCTGTTTTGCGGCTGTTGCCCGGAGCCTCCTCGTCACCCACCTTCCCCTCTCCCCCCTTCCCTTCCCCTCCAGAGTCGGACGCCTCTGTCGCGGCTTTGTGGTCCCGACCTTTACCTTCCTCTGTTGTCCAGCCGTATTTGTTGACACTGTGTCGGTCCAGCACAGCGGGGAAGCCAGCAGAGACAGAGCTGGGGAGTCAGAGGACCATGCAGCTTTGTGTTACAGGCGGATGCTGCCGTTTTGGTGCACACATTTCTGACTGTAGACGGACAGGTTTGAATGGTAACCATGTGTATACCACACCTGTGCTCATACTGCAGTCTGGCCTTTGTGTTATTGCTTTGTATTTAAGAATTAATGACTCTGTCCGATAATGGACACTGTAATTTTAGCCACCTCCGCGCTGCACCGAGGAGAGCACAGGGCTGGAGCCGAGGTTCAGCCCCTTACATTGAGGAAACACTGATCTCTATCTTTCCGCTTATATTGTTTTAATATAATGTGTCTTCCACTATTACATTCTTTAGCATTTGTCTTGGATTTAGGGGGATAACATGTCATTGTATATGATTATAGAGAGGGAGCAGTGCCTCAACAGAGATGTCCGGTTCAGTTATGACAGCAGATAATTGATGTTGATGATAAAGTTTATTCCTGGGGGAGATTGTTTTTTTTCTCCTGCTCTCCTCCACAGGGAGGTCAGAGGTCAGCTAGAGCTACAAAACACCATCCTGGAGCTGGTGAAGCGTCAGTGCTTGGCTCAAGGGCACTGGATGCTGTGGACGCTTTGTTACAGGTTAATGATCATTTAGTGATTTAAGATCAAATAGTTGCACTGTTAAATGTGGTTTGTGTTTCATGAATGAGTCGGGCACGAAGCCGTCTGCTGCGGTTTGTTAGTTCCTCACTCACTAATTCAGGGTTCAACCGTCTTGAGAGAAATGTTGAAATGTACATACCTCTGCAAGCCGTGGCTTGACCGACAAAGAGCGATGAAGTGTCTGTGGCACATTGTTACTTCACAGTGTTCTCATTCACCTCAGGTGAAAACTGTCTGCCGAAGTTTACAGTGTCACTCCTGGGTTGTTTTCAGTGGACAAAAAAAAATCTTATGATTAGAATATAATCTCATGTTTGTGCGTGTTACTGCTAGAAATCTAAAACATCATCCCTCCAGGTCTTGTTGCCTATTTTAATAACTTTGCGCTCCACACTGGTTGAGGCTGACCATCGTTGAAATCTGGATAGAGACAGTGGTAATTACATTAAATGACTCATTTTGATGCCCACCTGTCGGAACTGTTGTGTTGATTACAGTGAGTGCAGCGTACAGATGAAGCAGCATGATGGCTTTGGGTTTTCTATTAGCGAATTCTGTTACCAAGATTGCTTGGAGCGAGAAGGGGCGTGAGGGCTTGGCATTCATTATCCCCAGAGGAATCTGTTCATCCAGACTGCACCATGTTAGGAATCCATATGCTGCGTCTGTCAGGGCTAACCTGCTGCCGGTATGCTAGGATGTCCAACAAAGTGTCTCAAGGGTCTGTGCTGAGAGTAATTAATACCTTTTTCTTTCAGTGCAAAAAAACTCAGTAATTTCTATGTGACAGAATTTGAAGCACAAAATGTTTTATTACAGTCTTTCTAAACACAGCGTGACTCACTCAGCTGTGGTCTAAGTAGTGAGGCCGTGCATCTCTCCATCTGTGAAGTCAGACCCATCTAGTAAGAAGACTCACAGATTAAACCGATCTACCTCGTCAATAGCTCCCTCCCTGTCTCACTGACTTGACTGATGACTAGATTGGAGTAGTCTAATCGAGGTGAAGCTTGACGAAGACAAGAGGTGACAGGACATGTCCGCAAGCCTGGCTACATGTCGGCTCTTTGCCTTTTAACAATGAGTTATGAGGAGGGGGGAAAAAAATCGCTCTCTGGTCGATGCTCAAAGCTGCAAGGAGCTGAGCTGCGTTACTGTTTTACGTTAAGCTCTGAGCCAGGCTTATGTGCTCAGCAGGGGAGTAATGGCTCCTCTGTCTGTACACTAACCATCTCATTGCACATTTGAAGTCCGTCCAAGGCCCTGCTGACCTCAACACAATGACCGTTTTAGTCCGTTCTTCCTCTCCAGCCTCTTCCCCTCAGTGTCCACTGTCTCTTTAATCAGCAAGTGCAATAACAGAGGGGGGATTTATCGTGGAGACTTTGGTGCAGAGCTTAACTGTATACTGACACTCATGAGCAACAGGACATCACAGATGGTGCAAGACATACGCCACACAGTAGCTGTATGATCACACTGTATAGATACATTCAACAGCATTTACTTAATGCCCGTCTGCATTTCAGCAGCCTGGTAGCAGTGCATGAGGTTTCAGACGTACACGCTCTCAGTGCACATCATGATGTATTTTACTGTCTGATAAGGCATTAGCCACTCTGAGTTTTGGAGGTGTATTGTAGGCATTGCAAAAAACAAAGTGGTGAGCAGTGCCACGGTCCAATTATTTAGGAAGCCTGATAGAAAGTGAAACTGTCCGGAAATATGCAGTACACCTGCAGTGCTTCCTCTTTTTAAATATGAGAAGAGAAGAATAGATGTATCATGGAACAATTCTGTTTATGAGGATTACAACAGTTTGATTAGCTCTGTAATTTGTCTTACCAGACATTTTTTGTGGTCGATTAAGACTATCATGGTGTTACCTGCTCACCATATTGCTACTACTACTGCTTGCATGAATCGAGATAATCATGAATATTCTCATATGAATAACTGTCTAGCTGGCTCGTCCTATATTGGTTTCCTGTTTTATTTTGAATTGCCTTGTCACCATGGCTGAAGGCATGGCTTGCACATTATATCGCCCATACAAACAAGTTAAATCAGATGTCAGTTAATCCAAACAAAAAATGACAGTGAGATGACTTAACCACTATTTATTTATCCTGATAGAGCTTATGATTTATGATTTATGATTACTTATAGATTATTTGATTGTAGAAAGGTGTCCTTCCTGTAATGAAATTAAAAAAAAAGACGTGTTTCCTAACAAAATGTAGTGGTTCCAGTATGTTTTAGTGCCATTTGATGAATATGTTGATGATTATCTGGTTAATAGTATGTTGCAGGTTGTGAAATTTAAATATCATTCATGCCTAGTGTATAGAATGTCTGCAAATACTGAATATGTCTGTCAGTTTCCCAAAGCCTGAATGGATGCCTTAAAATTGCTCAACTTCAGCCTTAAGATTTGTTCAACTAACAGTTCAAAACCCAAAGGTATAAAATTAAATATTATAAAGGACACCCTAAAATTAGCAAATATTGAGACTTAATGAAGTGGAACTATGGTTGGGTGATGTCTGCCAAATTGGCATTTGACGATGTCTTCAGTAAAACATCTTGATAGACAATGACATCGTTGTTTATGAATTTGAGGAAGCGTGTCTCGTCAGTGTTGTCGTACGGTTCACCACTGTAGCCGCGGCTGTTTCCTACCATTGCTCTGACACGAATCTTCAGCTATCTCCTGTTGCCACTGACATACATGTTCATGTGTTCATGTTCAACTTTGCTTTGCTCAGCTTCATATGCATGAAACAACGTTGACTGACTAGCCAAGGAAGCCAAGCTCAGAAAACCGTGTTTTTAAAAAAGGCATGACTGAGAGCAACAGTGGCCCGCAGGAAACTAAAGACACTGCTGAGTGTCTTGGGTTCGCCGAACTGAGCTGGTGAAGAAAATAATAAACTGTACATGGAGACATAATGTTAGTGCACTGAGCAGCAGCATGCTTCTTTTCATTTCCTCTCCCACATATCACAAACAACAACTCTTGCCCTACGGCAACTCTGAGGGGACACACCACCTAAATGTGCTCTCTGGTTGGGAGCCTTTTGAATCACGATGTTACGTATGGTCAGGGATTAGTAGTCAACCGTCGATCATTCATCGACCAGTATCAAACTGGAACCATTAACGTTTTCAGGACTTTTGCTTAAACCGTGACTTAAACTATCAATCCATTATCAAGACAGTTGCAGATTAATTGTTTGGCCGGTGATTAATCTGTTAATCAACTAATTGCTTCTGCTCTAGCTGCCAAATCAGCGTGTCGGTTATTTATTTTGCCTCCATAATCTTTTAATCACTTACAGTGTGATATGAGCATTGCCTTGCAAAGCCTCATACTTTAGATTAAGTCGATTAAGATTATATTAGTTCTCAAACATATCGGTGCATGATGGCTTTAAGTCCTTGTTTTTTCTTCTTGATAATCTTAATGAGAAACAGCTTAAAGTTTTCAGGACCATTACAGTACCTAAAGCCATCATAGCTAATAATGATGATAATGATAGTAACAATGATAATAGAAGATTGAGTAACAGCCCTGTATAAGCCTGGTCAGGCTGTCTCTTAAAAGTAATTGAGAGACCACAAACATCACTGGTCTTAGATATTTTTCAGACTCATATCTATGTCCAATATTTCCCTAAATTCTCTGTTCAGTACCTGCAGAGCTGTGATAATGGTAACCCCCCCTCCATCCTAGTGATTATGCTGCCCAGTAGAATAGTGGCATTGTGGCTGCCATCTTGCTTGCAAACTCAGCAAGGCCTCTCCATCTGGGCAGCGGCTGGTCAGTCAGGCAGCTCCTTGACGGCCGGGAGGCTTCTGCCGCCATGCCTGCTGGCTTGCTGCACAATGTAGGCAATGACTAGAGCTGCAGGCCTGACACATGCCTAGTCTTTCAGTACGCCCACAGCCAGTAGAGATTTCCCACAGGGAAAGATAATCCAACATCTGAGCATTTCTAGAATATACCATTTCAGACAAAGTCAGGGTCTACGTGTTTATTTTTCTTATTTGCACTGTTCCTGTGTTGCTACTGAGCTTATGTAGGGGAAAGTTTAAGGAGTCCATCTGCATATGTGAGAAAAATATTTACATTTCAGACACTTCAAAAATCTTGCAATTCTGTATACTTGCTTTATGTGACTGTCAACAAAAAGATCAGAAATCTTTTCTTGGAAATGTTTTTGTGCCTGCTTCATTAAATAGGTAATGGTGTCAAATAAAGGGGCCTCGTCTGTCAGATTACAACCGAGACAACCACCATCAGGTCCTGCAAATCACAGCTGAAATGTTCTATTATCCACATAACAGTTTTGTACCTGAGGTGATAATTTAGAAATGGCATGGTGAAAAATTCCTCACCTCCCAAGACATAAATCAACCGAAATTACCAAGTTACCAGTTATGATGTCGCCTATGGGTCTCTCATTAACCCCCCCCCCCCCCCCGGACACACACACACACACACACACACAAGCTGATGCAAACCAGCATGACAGTGTTTTGTTATCAAATTACATATCAGCTCGATGACATCAGTCTGCTTTTTGAGGTTGTGTGACAGCTGATTTGAATTAATGAGCAGAAGGAAACATTTCAGCTGGAGGAAACCGACACTTCCTCCTTTGAGTGGATCCATACAGAAAAGCTGATGCCTGGAGCATCTTTTCATTTGGAGGATGCACATATGATGTCAGTCTACACTAAGCTGGCATTCAGCTTACTTATGACATAATCAAATGACACTGTAGCACTATTATAAGTGGCATAAATGACATTATAAGTGGTCACCATTCATAAAGTCCTTACTTCAATTGTAGTTCTAGTTGTTTTTTTAATGCTCTTCTTTGATTAATCAGTGTGTAAAGTATTGTTTAAATGTGCATGGCGTTATCAAAGCCAGCGTCCGGCTGTGTTGAGCGCAGGCTGAGATTGGGGTCACTTGGCAAGATAATGACCAACAGCACAGATGCGGGTTTATCCTGTGTCATTGTGTTGGTTGGAAAGGATATAATGGTATAGATTTAGAGAGCTAATTAATTGTGCAACAATAGGACGTCGATATTAAACATGTTATTACGTTAACTTTGAACCCAGCATCCTCTGAATTTCATCGGTTGCAGAAGTGTTTAAACCTTTTCAAAAGTATTCATTTCAGTGCATAGTGAGAATCACACAGCTGTTCGATATTTGATATTGTGAAAAATATCACTTAGATAATCAAATATTGGCCCACGTAGTAGCCTAGTAGTAACGCACGTTTCTCCACTTACCAAAGATTGCAGCTTTGAGAGCTGTTTTTGTTAGAGCTGTTAGAGAACTGATCAAACAGGCGTCAAAAGAGATAAAAGACAAGACGAGAGGAGGAATCCATGATGCACCATCACATTTGCGCATGTCACACAGCTGCTTTGATTAAATTCGTTGTTGCACATAAACACCAGACCATTTTAATCCCGTCCTTTGTAAACGGTTGACCTGAAATCTTAAGCGTGAGTGAAGAAATATTCTCCATGTAAACATAGCAACTGATGGGGGATGTTTCATGTTAAACAGCAAGCTTCAGTATTGTAGTTGGTTGATAAAAGATGTTTTGGATGGAACAGACTTGTGCTCTTGTAAAAAAGAAAACAGTTTGATGAAGTAACCAATGCTAACAGCATAGACCCATCTATGCAACCATCGGTGTAGGAGTCGCTTCATGTTGTCGCTATGATGCTATGTCCCAGAACGCTATACAAATTATAACCATATACAGTATCATCATTCACTGAATGATGTGCTGTTGGTAAATCCAGCACACAGAGTCTTATTTTAGACCTTTTTAAGAGCTTGCTCCGCCTGTTTTTAGCTGTAAAATTCAATGCATGGTCAGGATGTTTGCGCAGGTGTCCAGTGTTGATAAAGCAACACTATCTGTTTAGAAAGAAGTCCAGCTGATGAATAACTTATTTTATTCCTAAGCTTTGCATAAAATGCCAACCTAAACATGGTGTTTGATCAGCAGCTCTGCTTTACGTGTGCCATGAATTAAACCTTTCATGTTTCCAGCTGATCTTGAACTGAATGAACCGTTTGTTTTCAGTATTTCCCACCGGGGAAAAACACTGATGTTTTCCACTTTTTGCCCTAACATTGCGATTTGCTTGTCTGATTAATGAGTGTGAAGGAAAACTGTGATGATTATCAACCATTGTCATCTAGTCAGATAAGATCCTGATAGCGTCTCATCTTTTGTGATTAATGTATTTACTACTCAACAGTCTTAGCAGCAGCCTTCTAGTCATTTTGAAGATAATGACATTCTTGGGTGATATAAAGATATACTGTACCTCAAGATGACTGAGATTTGTAAAGTGGGTATGATTTTGCTGCTGTCCCTTTTTTTAAAAACCTGTAGTTTAGTGGATTAGCAGAAATAAACATCACCATCTGGTTAAGTGTTACACATTTTAACTCCCCACATGAACACCTACTGTGTCACAATATGCATAGCTCTTGTGATGTGGCCAATTTGATCCATATTTAAATTCTTTGGGGAGCGCTGTCTCATAGTTCTGTCTCATATGAGACTGTGTCAGGCACATAGAAAGCATCAAACTGACATCTGAACTCTTGACATGAGTTTCAGAGCCAAGCAGCAATTGACTGTAAAGGCCCTGTGCTAATATGTCATTTGTATGTGCAGCGTCTCACTGTTTACTCCACTGTCTGATCACTCCGCCTCCCTGCGCACATCAACACCTGTGTCCTGGTTCACTGAAGTCCTTCATTTAGGCCAATACGGGAAGCTAAAGAGGAAGTAGAGCAGTCAGTACAAATAATATGATGTGTTTCTCCGTTCAAAAGAGATGTAATACTCTGCTGCCATTATTATGAATGCCCTAAAAAAAAGAATACAGGATGAATCACTGATGATGATGATAATGACAACGAATCCTGTCCCAGCAGGGAGACTCCAGTGCTTCCTCTTTTATCTGCTGTTCGACGCAGTCCAAAGTAGTTTTTGTACAGTTGAGTCATCTGATTTACTTCAAAGATTCAGTAAACGCCTCTGCTTTAATGATGTCACTGAGACTGCTGAAGTAAAATGGCATGAATTAGGTCTACTCTAATACAGGGTTTTCTATTAAAGGAAAATTTCACTTGATCTTTTCTTTTGTGTGGAAATCCCTTCAGGCTCAGAAATCTTTTTTTCTTTCTTTCTTTTTTAATATAAAAGCAACATCTTTTTTCCAATGTTTCCAATTGGGAGATTAAACCAGAAGATCCGCACGGTACAGAGATGTTTATTGTTGACTGTGGCCTACTTCTGAGCATGTTTCTGATACACCAGCTGATGAGCCCCATGGCTTACTGAGAGATAGGTAGCTGGATGGATGCATGGATGGATAATGGATTTAGAGATGGACAGATGGATAACTATAGGTCTTATCTTATTCCATAATCATATTATCATACCCATACCACGAAATCCTATCAGAACAAGAATGTCATCGTCCTGCTGGTATTGTAGCCCATACCCTTTAAATCACTGCTGAAAATGTTGAAAATGGAAAATTAGGAAGGAAATGATCGATTAACGCTTACTTAACTCTGAATAAGGGTTGCAGCAAAACATCAGAAGATGCTTTGCTGTCACTGGAGAAAGCTGGCACCATGTTCTTCATCTTTGTTTATTTGGATACTCATTAGCCGTCATTAGTCAGGCTACCCGGGGTCCATTTCAGTCGACAATGTCTGCCAGCTAGCCCTGCTCCACATGTGGGCTGTTGGCACCTGGATATTATACATACATCAGCAGGGACTGGACAATAACTGTTCATGTGGTATATCATTATTAGAAATCCAAACAGTTGGATGTGCAGTGAATACACTACTGTGTAGTGTAGTGTGAAGCTTGTCCAGGTTTTCGCTTGCTGAAACTGATTTTAATATTGTGAACTCATAACACAAATATACAATCTGAGCTCTCGTCTAACCCATCTCCTCCAGTCTGCACTATTCAGGTAATTTAAAACTTCACTATTAATAGTGTGGAGCAGAAATATCAGTATGCTCTAGTGGGCATCTTTCCCACAAATGTTTTCCAAATTCTACCAGAAAAAGCAACCGTCTATTTTGTCAATTTAACAGAAACTTTGGTTATTATAAATCACAGACACAAAATGTAATAGGATTGATTGATTTTCTGCTCATCTCGCCTCTCACTCCTTATTTACATTTTTAACTTCAGCGTCATAGTCATGATATTTCATTCTGTATGTGAGTTGTTGCATGTGTTCATCAACCACATTAAACCAGTAGTGTACTATAGAAAAATGCCTGCAGAAATATATGGATATTAATCAGTTTGCTCTAGTCTGTCATCAAAATATCCTGTTTACTGTTGGGATTCATGCAAGTGCAAAATTAGCCCAATCTAACACTCCAGGGATGAGTATGAGATGAGAACTTTAAAATATTGGGGAAAAACATGGATCCAAACTTGTTCCTGGATTTTTTTACTGGTTGTATTATCCAAATGTTTATATGTATCCCAGTAACGACCTTTTCCACAACATCATGAACAGAATATTAACCAGTATGTAAATCAGGGATGTGTGTAGTGATAATTTACTGCACAAACAGAACATTTCCTACCACTGCAAAGCGAAACACAAGTCAACTTTTGAAGCAGAGGAGTTACAAGTAATGCATTGTCTTCCTCAAAAATGCATCTACAGTACAACACGATGGTCATTTTTGGCATTTGTTGACAGTAGATCAATTTTGAATATGTCGGGGAGAAGGTTTATTCAGTCTGTGGGAGTAATGGGTCAAGAAGGAGCTGTTAGATGAAGAGATAATTTTCCCTTATTAACATTATCAGGCCTGTACTGAGACTCTGCTGCTGGCCCTGCTGCTGCAGGGAGTAGACGCCTGTGGTAGTTGAGCATCTTGCATAGAAAAATGACAGTGTTGGGCGGTCGGCAGGTAATGTCTTCGATGTGGGCACGATCACCTTGTAACACCGGCAATACCGACCACCACAGCAAGCCTAATGTAAATACATAGTTTCTCTCTGTCCTCTGCTTAGTGCAGGTTGTAAAAAATCAATATCAGTTTGCAAGCTGATACAGGATTTCCAATGGGAAATTATTCTCACATTTTCATGAATAATTTAGTTAGTGGGTGACGTGAGAAACAGTAGCTACACTGAATACATGGCCTTTACTGTGTAGAAGTGACTCTTTTCTTTAGTTTGTTTTAATTCATCACATCTATTTCTGTCTTTGGTCAAGTAGTGTGACATTTTGTTTGTTGGTTCCCGAAAATGTTGTCAGTCAATTGAGGAAATGAGATTACTGCACATGAGTCTTGGTAGTGTATGTATATGTATGTATAGTTAATGCCGACAGTGTTACTCTGTTGACTTTCACTTGTTTTCTCTCAGTCACTCATTCACACTTATCATTCCCACAGAGATTCTCATGGCCGTCTCTTAGCCACTCTGTGACTTATGCACACACGTGTTCAGTCACTTATACCCGTTTAGACTCACATATTATTCTGTTGCTCTCTGTCTTTGTCTCATACACACACACACACACACACACACACACAATGTCCAGGTCTGTGACTAGACCACGGTGGGGTCAGCATCAGAGCAAAATAAAGCCACCGTCTCAAGTTTCTGCAAAGCTCCTTCTTGAGTCTCCTGGGAGTGTAAGAATGTACCAACCATCTAAGATATGTTGACCCCTCCCTGCATATTCTGCGACTTGTTTCAGTGGTAACTTTGTTGTGTCAAGTAAGGGGCAGGGTTTGGATAAATGTTACGGCCAAAGATTATTTTCATTGTTGTTGCCAAGTATGCTCCCTGCATTTAACTCAGACAGGCAATCAGAAGATTGTCTATTGTTATTGGAATGAGAGGCTCTGCATGTTGTTGATGTAATAAAGAACAGTTTTGATTATATTCTCAGGTAAAGCAATGTTCTTTGGCCAATTCCAGACTCTTATATAAGTGTATGGTCATACAAGCTATGGTGTTGGTGAATACAGCACATGGCCAAAGACTTATTCTTATTCTGGACCATTTTTAACAGCCAGTGTCTGCTGTGTTTTACTGTAAAATGTAATAATACCTGGTCAGGATGTTTGCTCAGGTATCCACAGTGTGTCTGGTGTTGTTCCTTCCTACTGCTCTTACCCAGGTGTGGCCGCATATTATGATAAATACACACTATTTATAAATTAGTGCTGACACAATTGCACATTTTTTTGCCATTGATGGGTAAGGGTAAGAAAAGTGATTGATTCATCTTGAAGTATTTCTGTGATGAAAGTGAATCAGAATAAATGGCGGCAAATGATTACTTTCATTATCAATTAAATCTGTCGATTTATTTTCCTGTATCCAATTGCCATCACAATTAGAGATAATATATTATATATAGCCAGTCCACAGATATATAGTCATCAGTTTATGAAAACTTTGATATTGCAGAAAAAGATACTCGGGCTACTTATAATCATTAAATTCCCCGTGAAGTTTGTTATTTCAATGTTCTACTGTAATTTTAGACAATAAAGTTTATTGTTTAATTGGACAATTTCCTGCCTCTGTTACATATCCTGTCACAAGACTTTGATAATCACATTTGAGGGATCATTGTCAAAAATGAGTATATATCGGCATTGGCCCCAAATACCGAGTATCGATAGCTGATGTCTTCAAACGTTCAGTTTACTGTAATAGCAGTCCAACAGAAACTCAGATTTGAGAAGCTTTAACCAGAGAGGTTTGCCAATTTTTCTTTTTCAAATGACTTGCTCTAATTAATCGGTTATCAAGATAGTTGCTAATTAATTTTCTCTCCAATGCCTAATCTGTTAATTGCTTAATTGTTAGAGCTCTAAAAATAACCAATAGTTGGTTACCAGTAGCATTTGAAAGAACCTGACAGGGTCCCAGATAAAACCTCAATTCGGACCAGACTAACAGAACTGATCTGCCGGTGTGAAGACTCTCAGTGCAACTTGGCGACCCTGGGATGGTCTTTGGTGTCATTCACCTTTTCAGGTCAACATACAAGCACAGCAAAAGAGAATCGTTTGAAAAATTTAATCATATTTAATAGAAATTGTAAGGGACAGAATGATCACGATATATATGTTCCTGTGGTACAGATTAAAGTCATACAGCCCGGCTCTATTTGTACAGACTCTTTAAGGCTTTACGCTTGTCCCTGGGCTGTGATCAGGGTTATCACTGAGGCTTTTGTGAATTTACCGAAGAAATCCCTGAACCCTGCTCTCCACAGGCAAGATTTGCAGTTGCTGCCTCTGCAAACACTGGCCCTGCACCAGGAGAAATTCTCCTCTGATACCTCTGATGTGTGTCACTGTCTACCTGGGCTTTCTCACCCACACCATTACCATCACCTTGTAACACAATGTCCTCTTCTACAAGTGAAAACAGACTCAGAATTTGATCTCCAAATGCAAATTTCCAGCCTACACAGCACTCTCTGTAGAGTGTGCACTCACACACATACAGATACTTTAACACAACTATATGTTCTAGTAGTCTGTGAGTTTGTTCACTGTAGGCTTTTTTCTGTTTTTTTTATTTTGGCTCAGTTGATGTTGTGTTTTGTTTTGCTGCCTGACTCCAGAGGCTGGTTTGCTGGGTGTGTGTGTGTGTGTGTGTGTGTGTGTGTGTGTGTGTTAGGAGACGGAGATGTTTTGTGCTTTGATCAAGAGAGAGGTGTGGAGTGTAGGAGAAGCTGTCTTTTAGCTGATAAGTGTAAGATGTTGTGTGTGTGCACATGATTGTGCTTGCAGGTGAATCTTTGATGTATGTGTTTTTTTGATTTTAATAAGGCATTAAACTAGGGCATGTTGTATATGGAGAGAAATGACAATACATGCCTGAGTGTTCCATCAATGGCTCACACACATTCAGACAGACACACACTCAGCTGTCAGACCTTCACACACACCAGGTATGTATGCAATGCATAACATTTTATCAGAGCAGCATTTCACTGATTTACGTCTGTCAGGCAGTTTCTCCTTTCAGCTAATTAGGCTACATTTCTTAACCTAGACTATGAAAAGAAACTAATGACCTAGTTAACAAAGTCTCTTGGGTTGTACTATTGTGGCTGCAACGATAACGATTATTAACTGGTTATTATGCTCAGTGTTGAAATGGCAGTTTTTCACAACCAAATACTTGTGTTGTTGTGTTTCAAATCTGTGTATTGACAATTTTGACAACAGGAACTTTGTAAATTCAGTAAAGTGTTGATTGATTGAAAGCTCATAATTCTGTGATTGTTAATGGTGTTATGAAGTAAAGTAATGAGTCGTGGTGTTTATTCTAAACACATTTTGTTGTTGCCCAGAAAATAAACACAGCTCAGCACCTTTCAAGGAGAAACCTGCTGGATTCTTCAGAGAGTACCATCAGTTCTCTTCCTTTCAGACAGTCAACATGCATGATAGAATGTGCATGTATTAAATGTCAGAAAATGTATGTGAACACAAAATCTCACTTCCTGTGTGTGAGCGCACGCATGTGGCTCAGTCTAAGCAGGCGATCGTGGCCCGCAGTGTGGAGCGCCCCACACTGTGCGCTAATGCAAGTCTGTGGTTGTGAAATTAATAATTCAGAGTACTGGCATAGCTGGGTGGAGCCTCGATTATTCATGGTTGGCATTGGAACCGACAGATGACTGCTGTTAATATTAAGGAGCAGCATACACAGTCCTCCGCCAAGAAACCAGGCGGGCATCAACATTTATATGTCTGTATCCTCTGTCGTCTACAACCCTCTACTCCAACACATGCATCCAACTCCTCCTTTGCCTTGCCCTTGCTCTCCTGATCTTTGTCCTCTCCATCTGTGAGCATCTTCCTGTCTCTCTCACTCTCTCTCTTTGCATCGTATTCCTTTCTATATCTCCTCATGTCTCACTCTCACTCTTAACTCTTAGTACTGATACGCAAAATGTTCCTGAAAATTTCAGAAAACAAAGGTCTGAAATGTGGCTCATGCACGCATTAAAGACATTAATGGACATCAGTGCAGCTTCATTCAATGTGTTTTTTTGTTGTTGTTTTTTCCGTCATGTTTCTTGCCAAAACTTATTTGTCAGCTATTTCATGCAGTATCTGCTAGTGTGTCCAATTCATAATGTTTAGAAGTAGGGGTTAGACAATAAGGTAAACAGTGGCATGAAAAAATCAGAAAGGCTCTGGCAAATTAAGATACTCAACTGTAGGTTAAAGAGACATTTTTAGAATACTAATTAACTGCTGGTTTTACATCTCTCGAAGTTTTTCAGAGGAAGTGAAAGGTGCTAAAAGTAAACAGTAATCCAGTTAGTATGCTGCGTCTTTTAGCTAAAGCACATCATTTTCAACCCCATTGTAGGGTTTTTTTTTTTTAGTAATTAAGGCAAAATGGCAGGACTTAAAAGCGAGCTCTGAGGATGAGCTGATGGCAGGAATACACAGGAACGTCTTTGCCAGGAGGTGTTTGTTGAGTTAATCTTCTGCCGTTTGGGGGGGTTGGTCTCACTGCCGGGAGCTTGCAGGTAGCTCTTCAGTTCAGCCTCAATATCCTGTTGGTTTGTTAGACCAGTAGTAGCAATAGAGTCGGACTTTTGACAAAAGCCGCCTAGTGTCGTCTAAACTGGCTGTTGAAGCTGCAGTATCCCCTCTGCTTCCCCCCGATGCAGTCGATCTGAATGTGAGGGTAGCTTCAGACGTGCGCCGCTATGACATTCATCCAGCATGTGAGCCACAGCTCTGGATTTCATGGCAATAACCTTGTCATCTTTGATGTAGCAGCTTATATTTCTCATTCAGGTAGATGATGATGGTAGCTTTTATGGTCTTGGTGAGCCCTGAGTCATGAGGTGTCTCCTCCTCTTTGAAGAGCTGCAGCACAGATCTGAGGTGAGAGACACTCTTGTAGGCTTTACCGGTGAAGTCAGCAGGTGGATTTAGACCCTTGTGGACAGATTCCAGGTCATCAGTGTTCTGACATGAGAGAGCCAAGTGCCTGGTTTTTTCAGGAGTAAAATAAAAGTCATTTTTCAGAGATGCTTGCACACAGATTTGGAGCATATCTGCCTTTTAGGTTCGGTATTGTAGACCAGATACACCAATTGAATGTGTTAACCTGATGATTGCATCTAATTTTTCAGGAGATAGTAAAGTTATACTTCTTCTTCTCTAATTGTGTTCCCTCTTCGGTGTCCAGGTCTACCTGGGTCTACCCTTTTTTTAGAGGTTGAATCTGCATATAGTCGACATCTAACAGAATTATGGATTTCTCCCTCTTCAGGAATCTGTGTTATCTCTATTTTTGGGCCCAATAGTATTCCAATGTCCTTTGCAATTTAGATTTTGCCTCTAGCGTCCCCCTCTCCGTCTCCATTTTCTCCCTGTGTGCCTCTCTCTCGTCTTTTTAGTCCACTGAATCTGATTTTTCTGCATGGTGTCAGTGCTGCTGCCAGTGAATGCTTCTTTTATTTAAGAGATTTGGAGCTCCAGTCACCACTAATGCCGCTGCCATATTGTACCAGCACCCTGCTGTGGCTGCCGCTAATGACATTCTTTGTGTCTCCATCCCCGTGCTTTGCATCCTCGTCTCCTCCTCTTCTGGTCTGAATGGAAGACTTGTCATGTGTTGCCATCAAAGGAGGACGAGAGGCAGTGAAAGCAGCAGCAAGCAGCTTTCCCCCCTTCCTCCTCACTCTTTCTCTCTCACCCCCTGGGATGTTTGAAGCCACTTCTGTATGTGTGTGTGCACATGTTTGAGAGACAGCATACATTAGGCCATGGCTGAAGAATGCGAATGCATATGTATGTAAGTGGCAGCATATATTAGGCCAGAGGATGGTGAGCATTTTTTGTGTACTTTTCTGGTTGTGTGTATGTTGTCAGTGAGCGTTCAGTAACTTTGACAAGGCAAGCAAAGGCTGAAGTGTGTGTTTGTGTGTGTGTATCTGTATGTGTGTTCACGTGCACCTGTCAAGCGGATGACTTGTCGGAGAAGCACCGAGCCTCCTGGACTCTCACAACTCTCTGGCTCTCAGCCCGCATCCCCTCCGCCTCCCAACCCTCCCATTACCACTTTGGGAGCTTCCTACTCCTACCTGCCTCCACACACTGTTTTGCACTGATTCACTGCATCGCACACAAAATGAATTCAATGCTAATGAAGCGATGGTACCAAAGCATACTACCACAGACACACAAACTCTGCTGTTACTGCACTTCCTCTGAGCATATTACACTTTAATTCCTGTTATAGTCATCTCCATGTACTTAACATAAAACTGCAGTATGTGATAAGCTGAGTATTTCCCAATTGGGCAAATGAGTAGTGCGGCAACTACCGTTTTTTTTGTTTGTTTGTTTGTTTTGTTTTTTCATTGTTGCAAAATCTACAGATTATTGTTTACATTATTTAATAATTCTTTTTTCCATGAAATGTGACTTCAGGGAAAGAGAACCATACCATACCCTGACTCTCTGGGTTGGTGGCTCGGGTCCGACGCCAAACCAAAACTATTTTTGACAACATGGGAATGAGACTCAACAGTCAACTATCCTTCTCCAGAAACTTACATATTGTTGCTTTAATAGCTGCTAATCGATTAATTGTTCCAGCTCTAGAAAAATGGGAGAGAATTGGCTTCTTTGCTTAAAAAGGACTCACATTCTGAATTGACTAACAGAATGGTTGATAGTTAATGGAGTAATTATTTCAGTTTTAAATGTAGGTCTTGCTCTCTCTTAACTATAATGTAATTAAGCTAGCCTTCACTGCATGCTACTGTAAAAAATTATACATATTAAAGGCTTGTATTTCTCCTTGAAGACACTTGAACCAACAATTACTTTACATTACATTTTTTCTGTGGCTCAAGAGGTAGCTCTCTTTAGTCCGAGAAAGTAACTGTGATGATGCCACGATAACCAGAGATCATGACAGATACTGTTGAGTTGCATTGTGGGAAATGCATGGTCCACTGATTTTTAGAGCCTGACCCCTACTAGGGACTAAAAGACAGTTAGCTGCTTTGATTTTGACCATTCTGTGTTCATCTGTCTCTAACAAGTCCCATAACTTAATGAACATTTAATGCGACACCCTCACTCACCCTTTTAAAATTTTTGGGTACACATATTCGATTTTTTTCCAAACCACTTCTTTTTGCAGACTGAATGAGAGTTTACTTATCTTTTATTTATTCATACACGCTCTTCTTTTAAATCAAAACGGCACACACCCCTCGAGTGGATACATCACCCAACATTGGCCAAATATAAACAAGGAAATCCTGGAAGAAAAGTAGTAAGAGCAGGACCTCCTCACAACATGCAGACTCTTTAATGCAGCGTCTCCATAATGTATGCGATGATGAAAACGACTGCAGCCTGCCTCCGCCTGCATGGATATTGAGAGGATATAAATAGCCGGGCCTGAATGAGTGTGCACTGAGACTGGAGCCACAGCACACAGAGCTCAAACAATAAGCTGTCACCGCTACCCTTCCTCCCCTCTGCTTTCTCCAGTCCAGCAGCCTCCCAGAGCTCAAGAGAGAGAAACGGGGAAGGGGGGGTTCTCTCTCTCCCTCTTCCTTTCTTTATTCCACTTCCTGCCTCCCTGCTTTTGTAATCTGTCATCAGCGGTGAGCCCGAGCCTGACAGTCACTTGTTACGTCAGAGGGGCAGGCAGAAGGGCTGCCTGTCTCCCCACCTGTCTGTCTGTCTGTCTGTCTGTCTTTGGTGGGAGAGGTTTCTCCGTCACGCTGTTCTATTTTTCTTTCAGTTAGATAAAAATAGGGGACGACGGCTTTGGATTAGACACGCACATGACTCCTTTGCTCTTCTGCAACGAAAGGATGTGATTTCTGATTTGGGTTTTTTTCTTCCCCCCTCCGTCTCAGTTTAGCATTCCAGTAGGCCACCCCGGTGCTCTTTGTGGATGTTCCTAGCCACATTCAGGAGATGGTGACAAAAGCGGTGTAACGAACACATTCAGACTGGTTCAAGCCGTCGTGTTCTCAGTGATCTCATTACAAAAGCAAGCACTGAAAGTTGTTAGTTCAAATCCCTGAGCTGTGTGGTAAATCTGTGTCTGGGAATTCATCAATCTTGCATTCCTCTCCTCTCTTAATGGTTAACAGAGAGATACTTGAGCTAGGCACTTACATCTAATCCCTGTAGTGCAGCTGCTGGTTGATGCTAGGAGACAGTGGTTGTGCTGGGCAGCATTTTCAAGTTAAATAAATGTTTCAGACAACCTCACCCTCAGAGGAGTGCATCTGACTTTCTTTCTGTTGCTGCTGAGCCGAGCCAAAGAGAAGCGCAGGGAGAGTTTCCGTGGCGCACTGAAACAGCACCTCAGCTTAAAAAAGGTGGACATGGCTAGAAATGTTTCCTGTAGCAGATGGCAGAAACAGGCACGCAATTGTAGTGATTGAATAAGTCACAGTCTCTCTTAACTTCCCTTGATAACTTCCCTCACTCCATGATCTTCTCCTTCATTAGTTACCATCCCTTGCAGCTCTCTCCTGTCTCTCTGCTCTACTTGAGATTTCAGTGTCCCTTCCATGCACCTGCTTGGACCAGAATACTCACACAACTTTAGTTTCCTATCTGCTATGATTTAGTTTCCTCCCTGATTTCTTCTGTCTGAAAAGATAGATCCATACAAACTATCTAATTTTTGTTGGTTTGAAAGGTTTGTCTTGGTTGTGATGTGTGGTAATGCTACTGATTAATCACTCACAAAGCATGGCACAGCGTGTGCTCAAGGATTGTCGTCTACATTGATCTTGATGGCCACTGCACCAAGTGTTTTATCGGGGACCTATTTTTAAGTTGCAGAGCTGCTGTTACCATTTTTTGCTCATCTAACTCCATCCCTGGGGAAACAGTGACATGATGCACAGTAAATTTTACATTTTACAATATCATGCTCATCATCAATATTGGTACAGCACAGTTCCCCAAAATCTGACACCTTTTTTAAACACCATTATCCAAATACTGGTTACTTAGTAAATACTAAGTGATGAGGTATGTAAGATGAATCAAAGTTTACCTGGGAGAAAAACCACGATCCTTTCTCTCGACGAAATCTTTTGAACTTGTTGGAACCGTGGTTGTGACGTTGTATTACAGAGCGGAGTTTATCCCTCACAAATGATCTTTGGCTGAGTACCAACACTGGCTGCAGAAAACATATATACATGTCAACAGACAGGTTTCATTTTGTCTTGTCATCAAGATACTCTAACAATAATGGTTATGATTGGATTTACTTTAGCTGATATTCTGTAAGATGTGCCCAGATCTGCCCCTTTCGGTATTGAGGGATCAGAATGGAAATTTCCTGTCGATTTTGACTCCATTTTACTTTTTCTTTTGAAAGAACGCTGGTTTCATCTTGGTAGAGAAACTGTGCCGCATGGTGCTTTTGCCTCATCCGTGCACTGAACACCGTCAGTGTAATGTGATCATTGAAGCATGTGGAGGCCCAGTAGCGACTGCCTGCTGTGTTGGGAGACGGCTCAGCGAGATGAAAAGAACATGAGAGGACTCTGAGGCTCGTTACATGTCTGGAGATCCAACTTCCATCTCTGGGCACATTATCTCTCTTAATCTGCACTAATTGAAGCCCACTTCCTGGTTCCCCTCACATAGATGTGCTCACACACATAAACATGGCTGCAAGTGCAGGGAGAGACACAAAGAGAGGCTGCCATGTTGTATGTGGCCACTTTGATATGCTCCTCTTTTAGCACAGATACAGCCACATTGTATACCATATGCTTTGTTGCCTTTTATGTCCAATACGGTCTCTGTGGTCGACTCCCCATGTCAGGGTGTCGCTGGGTAACAAAATCAAAGAGGTTAATTAAAACTTACCCTTACATTTTCTGACACTTGGCCACATATGAGATGACTGTTCAGATCTGCTACTTCTATTCATCTGTCAGCCTTTTGGCCTTGCACTCTGCTGTGATTTAATGAAGACATATTCTGGGTAGCCACAGGCTTTTAAAAGG
Organism: Acanthopagrus latus; assembly: GCF_904848185.1. Classification (NCBI taxonomy): domain Eukaryota; kingdom Metazoa; phylum Chordata; class Actinopteri; order Spariformes; family Sparidae; genus Acanthopagrus; species Acanthopagrus latus. The sequence goes on along the minus strand of NC_051042.1, from coordinate 32,452,067 downwards.
TTGTCTATAGTTAGGCTTCTTTATAGCTGGACTTGCACTTATCATTGGTTTGCACTCAGAATGACCTTTTGAATTTCTTTTGATCAGCCTGTATTTTTCATCCGCAACATCCGTTACTGGAAGTCAAAGCTCAGCATGGTTTGAAGAGCCGAATGTTCAAGTAGATAAAGGGTTTATCCTGTAATTAAGCAGTAAAAATATGGCTGTTCTGTCAAAGTTAGACACCAGCACTCTTACACGCTCACTAATTGCAATTGCCTGTCTCCTCGGTTGAGTGTCTGTAATGTAAATGTGAAGAAGCGACAGAGGTAAAATGCTAATTTTTGTTGAATATCAAACACGGCGTCCTCACTTTTGTACACAAATCTTTATTTGCATATTTCCAACCAGGGGTGTCATGTTTGTTCCCCGTGGACTGTGGACTCCACCTGACTCGCATCATCATGTGGTCATCATTTGTTGGTCATCAAACAGGGCTGCTGTCAGGTAGTTAACATATGAGGAAACGCAATATAGCCACAAATCATTTTGGTGTTGACAGTTCCATGCTGTCCAGTCTGCAGAATATCCCCGCTAAGACAGTTTTTTTGTCAGCATTTACTGTGTATTTGCATTCCCAGTCGGTCACATTTCCATATTTTTGTCCCGCTTCTTTTGCTGCCAGTAAGCTTGACAATACAAACTTTGTCCTGAGCCTGAGTCGGAGGTTGTTAGCCATCGCTTCACTGTACTTGTGATGCTTCCTTGTCGAGTTACAGCATTGTTGCTTGGAGGATGTCATGGTTATAAATACAGTCTATGTACTGTTTACTATATACTAGTGCTGTTAATATAGATATATGTTAACTGTGGTTATTTCAGAAGAAAGTCTGGTTGTCCAGGCCTGTTTTACATCATTGCAGCCAAGCAGTCAGATTATACAGGAAGGCAGTCAGTTACAAACACCTCTGCACTTAAGCAGATGTTTATCTCTGTGTCTGAAGTCTGCTGAACATACTGTGGTTTTTATCAGATAATCTGTAAGCTACATAAACCAAAAACCAAAAACAAACATCTGACTCTGACCTGACATGAGTTTGTCAGGTTGTCAGGTTGAACGCTACTTTATCCACGTTCAAATGAGCAAAAAGGGAACAGATGAACCGCACAGATGAACAATAGATAGAAATGACATTAACTTCAAAGTCTCAGGGTTACTGAGATGGCCTTGATTTAATTTAAATGCAACTTTGCCTTCCCCTACCGGTTTCCCATCCTCTGTAATCTATGACTAAGTACATATGACTGCAATTGGCAAAACACAAGTATTGATTTGAGGGTTTTACCATGTTAGAAAAAACAAGTTTAAAAACGGTTTCTTCTTGTACCAACACATAGCTTCATCACAACCATGCAGCATGAAGAGTTCCTTTGTGGTGCAACTTGACGAACCCGACTTGGAATCTGATGAGAATGTTGTTTACTAGTAAATGTATATAAGGCTGTCCCTTGTCCGGTGTGATGGGAGCTGTTGTTTAACGCTGGCTCAGTAAATTGAATTACCCTCAGGACAATGAATGGCATACTGATTTAAACAGCCAAGTATCCTGGCCATGATGTATTGTCACCCGAAGTAAAAGTAGACTTTTATGACCTCTGGTTGATGGTAGATGTTTGTCAGAGTGCAGACAACTCCGTTAGCTGTGATTCTCTGGGTTGAGTGTCAGTGAATAAGAGCTGGATTAGACTGGATCAAGAATTGAAAATTGTGATTTGCTACTAACATGAAGATATTAAGACAGAAAGCTCTTGACTTCATCACAACACAAATCTGAGGCTACTCTATAGTCATCTGTATTGTCTCAGGATCCAGTCAGTTTCTCAGCCAGTGTCAGAGCAGTGCGTATGTCTCCGTCGTACCTCTTCTCAAATTTAACTACATAAAGTGAAGAGAAACAAATTACACAATGAGACGTGTGTGATTTATCTCTGCTCAGAAAGAGAAGGATATGGCAAGCAGAGACTGAAATGAGTCATATCATAACTACAGCATATCTTTAAAGGAAACACATTTGTCACTTTCAGAGTTACTGATTAATCATCTATAATTTAAACCATCTTTTAGTTTTTCTCTTTCAAGTAAGTGAACCAGCAGCAACGTTCTGTGTCACTGCCCCCTCTCCCCTTCAGTGATGGATTTCCTCCCCGTGTGTGAGGTCAGGAGGATTTTTTATCTTTACAGCAAACTCAATCGAGCTAGGAGAGACACCTTTGACCGTTTGCTTTCCAAAACCTGTTTGACTGCTCCATAGAGTTCTGCTTTGTGGCTCACAGAGCAGTTTCAGAATTCTGGATAATTGTGTCGTATAGAAACAAAAGTTTGCTTTATTTTCAAAGCATATTAAATATGTCTTAGAGGCACAGAGCAATGTAATATTGATAAGGTGAAACAGTCATACAAGACTGCAGATTCACTTTTATCGCTTTCTTCTCGATTCATCAAAGCAGCTACAGAGTAGCAGGTTGCAGCACAGAGAAGTGTGCAGACAGTTTAAGTAGAGCACATTACTTGTTATGATGAAAATGTCATATTAGACGCGAACAGAAGTAATATTACTGTCATCTGGCACTGATGTGACAGCAGCCTTTGATGCAGCACTTCCCGGTGTGTTGCCATGATGCTGTCACCAGCAGCTTGTGTTGCACAGACGGAGAAAATGAGGAGGAGGGGAGTGGAGAAGGAAGCAATTTCCACTCGTGTTTGGCACATCTGGTTGGAGTGTAGCTGGAGTCAACTACAGTGTTTGCTTTCATGTGTGACCTTGGCGTGTGAAGAGCCATACACTGTGGTGGGACTGTTTATTAATCAGATTTTAGTGTTGGTGTCACACACTCAGCTGGTCTCTGATCATGGTTGGAATACAAATGACATCCACTGAAAGATATCCCTCGAATTCAAGCGTACCCACACAGCAGGTGAAAATCCTTCTGCCATGTAGCATTGCTTATTTTATGTTTTATATGTAAAGCATCAAGTCAGGAGGAACAGCTGCAGTAATAACTTTACCAGGATTGAAAAATCTTGTTTGAGAGACAATCTTCTTATCTTGACTTCCTGGCTCCTACTTTGTCTTTTGACCACGAGGCTGACTACAGTAGTCGATGTTACTGTGTTGTTATTAAGTACACTGATTATATTACTTACCCACTGTCACTTTGCTTTATTTTTTTATTTTTTAATCTACATTTAGTTGGATCATGGATGCTAGAGTCTGCTCCATGCAGCAGCACAGTCCCTGCAGAGAGAGCAGAAGTCACATTTCACTTATCACTAGATGAGTTGACTGATAAGATGATGGTGGAGAATCTGTCGTCAGTTTGTCTGGAATATTTCAGATATTGACATCAACGAGGGAAACGGAGCTGTGAGGAAAGTGAGCATCTTTTGTTGTTAAAGCCTGCAGTTATCTGTTTTCTTTACCTTGTCCTTAGCTGAATGTTTATTTCTGTCTGAGTGCACTGAGCATTGGAAAACCGGATTCTGTACACTTACTTGGCGAATAAAGATTCTGATTCTGATTTTGACAGATATTGTGGCTGCAGTATGAGCCAGAATTATGCTAAGGGTTTCTTGGATGTTCAGGACAAATTTCAACCCAATCCAGTTTTTAAAAAAAGCATTTGGCGAGGCAACAAATAGCAGCTCTCGCTATTTGGATATTGCACTTGGCCATATTGCAGTTATAGTAACGTTTCGATTAATTATTCAGCCCTAGCGACCGCTAGTAACTGTAGCAACATGCCAGAACACACGTTGCCCATTTATTTATTTTTCCCAATGCAGTGCCATTGTTGGTCTGCACACAGCCTTGGGCTTCTACAAAGATACTCTACAAGTGTGCCATTCACTAAACAGTAACATAACACCTGGAGGAGTAGTACTGCTCACACCTCCTCTCTCGGCATCAAACATGTGCGGTATCACAATGCATTCATTTTCACCATGGGCGTTGGAACCTTATTGTTCTATGTGAGAAACTCAATGAAGTGTTGGTACCCAAATGCCGACGGTCTGCTTTGGAAAATTGAATTGAAGAAGAACTCTTTTCACTGGCAGTCTTTACACAGCACCACTCGACCACCCTGAGGAGAGCGATGTGAGCAGTGCGATGCTGAAGCTCTTGAATAGCTTGAAGGCATTCTTGAGCACTAGAGAGAGATAAGAATAGCGCTCACTTGTCTCTCCTCTATTGGCTCGCTAGCGTGGCTGTGGGTTGGTGAGCTGCGCTGCTCTGTTCCAGCAGCAGCGCTCTAGACGCAAAGAATGGCAAAGGGAAAGAAGCGGGTGCCCTCTGGGTGCAGCAGAGCAGCTCGGCCTTGGATATATTTGGCTCTGTCAGTTTGCATACAGATCTGCAATGGTCTGCAATTAGGCTCCTTCCTGTTTCAACACAGGATATGGAAGTGCTGTGAAGCTTGGCCATAGATGCTGGGGAGCATGCGAGCCAGTAGCCCGGCCCTCTGAAGGAGATGCATCATTTTCATGGCTCTAAAATTACACAGAGCACTGAGTTACTTTGTAAGTGGAAAACAACTGGCTTGCGCTTGGTGGACGAAATGTTACTTTCCACAAAACGGGCTGAATCACAGTGAAAATCAAGTGGAGGGGAGACCTAACAAAAAACACATTTTTAGCTTGAATAATTGAGTTTGAATTTTGTTAAAGTTGCTTGCATTGTTTCCTGTGTTTATTGATCTCCTCTGACATGACACTGATGAGGGTGTAGTCAGTCTGAACGGAGGCAGTGACCAGAGTGCCCATGCTCGCATTGAACCCCGACTCTAACTCCTCCCTCCCTCATACGAAGCACTGGAAAATATGCGTCAGCTACTTCCTCCTTCTCCCTCCCATTTCAACTTCCTTTTCTCTTGGCCGGTCGGAAGCGAGATGCTTTGAATGGAGGCCACTGCGAGAGGCCTTATTCATTTACTGTGCCACTGTCAAACTTGTAATATTTAGTATGCTGATACAGATTTACTGTTGTCCGGATTTAAAACTTTTTAAGGCCTCAGCCACAGACTTGGCGCACACACCCATCCACACATGGACTCCTTTTTGTACTCCTCACTCATAGTTTGTCTCTACGCTCCCTCTGCCCCCCTTCTCTCTCTCGGCAGCTCACTCTCTCTCCTTTCTCTCACTATATCAAGGTCACCTTTGAAAGACTAGTAATTTGCTGCCAAGACACTTAACAGACTTGGCTAACACCAGAGAGCCTCTTTCTCTCATTTATAGTTACAGGATTTCAGATTTTGCATCCAATCTGTATAATACTTCCAGAAAACCTAGATAATTAAAGAGTTAGAAAGTGTCCTTTAAGCTTGCAGCATATGTTTTTGCTATCCCTTTTTCATCAGCTAACTTTATTCGTCAAAGGAATGAAAATGGCATATATATAATGAATGTATTTTTGTCATTATGTCCTTCACATCTCTTCGAACTGTTTGCACAGACACCATGTTTTGTGTTTATACCAGTTGAACTACACTCCCCAACTTAAGGAGAAGCATAAACAGAGGTAAAAACAATGTCATGTAATTTGAGAGCCAAACAATTGGAGTGGTCATTCTTCTTCTGCACGCCTGGAGAGAAAAATGTTTTGCAGATTATGCTTCTCTGTGACCTACTTTTTGTGGATATTTCACAGTGTTGCCGCATTTAGCCCCTAAAGTCATCAGATTATTGATTATGCCTTGTTTTGTTCTTACAGCTCTGATGGTACCAGCTGAACAGTGACCGCTACCTGCCTGAGGACACCTGCTGCCCAATTCCCTTCATCATGTCTGGGATGCACGTAAGTGAAGCATACATTGTATTTTTTATCACATATAACATATAATGGTGGTACAGGTTCTTATGTGTGCAAATTAAAATACCATCCCTTTTTATATTTCGTACAATTACATGCATCTAAACAAATAGTAGATAATAATCAGCATCTGTTGGTGCCGGCTTCTTACAGCAGCTGCCACACCAGCAGAATGAGGTCAGCAGGGTGTGTTTCTGCAACCTGGTTCCATTTTGAACTGTGATTCTGCAGATTTTTAAGATATAAACAAGATAAAATAACAGCAAATACCATCGGTTAAGAAGAAGCCATAAGACAAAAGTGAGTTTCAAGGAGAGATACTGAGATCATCTGTCTGAGATCCACAGCTGGACGGCCTGGACAGAAAAAGCCTGGTCACCTTTGGTCACGAGTCGGAACCATTACCAAGGCCCTGCCAAAAGGACCTCAGGCAGGATCCTAGGAATTGGCAAATCACAGATAAAGGCTTAGAAATGTAAATATATGTGCAGTCCAGGTGTTCCCTTCTGCATCACCAGTACACTCTTAGTAATTGTAATATTGATCCCTGTCGTCAGTTCTAACACGTCTTGTGTCTTCCTGGAGGTTAATATTCTCCATCACAAGCTGTCAGATTTCATTACTGTTGTTTTATTAAAAATGTTGACACGCTTCATTGATCTGCTGAAGGTTTCTCACATGGCTGTCTTTTTTTATTATCTAACTTTGCCCAGAATCATAGCAAAATTTAAGAATGCTGTCATTGATGGCTTATGTAACGTCTTCTGACACTCTTCTCAAAACTGGTACTTCCCAGTTTACTACGAATCTGCAACCCAGGCTGCATTTCATTTAGGTGAAGTCATCCTTTAGAAGGGTAAATTGAGGAAGTAGCTGCAACTTAACAGTCAGTTCCATCACCAATTAATCAGCCAGTTCATTCATAAAATTTGTCACACATCTTTTGAAAGCCTTGTTTTGTCAAACCACTTATCCAAAACCAAAACATATTCATTTTAGAATCGCATAAAAGTAGAACAGGAGATTTATTTATGTTTTTTCTTAGTAAATATTGAAATAGTTGGTTAATTAATTTTATTTAGTAATCAGCAGATTGTTTCAGCTGTATGTTGCATGCAGTGTCACCACAGATGTTGAGTAGATCTGTAAAAATATGCAGCGTGTTGTTATATCAAAATGTACTGAAATACATTAAAACTGTAATATGTGTCGATTTTACAGCAACTACTTGAAAGAATCAAAGTCAAGTAACATGTACGCACTTACAAAAATGTGTGCATACTGTACATGAACATGCAAGGGGATCTGTGCAGGACACTGAGGTGCTGAAATATCTGTAGTAATGTATTAATGCACACAGCTGGTGCACACACATCCATCAAAGTGTCTGGCTCAGTTTTGGTGGTTTCACATTACCTAGCTGTCTCAGTGGTTAAACTAAGTGCCAGCCTCAGAGGTGGATTACTTTCCCTCCTGCATCCGCTGCCTTAACATGTCCTTATTGATTCAGATTGAGTTATCTGTCTCACAACAGTGCTTCACTACAATCAGGTGAACATTTCAGGAAGAAAAATTCAAACATCATCATCTTTTCAGGACCGAGGCTATGGTCCAACTAAACCCATTTGATTCTCCACCAACTTCACGGAGGTTAAATCACATTAAATACGGAGATAAGATATTTTCCCATGTATGAGTCAGGTTTTGAATTAATTTGCTTCGTCTCTGACTTCCTTTCTGAAGTTCTGACTATGTTTGACAAAGCTTCTAAACATCAATGAATAATTCATGTTGACATCTCACAATCAATAACCATGTCAGATTGCTCAGCATAGTTAGAGCCTCTAGACAGGACTGGACAGGAAACGCTGTGGTTTCTAGCAACATCATGCATTTTAGATTCGATGGGAGTCTGGCTTATGAGTGAGTTCATTTCCAGATCTATCCAGTGGGTTTCTGTAGGCCAAGAGGTCACAAAGTGTTACTGACAGAATATTTCTTGGGGCAGCCCTGTGACCTACTGGTAATCTTACCAACCTGCGACCAAAAGGTCAACAATTCAGTCAGTGTTGTGCATCTATCAGCGTCCAGCCATCCGGTGAAAAAGCAAGCAAATAAAGTAAACCACCAGCTGACCTGTAGGTCACTCAGGAGGTAAATAAATGTCAAGCAGGAATGACAAACTGCATTTAGTTGACCTCTGTGGGAAGATGCTTAGCATATGAATGTGTCATTTTTTAAAGTTGGCAGATCCCAATAAAACTGACATGATTAGTGGCTCTTTCCAGTGAAAGCCTGTGTTGGCTTTAGCCGGTGGTTTTTCCCCAGTAACTCTGTGTGTTGCACTGGGCTACATTTTAAATTACTAAAATCTTCAACAGCACTACTCCAGGAAAAAAAAAATCTCATAAATAAAGGGGTTCAAGTGAGCACAAGGAAAATTTATATTGTCTGTATCCACATCTCCCTCTGTCACAGTCGTCACCACCAGAAGTCCAAACTCATTATGTAGCACCGGCACATTCAGCTTTACCTTGTGTTGTCAGGAATAACGCAGCTTGTACAAGGACCTCATCCAGCTCAGACACACACCTGCCGCTTTGTACTCCTGCCTTCTCATTTCATCTCATTCACTCCATTGTGGTTCGTTTTTGATCACACGACTACACTGATCTAACAGCGCAGACGGAATACGACAAGCACTCTTATCTTTCTACTATTTACATTTTAGGTGTGTAGCTGCCATTTTTACAGTATTTAGGCTGACTGACAATTAGTGCAACTAGTTGTCGAGGCACACTCACACAGGTGTTTACATTGTGTGTGTAACCCCCCCCAGCTACCACACTGTGATCAATGCTCCTTCCTCTCTGTCCTGTGTGATGTAGGCACCATGGTCGAGTGGCACAGAGTGTGTAGCCAAGTACAACTTCCAGACTGCCAACGAACAGGACCTGCCTTTCTGTAAAGGAGATGTACTGACCATTATCGGAGTCACCAGGGTAAGAAGTCACTTTATACTGCATTAGCCCTAAAAGCTGCTATCATAGTAAAAACGATTGTTATTGAGAGTGTGTTAAAAGTTAATTGTTGAAAAACATTTTTTAATGACTTCCTAATAAGGTACATATGTTTATATTGTATAGCGTTTGTTTCGTCAGTGTCAGATCATGTTCTGAATATTGAAACATTTCTACAGAAGAAGAAAATAACGATTGACCATGCAGGATACGACTGTCATCTTAAATCTACAGGACAGTCACACAAACAGTACTATTCTTAACTTAATCTGAATTAACCATGTTTCTGCTTTACCAACATCAACATCAGCAGAGCTAAAGTTGTCTACTATTCCTCATATTATTCATATTGTTTTTGTACCAGAAACCAATTCATAATAATGATTACTGACTGAAAGGACAGCTTGTTCTACCTCTAGCCTGAAATAGCCAATACAGCAATTTCACATGGTAAATGGTAAATGGACTGGCATTTATATAGCACTTTTCCAGTCTACTGATCACTCAAAGCGCTTTGCAAAGCCTGTCGCAGTCACCCACTCAGATACTGATTGCAGAGGTTGCCATGCAAGGTGCCAACAGGCTCATCTGGAGCAATTTAAGGTTCAACATGTAGCCAGAAGGATCCAGGGATTGAACCACTGACCTTCAGATTACGGGACGACCCGCTCTAGCTGCAGAGTGACAGCAACCCAATATAAATAAATTGTTTCAGCGAGCAGTAACATCGTCTTAAGATTAGTATGCAGATTATTTGTATTGCATTCAAAATCTAAACCAATATACTAGTGGTTACTGTCAGCAGCTGGTTCTCTCTGGCTACTGATAGAGCTTCAGCACCTACATCCACTGTAGATTTCTAACCCCACTACCTCACCTCTGTGTGTTTACAGTGGGACAAGCGGTATAGCGATACTCATCACATACAGAATTACTTCACATCAAATAGTGGCACTAATATTGATGTTGTGTTGTCCGGTGTTTGGCTGTTTCAGGATCCAAACTGGTACAGAGCGAGGAACACAGTGGGCAGAGAGGGCACCATCCCGGCTAACTATGTCCAGAAAAGAGAAGGAGTCAAGTCCGGAGGGAAACTCAGTCTTATGCCGTAAGTACCACAGGAGGAGAAACCCAACATAACAGTTTGTGTCCGTGTGCTTGTTTGTCTTGACACACAATTTGAGTGCATCGCAAAAGGTTTATTCACTGTAAGTAGCAAATGGTAGGAAAATTATGTTGCATAATGCTGAAGTATAATATAGGAACATGAACAATATGCCGCAGTAATCGAAATAACCATTTAAACTTGTTATATGTCTGCTACATATTGGCCACATGTGCTCTTTCCTTCTCAAATGTGTGAACAAGTTGTTTTACCCTCGTTCACTTTGGTCCCCTGCAGTGAGGGAAAAAGAAGTGTTGATTTCAGAAGTCAGCCAAGACATCAAAAGATGGAAATTCCATCTCTTACAGCCTTTTGGTTTGTTCGTGTCTTCTCTCGTCTGTGTCTTTCTGCCACCGAGGCCAGCACCAGCTGCACGCTGCATTTGAATCAGGCCCTTTGAAACGGCAGCTATTTCAAAAAGAGGAAAACATAACGAGAGGCATATGCAAATGAGGCGAGACAGGAAAGCTGAGAGCATACAAGCTGCTACATGATCATCACATGGCTATGAGATGCTGTCATCTGAAAATGTGTGTGTGTGCATCCCTCAAGTGGTAATAAGCAAGTATTAAAACTTCACAGTTTATAGGAAAGTTTTTCATTTCAGCGTGATGTGAGGAAATGTCAGATGTTCCCCTGTCTGCTGTGTTGATATGAATCGAGCAGAGTTTACAAAGTTAGAGTTTTCAGTTTTGTGCCTCTGAGCTGTTACAGAAAACACTGTTAAGTGTACGTGTCAGTTGTTGTTGTTGTTGTTGTGGGTTGGTCTCTTTTTTTTTCCCCCACAAGACACATTTAACTTTTTTTAGATTTTTAGGGCCCTGCCTTGTGCAGTTGTGCCGATCCATCGCATTGCATTAGACCCCAGGAGGAAGTCCATACATCCTAAAGAGAATGTGCTCTCTCCAGATACAGAGATCAGTCTGAGGATCAAACTTTTAGACGGTCGTTAGCATGTGAGTTAACAGTAGTTTAGCAGTGCTTATAGAGCTGCTGGTATGTCACTGTAACATCAGCAGGAAACATTTAAATGGACTTTTGACCCTCTTTGTCTCACTTCGTCAACTGCTGCTGAAAGCTTTAACCTCTCCTCCTGCCACCACTCACACTGCCTGTCCACACGGCTTTAAATATGGTCATAGGGTCATCCAGTTCTGGCATGATGACCGTGTGTGTGTCTCTGTGTGCTTCTGTGTGTGTGTGTATGTGTGTTTATGTGGTCTGTGTGTGTGGTCTGAAGAGGAACTTTGAACTAACCCTGTCTAACTGTGAAACACAACACAATAGCTTGAAATACTAAACTCAGTGGTAGATTTAGCTTCAAGTTTCAGCTTCATTACAGCAGTCACCAAATTCTCATTATATTTTATTATATAAGAGATAATTCATTTTGCTTTAATTTCACTACAGCAGTGGCAATTAATTGATTAATGGAAAGTCAAGTAAATTAATTGCCAATTTTCTAGGTCATTGATTTATATTTTTGCTTGAAAATACTTTAAACTATTAAATATTTGCTGTTTAAAGGTGAACTTTTGAACTTGATCTTCTTCATTTACTTATTTTTTCTAAAAAACAAGCTGTCTTTCTTTTCATGACTGAATGAACAAACTGACCTTAAAGGACAACACAACTTCATATTGTTTCACTTTGTATATATGTGGCGGACCCTGCCACCTGTCTAGCTTTAAACAGTGTGGGACTTTATTTTCCTCTGAGAACAGCTTGTTTATTCACTGATGGAGAAAAATAAGTACTTTGAGTTTGTTTTATTACCTCGTTAATATTGTAAATATTAAAATCTGAGTTTCTGAGCTTGAATTTCCAAAACTACGAAGTGCCCCTTTAACAAAAAATTACATTTAGTCACTTATGATTGTAAATGAAGAGTCTTTGAGTTTTGTACTGTTGGTTTGACAACAGAAGCAGTTTCAAGGGAAACTGTGTTTAGCATTTTCACAATTCTTTGACCTTCTTACAGACTAAGCGATTAGTCAGTTAATCATGATTATACTCTGCAAATTACTCATTTCAGAAAATAATCTTTGGTTGCAGCCCTAGATTTTGACTAAAAGGAGTCATTAGACTCCCAAATATTTTGCATGGTTACACTTGGTGACCTCATGTCCTCACTGCTTCCTTTGGGATCACTGCATAGTTAACTGTTTAAAAACAAAACAACGCTCAAGTCATCAGAAGTCGTTCTTCTGCTGCCATTAGCTGTAACCCAGAGGGACTTGTTGATTTTTTTGTGTGTGAATCACTAACAGATGTCTGTGAGAAGACCTCTCCCTCTTCACTGGCTTACATAAGGGTTCAGCTGTGGTCTACTGTCCCCTTGCTCACCCTGACCCACTGATACTCAGCAGCAGATACAGTCCTCTCCTCCCTCACTGGCATGGAACAGCTCGCTCTCTCTGCTGCCCCCATGTGGTTGACATCCGCCTCACGTAATAGCACCACCCCTGAAGAAAAGACGGGGTGTTCATCCCGTTCCACTGTTTCCTCCTTCCTCCCTTGTCCCCGCCGAGCTGTTTACCGCATTTTTGTGATTTTCCAATTGCAGGATGATGTCATGTATAAAAACTGCAGTTAATTGCCGTGGACAGAACAGCTAGTGTGCCTCCACCAAAGGGCTGTGTATGTCTCGGGGTCGTCCATGCTTGGCGTCCGCTCTTGGATTAGTGGGAGTTAAGGAGCGGTTGTCCGTTGGAGAAGCTGCCTGCACTGATCTAATCAACTCAACCCGTATTAAGCTGCTTGGCCACAAGGACCTCTGCTGTCTGTGGAGGCCGAGTACCAAGAGGAGGAGCAGCGGCAGCAGCAGCAGGAGGAGGAAGGAGTGACTGACGGAGGCAGCCACAGCAAAATAGGCTAAATCAATTATAGTCGTTGATTACCACCCACCAGCCAAGAAGCATAGAGATACCCTGTGGGCTGGGCCCGCTTTGCAGCTAATATGACTTTCTGCACGAGGAGTGACATAAATCAATGGATGGGATGGTGGAGTGTTTGAGCGCAGGGCCGCTGGTCTACAGAGGCATGAATGAAGCATCTTACAACATACATTACAGTTAACCATGAGAAATAACAATTAAGTTTAAAATCACAAAACCACAACACTGGTGAGAAATATGTATATGTTAGCATAAAAGAACTGTGTAAAGACTATAGATCTGTGATGTTCAGAAACCTGGATATGCAAGCTGGAACATGGTTATGATGGCATATAAAGACTAATCCAAGTGTCCGACTTTTCTCTGCCATGTGTGCAGGTGCCTCTTCAACTCAAAATGACATTGCAGTTAGTTTATGCAACAATTCTGATGGCAAATGATGTAGTGAGGATGAAATTTGGTCTGAAAATCATGACTGAAGTAAGAAGCTGAGACCTGCATGCAGACCATCAGGCACCTGGATACTGTAATGATTATGCAATTCAGGACATGAATAATCAGGTTTCTCTGCACACACCATATTCCTAATATCACAGCCAGGATACTTAAGTGCATGTAAGCACCCTCACTGCAGTGCAGCTGTCTAATCCATCCATTAGAGACCTATAGACGTATCCTCGGGGCCATATGGTGAGGGTGAGGCAGCGCTGTACTGCCAGCTTATAAATAAAGAAGCAAGAGCTTTATTCCTTCTCAGAGGATGCTGTTTGTAGTTTTTTTTTTTTTTTTAAATTCTTTATGTGTTGAATAGTCAGTCCGTCTCCTTTTAAAATGGTCAGGAGTGGGTGACTTGGTTCTGTCCCACCCACACCACCTTGTCTGCACAGTTTTTGCACTTTCCTGTTATTGCAGTCCCGTCGTGTCAGTTTCCGACTCTGCTTCAGGCTTCTCGTGCGTGCATGTGCGTGCGTGCGTGTGCACATGCATGCATGAGCACTATGTTTCCTGTTGTTTGGCTTCAGGTACTTTTTCACTGACTCCTGGAGTCGGGACGGCCCCGCCCCTGCAGGGCTCGAGCTGAACAGACTGGAAGTGCTGCTGCTGCCGGCTTCCCCGTACTGACACACTACAGTTTTTCACTTCTCATTTCAGAGAAGATCTGTGGGTTGTGATACGAAGATGTGGATCTGTCTGTGTGGTTGAAATTGCGAATGACTGAAAATGAAAACGTGTGAACTGTTGTAGGGACTGTTGAAAGATTTCGGCCTTTATGATGCTGATGTCACTGACAGAGAGCAGACGACGGTTTCAGTTGTTTTCCACAAGAACAAGAAGCAGCACATGGATCAGACTCGTCTCTTATTAGTCCTTAATTGTTATATTACTTTCTGTGTGTGTGTGTGTGTGTGTGTGTGTGTGTGGCCGTTTGTGTGCAAGCAAACCGTACAGCTAAGTTTTTAAATCTCCTCGTCTCTTTCTCCCCCTCTGTCCTTCATTCTCTTCCTGTCTTTCCTACTTGTAGCTGGTTTCACGGGAAGATAACTCGGGAGCAGGCCGAGCGGCTGCTCTACCCTCCAGAGACGGGCTTGTTCCTGGTGAGGGAGAGCACCAACTATCCCGGCGACTACACCCTGTGCGTCAGCTGCGATGGCAAGGTGGAGCACTACCGCATCATCTATCACAACGGCAAGCTCACCATTGACGAGGAGGAGTACTTTGAGAACCTCATGCAGCTGGTTGAGGTGAGAGACTGCAGCATTTAAGCTCCTGCTCTTCCTCTGATACCCATAATACTCTCATCTCATTATCAGCACCAATCAGTTGGTTTACCTTTTTAAATCCAATAATAGCGAGAACTGAAAGTGTTCAGCTAAACCACAGAGAGACTAACTGCAGTAAAAAAAAACAAAAGACAGCTGTATGTAGAAAAATGAAACCTTTGACCACTGACATTCTGCCCGCAAATGTCACACGAATTTATGTTGTTCATGAGGCACTTCTTGAAAGTCATTGAGATGTAGGACAACATTTTCATGCCGAGTTAAAACAGCTGCTGTAGTTTGACTGTAGAGCTAAAAAACTTCAAAGTAAAACCAGCATTTAGTCAATTTTCAAGTGAAAAAGCCAAGTACTCCCCTGTTATTGCCTCTCAGTTGTAAGAATTTCTGAACTGAATATTTGTAGGTTTTGTACTTTGGAATGTCCCATTGAACATACGTTCTGTAGAGAGAGACTCATCCGTAACTTAAAAACAAACTAGAAGACGATTGAATTTATTGTGTTATATAGAAATTGACTGATGTTTTTTCAGGGCCAATACTGATAAGTATGAATAGATTTTATAAAATTAATCAAGCACTGTACTTAAGTATGATTTTGAGGTACTTTTCTTCGGTATTTCCAATTTCTGTCACCCTATATTTCTACACCATTACATTTGTTAGATAACTGTAGTTACTAGTTACTTTGCAAATTCAGATTATTCAGTGTTGATATTATGTGCGACATATAACCAGTCCGTCCAAGAAGTAAATACTGCGCTACGATATTCCTCACTGAGTAAATCCTCAGCTCACATCACATCGGTGATATGCTGCTGTACACCTGAAGATCTTTATCATCAGCTGTGATTTTTTTCTGAAAGAACTAAAACGTTTATTACAAATTGGAAGTCTTAGTGAAGTCTGTATTTCCACGTTCTTCTATATTAAATCTTCATGACATCATTTTAAGATTAGCTAAATGAGGCGATCATGCAGCAGCATGATTACATAACTCTGTAAACACGAGACCCACACACTCATGCACACATTCACTGTCCCCGTAGAGTTTCCCTCAAAATCGGACTCGAGTACATGTTCATATTCTTCAAAAAGCTGTGTGATCCTCTCACTCGCTGCCTGTTATCTGAGAGCCGGTTCAGAGGAAGGACAGAGTGTGGAGAAGGCAAAGACAGGAGACACGATGTCAGAGAGAGAGGGAGCGAGAGAGAGAGAGAGGCCTTTCATCCACTCAGATAAAGAGACGAGCAGGATTGGCGTCTATCACACTTTTAATTGGACCTCATCTCTTTGCCTCGCGGGGCGTTGGAAGTGGACAACAGGAATGTGCCAGCTGGCACCGAGACCATCTACATCCCCGGTGCATTCCTGTTATCAGCCACCCACAATCTCTATCTCTCCATCTCTCCATCCTTCTCACCCTCCCTCTCTCTCTCTTGTTCACACCCCACAGGCTTGGTTCTGCCTCCCTCCCTCCTTCTCTGTCTCTCTCCGTGTTCCCTCATGTGTATACCTGGCATATTGCTTTCATACCTCTGCCCTTTGTTATCCATCTCGACCTCTTACTTTGCTTCCCCTCCCTGCATTTATCTCTCTATATCTCCGTCCTCTGCCCTGCCTACATTCCCCTGTGTCTTCTCTGTCTCTCCATAATAGCCTACGAGAGGATTCCTTGCATTCTTGCGTGTTTTTCCGGCTTTCTCTCTGTTGCCCTGCTCTCATTGGCCTGTCACTGCAGGCTTCGCATAAACCTATATATACACACATGAGTAGTATATCACATATTTATGCATACAGTGTGTACAAGCTGACAGAACCAGGCCTCCCTTCTGCCAATCACTGCATTCAGAGTGATGTCATGTCTGTCAGCCACATGTATGCAGTCGTACTGGTGAGGTGACATAGAAATGGCTCCGTATGGTATTTGCGAGGGTGTGACAGCTTGTTTTTCAGCTACCATTTTGTGTTTTTACTCACTGTCATTACTCCCTTCTGTGTTAATTATATATGAGCAAGAACTCAGTTTATTCAGTGGCCTTGTGTACTAAAAATATATTTTAATTACAAGATGATTTAGTTTGATTTAGTTCAGTGTGTTAATCTAGGAAGAGACGGTGTAAATTGATAAAAACATGTTATAAAACACAAGTTAAAATTATCCAAAAGGTTTGTTTTCACCTGTAATGACAAGGTGTTTAAAAAAAAGGCTTCCTGAAATATGACCAAGCAAATGAAAAATAAAAGAACAAAACAAAATAACACAGGGCATGCAGTTTAAATAAAGGAAGAAGACAGTTTGTGTGACAGTTAAACCAGTGGTGACATAGTTTTGTGTTGACGAGGGATGTTAATGATTAATCAATTTATCTCGGCTGAGATTGTAATTGATTACACATGTGTTAACAACGACCAGAGACGGACACAGTCACATCAAAAAATACCTTATTAGATGACAAAACATATACTTGCTTATCAAAATAAGATAGAAAGCACTGGTATGAGAAAATGTACTTGATTTAATTTACTACACATTCTGTACAAAATTATATTATTACATTTTAGATATTTAGTAGCCTCGGCATTTATAAAAAACATATTTTACTTTATCTGTTTTAACTCCTGATGAAGACTTCCCTGATTTAGATTTTCGAACATAGATTAATCATATCAATGATGATTTGTTCATCATCTTATTGATTTAAAGAAATCATAATACATCATCCAGTTTTGTTTTGTTTTTTTAACGTGTTTAGGAAAAGATTTATAAGTGTTTAGTTGTCTAATGTGATTTTTGAGTTGTATTCAACTCTCTTGAACATCTGACACAACAGAATCTCCTCTTACAGAACCGTGTGACACGATCAGTAAGTGTCAGTGGAGCATAATTTGAATCATAGTTTAACCCACAGCACGTAATAAACGCAATGTGTTGAACAGGCAGATGTAATAATGCAACATTCAGAGATGTCTTTACTTATATATTCCAGGATCAGACAGAAAGCACTGCACATGTAACAGTGAATAGATCTATGTAAAGAGGGTGGTGCAGTTGTTGTTGACATACAGTATCTGAGCTGACCCCTTCGTCACCATGCTGCCCCCTGGTGGACGTCAGAGCATCCTACACTCTGTGGTCAATTCACCATGCTGCAGTTGTGTAACATTGCTGTTGGTGTTGTAGCTGCTTCTTCTTTTGTTGTCTTATTATTTGGTTGTCACACTCATTCAACCTCAGCTGTCTGTCAGAAAGATTCGTGTTTGAGTCCCCTGAAGTTTAATATAAATAGTTTATCATCAAAATGGGACATCGGCCTTTGTCTAACCTGCCTTCATGCTGATGAGCGTATGTATGGATTCAGGATTTGTTTGTTAGGATTGCTGTGATTTGGTGGGTAAACGGTCAAATGCAGTGACCTCTCTCACACCCACACTCTCCTCCTCTGCTGCTGGTTCCCACCATAAATGTTACGAACCTTCACTCTTCTCCACATGGCGCTAACTGCAGAGTCTTTTACAGATGCCTTACACATGCTGTGAATCTCCAGCAGAGGCTGTTTGGTTTTAAATGTTCCCGTCATGACAGTCTCTGATCGCAGGACAGATGCATTGTGTTTCAGTGACTTGTGTTCATAAGATGTAGAAAAATTAGTTTCTGTTTTTCTTTTCTATCAGACATAAACGAGGCAGAGATTCTGCCGTCCCATGAGACTACTCTTCTCCTCTTGAACACTGACGCTTGTGATAAAAGTTCTCTCATGCTCTCTTCTTTGCTCTCAAATGCCACTCATACCCTGTACATATCAAGAAGACGGAGCCCCCTCACATCATCTCTTCTGACGCTGCCTGAGTTTTCATTTCTACCTCCATGTTCTTCTGTAGAGCGTTGCTGAAAGCGTCAGCCGCTCTTTTGTTTTGCATATCAAAAGCTTGTATACAGACGCAGCCTTCAGATTTAATCTGTGAACAACAGTCGCTGATGATTCAACTCCAGGTCTTAGATGGCAGACTGAGAGTGAGCTGTTAGAGACTTTTTAAAGATCAGATTAGACAGTGAAAGTTATGTCTAGATTTTTGTTGTCGAGTGTTGTGTTATGTATTGAAATTCTCTCTGACTCTGTCCGCAGCATTACACCAAAGATGCCGACGGCCTTTGCACCAGGCTGATTAAACCCAAGTTGATGGAGGGAACAGTGGCAGCACAAGACGAGTTCTCCAGGAGTAAGGACACGCTGAGCTCATTACACTGCTCTGCAGGGACACTGGCACTAACACACACGGGGGCATTATCCCGCTTGAAGTTATAAACTGTCACGTAAACCTCACAGGCATAAAGTCTGTGGCACATGCACAGAGTACAGACAGGGCGTGCATCCCCTACTGAAATCCACTATCATCCACAGTCCTAATAGCATTAATCATCAGAGGGGTAATTAATCTGTGTGTGTCTGGGGACGAGTGCTGGGCTTCAACAGCTCTCAAGGTCAATCTGAGTCTTCCTCCACCTCAGCCTCTCCTCATTCCTCTTCACGTACCCTTCTGACCCGGCTAATTCTTACACCAGGCAGGAAAGTGGGAACGGCTAAATGTTCGAATAAATCAACACCTCTCCACCCAAATGAGATGCATCACTCCCAAAGTAGAACTCTTGGTCTGACCAGAAGATTTATGTGAAACTCACTAATGAATTTAGTCAACATGATTTGTGAGCAGTGTCATTAGACTTATAGCATGATCGTCAGTGGCTGTTAAGTGAAGTCTGTCCTCTCTTGGCAGGCGGCTGGGCCTTGAACAGAAAGGAGCTGAAACTCCTGCAGACCATTGGCAAAGGGGAGTTTGGAGGTGAGGAATTGTTTTCACAAGGATCTCTGCATCATTTAATTTTCATACATTGGAGCCATAATAACAGAGCACAGGGTCGTCTTGGATATTGTACTTAAACTTCACCTTGTCTTTGTCCTCGTCAGATGTGATGGTGGGAGACTACAGAGGGACCAAGGTGGCAGTCAAGTGTATCAAGAATGACGCCACAGCGCAGGCGTTCATCGCCGAGGCCTCTGTCATGACGTAAGATCCTCCGACTGCTCATGTGTCCTTTCACACTACCTGTAAAAGATCTTTACCTGACCTCCAAGAAACAAAATCTTTTGTGGACACGCAGGACACATCTCAATGTTTTCCAGCAAAATAACACTTGTTCTGCTTATTTTATGTGTTGTTCAGGCAACTGAGGCACAACAACCTGGTGCAGTTGCTAGGGGTAATTGTGGAGGAGAGGGGCAGTCTCTACATCGTCACAGAGTACATGGCGAAGGTCGGTCACAAGTTTTCTACAGTGTCTTTCTTTTGTCTCTACATATTTGAATTCTTGGAACAGTGTTGGACATTCACCAAGTGCTGCGAGCTTAATGTGCCGTTTGAATGCTTGAGAAATGAGAACGGGTCGAGTTAATTAGCCTTACTTGACATAACACATACTACAATGTGATAATCAGCCTGCGCCCGGTGATGCTGTAATGTGAAATGGTGCAGCCGAACTCTTTGATAGGAGAACCAATATTAATCATTTAAATTACTGATTAGAAATAAATGATAAGAATTGATCAACTTGATATGAAACAGATGTGATGAATGGTGCCACCTCAAAGTTAAAATCTGTTAATTGACACGTCGTTAAACCTTTAAGTTATGTTTTATGTTCCCGTGTTGCTCAGCTGACAGCACGCCAACACATTCTGGTGGTGCTAAAACGTGTTCCATGTCCTCTGTGCGTCACAGGGCAGCCTCGTGGACTACCTGCGCTCTCGAGGACGGACTGTGCTCGGCGGAGACTGCTTACTCAAGTTCTCACTGTGAGTCCTCTTCATCTCTTTTCAAGCACTTAGTACATTTACGGAAAAGACAAATGTTTAATCAGCACAGCTCAGGGTCTAGAGCTAAACCGCTGCTCTTCAGCTGTCAGGATTTGAAGAGAATTTCAAAAGCGCAGTGTCACGCACTCGACTGGCAGCATAAAAGAGCCATTTGTTTACATGAGCAAGCATCCTGCAGGTTGTTTGCCTGATAAATAGCAGCTTTATCTGCAAGTCAAGTGGCTGAATGTCTTTATTTTTAATTTAGCAGTCATTAAGCTGATGCTGTAACCAGGCACAACCTTCAATGGGCGCCACCATTACATAATTGAGAACACTTGGATCACTGTGCAGTCGCATGCATGCATTCACAAGGAAGTGTTTCAAGAGTCATTTTCAGAGTGAGACATGTAACCTTTGAATGAGCTTGTTTGACAAGTGCGGTGATTAGATTTTAGATCCAGAGCTGAACTGCATGAACACAGAGCAGCTAAAGGAGGTAAAGTATTGTATAGTTGTGTATCTTCTCCTGACCGTCACCATCTTTTTGCATTAATTATACTGTCTGTGTGTTTGTGTGTGTGGATGAGTAAAGTTGTAACCACGGCCTCAGATCTGTCCGCACAGATTAAGAAGTGGACACACACCTGTGAGTCGTCTCAGTCATCCTCACTCATCGTCTCTCCTGTCTTGCTGTGACACCTAGTGATGTGTGTGAAGCCATGGAGTACCTGGAGGCCAACAACTTCGTCCACAGAGACCTGGCAGCTCGTAACGTGCTGGTGTCCGACGACAACATCGCCAAGGTCAGCGACTTCGGCCTCACCAAGGAGGCCTCTTCCATACAGGACACCGCCAAGCTGCCCGTCAAATGGACCTCCCCCGAAGCACTAAGAGAGAAGGTGAGAGACGAAGACGGGTGGCGCCCGCTTCACCTCACTGTGACGTCAGACGCAGCATGCTGAGATTTAAAGTAGGAGGGGAAATTTAAGTCGGGAGTTAGAAAGTGTTTTCCCTTCCGTGTAAAGAAACTCTCTGTACTGGTATGACAGTTCTGGAACAAAACCTGCAGATAGAATTCATCTCTTCGTACAAGTGTTTGTTTCACGCGGCTCTAAGTGTTTGTAATGAGGTCAGACTGTTTTTTTTATCTGATATTTTGCCGTCGGCACCTTGAATACAGTCCAGCCTGTGTTTAAAGATGCAGCGCCCTAAACTAAATAAACAAACTCTCTTTGTTTTCACGACTGAATAAACCGAATAAACAACCCTTATGTGTGGCGGACCCTGCCACCTTTTGTAGCTTCAAACAGTGTTCTGTGGGCTTTATTGTCATATGAGAACAGCTTGTTTATTCAGTCATGGATTAAATCAATACTTCAGAGTTTGTGATATAACCTCAATAATACATTTTCTTCTCATACTCTTAGAAACCTGCATGTAATTACTCCTCGCTTGGAGGAAGTTAAACTCGCTGAATACATTTTGTGTTGGAAAATGTTTTGTATAAACTTGGGAAAGAATACAGTTCCATCAAAATTGCGGTTTTTGTAATATCATTCATGTTTCTATGTTGAAACAGCACTAAAATAACACAACATTGGTCCAGTTTTGCTGGATCGTTCTAACAGAAAACACCTGAACTGCTCTCTGAATCTTTTCTGTCTGACCCCCACAGAGGTTTTCCACCAAGTCGGACGTCTGGAGTTATGGGATCCTACTCTGGGAGATCTACTCCTTTGGGCGCGTGCCTTACCCTAGAATTGTAAGTACCTGAACACCAGATTTCTGTGGCTCACCAAGGACAGCGGTGCACCAGCAGATGGCAGGCTTCATTGCTAGGACCATTTCAGTTTTTTTTTTTTTTTTTTTTTTTTAAATTATTTATTTACTTTTGCACAGGATTTAATGAAATGTCTTGACCTGAAAATAATTAGATTAATACCATTAGACAGCTGGAGCAGGTGATGAGAATAATATGTGTCATAAATGATGAATTTAATTATGTCTGCATGCTTCACTACTTGCTCCATATTGTATTTGTTGACTGGGATGAGTCACATTATCAGTTGCGTCAGCTGTATATTGACCAACTCTGTCGTATGTTCCTTCTCTCAGCCGCTGAAGGAGGTGGTGCCCCGGGTAGAGAAGGGATACAAGATGGACGCCCCAGACGGCTGCCCGCCCGTGGTGTACGACCTGATGAAGCAGTGCTGGACCCTGGACTCGGTGGTGCGGCCTTCCTTCCGTATGTTGAGGGAGAAGCTGCAGCATATCAGAGCCAAGGAGCTGTACCTGTGAAGAGGAGGCTCACGGAGGAGGGGGAGGGCGAGGAGGGGAGAGGAGGGGGGCGAGACACAGCCCAGCACGGCTGTAAAGTGGGAGGAGGAGGAGGAGGAGGAGGAGGAGGAGAGGGACCACAGCACCTTCCTCCTTCCTGCCCAGCCTGTTGCCTGTGGGACTGCCATACGTCGCCCCTCCCCCGACCTCAGACGTCCACCAGCCGCCCTCTGCTTCCATACAAGGACTGTTTTCCTGTTTGTGTTGTAAAGCTTTTGCCAGACAGTTTCCTCTTCTCTCAACGGGCCGCTGCTCTTTCCTCCTTCTAAACCTGCCGCTGCTCACCTTCTCTCTGTCTCTCTCTTTGTCTCGGTCCAAGTTCTTCTTCCACCTTAATGATCCCCTTTTTTCCTTTTCTTATTATTTTTCCCTCCCCTCCTCCTCTCCTGAACATGGCATTAACTAGAGGGGAGGCTGGCCTTTTCCTCCACGTTTGTCAGGTGCTCTCTTTTCTTCTTCCCCCCACGTCTCTCCATCATTCCTGGATCTTTGTAAGACCGAGTGGCTCTGCATGAATTCGACCCAGCTCTCTCTTGTCATTCCATCCTTCCTTCTCTCCCTCCCCTCCCCTCCCTCCCCTCCCTCCTTCTCGGCGTGGTGTCAGGTGTGGGGCCTTCGCTCTGTGCCAAAGTGCCTCCAGTCTACAGAGCTCCAGACTTCCCTCCAGCACTTCTTTCAATTGGACTGTTGTGATTTGATTTTTTTAATTGCTTTTTTTAAGGAATCTTTTTTTATCGCTTTCTTTTTTCTTTTCTTTTCTTTTTTTTTTTTTCAGGGAGGTTTTCAAACCGTTTTTTTTTTTTTTTTTTTTTTTTATTAGTGCTGTCTCCCCCCATCTCCACCATCACCCCATCAGACTATTTTTGTTTTTGTTTCAAGTGTCCATAAAGAAGAGCATAAACAGGAAGAGAGAGGATTTTTTTTTGGGGGGGGGGGGCAGTATCGTGTTCATCCTCCAACCAATACGGCCCGGAGAAGAGGTGGAGGATCGGGGCGGGACATGAACAGGAGAAGGGGGAGAAGCAGTTCACAAACATGGTTGATTCATCATATGTGGGCTTGTTTTTATATCAAAATATATTTAAAGGATTAAAAAAAAACAAAAAAAAGGAGAAAAAAACTGACCGGTGCGGAGAAATTAAAAAAGAGGAGGACTTTCAGGAGCCAGGCGTCTCTTGGCGTTAGGAATGTTCAGTGTCTCTGTGAACGCTGGGGTCCGGGTGGTGCATGCTGTGTGTGAGAGGCCTTGGGTTCAACTGTCAGTGCTTTCAATGTTCATTGTTTTATTATGCTATCATGATTATGAATAAATCATTCCATCTGAACAGAGTGGGAACGTCAGCATTATTTTTAGAGCACGTGTGTGAGTGTGTCTTCTTGTTTTTCTGCATTCGTGGGGTCCCAACAGTGTTGTGGGGACCAAAATGCTGGACCCCCTACAGCTACGTAATGTCCCCATAAGTGATAAAAACAAAGGCCTCAGTCAGATCAAATGAAGAGTGCCAAGCAGTGTGAGAGCACAGAACTGATACCACTTTTCCACCAACGTTAGCAGGTCAACACGGGTCTTTTAAACACGGGTCACTCCGCTAATAATGACCTGTTGACCCCATTCCCACTTCCCGCAGGCAAGACAGCCAGTGTGTGATTTTTATCGGATAAATTTATGCAGATAAATTATTTTGAGCGTCACAACCTCCAAGACGTGACTCGTTTCACTCTTATAATTTGAACCATTCGGTCCAGTAACATTCAAAAAGCCTAGACGAGCTGCATGATTAGGTTATTTTATCCCCCTTTAAATTAGCCCCAGAACATTGTTTATATTTGGCGGACCCTGCCACATTCCTAGCTATTTTTAGATATTCATATTTGTCATTTTGGCCCTTAAAACCCAACGTACCTGCAGTCTGAACACACTGCCTTCAACATAATGCCTGTCTGAATAAGACCTCTGGATAAGGAACGTGGTCATTCAAGCACTTCATGCTTGTGTGTTGACATTAAAATTTATTTTTTCACATCCTCTTGGGTCCATAGTGGAAAAGTCCCTTTGCTCAAGGAAACTTTGGTAGTAACATCAACAGCTCAAAAAAGCTTTGTAGTCTCCAATACAGACAAGATGTATATAGAGAAATCACTTCTCTTAGATACACTTCATCTGTTTTTTAGATGCTGTTGTGTTCATACTTCTCATTCTCTTCTGAATCATCACGACAGCTGGTTTCTCAACAGGTTTGCTGACTACCGTTTAGCTTCCTTGAACGAAGCAACCTAAAAAAAAAAAATTTAGAAAATAGAGAAAATGGTTCTTTTGATTTAACTTCAGCTCCGTGTGAGCAGCCTGCGGCGAGGATCACGAGACAAAACGTCTGTGAGAACGATGAAAGAGTCGCGTCTTGCGTCTGTGTCTCAAATCTCTTCACAGATGAGCAGCTATAAATAATCCTCCTGTGATCCTCTTTTGATAGCATGAGCGCTATGAACAGGTGGTTAAGTGTCAGCAGAACCTTATAGGTGTGAAGGAGAGTTGGTGTTCCGTCAGCTGAGCGTTTAGCGAGAAGCTGGGTTAATTGGCGAGCGCCCACTCTCCCTCCAGAGCGGCGACGTGAAGGCCCGGGACGAGACCAGTAATCTTCTCGTCGGCGTCTTGTGTTTCCAACTCTTCTAACTCATCGTTGTGACTTTGACCAAACCCTGCGTCATCTTCTGCAGCACAAACACTCGTCTGGGGCGTATTTTCATGTGTTTCCCATGAATTTTAATGACAGTGACCGAGGCGGGAACAATGGGCCGGTTACATAAGAAAAGCAGTTTAGTGCTCATGGCCAAGAATGTGCTGCTGTCAGGGCCCATCACGCCAGCTCCCATTTACCATCCTGCCACGGCCGCACGAGATGGGCCTGCTGCAGACGTCCCCTCCCTCCCTCGTCGCCCCCGCTCGGTTCTGCTCGTTAGCAGATTGGGAGAAAGTTTTTTGTTTTTTTTGGGTGTCGCCTGACTGCCAGAAGTCGCCACCGGGAGGCATCACACAATCTGAGATCCCGAGGGAGCGGGAAAGGAGCAACACTGAGCTTCAAACTCAGATCCAAACAGCATTTTGGGAAGAAGTTACTGAAGATGACAGAGATTTGATACAGAGGCATGCAGGGGTCAAAGGTCAAGGGCAGCTGCATCCTTTATCGACGATCATTTGGAGTTTTATCAACGCTGGACGCAGCAGCCGCCATCGAGACGCCATGTTGTGATTCTCGCTCGCCTCCAGGCCATCTGCCTCCACGCCACCATCCTACCCTCAGTGTTTTTACTGTCTTATTTTTTTCGTACATTAAACCCTTTTTAATTTAATGTAATAAGATAAATTATATAAATATAATTTTTAAAAATGTAAAGCCCAACTGGAGGTATCACCATGATTGCGAGCTCGTGATGACAGGAGGGAGAGTTAAAGCGCAGCTCCGGCGTCTGGATGCTTCAGTCTTCCATTCACACTTAAGTAATCCTGACAACCGCACAGCTCGGCGTTCTTAGCGCGCACCAGCAGGAGGATTGATGTGTTAATCTGCTTTCGATAAGTTATGGATCTGAGCTACCGACTGCAGCCAGGCAGGCGTACTCTACTACAGCAACAAATTAGCCCCTGAATTAATCTGATTACGCCAGCGCACTGTTTATTTATTTATTTCTCCTGCAGGAGTCAGAGGTGGATGCTGAGGGCTGCACATGTTTTTGTGGACTTGGCATGTGTATTGTCCTCCCGCGTGTCAAGCTGGACCCGACAGATTTACACGCGTGACAGATTGAGGGTGAGGTGGGCTTCATGTGCTGTTGCCGGGCGACGTGAATCACTGGGAAGACACACGATCTGCTTCCCCTCCCCCCCCCAGATCACTGTGGTTCTTGCCTTGTATTTGCACAGATGGACCAGCTCCATCTGTAAATAACCACCAGAACCAGCGAGCAACACTGGTGCACCTCAGACTGAAGGAAGTCATCACGACACTTTCACAGGTTTATCAAGCTTTTTAACACCAATATGCGAATCCATTAAACCGCTGCATGTTTTCACACCATCGCTGAATAAAAAACACTTGAATTTTGATTTCTGAAGGCAGCACGATAATAATTATAAGTTTGATTCTCCTGGAACGTATAACAAAAAAATAACATTTAATCTTTTGACCCTGATGGAAAGAAGGGACAAATGGAAAAGTTTGACATTACAGGAAATCCACTTATCGCGTTCCTGAGGAGAATAAGTTGTTGGCTAAAAATTAAGCTAGAATCTGAAAGAGGTTAGTGTAGCTTAGCATAAAGACTGGAAGCAGGGGGAAAAAGCTAGCCTGGATCTGTCGACACCTACTAACATCCCTGAAGGTCAGTAATCCTCACGTCATGTCTAGTATATTTCATCCACAGATAAAGAGATCTTCATTTATTTCTTGCAGTGAGTTTTAAAGAATGAAAATAACAAAATAAAAGCACCCTGCAACAGTGTTTTTACATTTACATCTCGCCCAACGACACTTTGATACCACTTTTGTCACCCATCCTCCGTTTGTGAGCCTCTTGATGGTGACTGACAGAATCATTTTTAAAGATTTCTTTATGCTTTGAAGGCCTTTAAAATCTTTCCAGGATGTCTAAAGAAATATTCTGAGCATTTCCTTTTTCATTTCTCTGTCTGATGAGGACCACAGGCTGTATGGTGCCAGACGCAGACTGTGATAACTAAAAGGGGAAAGTGGTGTGAACATTTTTATCACATATTTGGAGAAATATGGAAGAATTTGTTTTTCGCTCTTTGCTCTTCATCCTTTTATGCTAAGCTATCCTGCTGCTAGCTTTAGCTACATATGTACCCTACACACATGTGGGACCAGTATCGATCTAAGTGTTTTGCCCCCAAAATGGTGAACTGTTCCTTTAAAAACGGGTCAAAGATTGAGGGGATTGCAGGGGACAAAGTCTAAATACTGCTGTATCACTGACACTGAGGGTTTGTTTGTACAGCTCCAGCTGCGACTGACTGACTGACTGACTAAGTGTCGGACTTCTCCTCCATTTCCAGCCCGTTCGGGTGACACGGAGCGGGCGTCAGGCTGACAGGAGATGAAGGGAATGATATTGACATTATCAGGCCAACCCGCGGCTGGCTGTGTCAAATGTGCACACGGGGCTCAGAGACAGAGATCCTCCTCACATGGACGCATCGCTCGATGGCATCACATGCCTCCTTTCTGTCGGGGCTCCGCCACTTTGCTGAACACACCCCCCCCCAAAATACACTGCTTCCTGAGACAATTAGCTTCTATTTTAGGGGACAGTCAGACAGACAGGGATGTTAGCCTTTCAGACATGGGTGCCACTTTTTCTGTCCTTGTGTCAGGCGCTGCTTCCAGGCCGTTGTGCTGTGTCATGGCACTTTTTACTGGTGTTACTGTCTGAATCACTCCCCCCCCCCCCCACTGGTCATAAATATGGAGTTTTTATTCGACTGCGTGCTCTGATTACTCTGATGCATACGTACATCGGTCGTGTCGTGTAAGTGTCGACGTCTCTCGTCTCACATCTGGAAGTTCAGATTTTCAGCGTGTTTTTCATGACTGACTGCAGGAGGCGCGACCTTGTGAACAAAAGCCGCTCATCAGCGCAGAGTCGATCCAAAGACTTCAAGACAAGAAAGGGAAGCGCGACCTCGGACGTCACGGAGCGGCGTGCGTCACCGAGACATCTGCTACTGAGCAAACACATCTTTGAAGGAGATGCAGGCTCATTCAGACATTATGTTCCACATTTATTAAACACTGATGCACACACTTTGAAATAACCCCCCTAATGAGGATTAGTTCACATTTTGTCCACGTGTAGAGTGAAACAGTTCTTCTTCAAATGAACCACAAGAGAAATCACTTCCACGACGTCGTCTCTGTGACGGATGTTGGCCAGAATCCACAAACACGACATGTGTAATATGTGGAGTTCATCCACATCAATATGAGGCGTCAGACGTCTTCACTGTCGTCCAGAATGATCTTATCATGACTCGGTTCCCTGTGGAGCAACAGCTGAGGCAGAAAAAGACAATATTTCCAAGACGTGCACTTAGTTTGTCTGCCTCGAATTTAAGAAGCACTATTTTAATCTGAGGACAAAGATCTTCATCGACTGATTCTTTATGTCTAAACAAACTGAATAATCAAACTTGTGTCTTTGTTTTGGGGCTGAGTTTCCAGAATCCCTCTGGACTGATTGCAGGTGATTCAGATCACCTGTGTGCAGGTGAGAAGACTGACTGAGCGTTTCCCTCCAATAGGGGAGTGACGACGCCCTTTTAGTGAAGGCTTAAAAGAGGTGAAGTACGACACTCAGCAGACTTCATCCCCTTAGTTTGTCTCTTCAGGCCCTGTTGTGATTTCTTGACACGTTCTGCTGAGGAAACAGTTTATTCTTGAACCACTTTAGACCAGATACACCTTCAGTTTATTTCCCTGGGGCTTGTAGGAGCACATTTCAGTTTGATTATCCCTGAAGAGGTATTTGTTTACTGCCACCTTTCTAGCTTCAAACAGCGTTCTGGGGACCTTATTTTCTGTTGTGATTTTGTATTGCAGTGGAATTGTTTCGGGGGGCGCCACCTCTGAAGAGGAAGACCGAAATCAAACCAGTAGTTTCAGTCAAATATCTAAACGTGTGACTTCTGGATTAAGAAATACACAGAACCGCGACTGGGTCTGAATGAAAATATGTATTAACTGTGTAAATGTTTCAGGCAGCGCTTCAAACAGGACACAGAAGTCTTTCCCCCCCACAGGCCCACCCGAGCCCGACCCCACACCAGAACCTCCCTCTGTGGGGGGTTTGATGACATGTCGGCTGGCTGGTCACACGTACACCAACAGGCCGTCCTCTGACATGATGGCTGCATGTAGCAAATCCATCCCTCCAGACCTGCTGTTTCTGTAACTTAATCATGATTCCTCGTCCAGGTATCTGAACACCTTCTAGCTCCAGGTCTAATGCAGCACAGCTCAGATAAGGGATCTCAAGGACATTTGCACCTGTAACTTTGAAATTACAGGAGCCTTGCCAAGCTTAGCTTGGGTGAAATGCTGCTCAAAGAGGCTTGAGGTGACCTGAGAACTCGTGTCTAACAGTCCAGCTCCTTCAGCAGTTGGTACAGGCATCATATTCACTGTTTTAAACACCACACTGCTCTCTGTCCCCCGACAACGGCAATAATGCGACCGGGCAAGTTATGTTAAAAATGGGGCCTTAAAATGACAAAGATTAAAATTAAGATAAAAATATGAAAAGGTTCTTTTTGTTGGGGGAGAGCAGTTAAAAACCAGTGGCGCTTAAAATAGTGAATACAACCAGATGAAGGAGTAAAAATATTTATTTTTAAGAGCAGGTTAAACAATTAAAACATATATACTAATATAATGAGGCAACACTGGAGCAGGAAGTTAAAACAGTCCACGTGTCTCTGCTGGCGTCCAGCTTCTGTTAGTCCGGCTCTTTTCCTCAGGCAGATCCTGAAGATGTTGGGGGAACTTGAACAGAGACCCAAGTGCAGGACACAGAGCAGTAAATGTGTTTTTATATAACGTTAAAACGCATCAAATACTACAAACACAACAAATCCAAAGTAAAAGCGTGCTTAACAGTAAAATCAGGTTTAAATTGATGATTGTTGCCGTGGTTTTTTACTTGGCTTTTACATATTCTACAGACAGCGAGCGACTTAATTAGAACATCTCCGTCTTTGCAAAAAGTGAGAAAAAGTGTCTGAGATTCGCGCTGCTGCCGATGACGTCACAGACAGGCAGACTGAATCGAGTAACGTTTAACAAATCGTCATCGCTGACACCTAAAACTACAGCAAGGAATTTTCTGTTTTTTGCTCTGGTGACCTCTTTGGGCAAAAGACAACACGTGAAACAAGGTGAACTTTATTTTAGTGTTAACGTAGCACCAGACTTTCCTCAGGCTGTGGATGAAACTGACAGACGAGGAGCAGTGAACTGTGTTCAGACTGACATCACCATGTTAGCAGGTGTCAGAATATTTAAGTTGAGTCATTGTTTCAAAAAAGACTGTTTGGAAAAGGTTCAGCGAGTTGTGAGTGAGGCGAGTTGTACATTATGAGCCTCCTCACACTCCTGACAGCCATATTAACAGAAGTGAACAGCAGCAGCCTGAATTAACGACGTCTGAGGCTGAATCTGCTTCTCGAGTCTGGAAAGTGTCCCGCTGCTGATGGAAGCCGGAGCTGTGAGACGCAGAGTGTTTCTGGAAGCTCAGCGCTGGAGATACACGACGCGTTAGACGGTGGATCTGCCGGATGAAAGCGCTGCAGTGACGCGATGACGGAGCTAATGTGAACCAGTGTGAGTGCCGTCTATCAGCCCACCCTCATTGTGCCTCACTGCGAGGGTCGGTGATGGCGAACAGACAGAGGGTGACTGGAGAGGCAGGATAACAAACCACAACAAAGCCCGGCGTCGTCTGCTGAGCTGCACGTAAACAGTTCCCGCTGCTGTGATGTAACAGCGGCCTGCTTCTGAACCTCCTCTTTAAATAACCCAATAGTTGCCCTGCAGTGTTGGCTGACATGTTCATTTGACTTTGTGAAATATCAAGGTTCCCCGAGTCGCAGAGAACATGTTTTCTGCACCGCTTGTCAGCATGAATTTGCATTTTGCGCCTGACATTTCACCTCCCTCTGCCCCGGGCCCCGGGCCTGCTGGTTGCCAGCGGGGGGGAACCGTGCCAACACGGATCCCAGTAAGGAGATGGTGACGGGCCCTGCGGCCCTTGGGAGCCACCATCATGATACCACGCCGCTCCACGTAGCAACTTTCTTACCTAAATCATCCTCCCGACTGTCTTAAAAATGCAGACAGTGGAAACACACGATGAATATCTCAGCAGCACCGAAGGAAAAAAACATAAAACCACAAAAGATAAACACATAAAGCTGTAGGGAAGGTTTGTTTATTAAAGACATAATATGAAACATTTCTGCATTAAATCATCAAAAAAACCTACAATTTTGTTGAGTTAAGCATTTAAATGATCCCAAATGTTTCCAATAATGTTTAAATCAAGAGAATTTAACTCAACAAGGAAGTGAAGAAAGCTTCGACACATTACAGCGCAGGTCAGTTCAGCTCCAGATCAGAAACACTTGGTGGAAAAAACAGCTTGGACCAGCAACAAAACGCAAAATATATGCTGTTTTTTTTCCCAGCAGGATAGTGGAAGCTAACGGCTAATGGAAGCTTGAGTGTGACATGTGAGGAAAATGGCCGCCATGTGAATATTTGCTGTGTCTCAGTTCAGGGTCTGCATCCTTCGAAGGAGCATTTGAAGGCCAGTTATGTCACAACGCTGCGTGAAGGTTGTCCCGATCCGAAGGCTCCTCCAGATGCTCCTTCTTCTCCCTGTTTCTGGAGGACGCACCGCTACGATCCTTCGTGGCCTCACATATCCCAAGATTCTTTGTGCTCCCGAAGAAGAAGAAAGAAAGAGAGAAAATGGCGTCATCGCGTGGCGTAGATCGTCACAGAAATCGTCACGTAAGGGTAAAACATCTGGTGACGCAACCAGGAAATGCTCCAGAGATGGCTGACGAGGTTAACAAGGTCTCTGAAGGACTCGCCTTCACAGACCACAAAGGCCGAGTCCTTCAGAGGAGGCCGACCCTGAACTGAGACTCAGCAACAGTCTGTTGTCCCTCATATCCTTCTGAAAGCAGCGTTTCATCTCCCCCTGAGCATGACGTCATGAAGAAAATGTCCTCCTCGTGGTCCACTGGTGAACACGAACAGGCTGCGGGCTATAAATACTGATGTCACCTCACAGGACTTCTGGGTTTTGAAGTTCTGAGGGTTTTTCAGGGACGTCTCGCTGCCGTGTGGAGACGCTGGTGTGCAAAGTTTGTTGGTTACAGCCTGAAAGACTCTCCCCTCCTGACAGGTTCTGGCAGATGATGCGAGGTTTGATGAATCCTCGCCGCATGAGTCACAGCAACAGTCTGACACTGAAGGCTCGTCATGCTCGCTGTTATTCAGAAGTAGGAGTTTGTTTTTGCTTTTTATAGCTCAGCGGCAGGCTGCCTGAGCCGACGACATCCTCGTGTACCATTCAAATATAACAGAGAGCTAAACAGTGAGAACACACACAGGAAACTAGCAGAAAACTTACCTGCAGGTTTGTTTGCATGCACAATATAATGGCAGCGAACACGTGAGAATCCACTGCAGCCACAAACGCTCTCCACGCTGACGTGCACGCTGTGACAGTTTCGGAGACATAACGATAAACAGAAGACGAGAACACGTCTGAACATTTCCCGTCTCAGAAACCAAAAACTAATGTTCTGTCTTTCCACCCTCACAAATGACCCGGCCTTTGTTTTTTTTTCAGAGACTTGGCGAGCGTCCACAGACGACAGACTATAAACTGTTGTGACACATGAGGAGCCGCAGCCGACCGTGAGTAATGTCAAGGTTCACCAAATGCCTCGGAGGCCGCAAATAAAACCGTGCAGTCGAAGGCTCGTCGCAACTGTAACGTTCACAGCTACATTCCTGGATTATTTTGGGACGGGGTTTCTAATTCTTAACGACGGCATCTGGGGTCAGAGAGCACATCCCTCCTGCAGCGACACTTATTAAAATAATTACGGGATTATAATCTGGAGGCTGACACAAGCAAAAAACCTTCCATGAGAACGATATGAGGAGGAATCATTCTGAATTTATAACTTGTTAACTTTGGCACCAGGCTTGATTTTCCCTTGTTCGAGACGGGAAAAACAACATTTTAAAGATGCAACCACTTGTTCTCTGAGCACCCAGAGCCCCCCTCACTGTCGCCCACCCAGTGGCCTGCACACCCGAAGGAGGGGAGGACCACACACACCGTCTGAGCTTTACTCCTGCAGCCTGGCACGAGGAGGAGGAGGAGGAGGAGGAGGAGGAGGAGGAGAGACACAGATGAGGGCTGAAAGCCTGCTCAGGGTTGTTCGCCAGACTCCTCGTAGAAAGAAACACAGGAGCTAATGAATGCAGCCAGAAGTCAGAGGCAGCTGCTCAGACTACCTCACCGACGCCGCTCTGAAGAAGAAAAGGGGGGAAAAGTACGACAAACGAACGGGGATTTGTCTCTGACGTTACAGGGAGAGCTTTATTCCACACACACATGCAGGGAAACATCTCTGAATAGTGTGTGTGTGTGTGTGTGTGTGTGTGAGTGATGTAACAGCCTCTCCACCGTGGGCAGGAATGACTCTGAGCCGCTCCGAGCACATTCACATTAATTAAGTTGATGCATCGTGGCAACTCACATGTGAACAGACATGTATAATCACATAGCCGCAGCAAAGCAAGCTGTTAGCGAGCGCACATCTCCCTCCGCCATCGCCAAACAGAAGGCGGTGTGTGTGTGTGTGTGTGTGTGTGTGTGTACAGTAGCTCTTTATGTGGAGGGGGTCTGTATGTTCTGTAGGTCTAACGTGACGAGCTGCACTCACGGCAGAGCTTGACCCCTTTCACTTTGTCCCTTTTGTGTTCTCAGTTTAATGGATCAGTGCCTCGGTGGCGTGTAACGGTCGATGGCGTCCCGTGCTGCAGGATCTCTCGGCCCTTCGACGTTTTTCGCCGCGTTAACAGAGAGGACGCTTTGTGTGGAAGCTGAGATAAAGTGATCGTTCGGGAGCGGCGATTTAAAATCATGTTGTTGATGTCCGCAGAACGCCGCCACTGCCTTTTGTGTAGGTGTTGCGTCACTGCATGATTACGGCTCACCTCTTCGCTCTGTGAAATATAATGATTATGAAAACCAACTGTAATTATTGTGCAGCTTTCTGAGCGTCTTCTCTTCAAATCCATCCCCAAAAAACAGAGTTTAAAGACCTCACTGCTCAACATGTGGACGCTCTCCTCGCTCGGCTCAGCTGTTATTTTTGGCACAAATGATATCTGTTCATGAGAAAGAAAGAAAGAATAACCAGAAAATGTTCCTGTACATGTGTGCTGTGTGTGCGTATCCATGTTTCTGAATTAAGGTCAGCTACAGACTTTTCCACCGCTCCTCTCTGGGGTAAAGTGCATTTCCCCTCCAGCTCCAGTCTGCAGTCAACACAGCAGACAAACACCTGACGATGGAGGCTCGTTGCTGCAGTCAGGTTGATCAACAGGAGTGAAGATGTATTGACTTTTTAATCCCTGAAGGAAAAAAGTATTTTGAGTTTTCCTCCGTCAGAGAGCAACTCGTTTATTCCTCCAGGAGGTCCGGCTTTGCACCCAAAATGACATATTGTGCATTTTTTTTACACTGGTAGATTAATTTATGGGCTGCAGTTTTCTACTCCGAACTGCTTGTTGCTTCCTACATCAGTGTAACTCCAGACTGCAGACAGAACGTCTCTCTGCTCGTCAGGATCAGCTGCTCAGACTGTCAGATATTTACAGGTGACTGCTGTATTCAAGACAAAGACAAACACACTTGTGAAGTTCTCCGGTCCACTCGACACTTTGTTGTGTCTTCAGCTGGCGAAAACACTCATCAGAATTTCACCTGACCATCGATTTTATAAAAAAAAAGGACACATACCTTTTCAAAGACTCCGTTCACGTCCCACGAACGAGTTTCTACCTGCTGAGATAACCTGGGTGCTCAACCCTGATATAAGCGTGAGACTTTCCTCCGACAGAGAGCAACGATCCAGCTCAACCGAACATCTGGTGGACGGCTGACAGTGGGAGTAAACACAGCGAGCAGTTAAATCACCTGGACAAAAGCAGATCAGCAGGTCCGACTGACTCTCAGGACTCAGTCCGACTCATCTGTGGTCTGAAGGAGACCAACTACATCTATAACTCCAATCTGTTCTGGAGATCTTCACAGGGCTTGACGGCCTCGACTCAAGCAGACCTAAAGTTTGAGTACTGATGAAAAACTGAAGAGAAATGAAAGTGATTTCCAGGCCTAAGATGGCGTACCCTGCCACACGGCAGCCTCAGAGACACAACATCACAGGACTCGGTGTCACATCTCACCACTTGTTGCCACTGAATTCACCCTCCAGTCGCTGCTGCTGCTGAAACGGCAACCAGATAATGAAGACGACAAAAGGATTTGATCAAACGTTCAGCGGTGTAGCGCTGAAGACGCCAGTGAATCATTCATTCAGACTCCCTCTTCTTCCACCTCCACCCACACTCGCGTCTCAGTCAATGATCTCGTAGACAATTTCAGTTCTAAAATTACAAACGTTATTGATGCCAGTTCCCCACCACGAAGGTGAGGCCGTCTCTCGTAAGAATCTTTTTTTTATTTTTTATTTTTTGAAAAGCACCAAGAAGAAAAAAAGCCACGCTGGTAAATATTAATAAAGCGAGATGAAGGCGGCCAAAAACAACTCTCCAGGTGTCTCATGACTTCTGTGAAGAGAGATTACATTTTATCATTTTCAAATGAGAATGGCGAGGCAGTCCTTCTCTGACATCATCTCCGAAACAAAGATAATTAAGTTGAGTTATTTGATGCTGATGAAGCCTCCTGTGTCGCTCGCTCCTCAAGTTTTCTCTTACTGACAAAATCCAGTTTCCATCCATGTTTCTGCACCTGTAAAGGTCTTCAATGACCTCCGCTTAAATACGGACGGTGAAGAAGTTTCAGTTTTTGGTATTATTTTATCTCAGTGTTTCATTCGACACAGTCAACCACAACAGAGACCAGAAAACTGTGTTGGACTTTATGGCACTTTTTGATTGGTGATTCCACTTCTGAGCATCCAAACACTGATGTGGAGTTCCCCAAAGCTCGATGCTCGGACCTCTTCTGTTCAACGTCTACATGCTGCCACTAACTCCTACAGTAACAACGCAGGCGACATTTCTTTCATTTTTACATATTTCTCACATAAAGAAACATGACAGTTATGTTACAGAAGGAAAAAAAGAAAATTTTCACTTGTAAACATTTTTTTTTTGTGCTCCCCTCAACACATGAAAAGAAAAAATGTTCACTCAGCTTGACACACTGACACAATGTCACTGAAAAAAAAACATTTTGAATTTAAAAAATGGAGCATCGGTGCTTCTGTAATTTTAGGCCTGTAACTAATGATTGTTCTTAAATAATCTGCAGATTATTTGGTAATATTTCAGTCTATGAACTGGCAGATTGTGCTGAAAAAGCAGCTGAACACAAATTGACGTTGTCATATTGTTTATTTTCATCAACCGACCGTCAAAAACCTCCAAATATTTAATCTTCTCATTGGAAATATAATGTTTATCTTGAAAAAATTGCAATTGCAGATTAACTTTTTATCAGTCCAGTAATCAATGAATCACCTGTCTGTTCATCTGATCAGTGCCGCTCCTCATGCACTGGCTGATGGTTGGTGGTTTGAACTGGCTGCCGTCTGACGTCCTGTTCAGCTGATGGCGGTGACCTCAGTGCGCTGATCCACTTTATGTAAGAATTACATTTAACCTTTGTTGTTCATGCAGCCTGAGGCCACTTTTACATCTCTGCCTTCTCGTTGTTGCAGCAGATTATTCCTGCCACAGCGGTGATGACGTTCGGCTCACGTGAGTCCAGAGTTTGTTCCCGCTCGGGTGGCCACATTAATGAATCACTATCATGTTATCACATCGTTTCACTGGATACTGAAACCCTGTGATCAGATCATATAATTGAAATCCGACCAAGGTGACTTAATGCAGGATTTGTGCCTTCGCTGTCATCAGCGGGTGTGTTCATCCTGCTCTGTGCTGCAACATTTCCCTTCTCCGCTGAGACTTGGCTTCAAAGACTCGCCTGCTGCCTCGGTCCAAGCTGGATTACTCATCAGCGCCGGCACACAGACGTAGGCGGCGACGTTGTGCATGACTCACGTGGCTCCAAAAGACGTCGGTTTTAACTCTGCACTCACTAAAAGAGATGATCAGTCGTGGCCACGCTGAAAGAAACCCAGCCCAGGTGACGCTCTTTACCTGCGCTCAGGGGGCAAACAGTCGGCGTGAACATCTAAAGCCCTGCAAACCTGCAGCACTGTTTGACCCTCGGTCAGATTTATCGATGAGCATTCTTGCTGGGAACCACATATTGATCCACATGAACCGGGAGCTGCCTGCTTCAACCACTTAGCGTCTCAACGTCTAGTTAGCAGCACGACTGGAGACTCCAGGTCGAAGGATTTGAAATGTTTGTCATTTATGTTCTTTCTCCAGCTTTTTCCAAGGAAGTCGAGGGATTTAAACCAGCAGCCCACCTGTGAACAGTTTTCATAGACTCCCTGGAAATATTAATCCCAAACAACTGATTGCTTTTATTCGCTATTGACTTCTCTCTAGTGTGTATCTAGAGGCCAAATCACTCGTGGTGCGTTACTAGAAACCAGAAATGTAATCGTAAGAAACTGTTGCATGTTCTTACTTCAGCTGTCAAACTGGGTCGTCCTTTTGAAATAAGAACAGTTTGTGTCCTGGTGGGAGATTAAGAGGAGAGAGGAGGAGATGTTCAGCTTCAGACAGAAAAAGAGTTGAGAGAGAGAGAAAGAATTGCACGAGAGGAAAGAAAGAGAGAGAGAGAGAGAGAGAACGTCCATCATTTCAGAGCCGATGTGACGAGATCGACTGTGAAAGAGCCGCTGTCAGTCACATTACAAACAGCAGCTCAGCGGCAGACGTGCTCCTGAGTCTGTTTTTTATCCCTTTAGCACACAAAGATTTACAGTTTTATGAATATTAACAATGAAAACATGACATTCTTCTGGCACAGATACAACAGGACGTTCAATGAATGTGAATTAAGCTTGAAAGTATCCAATCTCGAGACTGAGACGGATCTTTAAAGGAGCAGTATGTCAGAATATGTCAGTTTTGACATCGTGACATCTACGTATTGTGTTGCAGAGATATTTACTGACGTTAGCGTGCTAAACCAGCTAGCCCCGGCCCATCCTGGTCCAAAGCTCCTGTGATAGCGATGTAGACACTGAAACTCCCGTCGACCCAGAGCTCCCAGTCCAAAACCACTACATGCACGGCTAACTGGGCTCTGTAGCTGTTTTCATATTTTGGTGATAAGTTTAGCAAATTTTTCATTCTTTTCCACTAAAATTGCTCCATGTGATTTATTTCCCTTGTTATATCATGTTCACCTTGACTTTCTCTGCGGCTGAACTGAGCCAAAGTCAGTTTTCTTGTCTTGGTGTTTATATAACTGCCTTGTTTCCTCTGATGCGTCAGCCAGGTGTGTAGTGTTGGACTGTGACAGATCGCGTTGGTTAGCGGGGACAAGCCGTGTCGGACACCCTTTCCTGGCTCGGAGGGAAACGTCTACGTGGCCTACGTGCAGCTGCCCGAGTCACGTGGCGAGGAGGCCGTCGCCTCGGCTAACGTCTTTGGGCAGCTTGTCACATAAATCCCACATCCTGTCCAGCCTCCGGAAGTTTGATGGCTCCGGCATTCAGCCCTGACTCCTCAGACGTCAACGGCCTACTTGGGGAGCTCACCTTACCTTCACCTTCAGCCGTGACGCGTGCGGAGACGCTCTGATTGAGCCGCAGTTAATTGAATCCGGTGAGCAAAGGTCTGACACTGGGGAGGATGGAGGGGGAGGAGAGCGAGCGCTCCAGCAGGGATGAAGATGATGAGTTTGCCTTGGGGTGAGGGCTTGATTCAGTAGAGCATATGAGCCATTTTCAGTGGGTTTCATCAGCGCCGGCTTCATGTTGTTTGGGTCGGGTAGAGGATGCGTGAGGTCGGGCAGAGACATTTACCGATACACAGGATCTTATGTAACGACTCCTCGTGCTGTGGTGGGCGAGTAGCTGCGGAGAAACCTGGCTTGAACTTTACAGAAGAGTTTGTCACGTTTTAAAGAGTCGTCTCAACCAAATTACAGAAAAACTGACTTTCTTAACTACCTCAACAAGTGTGCTTTTGATTTTATTGGTCCAGGTTTAAAGGTATAGTTAAAGAGATTTCTGAGTTTTGTACCACGTTTGGCTCTTTGCGACCCGGGGCCTGATGCTAGTCAGCTAACAGGGACGCTAACGTTAGCTGCATGATCAAACAAGCAAGCGTTTACAGATACAACTAAGCATTTATTTATGTTGCAACTTTACCTGCTTCAGGTCCAAATTTCTATTTTTTGTGGTGACTTTCATGTGCACAGAAACTGCTGGGTTAGAGTTCAGAAAACATCATGTTCTGGCTTAAAAATACCTGTTTTGTTCGCCACAAGCGAGACTGGAGACGTCCTGACTTCCCACAAAATTATCAGGTTTTTCACAACATAAACGAGGCTGGAAGTCGTCCCAAAGTCACACTTAAAAATGTTTAAACACCATCTCCAACTTCTCCACCTGCAGATACACTATATTACCAAAAGTATTCGCTCACCTGCCTTTACTCATTCTATGAACTGAAGTGCCATCCCATTCCTAACTCATAGAATTCAATATGATGTCGGTCCACCTTTTGCAGCTATTACAGCTTCAACTCTTCTGGGAAGACTGTCCACAAGGTTGAGGAGAGTGTTTATAGGAATTTTTGACCATTCTTCCAAAAGCGCATTGGTGAGGTCACACACTGATGTTGGTCGAGAAGGCCTGGCTCTCAGTCTCCGCTCTAATTCATCCCAAAGGTGTTCTATCGGGTTCAGGTCAGGACTCTGTGCAGGCCAGTCAAGTTCATCCACACCAGACTCTGTCATCCACGTCTTCATGGACCTTGCTTTGTGCACTGGTGCACAGTCATGTTGGAAGAGGAAGGGGCCCGCTCCAAACTGTTCCCACAAGGTTGGGAGCATGGAATTGTCCAAAATGTTTTGGTATCCTGAAGCATTCAATGTTCCTTTCACTGGAACTAAGGGGCCAAGCCCAGCTCCTGAAAAACAACCCCATACCATAATTCCTCCTCCACCAAATTTCACAGTTGGCACAATGCAATCTGAAATGTACCGTTCTCCTGGCAACCTCCAAACCCAGACTCGTCCATCAGATTGCCAGATGGAAAAGCGTGATTCATCACTCCAGAGAACGCGTCTCCACTGCTCTAGAGGCCAGTGACGGCGTGCTTTACACCATTGCATCCGACGCCTTGCATTGCACTTGGTGATGTGTGGCTTGGCTGCAGCTGCTCGGCCATGGAAACCCATTCCATGAAGCTCTCTGCGTACTGTACTTGGGCTAATCTGAAGGTCACATGAAGTTTGTAGCTCTCTAGCAATTGACTGTGCAGAAAGTCGGCGACCTCTTTGCACTATGCGCTTCAGCATCCGCTGACCCCTCTCCGTCACTTTACGTGGCCTACCACTTCGTGGCTGAGTTGCTGTTGTTCCCAAACGCTTCCATTTTGTTATAATAGAGCTGACAGTTGACTGTGGAATATTTAGGAGCGAGGAAATTTCACGACTGGATTTGTTGCACAAGTGGCATCCTATGACAGTTCCACGCTGGAATTCACTGAGCTCCTGAGAGCGGCCCATTCTTTCACAAATGTCTTGTTTCACAGTCTGCATGCCTGAGTGCTTGAATTTATACACCTGGGGCCAGGCCAAGTGATTAGAACACCTGATTCTGATCATTTGAATGGGTGAGCGAATACTTTTGGTAATATAGTGTATGAAAGTCAGGTCTTGAACATGTAACGTGAACGTGCCATGGCGGGTTTTGCAGCCTGTGACGCATTTGTGGTTTTGACATTTTATCCTGGCGACACATCAGATGATGCAAAACTGCAGAAACAGCCTTAAATCCCTTTTCAATTAAGTTTGTGTGTGTGTGTGTGTGTGTGTGTGTGTGTATGAGAAAAAGAAAATCCAATTTACAACAAAGTAATTGTCACACTGACAACCTGGAGCCTTCAGGGCTTCTCCGGGACAGTTGCTGGTAACTGAAACCACTTTCCACTGAATAATTGCAGTTTTTTGTTTGAAACCTTAAGCAAAACAAATGAATGTTAACTGTGTAATGTGTGGCTGCAGAAATCTCAGAGCAAATACAAACAAAACTGCTGCACCTGCATGGCTGAATATCACTGGAGACAAATCGGGAGAAATTCGCTGGAACTCCTGTCGCGCCATCGTGGATCGTGCAGGTGTATTAACTGGTCGCTTGTCAGGTGCTAATTAAAGATGCGTCCTGCTGTGTTGCTACGGTTCCTCGTACCTTCTGGTGTTGTGGCGCATCTAAATGTCTGGGTTTTTTTTGAAGATCGAAGGCGGCGATACGTGTGTGTAGTGTGATGTTTAGGTATCGAGGCCGTGCCAGAACCTGAGCAGACGAGAGGAACACAGGAAGTGACAGGATGAGGGCGACTGGCCCCACCTCAGCCCGCCATGCTGCACGTGCACACGGACACACACTGACTCACACTCCCCTCCTCACATGGAGAACAGCACAGCCTCTCACTAAATCACTGTGTGTGTGTGTGTGTGTGTGTATTTGGTGTTTACGGATATGAGGCCTCTAAGGATAACTGGGATTCAGAGGCAGTGATGTGTGAGGGCTGAGATCAGACGAGGTCATCAGGCACGGCGAGCTTAGAGGAGTTTGTCCTGAGCCACAGCTCTGCGAGGAAGTCAGCTGCCCGAGTGTTTTCAACGAGAGGGAGGGAGGGAGGGAAAGAGAGGATGCTCTTCGTTACAGCATATGTCAGGATGTTGACATTTCGCTGTCTGCTTACAGAAGAAAAAAAAAAAAGATATGTCAAACATTTAACGGGCAGAAAAACACACAGAATAGATGAATGTGATAAATCTGCTAGTTTGTGGAGCAGAAACGAGCGTTAATCTGCTCTTCCGTTGACAGACTTTAACAGTTTACATGCTTCAGACCAGAATAAATTGGCGTTAAAACACTCGATTTGCATGCTGCTGCTAATAAGCTCATGAAGCACCATTCGCATGAGTGGAAACAAATGTCGGACGCCTATTTATAGCTCATACAAACTCTCCCCCCCCCCCAGCGCTCTGATACGTCCCGGCTCCACAAGGCCTCGCGTTTTGCGGCGGTTCAGCTGTTCTCAGATTGGTTGTGTCCACTGGGAGCGTGTAAACATCAGCGCTCGTGAACTTCCAGTGAACGGACAGAGAGGCTGCACGCGAAGTCAAACAAAGACACACAAACACACACACACACACACACACACACACACGGTTGGCGAGGATATTTTGGCGGGAGTTGGGTCAGTGTGGCAGACAGTGCGGGCCGCAGGCGGAGCGTCTTCGACCGTAAGGGTCTTAAAAATCCAGGGAAAAAAAAAAACGCTCCCATTCCTCTTTCACTGCACTTCTGCTCTCTTGTTTGCTTTGAATCCTAGAATTCGCCCATTTTTGGGGGGAGCAGCCCAGAGAGAGGAGGGCAGGTTTCCTGAGGTCAGACTGTGGGAGTCGGTGCTCGTAGCGTAAACACACGAAGACCGTGTTTGTTTGAATGTAAAACAAGCCGAGCTCTGCTGTGACTCAACCGCATGTGACTGTGTGCAGGAGAACGTCATCGTTTCAGTGACAGCTCAGGCTGTGTGT
This sequence comes from Acanthopagrus latus, assembly GCF_904848185.1. Lineage (NCBI taxonomy): Eukaryota > Metazoa > Chordata > Actinopteri > Spariformes > Sparidae > Acanthopagrus > Acanthopagrus latus. The sequence goes on along the minus strand of NC_051042.1, from coordinate 32,408,607 downwards.
GTGTGTGTGTGTGTGTGTGTGTGTGTGTGTGTGTGTGTGCAGGAGAGACGGGAGTGAGGAGCGTGTTACAGACTTGGGGTTATAACTTCTGTCATAACTTCTCATTGTGCTGACGGGGGAGGGGAGTTACGTAACGAGGAGAAAAAGGATGCATGATGCTGGCATGGCTGCGCATGTGGGGAGATGGAGAAATGTGTGTGTGTGTGTGTGTGTGTGTGTGTGTTCTGACAGCAGATGAAGACGAGTAGCTTCCTCTGAACACCAACACACCCATCGTAGCTGCCGTTTCAAACGTAGCTAGATGCCAGGAGATGTGTTGAGATGTGTTGAGACGTGTGTGTGTGTGTGTGTGTGTGTGTGTGTGTGTGTGAGAGAGAGAGAGAGAGGCTGTAAATCTCTTAACACACCAGAAACAGATGGAGTATGAGGCTTCAGGCAGACCTCAGGGTCACGACAAGATGACAAGCTGTATAGAGACGATGTGGCATGTTGCATCATGGGAGATGGGGAGATATGTATAGAGTGTACGCTGCACATCATATTAACAGGTATGAGTTACCTAAAAGCCAAAAATACACAACTCCAGATGTCACAACTTCTGTGTGAAGGCAGCGATCTGCTGCCTGGCGCTAACGTTAGCGAGTTAGCTTCTGATGTTGGTTGTGTGTTTTCTTTTTATTGACTTTAAAACTAACGACCTCTTTTATCAAACTTTGCCAAAGCAGAACATCTCTCACGCATGTACTGAACGCCTTTCTAAGCACTAACAAGCAACATACTAATAAACTGAAAATGTGGAAGGAAACTGAGAAGAGTTTGTTTCCTCTGACCTCGCAAAGCTCAATTTTAAACTCAGAGCGGATGTTTAATGAAAGTATTTTAAATTTGAGGACCTTTACTCCACATACAGAAGCGCTGGATTATCTGCAGTATATTATTAAGCCACAGATGTCAAGAAAACAATTTGTCAAACTGGCTTTTTATGGGAACATATTCATGCTTCCTGCCGCGCCCTCTCCTCTGACCTTCACCTCGCCTCAGCATCCATTCCTCTCCTCCCTCGTCTCACTTCCCGGCCTGCTTTTCTCTCATCCTCCTCTCCTTCACCCGGTTCACCCTCACACTGCCGATTGTTTGCATCTATTCATGAAAGAGAAATTTTCCGGTTTTCTCATTCCATTTAAGCTCAGCCTGCACTAACCCATTGTGCTCTGATGTTCCTCTCAGGCAAGAGGTCTAAATCAGGCGGGGAAGGACGGGGGAGGGATGGAAGGAAGGAAGGAAGGTAGGTAGGAAAGAAGGAGAGCAAGGGAGGATGGTAGGGATTTGAGAGTGGGTGGGTGGGGGTGAGGAAGCGAGAGGGAGGGAGGATAAGAAGGAAAGGTTAGGAGAGGGGAAATGAAGTAAATGTGTGAGGGAGAGGTGTAAAGGAAGTACGAGGGGGGAGGAAAACTAAATAAGCAGAGACATTAAAGCGCCTGAGCCGGTTCAGCAGTCAGCCGAACGCTCATGACGAGGACTCAAACACTCAACAACTCGTGACCTTCCCTGAAAACCAAAACGTCTCTCGTAACACCACAACTTTTTTTCCTCTCCCCGCTACTAGTTGCTTTTAATTCTTCTGCAGGATGAGAGCTGCAGCCAAACGGTCATTTTAACCACTTAATTAAATGTGGATAAAAAAGATCCCCTCCTCCTTATTTTCTTCTTCTTCTTCTTCTATCACTTGACGTCCAGCACACAGATGATATCGCAGACTGTCTTCGCTGTGCAGCGACTTAGCCCACTTTGTAGCCCAGCGGGTACAGCGTGGCAATAAAGCTGTGATGCTTAGAAAGGTTTAAAACCCACCAGAGCTACTTACACTAATACAAGTTCACGCATTTGAATGCACAGAAGTGGAGCACGCTAATATTAATACTAGTCCGTGCACACATGGAGATAGGAAGCTGCATTTGATGCCGGCTGGTTTCTTTAAAGAGGTTTTTTAGCAGGTTGGCAGCAGTTTTACAGGAAATAAGGAACGTTTAACACACAGGAGGTGATTTAAACAGAACTTGTTAGACTGTGGGCTGGAAACAGAAACATTACAGAGATTTAGAGACGACACAAATGAGAGATTAGAGTGTTATAACAGCAGTTTGCAGTAGAGGATTGTGGGTAAGTAAAACATGAACATAAAAATGATTCATTTACATGTGGATGTATCAGTGGTTTGCTGAGATGTTGACTGACAACATTTGATCCTGGCGTCTGGTCTGTTCCATTTACGTTCATCAACACTTGCAGCCTCACGCCTGCAGTACATAAAATATGTGGAAATGTTTGGCCACGATCAGACCTCCCCGACATCCAAGTGGGTTCATGTTTTCACGACAGTTTAGACGTTCCATTTACTTCAGCGATGACTTTTGTGATTTCTTCTGTGCCGTCCCAGACCGGCGAACGTGTTATTGCAGTTCCGGAGGCAGCTGCTCTTCAGTGTTTTGGAGCATTTTTGGGGCCTTTTTCTCTGTTTAACACTCAATTTCACAACCTATTTCAGCCAATTCTCTGAACATTTGTGCTTCGTATTTCTCACTTTTTGATTTGCACATTTGCCTGCTGTGAATTCCGTCGCCGACTGTGTCTCTTGGCAGCTTCCTCTCACACTTTCAAACAGGCGAATGTGAAATTTGAATCCCATCATGGGTTCTTGTTATCTTTTCTTTTTTTTTTTGTAGAAATGTATTTTTTCCTGTGTTGAAAGAGGCCACTGACCCTCTGTGAAAGTGTACACGTTGAATCAGAAGGAAATCACAAAGTATTGGGTAGAGTCATCAACACGAGAGGAAAAAGAAAAATGATTTTTTTTGTGCCGTGTGTTCAAGGATGTCGAAGCACTGAAAGGGACGTGTCAGAGTTGACTGAAACGAGCCGGGAAAGAGAGTCGACTTGTGTCTGCTGAAGACATGTTTCAAGAAAATACCGCATTAATGTCAGCAGCCACATAACAAAAGATGTTTGATAAAACTAGTTTTAATTCAGCCTTTACAGTAAGAACAGAGAAATGGCCAAACTATAAAGCAGCATGACCGCTAACTACCTAGACGTGCTACTATTAGCTACGATGTTAGCAAGTAGCCCAGTTAGCCGTCTGCTCGCCTTGACAACAGATATCGGGGGAGTCATCACGGGTAACCAGTGAACACGACTGGGACTTAACACAGCTTCAGACACAGATAACAGTCTTAAGACAACAATACAGTACAGAGGTGATTTACACCGGCTGTCAAAAGGACTTTGACCGCGGGGAACGAGAAGACACGGCAGGTGTGGACAGGTGTTTACTCATTATGAAGTAGCGAACTATGGGGGGGTATCAGACCAGAGCCTTCAGTGGAACAGGGCAGACCAGAGTTAGCTGGTTAGCATGCTAACCTCTTCAGACCAAAATTCTGCCCATGTTTTAAAAAGGGCAGCGTTTTACACAAGCCAGGTTTCCAACCCAGTTTAATGCAGCTTTAAATGTCAAGTTCAAAAGTTCAAATGCTCTCCTTTTGCTCCGTTGCAGGGCCACAATGTTCAGCTCTTGTGGAGGTAGTTGATGTTAGCTGGGGGGACAGTTGCCATGCTGACATGCGGTGCAGTCCAACACCTCCTGGACGGCCCGCGGGGCATCAAACCGCCACCGCCGGGGTGACTCGCTCCCCACCATATGGCCCCGCGCTGCCGTGACCCCACCTGTCTGTTCGATCTGTGGTCACGACCTGACGCAGGTACAGATACACCTCAGTAAATCACTTTCCTGCCCAAACAGGCCTCAGATTGCTTCTCGATACGAGGACTATTTCTGTCGTCGAGTACACAGAGCACTTCCCACTTCTAATGGGATTAGCGTGATATTTTGTCAGCTCGTGAGGGGGGTGCCACTCAAAGACAGGCCTCCTAGTGACTCGCTAATGGCATCATCTCCGCCTGTGTGAATGTAAAAAAACTCCCTGAACGTGCACATTGTTTGCTGCAGGGCACATTTGTTTGATGAGTCTAATCCCTTGTCATCTCATGTCTAAAGAAACAAAGGTGTAACACTCGGCTGCCGAGGATCAGCCGGTGTCTGCGATGGTGTACATAAACCCATCTCTCCCCAATCCCACACAGGCTCCTAATCCTAGAAGATCAAGTGTAACCAGGCTGGAAGTGCGACTGGGTGTGAGCCAGCGCGATGCTTTGGGTTGCGTTGACTCACACCCTGATCGCTGCTGCCGAACAACAACCACCAAATGTCAAGCTTCTGTAACCTTTTATTGCTTTTGGCTCGAACACTCTTCTTATTTTTAGTCAAAGGGCAAAAGATGACTATCTTGCATGCAGAATCTCCACATATTAATTCCTCCACCCCCCCCATGAGATTTTGACTAATGGCAGGAAAAAACAAGTCTTTGAACAGTAAACGCAGATGTTCGTGCCGTGAGGGGAAACAAACGCGTCAGTCAGGTTGGTGTGCAGCCACGCGTGACGTTTACAGTAAACATCTGCGTGAAGGCTTTGCATGCACTTATGCATCATGTATACCGAACACAGAGCGTAAGCGTTAATGTTCACAGTACAGCGACGCTTTAATCAAAGCTGTGTAGGCAGGAAAATTAGCGGAGCACAAGCAGGAGTCAGGCAGCATTAACACGAGCCTATTTTTAAATCAGGTGCTGTGAGTGACGTTTTTTTTTTTCTCTGTATTTGACTGCGAAGGTTTCATTTCAACATCGTGTGCGCTTATTTAACTAACAGCTGATGGGATCCTCTTCTGCCAGTGTGGGATTAAAACCCATCTAGTTCCACTGATTGTGACATATTCTTTAGAGACAACAACACAAGAGTGTAACTGAAACCCACATTTTTAGTTATTATTTTGTAAAGTTGAAATCTACTGGAACCAAATTATGAAATTGTGTACGTAATGGCTTCAACTTTCTTAAGGTATAGATTTAATTTGCGAAATACCCTTTTAATTCATTTGTCTGCAGCCAGAATTAGTGGAAAAAGGCGCGTTTGATATGCATCATAGCTTTGCAACATTTTAAGTTAACAACATGCAAGTTGAGCTGCGTGATCAATGACGATGTTAAATCCTTACTGAGACTTCTGACAGAAAACACGTTTCTCTGGATTTTAAATGTTTTCTCTCAGCCAAACAAATTACTTCCGTCCACTAGAGCTGCAACTAATGACCATTTTCACTGAACACAAATCTGTTGATGGTTTTCTCGATTTATCAGTTATTTATTTGGTCTATAAAATGTATTAAATGAGTGTTTCCTGAAGACTGCGATGTCGTCTTCAAACGTCTTTACTTTGTCTACAGCACTAAGATTTTCTCTTTACTGTCAAAAAAACATGTAACACAAGTTTCAAAATAAAATTGATCATGACTGAAAGACTGCAGCTGCGTGAAAGGCTGGAACCGGCTGAGCAAGGTAGTGTGATCTAAAATTACGCAGCTACAGCTGGTAAAGCACGACTGCTGTGCTGCCGTACATATTTGATAATAAATGTATAAATATATATATTTATAGAACACCTGTTACGTACTGAAGCACATAAGTTACGGAGATGAAGTCTCGACTCCAAACCAGGCAGTGCAGGATCAGAGTTTTCTGTGGGAGAAAGTGACTCTCTTTCATTTTGCAGATCTTAAACATGCACAAAAATGTGAAATGACACAATCAAGGAAAGAAAAAAAACAAAAGAACTCTTTAACATTTATTCATCTTGCAACTTTATGTTTCTTTAGGTCCAATCTTTGGTTTTAAATGATCATGTTTTGGCTTAAAATGTCTGTTTTGTTTCCACAAACACGGCTGGAAATTGTCCCGAGGTCTCTGTAAAGAATATACTTCAGTCACGCTTACAGATGTTGAAACGCAGTCTTGAACTGTGGTCACTGGCTTGGCAGCCTTCTCGCCTCTAACCCCACCATCATCCCCCTCCACGTCTCCATGTGAAAGCCAGGTCAGAAACAGACGGTGTGAACATGATGTGACACCTTCTGTAGAAATGTCACCATGTTACTGACCTACATGACATGTAGAGATGTGAAGATATCAGACATTTTACCCTGTTGGCTGGGCCGGACAAACAGAGCTCATGTATTAGTCAAACGTTTGAAGAACACCTCTGTTAAAAAGCTCTCGAGGTGTCTGCTGTCGCCTCTCTCGCCCGCCACGATTGTTTCTGTGAGCTGTCAGAACATGTCATCATGTGACGGCTGCGCTCCTCTTCACTGAACATTTCCCCATTAAGCCTGTGTGAGTGTGATTTTACATCATCTTGGATTATAACCTCCCTCTGTGCACCTGCTGGAGCACCTGTAAGTCAGAGCTCATCCATAATCCAGGAGGGGGGAAAAAAAAAAAAAAAAAAGAGAGAGTGAGACCTGGGCTGAGAACAAGAGCGCGTGGGCGTGACAAGCAGCACAAGCCAAAGAGATATAATTTCATGTCGCAACACACTAGTTAGGCAAATTCTTCTCTTTTTTTAAAAAAATTAAATTTCACAGAGATTACAGGTTTGATCTCATTCACCGCGATACGTTGCGATTCCATTCACCGGTGGCAGCTTTGAAGTTGGGGGAGAGATTTTGAAAAAAGAAAAAAAAAAAAAGGCGAGCCAGGTACGAGGCGAACAGGAACTCTGCTAAGCCTGTGACAGAAGAGACACTGAGACGCGCTCCATCTCTGCTGCTGATCCACAGGGAACGCCAAAGTAGGCCAGGCTCGGTGTCAGACTGCTGGAGTTGTTGACTCGTAATCAAAGTTTTCCGTTTCACATTTTTGGATGTCAAGAATCTCACACAGAGACAGAGGGATTTAAAATATTCCTCTCTCACACACACAGGTCGTATTTTTAGAAGTGAGTCTTTCCAGCTGAACACTGCGTCACACGGTGTCAACAAGATGCAGCCGGGCCGTTTAAATAAATCATCTTTTTTTTTTTTTTTTCTGGTGAGGAGAGATGAACTGTTCACCCTCCTCCACCCCCACATCAAACACACAAGGACACATGAGAGCTCAGACTTCCTATAGGAGGCTTAATAAGCACTGATGTTACAAACTCACTACAGACACATGAGTCACAGCATTTCTAAATTTAGGATGTGAGGAGCCAGGGATATTTACAAGGGCATTAAATGCACGTGGAGGAGGATGAGTGTCTGACTGGAGGACGCTTCCTCTCAGTCTCCTCTCCTCTTCCTCACATCAGCATCAGACCGGAGCATCATCATTTCTGGGTGATTAGGCCAACAAAGCGAACCCCACGCCGCCGGTTAACAGACAACCATTCGACTAATTTGCAATTAGGAAACTCTTTGTGTGTTGACAAACTGCGTGTGAGGAATCCAGCGGCGCGCATGACCCCGGTCAGAGTCAGAGAGGCACCAAAACAGCCAGGGGACAACTGGAGGCTCGTCACGTGTTGTTGTTTGTCCCTCCCGGAGTCCTGCGCGCCCCGCGCGGCTCCATCGTGAGTTTGAATCAGACGGGAGCGGCCCCACGACCGCCTGACGCGCGCCAAGGCGAGCGCACGCACACCCCAAGTCCGGCGGTGCCTGGGATTGGGTGGAGGGATTGGGTGGAGGGAGTGGTGGCTGCGGACGGAGTCACAGGATTGGTAGAGTTCAGCGCCAAACTTGTTGACTCATAACTGAGCAACTCCTCTCCATCCTTCACGGCGCGGAGCTGTCCAGGGCCAGTGGTGCTGAAACTGCCAGCTTCCGACGCGCCGTTGGAATAATTCCCTCTTTCTGTTGTTCCCACCCCGGGTTGATTGCTCCCACCGAGACTTTGTAAGCTCCCAACACTCCCGAGGCGTCTGTTTTTAAGCGGCGTTTGACGGATATTTCTCCAGCGTCGCCGCTCCATCCAAGAGCGCATCAAGCCCCTCAACTTTCTTTCTTCCTCTCCTCCGATCACACAGAGGACTCTCCGAGGCGCAGCCATGGCTTTCATGGTGAAACACGTGGTGGGAGGACAGCTGAAGAACCTGACAGGCGGACTGACGGAGGAGAAACCCGAGGGGGAGAAATCAGAAGCCGCCGCGTCGGGGATGACTCAAGAGGAATTTGAACAGTATCAGCAACAGTTAGAGGAGGAAAAGTAAGGAGAATGATTGAAGCTTGTGAGTGTTGAAGTTGTGATGAATAAACCTTCAGTGTGTTTTCAGAGAAGCGGTGGAGACGTGGCGTGTTTAAACAGCGCGTCTCTCCGTGTGTAAATAGCGGAGCGCTCCCAGTGCGCCGTGCGCTTTTTTACGCATCAGTGCCATAACATGAGCGCTCTGCACACAGCTGCTCCTCTCGCCCAGGGAGCTCTCTGTCTCTCAGCTTCCGCAGATTGAGTAGCGCTGTTTTGTTCTCTTTTGTTTTTTAATTTGGGATTCCTGGAACCATTCTTCCACGAAAATGTCTACGGGGATTCGTGCCTGGGGCGACACATGTTCCTATTACTGTGCGTGCGGCCGAATAATGAATCAGACTGTGTGGCAACCAACCAACAGTCAGAACTCACATGAATTAATTTAGGGCTTTACTTTCTAAGCCGAATTTCAGCATGCACAGATAAGTTACTACTCAAGATGGTTGCGACTAATTTACACTATAAGAAATGTGCTGCAGCCTAAAAATGTGAAAAAATGGAATGCAGTTTGGCGTGGTCGCTTTTACGATCTGATTTTTGACTTTTTTTGTGGCAATTTTTTTACAGCTGATGTGCGTTTTTATTCTTTTGTTATGTTTTCTTCAATCATTTAAATGTTTGCTCTGTGTCCCACATACAAAACTTAAGTATTATTTATTTATTTATTGTTAATTTACATATTTATTGTGGTGTTCATCTCCTGAGCCACTGGAGGACAGTTTGAGATAAACAGCAAGGTCATTTGGCACCCAGAGTTCACCGAGCAGACAGTGATTAGTGTGACGCTTCCCTCAGAGCCGGACTCCACGTCTCCTATCAGATGTTCACCTCCCAGGTCATAGAATAAGTTACCATGATTTATAATGTGGGGGAGAGAATCCAGACCAGACTTTCACAGAAAAGATTGAGGATTCTGATCATATATTTCTGTGCGCAAACGTTGTAATCGGCACAGCATGTTAGATGATGATGATCCAAAGAGCCTCACAGAACCATGCGCAGACATTTTAAGCACGAGTGGGAAGTGAAGTCCTAACTCTGCTGGTATTAACACTCAGCTCAGCCCACTGAGCTCCACAGGAGGCGCGGCGAGATGCTGAACGCTCCGCCGTCATAACGTGACCTTCAGTGGAAGTGAATTATTAGTCAGGAGGTGCTAAACATGAGCATAGATCACCGAGAAGCTCGTACCGCTCAGATTAAAGCAGAATAAGATTGAAGAAGTGGGGGGAGAGGAGGGTTGGGTTGCTCTCAATGACATGTCGCATGTAGACATTTTATCACCCTGAGCGCCCGGGTCCACAGTGACAACCCTGGTCATCTGATGCCCTTGAGAGGAGAAGACACAAAGCTCTACTCATTGGCTGAGAGGGAGCGCCGCACGGGCCTGTGTGCCATTTGGTGTTTGGCCTGTTCATGTTAATACAAAGTGAGCTCAGGCTCACACGGAACAGCACCACGGACGCTGCGTCTCCAGATAAAACGACCTTCCTCTGACACATTGGGTACAAACACTTTGCCAACCACGCCTGTAGTCCTGCAGCGTCCCCCGCCCCCACAACCCCCATCCCCGCCTTCAGATCACGCTGCTGATTTGATCCTTCTAGGCGTACAGTGCAACCTCTGAGGAATATCACCCATGACTTTGTTATTCAGCACCTACTGTATTTCACTGACTCTGATAAAATCCTCACTGTATTCGCGTCGTGCTCGGCTTCGGGCCACGCGGCTCAAGTTTGTTCAGCACTATGTCATGTTGTTAAGTCATCGTCCTGGAGGCGGTTAGAGCAAATTTTGCAAATTTAAGAGCGACAATTGAGTAACTACACCGAAGCCATGAATATTTCCAGTGACATTGAGTGGAGAGAGAGAGAGAGAGAGAGAGAGAGAGAGAGAGGGAGAGAGAGAGAGAGAGAGAGAGAGAGAGAGAGAGCGCCGCCAGCAGCCGAGTGTCTGCCCTCTGCTGGAGGCTGGAGCGAGCGTTCAGAGGCAAATGTCACCAGGCTGAGAGAGCAGACGGATCGCCTGAACCCTCTCCTGCACGCTGCTCAGATGGTTTGGGTTTCTCTCGCTCTGCCTGTGTTTCAGAGACGGTTATGAAGCTCTTTTGAGGAGGACAAACTGCAATAATGTGAGGTACATCCAGAATATGTAGGGGAAAAAGTGGAGGGAGAAGTCGTGAGCCTGCAGTTAGTGGGTTGCCTCCAGTAGTCCACATCCCAAGAGGACTGAAATCCCTCACAGGCGTGCTTGGACCAACAGGATGCTGCATCTGGGGCTCCTAAACTGAAGCACAACGTCCTGCTTCCTGCTTTCTTTCCCCCCCTCGTGTGTCAGAGCTGCTGCTGGCTGCTCTACACTGTGTGGTGTCTCAGTGTTTTCAGAGGAGACGTGGCCTCCTATAGATCCAAATCCAGCAGCAGCCTCATGATTCTCTTAAAGCAGAGATTTGACATGACGGTGAATGGATCCTCAGTTTTAGATTGCGTGTGTGTGTGTGAGGAGCAGGTGAACGTGTGTCTGCACTGTGAGAAAAATCTGCCTCCAAACACATTTTTTTGCTCCTTTTTCTTGCAGACAAGAACGAGAAGCCAGTTTCGCCCAGAAGAAAGCTGAGAGAGCCACAGTCAGAAGTCACTTCCGGGATAAGTACAGACTACCAAAGGTAAAGTCAGCTTCTGCAGAGCCGAAGAGCTGAGCCGTGTCTCCAACACCGTCGCCGCTTCTGTGCTCTAAACTTTCTCTCCCTCTCTCTCCGGTCCGACGCCGACACCCACCAACGTGTCTGTCTACCGCAGAACGAGTTGGACGAGACCCAGATCCAGCAGGCGGGGGATGACGTGGTTCTGCCCACGGAGCTGGCCAAGATGATCGCCGAGGACAACCAGGAGGAGACGCACAAGCAGTCGGTGCTGGGTCAGCTGTCCAACATCCAGAACGTGGACATCGACCAGCTGAAAGACAAAGCCCAGGCCACACTGGAAGACCTCAAAAAGCAGACGGAGAACTGCAGTCTCATGTGATTCGGCCGGCTCTAAGTCCCTGAAGATTAGAGTTTTACTTGTACAAATATTTTTCAAAGGCAGAGCTGCTCTGGAGGTAGAAATATTCTTATTGCTTGCTGGGAATGTCAGCTGGCAGAGCCACATAATAACAGTTTTTCTAGCTGTGCCGAGTTAGACACAGGCCCCACAGAAAAGCAAGTAAAGACGAGGAAGCTGATTTTACGAGAACTTGCAGGAGGGGGAGGAAGAACTGTAGCCGTAGTGTCACCTAGGTGAGCTTTCCCGTTAACCTTCACATGTCCTAAAAATCATGAATGTCATTCATATTTTTATTCAAGCTCTGGAAGACTGCGGTTCTCTGGCTCCTCATGAGATTATTTCTACCTGTAGAGCAACTCCTCCTCTGAGAATCGCTCGCCTATTAAATCCCTTACCTCCCTTCATCCCCTGACCTCCCTCTCCCTCCCTCTCTCTGTACGTCACGTGACCAGTGATGACACAATCTGATCTGCAGCGGAGGTCTCAGGTGTGTGAATGTGTTGCGTGTGCAGAGTTTTCATTGCTCCCAAAACACACAGATGCAGATGATTTCACTCGGCGCGGATCGCTGACATCATCAGCCGCTCGGTTGGAATGAAAACACGCGTACGCAGGAGCGACCCCGGCTGGTGTGAGGAGGAGGCGGCCATGTTGAATTTGGGAATTTATTTTAGGAGAAAAATTAAACGAAGGAGCCGTCGGTGGGGTTGTTTATATTCCACGTACAAAAGCACAAATTATATCTTCGTTTAGAGAAACAAATGAGGCAGATTTTTGTCGTGAGTAGCTCACTGATGTTGGCCCCTGACTAAAGCTCCCCGAGAGCTCAATTTGAATCTTTTCCTGAGACATATCATTATAAAAATCATGTATTTTATTTGCTCTTTCTGTACATCGGTGTGCCTTGGACGTCCGTACAAGGTTGTTCTTCTCCAACATCTGCAAGCCACTTCTCACAAAGACAGGCCTTCCTGTTGTGTTTGTTCGTTTAACTAACTACAAATCGTTTTAGCGAGCAGGCGTGTCTTACTAAAAGGGTGCAGGAGAGATTTTTTTTTTGTTTTTGCTGCGTTGTGTAAGTTACAGCTAAGTGTGTGTAAGATAACTGTGCTGCCAAACTGAAACCTTGCGTCAACATCAGCTGCAGAGGGAGCCGATCTGTGTTTTCGCTGCATCGAGACGTAGAAAACACAAAAAAAAAGCTGCTTAGATGAGAGAAATGTAAATGCGTTAGACGTCGTCTGCCAAAGTTGAAGAAAATACGACTGATATAGAGGAAATGGCACGAATATGTCAAACTGTGTAGCTGCGGCGTGAGTATTAATCCACATACAGATATTTATGTTGTATAAGATGTAGATGTATCTGCTGTTGGCCTGTGAACTGTCAGCAGCAGGTCGCTCTTCGCTTTATTTCTCATCGACTCGTGGTGTCGTCGACCGTCTCATGACCTTTGACCTGTCCTCCATCTTGTCGACCCCCCTCCCCCGAGTCTCAGTGGTGCCGTTTTGTGCTGGTGGATTCGTGTTGTTTAGCCGACGTGATATGTCAAAGTGGTGTCCTTGTAAAAAGAATTTAAAAATATATAGATAGAATTTTTAAAAAGCAAAAAAAACTCATGGTGTGGCTGAGCGGTTATAACTCTGTGTTCTGTCCACGTTGGTTTTCCTCGCCGCGCGTTAAGCGAAGGCGACGAAGACGAAGAGGGGGATGTCGTCGATGTCGTGTTGAATCCGTATAAGCTACTTTTTTTTTTTGACGGTGTTTGATTCTTATGTAGCAGTGAGGGTGACGTCAGCTCTGATCTCATACGTGTTTCCTCCCCCGACTTTGTTTCCTGTTGTAGCTCGACTGCCACACGTGTGATTCTAGAGACTGTTTTATCTCTCAGAGACGACTCGTTTTGCTGCTGGGTGAAAGTGGTTATTGTCACGTGGTAGATGAGCCGGTGTATATCGGAAACATGAAGCAGAGGAGAAGTTGCAATAAAGTCATTTTATAACAGAGCTACAAGAAACTGTGATGTTCAATCATCAGACGGAGTTAAAGGTCGGAACAGAAGCCATAATGAAAACTGTGTGTGTGTGTGTGTGTGTGTGTGTGTGTGACTTCAATAATAATTCAATAACTTAATAATAATAATAATAATAATAAAATACAAGTGTAATTATTTTCTGTCGTCATCCTGTGGAACTGAGTTTTCAGGAAATGGCTGCCACGACACGCAGTTTCTTCTGGTTCTTTGTCTGTTGCTTTGTTTCGCAGTATCTCAATCATTCTGTCTCTGGAAGTATTTCAGTGAGTTTTGTTTTGTTTTGTTTTGTTTTTTTTGGAGTCTTAACTGCAATAAAACTGATTTTTAGGATAATGAACTTCCTGTTCTGTTTTGGGGTTGAGTTTGTTGTTTCTACAGCAGATGGAGGATTTGTGTCAGCAGTGGTCGTAACGTTTGCGGCGACCAGAACACAAGGTGGAGACAAAAATACACTCACAGCATCCAGGAGGCTGCAGAGAGAGAGAGAGAGAGAGAGGCTGGTAGATTATGACTGACATGACAGTAAGGAGGAGGGTTGGTGTAGAGAGATAAATTATACAATATGCATTTCATAATGAGCTGAAACATCCTCATTCTGACACAACACAGGAGGATGTTTGTCCTCCCAGAAGAGTTTAAAGGCGCCTCTCAACGTGATATATTCCAAAAAAACACAACCTCTATCTGTGACCTCTGTGAGTCAACATTCAAGATTAACTTAGTCGTCTTTACACAACAGAAGATCAAACTATGTTCATGGAAGCTGCTCCATCGTCTGTCTGTATCATACTTTAATTTGACTACATTTACGGCAGGGATGTTGTTTTCAACCGCTTTAGTCGATCTATGCTTATGTTACTCTTATTTTGTCCATAGTTCTTAATTTGATCTATAAAATTTGGGAAAATTGGTGAAACGTGTCGACTGAAGCCTGAGATGATGTCGTCAAACGTCCTGTCACACCCACAGTCCAAAGATGTTCAGTTTACCGTCACAACGGAGGAAAGAAACCAGGAAACATTCACATTTAAGAAGCTGGAATCAGAAAATTCTGACTCTTTTCAGTCTCAGTCACGACGTTTCCATGCAGACTTAAGTCGAGATACCGGAAGTCGTCCAGAGCATGAATCTGTAGCAGGAAGCCCGGTGGTGGTGGCCTTTATTTCCACCCCTGCTCCTTCAAAAAATGTTAAAAAATGTCAATCAGTGTTTTGTAAAGTCCAAGAAGTCGTCCTGAAATGTCTTGTTCTGCCCACAACAGATGGATATTCACTTCACTGTCATCGAAGGAGCAAAGAAACCAGGAAATATTCCGAATAAAGAAGTTTGATTAATCGATTATCGAGACAGCTGGCCACTGATTTAAGATCTGACAGCTGATCAGTCGCTGCAGTTCTGCAGTGAAGCCTGACTGCAGGCTCATGTGTTGGTTTAACTTTAATCTCCACAACAGATCTCAGGTCGTGCATCCATCTGGTTTTATGGAGCTTGTGCAAAACTGGCACAGCGTCTCCGAGGGTGCAGACCAACAAACCCCCCTATTACCAAAAAAAAAGTTAGTTACCATGTGAATTGCAGGAGAGCCTGTGCTATTGGTAGTTTTCAAGTGTGGTGTGAAAGGGGATAGCTGTAAAATATATTGATGCTGAAACCCCTCTTCCATTGACAGGCCGCGGTGCGTGGACAATCTGCAGCCTGGAGAGACACTGGGCCGCTGCATGGCCAATCTGACACAATTGGGGTGAAACGGGCCAGAAAATACTATTCTCTCCCATTCTCCTCCATCAATCGAGGCTTACAAACCCCTCGCAGAATGAGAGGCAGGAGGGGGGGGAGAGGGGGGGAAGAGAGAGCGACAATTAGCGACAGGGGCCAGTCATCACGGAGGTTTCCCTCCGCTGGGTTTACGCGTAAAAAGAAACAGATTTGTTTGTCCTGCGCACAAAAATTGCAGCAGTTGGAGTTGCAGATGTGAGCTTCTTGCACAGGAATGCGTTTTTTTTTTCCTGCAAAGCAAAGCAAAGCAAAGCAAAGCAACCCCCCCCTTCTCCAGCTCTTGTGAGAGGGGGGAGGGGGGAGACCACACAGAGCCTTGAGGTTTTTTCATGCACAGAAAATCATAAACATTTTCCATCCAGTCTATCTCGTCATGTACTGAGAGGAGTTTGTGCCGCTGCGGGCCTGGAAATGGGTCCCACGGCTGACTCCTCAATGACGACCAATCGGTGGCCGGGGTTGTAAATGAGAGAGAGGGACAGAGAGGGAGAGAGAGGGAGAAAGAGGAGGGGAGGAAAACTTTTCTTTCTTTTTTTTTTCTCTCGACAGGAGGAGGGGTGTTGTGGGGAAATGCTCGGCGGACCGTGAAGCGTAACAGCGAGAAAAGAGGGACAAAGACGCACATAGCGGGACAAAAACGCGACAGAAAAAAAAAAACAAAACTTCTTCCAGCTCAGGAAAACTACAGCAGAGTGCGCGGAGGGATGTTTAAAAAAGTACTCGTGGAGAGAGAGAGAGAAGTAACTAACAGAGGGCAAGAAAGATGAGTTGAAGTGTGGAAAGTGAGTGAACTGACGGTAACTGTGGTCGGAGAGCGCGTTAAAGTTTTTTATTTTTTGGATAAACTTCCCGCGGCGCGTTTCAGAGATCTGCGCCGGTGGCATGGAGCAGGACGCAGGCTGCACTTCGGACCGAGGTTTCCTACTTTTTGGACGGACATGCTTCTCGGAGTGACCGTCCCTGCGCTGGTTCTCTCTTTTGCAGCCACGCGTGGTGATTTCCCTGAGTCAGATCCTGTGTGTGCAGAGGTCTCCAGGAGGAGGCAAACCGAACTTACGTGCAACTCTTAAAAAAAAGGGGGGGGACTGCTGTGTTGTTTTGTTTTGTTTTGTTTTGTTTTTTTCTTCGACTGGATTACTTGTGAACTGTGAGATTCAATGCGTAAATCGTCCGGATCCTAATGTGCTGGTGGAGAAAAAGTGCACGTCACCGAGCTAGAACTCCATCCAAGCATGAAATGTTGGTGCAGCGCCCTGGCACTTCTCCCATGGGTGCTGGTGGCCTTAGATGCCCAGCTAATCTGCTGGCAGGCGCTCCTCCGGTGCCACGACGAGCCCGAGTGCGACCTCGCCTACGGCCAGTACCTGGCTGCGTGTGAGGGGAACATCAGGGGCACCAGGAGGCAGTGCCCGAGCCACTGCATCAACGCGCTCATCCGGCTCAATCACACCCGCAGCGGGCCAGACCTGGAGACCTGCGACTGCGCCCAGGACGAGGAGTGCCTGAGCGCCAAGCGATCCATAGAGCCGTGCCTCCCCCGCAGACACCCGAGCGACGCCGGGGGGATCGGCTGCATGGAGGCCCGGCAGCGCTGCGAGGAGGACAGCAACTGCCACACCTCCCTCACGGCCTACTTGTCATACTGCGGGCAGCTGTTCAACGGCAGGAAGTGCTCCTCCAAGTGTAAAGCCACCATTGAGCAGATGCTCTTCATCCCAAACGGCATGCTGCTCAACCGCTGTGTTTGCGATGGGGTGGAGAGGCCTTTCTGTGAAGTGGTCAAGGAGAACATGAGCAAACTCTGCGCCATAGGAGACCACAGTGTTATTTCAGACCAGCCTGACGTGGACATGTATGGGGATGAGGATTATGACCCTAAAACTGACAGAGAAGAGGTGGACCCCGATCCCTCCTCCGCTGCCCGGAGGTTACCCAGCTGCATGGCGCTCCTGCTCGCCGCCCTGGCACCGGTGCTGTACTGAGACCACTTGACATGTCTGCGAGATGCTCAAAGACACTTCAGCACAGGGTTCAAACCCAGGTCTGCTGGAGAAGGGAAGCCACTTTCTCACCCCCTCCGGGCTTCTCTGCCAGACAGCTTTAGTTGCAGGGTGACGGTGAGCACAGTAGTGATTTGTGTAGGCGACCCACAAGCGTACAATTTGCATAGTAATCCTCCTCGGTGCACATCTCACTCAGGAAAAACTACACCCCCCCCCTTTTCCGGATTTGTGATTCAGATCTTCACATGTATGGCCTTGCAGCACTCTGAGGTGAAGGAAGCCGGCTGCAACAAATGGCAAACAAAAAAAAATAAAACACTTCCAGGTGACGATGAGGAGGATGAGGAGGAAGTGATCCACGCCAGACTCTGTTGCCATTTCTGTGCGTGCCTTTAACCGGCTCCTGTTTGTTTGGTTTTGCCTTCAATGGTACTTGGAGTGTGGCTTTATTAAGACTTTGGACAAACATTGGAGCCATCCAGCCTCTGTTTGCTCTGCTCTCCATTTCAGGGGCCTCTGTATTGTTGCAGCAACCACACTTCAAATATTTGTGGGGAACAGTCAAAAGGACGGGCGAGGGTGTGGGATCAAGTACGAAAATGAACTGAAGCGCCTCTCCAGCACTCTGTCTGGGCCCCCTCCCCCCATCCGAGATTGTTTTATTGAACTTTTCCTGAGACGCCAACCCAGAACCTCCCCCCCTTCCTCCCCACCCCTTCTTCTTCTTCCTCCCCTCTGCAGCCTGACCCCCTTTCACGCCTTTTAAAAGACCCCCTGTCTTTATTACTGCTTTCACACTGAGGCAACAAGGCAGGAAAAGCTGCGTGTTGCTGGTGAAAATGGGTCAAACCTGGAGTTTGTCCACGACAGATGAGATGTTCACCTGCTTGCCTTTGTTACGTACGGATGATTTAAGATAACACACAAACTGTGTGAACTGTCTGGAAGTTGTTGCAATAAGTTCTCATGAGTTCATCCAGGAAAAAAAACAAAACAAACCGTGTAATATTACAGATATTAAAGGTGCAATATGTAAGAACACATTAGCTATTTAGCTCACCTAGCTTAGCAGCTAGCGCTCCTTTAAGCTCATTTACAGGGAGCTCAAAACAACAGAGGAGTGTTGGTATTGTTAGCTCAGTTAGCATTGCAGGTAGCGGTTCAGGCTAGTAGCTCAGTGACCAGGTGAGTGTTAGCACTTACATCACTAGCACAAATCTGCCCTTTATTTACAGTCTGTTCATCATTTTAAGTTTGGTTTTTCTTACATAATGCCCCTTTAAAGATCGCAGCAACAAACACCAGGTCGTGATCTAATCAGTGAAAACAACAGAGTCACAACAACTCGTGAACAGGAAACAGTTTAACTGCACAGTCGTCCAGGTGTAAATGGTTAAACGTGGGTGAATGTGTGTTGATGGTTTGGTGTCACAGTGTTGAGACTGTAGGTGTGTCGAACGCTTCGAACACACAAGATCATCATGAAGAGGAACTCAAACTAAGTCAGACAAGAGATGAAGTTAAATGTTCTTTCTGTTAAAGAAAATGTACTCAAAAAGCTTTTTAATGGTATTTTTTGAGAGTATTTCAGCAGAATGCATCACTGTAGCCACTGACAGGATACATGTCACCTGTTAAAGCTCCACACCTGTCATACTTCTTCCTCCACTGCTCCACATTAAGCTGTTTATCACAAAGGGAAAAGCAAAAAAAAACAAACAAACAGTGTTTCTGTTCGTATTCGTGTCCTGTAATGAATCTGCCATTTTGTGTCTTCGCCACTTGAAATTGTGTCAAAACTAATCTCTTTTTTTTGTGTTCTGAAGTCTTGAAGAAAATGTCGATGAATGTTAAATTATGAAGCTAGAAATATGAAGAATGTGTATATATTTTACATTTATATGCAGTAAGATAAGCCAGCGTCTGCCCACCGTCACGTGCATTTAATGCAACATATGAACACGCGAACGTAGCTCAGATTTCTGCCCACAAAAAGCCTGACGTGATTTTTTAGTTTTTCAGTTGTTCGTCTCGTGTCGTGGGAACGCAGCAGTAAACAGTTCAGTGCAGTGTCTTAAAATGTGGGAGGGTGAGTTTTATAATAAAACATGTTTATGAGTTTAAAGTTGTGTACTGAAGTGATTTATCCTCAGAAACAAATTGACGGGATGAAGAAAGCGTCTCGAAAAGCCACGCTGAGCCCGATTTGAAATCCTGAGTGTGAGAGAAAATCAAATCTCTCTTGTCTCTGTCGTTTTTTTCTGCATGACCTGAAAGTTTTTTGGTTCTCGGGAACTCTCACGACCCCGTGAATATGTTGAATGATGTATGTAAAGAGGTATATGTTTGCCCCAGTGGTGCTTGGGAAGTCCTGTCTATAATCTGCTTCGCTCGCCACACAGTCCTCAACCCAAAATACCCTGAAATAAGCTGTGTAGGTCATCTGAGAACATGTTGTTGACCTGCAGATATCCTTCATTTAATCACATTTGATTTACAAATGCATTGTTACTGATTTCAAGAGTTTATTTTCAGTGTTTACATCTTGAAGCTGGTTTAATCTGAGTGCAGCAACACGTCCCAATATGAGATTTATATGTTGCCTTCGTTACACTTTGTTTTTAACATTAGCTTATATAATAGACCTTAATGATGATTGTTGTTGTTTCACTGCCTCCTGATTGTTTAGCAGCTATAAAGACAATGAATAGTTTAATCCTGAGGGAAATCCAACTGTATTTCTAGGAAAAACCACAGCTTTGATCACCGATTAGCTTCCATTTGTCAGCTAACATTAGCATTCAACCACGATAAGGAAAGGCGTAAATTAATTGAGAAATATCAACACACATCTTGGGAGACATTTGTCTAAACCTGGAAGTGAACATCAGCTGACGATGTGTCATTTTACCTTGAAGGACGGCTGAATGTGCCTCCCGGTTTTCACTGTCCATCATCCTTTCAGCTGCTGATCAACCAGAAAGCTGTAAAATGACAACGATTTGTCAGATTTCCAACGTTTACATGGAACACAGCAGCTTTACTGAGTCCCAACTTCTCCACCTTGAGTGAAAATGGCCGCCATGTGAATATGCTACACTTCTCTCTCTTTTCTGTCTGTAATCTCACATTAAATGCCGTACGAAGGTGATATATGTCAGAACTGGCCACTGAATACTAACAGAAAGCAGCATGTTTTCAGAGTAACCGCTAACTGCTGCTAACTGTAGCTGACATCAGCTATGAAGCTCACCTAGCCATGCAGCTAGCGCTCCTATTAGCTTACTCTTCCTGGACTTGGAGCCCAAAGTGATCAAGTCGTGCTGGTTTTATTTACTGATGGACTATCGCTCCAGGTACAAAGCGACTACGGGCCAGCCGGTTAGGTATCTCCATTGTTTCAGGCTCTTTATTAGCTTCTTATTCGCTATTATTAAACTTTTAGGTATGTATTTATGTCTGATATCCAGTTCTTGGGTCGGTTTCCTGAGTGGAGGGAAAGACAAGTGAACTCATTATTGCTGTGAGACGGGAGAAGACCAGAAGATGTGGGTGTCCGTTAGATGTTGGATTTTTTTTTTAAAGAGGTGCTATATTCAGCATCTTAAAGCCAAAAGTAGAGTTTATAGTCTGAAAATGTCGTTCACAAGTCTGGCCGAGAGACTCCAAGGTAAGCACCGTCCGTGTCTGCGTCTCAGCGGCTCATATTTAAAGGATTAGGTCAGCGTAAGTGAAACCTGGAGAGGAATGTTGAGTGTCTGCTCGTTGCGCAATAAATCCTCATCGGAGCGAAAAAGACAAATGAGGATTCTGCTTACAATTTAAGGCTGCAGTTGTAATTAGACCACCATGATTTTCTAGAAGACAAAGTCACAGAGAGACAGTGAATGAAAAACACGTCATCTGATGAGGCCGAGCGGATTTATACACTCCTCCGTATATTCACAGTCCTTTGCTAATGACCAAAACTGTAGTAAACCGACTTGTTTCAGAGCAGGGAACCATTTGGGGCTTGTTCCACACTTAACTTTGGTATTTACAAGTCATTAACAAACTGTAAAAGAGTCATTTAGCGTTAGGTGTGAGTGCACCTGCTCTGCAAATGTCTCTGTAGTCACGTCCAAAAGGTACAAAAGCTGCAGTGGCAAGACGAGGAAGAGAACGAAGTGAATGTTTTTTCAGCACAAGAGGGGAAAAGACTAAACTAACCGTATTTGTCCCCAGCCTCGCGTGACAAAGTCAGACCTCCGTGTGACGAGTTATGACAAGTTTGTTGAGTTAAAGGTGGAACATTTCACCATCTCCCAGCCTGGAGAGAACTCCTGCACAGCTTCTCCTGATTTCTCCTCCGCCACAGGAATCCTGGAGCGTCACCAACTGTCTATTGTGTCATGAGAAGAAGAAAAAAAAACCCAGGGAGATAGAGACACAGAGCGTGGCCTGCAGTCACACTGTAGCATGACTCCTTCTCATTTAGCCGGACTGTCTGTCTTTGCTCTGATCTGTCTTATCCATTGCCATGCATCTTTTAAGTCCTCCAACATAACCACCCCGTCCCCTTCTAAACCCCCCTGCCCCGAATCTGGGAGCCAAATCAAAACAAACATGAGCAGAGCGGCCCTGGGGGAGTTGAGTGTGTGTGTGCAGGGAAACAGGGGAGGTGGGGGGGGACAGAGGCAGCACTGTGCTGGAGCCCATTTTCTAAATTATCTTTATTCAACATTTCTCTGAAACAAACCCCCGACCCCCACTCTGTCTTCATCTGCTCCAAAGTGGGAGTGACCCGGGGATTTAGGAGGCTCTTGTCTCTCCGTAGGTACAATGTTCCATTCATGATAACCATCGCTCCACAGTGAATGGCCGACCTGCTCTGTGTTTTCAGTACGGTGTGGGGGGGGAGCGCTGGAGTCAAGGGCACCCAGGTCCCGTAAGGTCTCCAACATAGAGACCCCTCTTTACGGGTGACGTTGATGCCAATACGACTCGACTCCTGTCCCATTAACAGTATCAACACAGCCAAGAAGAGAGCGGGAGCGTTGTTGGAGCTGCAGCGAAATGGAGGCCAATTAAAGCCACAATGCCGTAGGTTGTGGTTAGGGAAAGGAGACTGGATGAGGGGGGTTCAAGGTTTCCATTTCACAATCTTCCTCTCTGGGTTGCATTACTGTAAAGATGTTCTCTGGATTTTTTTTAAAGGGGGTAACAGAAATTGGCAGAACTCCCGCAAACAAGCAACAAAGCGAGCACAAGGGTCAAAATTGCATCCAAAGTTTTCCTGGCAGCGACGCGCTCATGTCATGATTAAAGCGATGAAGCCGAGCCAACACCACGGGCTACGTAAGCCAATTAGAGCCCCCTCCTCCTCCTCCTCCTCCTCCTCCTCATCCGCCGCCGCAGCCACAAACGCAGCACCCGGTGGTTCTCCATCCTGTTGCTCCAGGACTCGGGGGGCCACGCTCGCTCTCTGTTCTAACCATACAGTCTGGGAGTGATTTACACCTGGCGTGCCAGGTGACTGTGATTAACCAGCTGGTAGGACAGAAAGCAAACATTACTGTGAGTCCTGCTTGGATCTGAAAACCACTTGTTAAACCTGAAGCAACTACAGCCACGCTCTGTATTTCACAGCGTTTAAGAGAACTGGCTAGTTTCCCAAGTTCACTGATGACTTTCCAAAGATTTTAACATCTTTTGAGTCATTATTTTAAAGAGCTGCTCCAGACGGATTTAGTACCGCACCTCAATAAAGTTGAGTGAATCACGAGATTTAAAAAAGCAAAAGAAAAGTTAGAAATCTAAGCAGCAGCGGCTGAGACATACTGAGTTTTAACTCTTAGGTCAGAAACACAAGTTCCTGCATTTCCCATAATGCATATTTCAGTAGACAACTGCTAGTCTAACATCCACATCTGTCAAACTCCAAAAATACAGACTCTTTGTTCTGAATGTCTACAATTCAGAGGACTAGATTATGACAAGAGTGACTGCTAACTGTAGCTGCTGTTAGCTCGTTAGCTCAGTTAGCCGTGCATCTTGTGGTCCACTAGAACAGGACTGTGAGACCAGGACTGGCCGTGGCTAGCTGGTTAGCATGCTAGGTTCTATAGGCATCTCCAAATTGTTAGTTTAAAATCATTTGTGAATGTTTTCACCTAAAACTTTAAATGCACCTGACTGTAAACACATGTTAACATCTGCTTAGCTCTGTTAAGTTCATGTACAGAACTGGGATTTTTTTTACTGACTTTTCTGCAACAAGGCGTTATTTCCCCCCCGTCTATGACATCATCAAGGTTATTTTCTCAGACTTGGAAAAGCTCCAGTACCACAACTGTTTTCACAGGTGGCACTAATCCAGTGTTCCTCCATCTTTTCTTAAACGGTTCAGCTTTTTTTTTTTTTCTGAAAAGCTTAATTTACACTTCAGGTTACTTTCCTCCTGTCTGGAAAAAAAAAAAAAACTGCAATGAGTGCAAGAGGCCGCAGTGAAACTCTGCTTTTATTATAACAAAGAGCTGGAATCTATCACGCAGGGCAGAAGAGACGATCAACAGAAGAAGGGTAATTTACTTGTAATCATTTCTCTGTGTACTTTTGAGCTCTGGGAATTTTCATATCCAGCATCCACATTTTTCAGACTTCTATATGAATCATGTAATTATCCAATGTCCTTATTTTCCCATGCACGCTTCCTCTCTCCTCCCCTTTGTGGACGTGAGCCAGCCGTTCCTGCAGAGCAGCCTTCCAGATGATGGCGATGGCCGAGGACCAGCAGCGGTGCTCCCGCAGCGGCACATAAATCTCTCTCTCAAAAAAAAAAGGTTTTGCAAAGAAGAGCGTTTGAGTTGTGCTGCCGACAAAACGTCCAGACGACACAGACGTCAGAGATCATTATTTTATTTTACGCTGAATTTCTCATTTAATAAATACATAGAATATAAAAATCACAGCTGTATAAACATTCAAATAAGAAATAAAACAACTCAGCAGTGTGGAAATCTAGCCAGCATACACATTTATATGATGATTATCGTCCTTTAACTCCTGTTTCAGGTATTTTTTCCAGCAGATCGACTTTATATTCACAGAGTAAAGCTCCCTTTTGGAGGATTCAAGCGGTTTACCTGTCTGAAATCAAAACGGTCTGTGCGGACCTACAACAGCGAGGATTATCGGCCTGCCACTGACTATTAAGCTTTCTCCCCGTTTCACAGAGGCCTAGTTATGAAGGCTCTGCTTCAGCGCCACAGCTCACTGTAACCCTCAGATACACCGCCAGTGCCAAACCTAAGAAAATGCGAGTCTAGTGTAAATAAGGCAGAGGCCGCACCTCTCCAGTTTTCCCCTCATAGTGGTGGAGAGGGCTCCATCAGCGGGGAGAGCATGGTGAGGCTGTGGTTGACCCACAGTAAAGGCAGTGGGAAGGGGGGGCAGAGGGAGAATGTGCATGTTTGCAGATGCCGCAATATAATTTACTTATATTACACTACAGTTTAAAACTGATGTGATGCTGTGTCATATCACAGTTACCATTTACATGTTTTTTCCAGGTTTTCACAGTTCTTAGCTGCTGAGATACAGTTGAATGTTTTGCTACAACACATGCAACCTCGGCCTCAGTTTAACTCGTTTACCATGACAGTGTGGTATTGTCATACAAGCTGTCCAGCATTTACATATGAATGGTGTGTCAGGAGGAGGGATCTGAGGCAGTGTAAAGGAGCAGGGAGCTAACTCTCACATTCACCCGTGTGCAAATCCAAAATCCAAGAGCTTCTTTCAGTATTTCGATGTTCCTTTTTTTTTTTTTTTTTTTTTTTTTGCTCAGAAAGAATAAACACAAAGTTCTCAGGCTGCCAAATCATCAGCCTTCCAGGAACAACCAGAACATTGACCACACTTGGCTGGCAGCTGTAATATCCCACCCGGACAGCACTCTGAGTTGGTTAGAGTGAGGTGCGATGCAGGTTTGATTTGGCCCGCGAACAGAAACCCGGTGTGAGGTGAGGTGAAGGCTCTGTGTCGGACCTGAGCACTGACAGGCGGTCTGATGCCCCTCGCGGTCAGTTCCCACGGTGGCCGTCGGAGCTCACTGCAAACAGCACGCTGAGAAAACAGACATGATTGATGTGTGTTAGGTTTCACTTTTTCCGAGACTGCAACGCTAATCTCGGACTGTATTTCAAATAATAAAAGCCGAGCAGCGCCATCAGTCATCCACACAGACGGCCTGTCTGCTGCTGCCTTCAGGATCACACACATTCAGAGTTTACACGTTTGTTTTGGACACTTTAAAGTCCAAACGAAAGCAAACTCTTGATCTAAACATTCTCAAAATTGCATATAATCAGTATAATAAATATACAAGTTGTTGTGTTGGCTCCTTTTACACCTTCTAATATGTATATACTAGCATCCATCTTGTCAATCTTAGAGGTTTACTCAGGACATTTAACTATAAAGAACATGTTTATGGGCCATTTCAAACATGCTTGATATGTTCGGGGTGGCCCTGATGAGCCTGCGAGCAGTTCAGGAGGCTTAAAACTGGATCTAACTATCCACTATAACTATACGCTGTTGCCTGAAACAACACTACAGATGAATACTTCAGGTTAAATATACAACATTCGCTGCCAATAGCAACAGAGAAAAGTAGCATCTGACCACAATGCTCACCAAACTCGGATCACGCTGTAAAATTAAGCCTCAAAAATCAGAATGTTTACGACCGGGAGTCCACTTTAGCTGCGCCCAGGCAAACCTGTCAGGCCGTCTCACTAATCATGCAGCTGATGTTAATCTACGTCTGTGAGGGTTTAGTGTTCGGGGGGGGGGGGGACAACTGTCTGTGGTTTACAGTGTGATGCTTCTCAGCAAAACTCCGCTGCTTGTTTTTGGTGTGGCCTCGGGTCAGCAGACAGACTCTGGGCGTAGCTGCGACCCTCTCTCGTACAGTTGCTGTTGGATCGGTGCCAGCGAGTGTGGCTGACTGCGGCGAGGTTTTTATTAAAATAACAGCAGCAGAGTATGAAGCCACGTTCTCCGTGTAACTTAAGCGGCCTCCAGAGTCACTGGTGCCCTTCCCCCCAGCCCCTAGTTTTTAAAAAAAAATGTTTTATTCATAATTCCCCAGGAATTTCTTGCTGAGGACAGGATATTGTCTCGGCTTTAGGTATCTGCCATCCATCCAGGAGCTCAGCCTAGAAAACAGAGCTTGGGATGTTCATATACATTAAAATATAACCTCTCCTTTTCTATATAAATTATACGTTTGCGTGTATAGTATTGAAACCAACAAGTTCCAGCATGTTAAATGTTATATGTTACATGTGAGTATGGGAAAGGAAAGAAGTCTACATGTGTGCGCTCTTGTTATTTCTGGTATTTGTGTGTTAGTGGGGCGACTCTTTGCTAGCACCAAGTCTCATTTTCACAAGGTAGTCTTTACAAGAGGGCAGAGGACAGAGCGGCCCGGGGCTCCACTGAAATGGAATCAAAGAGCCAGACAGTCCTGGAGGGGGGCGAACCAGCGCAGCAAGAGAATGGCTCATATTTTACTGGTGAACAAAAAAACAACCCTTTAATGAAAAGACATTTCATTACATCTTTAGGCGGCTATTCTCGCCTTAACCCCCGTAACAAACCTCCGTAAAGTCACTCATCAGGCATGGCTGCAGAAACGCCAGCAGGGATACTCACAGCTTCGGACAGAGTCTGCAAGAGGTTCTCGGTCCAGAGACACGTCCCTCTGAGTCTCCTGCATCTGAAAAATAAAGTTTCGCAGTACTTCGCAGTGAGTAAACAAACAAAACAACATGAACATCAAATATACAGAGACAAAAAAGGTGTTTAGATGGTGCATCTTCACTGAACAACATTCCAATCATTTAAAAGTGTCAAAACTTTTTGAAATCAAATATATTATAAAACATGTAATTGAAGCTGTGGAAGAAGGACTTCATGCTCACCTTGATGTTCTTCTTGATGTATTCAGCTCTGCTCATGAGACTCTTAATCTGGTGAGAGAGATAAAATTGCAACACATGTAATTACAATCTTCAGTTTGAACACAATTGTACTGTAATATTGGCAATATATTGATTGTTTCTACTGCTGTGTCTTAGTCAGTCCACCATTTTGGTTCAGACTGACACGTCTCACCTGTAACGATTTCAGTGCTGAAGATTGAGTCCATGTAAACATTGTTGTTGTTGTATTGCAGTGAGTTTCTGTAATTCCTCACCGAATACATCCCAAACTAATTCCCACCAGCCTCAGCTTTAATTTGCTTTTAGTCTCAATTAGCTGCATGCTAAACTAATGGATGAACATGGTAATTATTATACCTGTATGTTAGCATCGTCACTGAGAGCATGTAAGAAAGTTTCGTTTTTGCATTTTAAACTTAGATATAAAGAGGGATTTGTGTTTTTTAGTGGGAATTTAAAAGGTCAAACTGTTTGAAAAGAATAAATAAATAAATATCACATACAACCAAGAACAGCTGTGTTTGTTATATTCACAGTGGGACATCATCTTGTTTCTCATGATATCAGGTTCATTTATCTAATTATCTCAAGAAAACAAAAGGCTGATTTCTGAATAACGAACTGATAAAGATCTGAAACGACTGATCTGAACTTTATCCATAACAGAAAGACAACATAATCTCCGGCTGTGTTAGACTTTGATTGAAATAAAGTCTGATGTGTTTATCAATAATATAGACCGCTTGATTTGACATATTCACTTTAAATGAGTTGCAACAAATGTCAAGACGCACATCTATGCGTGCTGGCAGAGCCTTCCTGCCCTGATAAACACTCTTAGTAATAAGAGGAAACAACCTCTCTCATCATCACAAGTTTATTATCTCAAGCTTGTTTTCTCCAAATAATGAAATACTTAACTTCTTATCTAAAGAAAATGGTATTAAACAAAAATAGCTGCAAGCGAGGCATTATCATTAAAATTCACTTTCAGGGCTTCTGGCGTTTAATCAGAAGATGATACAAATGTTCCCTTTCTGTTTGGAGCTTTTGAATAACCACATGTGTTTTCTGAGCTGTGCTTGTTTACTGTAAACTGCGGCGTCTTTTTTTTTTTTTTTTTTTTTTTTTTTTGCAGCAGGAAACAAAATGACTTTAAGATGCGCGGAGACATAAACTCCCTGTTAAAATCAGATTAAAACCGATCGGCTCGGCTTCTCGCTCTCTCGGTTACTTTATGAAAACATTTCATATGGCGCACATGTGCTCGCAGTAACTGCTGTCATCGTATGCCTGAGGCTGCTCTTTGCTGTGGTACTCAGCCCTCTGGTGATCGTCAAGGTTTTTGGCTGCACCTCATACCTAGTTGTATCACCACTATGTCCCAGCGCGCAGCAAGGCCTCGTGGGTAATCGCTGCAGTAACATCTGAGGGTCGTAATCATGGGTGACCTAAACTGATGGCTTCATAATTTCCCCTTTAAAACATCAGTCTGTTGCAGTAAATACTCATTCTGACCACAGGTTTTCAGCCCTGACCCCAACCTCATGCAGCCACAGCACTTTCATCACCAGCCCCTTTAATCAGTAAGTACAATAAAGGAAATGAGGAAATCTGCCCGCTTGAGGATGATTCATGGGACTTATTGATCACTTGCAGAGTTTTTAACGGTACAGGTAGTGAAACACAGGTCACAGGTCAGCGTGACCTCACGTATTTCAGCAGCTGTGACACGATTTGAACGACACCCGATAAATCAAAGCCAGCGAGAAGTCGAGGTATGGAATCACAGTTTTTGAAAGGAGAGCTCTGCAGTAGATACGGACGCTCATGGAGGCCCGGCATGGCAGCATGTGTTGGCTCTTTGGTTTCTCACATACACACATGCTTTCGATCGCATCCCCCACCCCCGCCTCTCTAATGCTGTGTTAGATTATTACAGCCGCATCTGAATTTACTTAAGACAAGCACCCATAAAACTTCAAATAGGGAGGTCCATGAGGCCCTCTCAAACCCCCTTCCCCCCCTTTTTCTGGGGTTTTGTTGGTGAAATGCTGTTGTCTGTCGCTGGCTCAGTTTCTGGCTAAACAATACACAAAAACACAAGAGCTTGGAGAGTTAATAATAGACACGCACTCGTCCTTTTCCTATGTTTGTCGAAGTTTAAAATCAATGCAAAGTATTCAGGATGTTGATTTCTGAGGAAAGAGCCAGCGGGTTTAGCAGACCATCAAACTGTGAGTTTGTTCAGGCTGGTGTCCAAACGCATGTATGTAGACTACAAAGGTCTTATTAGTGCAATAAGACAAGAGAACGTCAATGGACAGACTTTTATTAAAGTTCATTATTTTTGTCATCATTTACTTAATCAATTGATTGGAACTCTAAAGCCATTTTGACGTCCAAACCACAAATGTGTTCAAGCAATCAACTCCCTCTCTTTTGGCAGTAGATGAGTTTACCTTTGCTTTTTTGTCCCAGCACGTCATGTTCAACATCACAAAAAGTTAAAAACAGGGATTCACCTCCTCAAACACTTTAGATTTTTAACATTTCACTAATATTTTAATACTCTCTACTCTTCTGCCCAGTGTGCGACCCTGACTCGGGGACCAGCTGGCTGTTTTTGTTGGTTTTCTATTATACCGTACATTTTTGCAGCAATCTCTGGCACAACAGTTACCTTCAGGATTAGTGAACTTCCATCTCATCTTATCCTTCAAACTGAACACCTATCGAAACCCCAGAGTCAGCCAGCGTATCAACTGCAGCCAGAGGCGATAATCACCTGTGACTACCGCAGAGTCACTTGACCCGGGGTAAACTGACGTTCAGTTTCATCTTTTGCTGTACTTTTAGCCCTTTTGTTGGGTTTCGACCAGCTCAAGAGAGAAATATCTGGCTCACCAACTTGTCGCTTTAGCTTAACAAAGCTTATGAGAGCAGTGAAAGTTAAAACAGTAAAGCTGTTGACTGTAAAACCAAACCAATGAGCTGAAAGATGCTATAAAACACCTCTGGTCATGTGGTCATGTGAGCTTTTGTTGCTAGAAAACAAAGTATGTCATGGCTGCTTTAAGTATCCAATTATAAAGTGGACAGTGATTTATGTGTATGTAACACAGTACTATAAGTGATGGATTGTGTTATTTGGCCTTCACCGCTAAAAACATACACATGTGAGTGCTGGAAAGAGGCTCGTGGGTCATGTGATGGAGTGCCACTGTGCTGGGTGATCAGCTGAGGGCTAGTTGGAGGTGACGGATAGTCGTGAGCACTCAACCAGAAGCCCTTCCTCGCCGACTCACCTCACTGTGGAGCAGCTCTTTCCTGCGGCCCTGGGGCTCGGCTGGCTCACGAGAAAGAGAGAAAAAGAAAAGATAGAGAATAATGAGGACAGGGGTAAAAAAAAAAAAAAAAAAAAAAAGAGAGTCCACTACCTCCTCACCTTGTTTGTTCAAGAAGAGGTCAACTACTAGGCTAGCATGTAGACTGGAGGCTCACGGGTGGAAATGGTTCTAATATAGGCCAGTGTTTTCACAGTGAGTCGTCCTGGAGGCGAGAGTGACAGGAGGAGGAGGAGGAGGAGGAGGAGGAGGAGGAGGAGGGCTCTCTGGTGGCAAAGCATGTTTGGAGGCTGTGCAACAAAGAACCAATGTTTTCTCCCCACAATCCCTCTGGTGGTGTCTGCTGTGCCACACAACGTGGCTCCCTGACACTGCAGAGAGAGGCTGGTTACGATGGCCTGGGATTAGTCGGACCGGCACAACGTACGTGATTGATCCGCTGACGAGACGAAGTTCTGCTCAACACGTGTGTAAAAGAAAAGCCCTGACATACTGTTAGCTGTGTTGCTGTTCTCGATGGATTTTCAATATCGGGATGATTAGAGCGCGTGTTTATTCCGCCGATAATAGTTTTTATTTGATTCTAGCGCGTAACAACACAAAGAAGCGAAGTGTGCTGTCTGAATGGGAAGCAGATGGCCCGGGCCCTCATACCACACACAGGGTGCTGGCACCGGGTCTGATCGCGGCTCAAAGCCACATCTGGATCACTCTATCCCACCTCTTCCATTAGGCCGATCTTCCAGATGAGCTCATGAGCCGGGCCTAATGGACGCCAGGCCGCAGAGGGAGTCGCTGGAGTCTCTTCTGTAGCTCCTCTGTCTGTTTGTCTGTCTGTCGCTTATTAAGTGTCCCCGTCTCTCTCCAAGTCTATTGCTTCACTCCGTCTCTGTCAGTTCGCCTTTAACTCTTTCTAAATCACTTTCTCCGAGTTGTTTTCCATCTCTTTCAGACTTTCACAGAGTCTTTTTTTTTTTTCATATCGATCTCACTCAGAGTCTCTCTTTTCCGTTTCCAGTTATGTCTCACTTTGAGTATCTCCACATCTTTGCCCTCTGTCCAAGTCATTTTTGTCACTTTTCCAGTCTTCCCCTTGAGAATCATTGTCTTTGTTCAGCCACTTCTTGACCCGTCTCAGGTTCTGGCTGTTCTTTGAATTAATTTCTCTCACAGCCTGCTCATTGTCTCCACTCTCTCTGTCACTCTGTGTGCCTTTTATGCCCGTCTGTCTCCATGAATGACTTTTTCTCATTCAGTAGAAAACAGAACACACTTTCTTATTCTGTAAACACTCAGGGGCTCGGCGCTGAAGTGAATGCATTGTAAGGTTTCTGATGTGGGACTACAATAAGGTTCAAATTTCTTCCCCATTCACCCACTACTGCCAGATGTCCTTGAGCAAGGCACTTGAACCTTGGACTCCAGTGGCTCACTTGCCAACAGCGGTAACACAGGATAATTGAGCAAAGCCATTTGGCCGGAAAGAAAAGAGTTTATCTACCTGCTAGCGCCAACAGAAGCTCTCCGAGGCACTGCTGGTACACATCCAGAGCCTCATGATCATCCAATCCACTCTCCTCCTGTAACGGAACGTTGAAAATTAGGCAAAACAACTGGTTCTTTCTATCTGGCTGCAGAGCCACTCGGGCCACCCTGGTACTTGAACAGTTCAGTTATTTCACTTGTTAGCTTTCAAAACAGAAAAGTTCTTAGCACATCTATTTCACGAGCCAGGAGCGTAGGAGAGGGAACAAGTGCTCCAAGAGTTGCAAGCAAACTCGCACACTGATTAACTTGAAAATATACATTTATCTGTGATGTTTTGGCATTAATCCTTCATCAGGCAAACAGATGAAGCTGCCTGATGAAGGTCTAGTACTGAAGAAGTGCAAAAACATTAACATAATTTTGTAAGTTAAAACAGTGTGTGGGAGTTAGCTCGCAACTCTTGGTCTGCTCTCGTTAGCGAAATTTGTAGATTTATTATTGCTTATTTTACTTGTTTTAGGGCGCACACAGCAAAGATACACAAATATAAATAAAATCTGTGTAGCTGACACATTATCAGACCAGCAACACAGAAAAATGTATGTTTTTGGCTTCAGTGATCTTAAAAAAAATTGGTTTTGATTTGTGTGCTGCTAGTTCGTGTGTCTCTGTTGAATGATGTCTGTTTCACCCTGCTTTGGTTCCCATCTCTTTAGCCGTGGCATCATCCAGCAGTGAGCCTTGCTCACCTTAGCAATGGCAGTGGAGGCCAGGTGCAGCGCAGCCAGGAGTCGCGGTTGGTCTCGAGACATTTCTTGAGTGGGAAGAAAACAGAAATCAATATTTTACTACCGTCTCACAGTCAAACATGCAAAAAATACAATTGCAACATATTGTGATCATCACTTTCCCTGCTGCAACTGTAGACTGCAGCATTGTAGACTTAAAATACTTCAGATTTCATAATATTTATTTGCAGGGTGATTGAGCGTAAGTGTCCTTGAGCAAAATACAAAATCCTTCAGAGGCCCAGAGCCTGTAGCGGACCTCTGAGGCAGGGGGAAAGGAAATTAAATTTGGCTCATGTGGATCATTAAAGAAGAAGTAGAAAGAATAAAAAATCTTTACTTTCTGTTGTAGAGCGGTTTCATGCAATTTTCCATGACTACAACTGTAGATTTGAGAAGATGGATGCATTTACGAGATTAATAAACAGATGGGGAAAATACTGGATCCCCTCTTATCTAATGTTTGATGTATTTGATTAAAAACAAGTTAAAAAAAACAACACACTGCTTTACTTTTAGTTGCCCCATCATGTACCTCACCAGGCGGGGCCACTGCCTCTGCACCGAGCGGGGTTCATTACCTCGGAGGACATCCCTGGAGGTCCGGGCCTCCTCAAAGCTCAGTCTGTTGTCTGAGGCCACCAAGGCTTTCAGCTCCTCGGCTCTGGACACATACTCGCTGACCTGTGGGAAGTCCTCTTACATTGACTCAACTTAATCATGTCAACTACTCCATATGTTCTCCATCCCCACCATATGGTATTCATAGAGGAGGATTCATTCCAAGTGAAAAAAAAAAGAAAGAAAAGAAATTGAAAATAGAAAGTAAAGTGTTTTCAGGCCTACCTTCAGCCGGAGGGCATCTTTACGTTGTCGGTCCGTCTCGACTGCAGAGGAGGGAGAGAAGAGGAATTCTGGTTTTACATTAAGTGCGTTTACTTTGCCTGGTTTATTGCGCTGAAACAAAGGCGGTGCATTGTTGAGGGGCTTCAGCCACAGACAGGATATGAGTGTGGTTGTTGCTCTTACAGTGAATAGCGGGGACAAAGTGCTCAAGGGCACTGCAGTAAAGGGAGAGAGCAGCGGACCTCTCCCCTTCCTGGTCCTTCTGAACGGCCTGCAGGACAAGCTTTTTCTGAAAGGAGATGAAATGGGAACTGGCATCACTGAATGCAAACTGCTGCAGCTCTCCATTGCTTATGCATGCGTGCAGAGTCATGCGTGAAGGCACATGTGGGGCAGGCATGAGCACAAACCTACCAAACACATGTGTACATGTGCTCAGTCAATCACACACGCATTATTCATGGTCATCTAGGGTAGACACACACACACACACACACATACACACACACGCAGGCGCATATTTCCCTTTCTTCTCTCACCGCTCTCACTAGGCTCTCTGCGCTCGGCATGTGCTCCAAATCCACAAAGGGGTGGGTGAAGAACTCTGCAAAGGTGATCCGGACATCTGGATTTCTCTCCAGCAGCCGCAACAGAAGGTCTCTGCAGTCCTTGGATACCCTGGCCCCGGGAGGGAGCTGATGCACAAAACACGACCTTATTATGTTACACTCGATCCACAGGACAATCCGAGGGAAAGGGACAGCAGATTGTTGCCAGTTTCACATCACTACTTTTTATCAAAAGATGACCTTAAAACTCTCGATGTGAATCCCCCGGTAATGGACCACAAACTAATGCAATCCATTGAGCTCAGGACCAGTGTCTGACACAAGAATTCAAGTGTTCTGAAAGCCCTCCATCATTAAAAGTACTGTTACCCTTTATTGTCACTGTGTGGTAATTACCATGTGGTGTGTGTGCGTGTGTGTGTGCGCACAGTGGGCAAACCAGGACAGAGACACAACAATGACTTTTAAGTGCCGAAGATCAGTAATTGTTTAATTACAACAGATTTACCTCGAGACAAAACTCTAATCTAATCAGCATTTTAAACCACATTTATTTTGATCTTTTTATACATACAGGAGCTCATTTAAAAAGACTGAACTACAGAGGAGACATTACCAGTCTGATCAAAACTGAATTGATCATATTGGCCTGTTTATAAACATTTGAAAACTCTATTTATCCGATTGATTCCCAGATTGTTCCTTTACAGTTTAGAAAGGAAACTGGAGACGAGCATTATGTCATTATTTCTCCACTGCTTGAGCTGTGATGAGTGGGATGTGGGTGCAGTGTGGAAGCACGCCATCTAGTGGCTTAATGGTAAAAATAAAAAATAAAGTAATACTACGTAAATATTCAGCGGTAATGTGTTTTCTTTATAAACTGTTACAGGGACACACTGACACACTGAGTGACACACCCTGCTGTCTGGAGGGGACGACTGCAGGGCAGAACAAACATTTAACAAGAAGTTTAATGTTTTTAACTCTCACATTTTGACTAATTGGTTTAACATTAAACTAGTGTGCAAACCGAAGTGACTTCAGCAATTAAAGACTACTCAATATTTCAAGTTATCTTAATCCCAGGTACAGTGATGTTTGTTTGTTTATCTGGCTAATTTAATCTACTCTTACTTTTTAGAAACTTTGACTCCCTGACATGTTGTAGTACTTCAGTGTTGCTGTTACTGACACGTCATTCAATGCCTTTTGTTGCAGTGGCATCCAGCCATTTCCCTCAAAAGGAACTCATATAACAGGTTTCCATTTCTCTAAGCTCGGGGTTCAGCTACCTGCAGCTCTGGAGCTGCATGCAGCTCTTTTGTCCCTCTGCAGTGGCTCCCTGTGGCTTTGGCATTTTACATGGATATGAATAATGTATATATATATTTATATCATCATCACTGAATTAGGCCTACAGTGATTCTTACGTTCTCTGACAGTAAAAATGCAGAGCCTACACACAATTGTATCTGTTCTATCAAGTTGTGATTTTGTTATTGAACTGAACGACCCTGAGCTGTTTATACTGAATCCTGAGTATTTACTAAAAGAGAAGAAGGATTTAATTGAAACTGTCTTTTTACTTTTACTGTTCTTAACTCTATGCAGCCGCTTTATGTTTTATTTATTATCAAAGTGGGCCACTTTTTATTTTGTACATTTTTACAAAAAGGGAGGACTTAATTAGGCCTGCATAGATGAAAAAAAAAATATGAATGAATGCTCATTTAGGCCTTCAAATAATCTCGACAGGCTGATTTAGACTCAGGGAAAGATTATCTTTTGATAGTAAAGGTTACTGACCGCTGCTTTAGTCATGAGACAGTATCTGAAAGCACCCTGAAAAAGTGCTTTTACACATAACAAATATGTAGCACAATGAAGCACTATTTTAGAGCACCAGTGTGAGCAGTCAGGGAGTCATTCGTATTTTTCTGCAGGACTGCCAGTTGTCTCAGTCTGGCAATTCACTAACGAGGAACTCGTTTGTTGCTCAGAGCTTACCTCGATAGGTTGGTTACTCCGGATCTTCTCTTCCAATTCAGCGTAAGACCTCGACGCAAATGGTGCTCGTCCAAACAGTGCCTCTACATACACACAAAGAGTGTTTAAAAGGATTATTCACAATGATTACAGAGTATTTACAATGAAAAGTAATGCACCTACTGTGCATCGAGGGTATACATGCCTCAAATGCTTGTACTGTATATGAGGCTGATCTGAGTTTATCTGTCTTCAGTATCTCTTAAATGTAACTTTTCACTGACACGAGAGAGATTTGTCTTTAGCGTAAAATTATTTGCCAACAATCTGCAAGTTACCTGGCTGACAGTGAAATGAGCTCTTTCCATTACAAATTACTTTACATCACTAGAAAGGGAGCAAACCCGGCTGTCATTTCATGATTAATGGGCCAGTTTAGTTTGACCTACTATGTGCCATGTCCAGTCAACTGATAAGCCTGTTATTTATAGAAATTATTAATAAGAAGGAATCTAGTTAAACAGAGCAACATGCAGCTACACCAGATTCTGAAAACATTTCGGTCACCTGAGTACAAAATTAAGCAGCACTGCAATGTGTCTGAGGCAGTGTGTACTTCACGTGGACTCAATAAAGAAGACGAGGTGAACACAAAGTACTCACCGTAAAGAATGACTCCTACTGACCAGAGATCTACCCTGGAGTCATACTGGCGTCGGCACACCATCTCAGGAGCCATGTAAAGAGGAGAACCTCTCAGGACACTCTGCTCATCCCATGGTGACATGTACTGGGCGAAACCAAAATCTGAGCGCAAATCAGAATATAAACAACACTGTGAGAGATCCCAGTGGATACAATCCTCCTTAAACTGTCATAAACAATAAAATGAGAATTTGAAAATGTCTGGCTAACAACATGGAAAATTCATAGGCATTTGCTTGATTGTTTTACTTGATGTGGGCATGTGATCACCTGCTAGTTTGAGGACGGAGCCGCTGAGCAGAATATTCTGGGGTTTCAAGTCCAGGTGTGAGATGTTTCTCTCGTGAAGAAATTGGAGGGCACAGGCTGTTTGTACAGACACACATACAACAAGATAATGATGACAGAAGTACAGAATTACAGACACTTTCATCAAATAACAATATGTAAGTAACTTGTCTCCGGATGCTGTGATATAAGGAAATGACTGACCTATCTGCTGCAGGAAGCGTCGGGCCACCCGCTCAGGCAAAATCCTGCGACTGCGGATGAAGCGAGAAAGATCTCCACCAGAACACCACTCCAGGATCAGATAAATATTCTCAGCATCCCACTGATGAAAGAGAAGCATTCAGGCATTTAGGGAAAGATTAAAAGCAAGACCGAGGAAGCTTTCAAGAAGAATTCAAAAGCTATAAATAAGCTTACCTGGAAGTCTTTTAGCTGGACTATATGAGGGTGACGCATCGTCTTAAGTATTTCAATCTCTGTGAGCAGGTTTTCTGTGGATGCCTTGTTTAGAGTCTTTTTCGCAACCACCTTCACCGCCACCACCTCTCTGCTGTCGCCCTGCAATGTCACAGTCATAGACTAAACTTCAGCTTTCACTTTCAGTTTGAACAAAAACCAGACTGAACTTACAATAACAATATGAGACATTTCGAGACTTCTCTGATGTTTCCCCTTTACTCCACCACAATCTCACCTTTCTGTAGGCTTTGTAGACTGTAGCGTAGGTGCCGCTGCCCAGTCTCTCTGTGAGGATGAAGTCAGCCAGTTTTGGTGGAGCAAAGCTGGAGGTTGAAGCCATGCTGACGACATCAACATCAACTTTCCCTTGTAGGTCTGGGCTGGAATTACAGATCAATATGCTGTTAATACCACAGGAGTAACCTCATTCTCAACTATTTTACATGGGGCTCAGAGGTAAAAGACAGCTGCAGAATAGTGTTGCTATCCTTTGGATATCTTTTCTTCCTTGTCTTGCTTTATAACAAAGGCACCTTCTATTTAAAGGTCGGCCTATCTGCACCATTGCACTTTAAACAGTTAATTAGACACGTGTACCATTTAATAACTGTATTGTCAATCATCTATCTAGTTTATTGCAGCATGTTTTCTCGCCTCTTTTTCTGTTGAATTCAAAGTTTTAAATTGTGCTGTCGCTTAATGTATCGCGCCGAATTGCAGTCATGCTGGTTAAACTTTTTATTCTGACATTAACTTGTATTCTTGATAAGACAGGATGCTGTAAACATCCAGTTTTCATTTTATTGAACCTACTGTACATCAGTTTGGCAGCTAACTACAAGTCATAGCTATCTGTTAGCATGTATACTGCTGAGCTACATCGTTTGTTGTCAACCGCCGAGTGAGGATAAAACGGAAGTAGTTAGACCTGTCCGCGTTTATTCGGACGTTTTTAAAATACCTAGAAAATTAGCTGACACTTACCGGTAGGCTAATAAATCCACACCAGCTGAAGTTAGTGTTTACATGACAGCTTTCGGTCTCACGCTGCACTGCAGTGCTCAGCTGCTCACAAGGTATCAGAAAATATGTTACTGCCACCTAGCGACGGTCCTCCGGTACTGCAGCGCCCGACAGGAAATGGGAATCAACGCCTCCAAAATATAAGACACTACCCAGAAGTCCATTTGAATCCACTTCAAACAAATAATTTGCTTAGCTCTGATATTGAAAAACACAAAAGGCAATAAATATATTTACGGGTATCCGCTGTATATTTGTGAAAAAGTTTGCATATGCTTGGTGTTTGAATTTGGCAGCGGTTTTAATCCCTAAATCCCTCCGCCGGAAGTAAGCTGTCATTGTGACTAT
The DNA here is from genome assembly GCF_904848185.1 of Acanthopagrus latus. NCBI lineage: Eukaryota > Metazoa > Chordata > Actinopteri > Spariformes > Sparidae > Acanthopagrus > Acanthopagrus latus. The sequence continues at coordinate 32,369,733 of NC_051042.1, read as the reverse complement.
GGTGGTCTTTTAAAGATGGCGGAGTGCTTGGCTGCACGTTTGACCGACCAGGAGCAGCAAATTCGCCTCCTCACCAAGGAAATATCCACCCTCCGCGATGGATTGAGTCGAGGTTTGGATGCCGCCGTTGTCGGGGAGCTGTCCCCGGAGGTGGAGTGCCTGCGGACCGAGAACGAGAAGCTCAGGTACCGGCTGCTGCACCTCCGGCGGGGTCTGCAGGCGGAGCTGGAGCTGGAGGAGGAGGCGCAGGGGAAGAAACAGCAAGGAGTGAAGTGTGGCAAAGTTCCTGAGAAGAGCAGCGGGAAAGAGCAACGGACAAAGAATGAGGTAGTTATGAAGACTGAGGAGTGTATAAAAAAAAAATAAAAAAAACAGTTTTAAATGGCGCCATTTGTAACGTAATGGGGGATGAGAAGAGTAATGGGCCTCTGTCCAGTGAAACCAAAGGACAGGCTGCACCACCCCTTCTCCAGAAATAGCTCCCACAGTCATACTCCTCATACTGAACGTGTCTCATAATGGGATCATAATGTGGCTCAGATAGAAATAATGATAAGAGATTATTGTAATGTTAAAGATACACACGCCTCTCTGTTCGTGGACAGGTGGTCACTTCTGTTGCCAAACCAGTCGACAAGAACAACAAGAAGGAGAAGAGGCAGGATAAAGGAGGAGGAGGAGGAGGAGGAGGAGGAGGTTCGAAAGAGGTGAGTATTACTGAAGTTATCCTGTTCACCCATCGTACCAACACAGAAACATTTATAACATCTCAGTTTGTCACTAACAGCAAATCAGATCCCCACTTCCTCTCACATAGCTTCTTGACTTTGATTGTTTTTTTTTTCCCCTCCCTTTCTCTCCGCTCCAGCTGAACCCGTGGCCCGGATTCATCCCAGAGCGCCTCAGCCTCTACGAGGAGCTGAAGAAGGAGAGCGACGCCCTGCTGGCAAAGAAAGCCCAAGACAGCAAGCCCATCACCGTGGAGCTGCCAGACGGACGGAAGGTGGAGGGCAAGGCTTGGCTCACCACACCGTACCAGCTGGCCTGTGATATCAGGTCAGAACGCCATCATGTCATCAATTAACAGCTGCCGATATGATCAATATAATTCCCACCCCCTTAAACAGAGAGAAATGACTTTTTCCTGGTTCATTTTAAGAATAGGTGTCACTGTGTTGAATGTGAATGCAGCAAATCTGAGGAACCTTTCTTTGCACTCGATCTGTCAGCCAGGGTCTGGCCGACAACGCAGTGATTTCTCGGGTCAATGGAGAACTCTGGGACCTGGACAGACCGCTCGAACAGGACTGCTCTCTTGAGATCTTGCGGTTTGACAATGAAGACGCTCAGGCTGTGAGTAAAATTAGTTTTCTCATCCATGATGTTCAGTCCTACCCTGTATCTTTGCTCACGTCTGCGTATCGTGTCTTAGGTGTATTGGCACTCCAGTGCTCACATCCTGGGGGAGGCGATGGAGCGCTTTTATGGAGGCTGTTTGTGTTACGGACCCCCGATTGAGAATGGTTTCTACTACGACATGTTCCTGGATGGACAGAAGTGAGCAGTTTTCAGTTTTCAGGCATGATTCTAGTCTTAAAGTCTATACACTTCAGTTGTAATCATGGAACAACTGCTTTTTAAATCAGCGATTAATGGGTTTTGGTTTGTTGGTCCATAAGAGAACTCACAGCAGATTTTTCCTTCACCATACTAGTCAGAAGAGCATTAACAATGAGCGCTTGAAAATGAACTGAGTGTGTTTCCTGTTTCCAGGGGAGTGTCCAGCACTGAGTTTGGGGACCTGGAGGCTTTGTGTAAGTCTGTGGTGAAGGAGAAGCAGCCGTTTGAGAGGCTTGAGATCAGCAAGGAGACACTGCTGAAGATGTTTAAGGTGAGAGAGAGAGAGAGAGGACACTCCGATCTGTTGTCAGCAAATCCTCTGCTTGTGTGAAAGAATGAACTATGGTCAACTTGTTTTTTTTAAATGAACAGTGTTCACCGATGAGTAAAAATATCCTCCTGCCTTAATCTGACATTATCTGGTTTATAGACTCCTGCCTCATCTGATTTGCATTATGTGCATGGATTGAATGTGGCAATAAATACAGGGAAAACATTCAATCAGGTCAAAAACCATATTAACCGGAGGTGTTTCTGTCTTTCAGTACAACAAATTCAAGTGCCGTATTCTGAATGAGAAAGTCACCACCCCCACGACTACAGTCTACAGGTGAGAAAGAGGAAATGTTAAAGAATAAGTTCACACAAAACTGAACATTTGGTCATTATCTGTTCACCCCATTAGATGTTATTTACACCCTTATTGGAGTTAAAATCTTCACTTTGGCTGCTAAGCTAAAGGCTTTTGGAGACTTTTTGGGAGAACTTATCCTTCAGCAGTGTCTTTTTTGTGTGTTTATTTACGGACATGTGAGTTATTTTTGCACTACGTTAAGTAATTGAACAATTGTTTTGTAATTTTCTAATCCTGGTTAGGTGTGGACCTTTGATTGACTTGTGCAGAGGTCCCCATGTCAGACATACGGGCAAGATCAAAGCCATGAAGATCTACAAGGTATGAGGAAAAATACACTGTTTTAATGTCTGTTGTTTCAGTGTCCTAAACTAACACGCTGCATTCATGAATTATTTAGAGAAAGGTAATCCAGTGCTGACATGTATAAACATGTTAATATTTCACTCTTGTCTTTTCTGCCTCTGTCATCAGAACTCTTCAACTTACTGGGAGGGCCGCTCCGACATGGAGACTCTGCAGAGGATCTATGGGATTTCCTTCCCAGACTCGAAGATGCTGAAGGAGTGGGAACGTTTTCAGGAGGAGGCCAAGAACCGAGACCATCGCAAGATCGGCAAAGTGAGTCACACTGTAGCGAGTCGAGTCCAAGGCCACCCAGCAGGCTGAGGGCTGAACTGGAGACTTAAACCCAGTACAAAGAGAATTTACATTGGTAAATGTACAATGTGATGGCTGACACATCTCCTTTGAAGTTTTTCATAGGAGCTTTTCCTCATGAGAGTCTCGGCTTGTGGTTTCATAGATGTGGTGAAAGCCTGGAAAGAACCTGGACCGAGGACACAGTTGACAAGCCTTAATGACACATGCAATAATATACGGGCAAATTATCAGCGTGATTAAAAAACTCTTCAGGTCAAAGCAACATCGTCACGAGAGGCGCGTTCTGCCATGAATCGGCCGTTGCTGCTTTGCACCAGCTGAGGGCACTGTGCTCCTTTTTATTATGGCACATGTAGGACAACTGTGAGTCATCTGAGCACCCCAGCTGGTTCCCCAGCATGGGAGACACAGACGGCAGCACCTCGATCCGCACTGATGACAACACAGCTCCATATTAAACACGAGAGTCAAATTATCAGTTGATGCCAGTTAGAGGGAGGTGACAAAAGTGGCATGTTGTTTGAAAGATGGTGCTCTGTGGCATGATCCAATGCCGACCCATTTTTATTTACACAGTGTATAATGAAAGCACAACAGACCCCACGTTCAGTTTTATCAAGCGCTAACACTCAAGGAAAAACAAAAAAAAACTCCCCCAACCAGGGGCGGCAGCAGGGATCCGGCCGTGTGTTTGACATAACAATTTGATAAATGTTAAACATCACCAGTTTGGACGCATGCAGAGAGAAAATAACAGCACTGGGGTTTCGTAACATGGTCTCATTTTCTGGAATTTCTGTTTCATAAAGGAGGTTTAAATAACTTAGACCCAAGTTACCATGGAAACCTATCCCTCAAGACTGGCCTGGTCGGGTTAGTATCAAGGCCTAACTACTGTCTGTCAGACTGAAACACAGTGTTCGTCCACGAAGGTCAGTCTTTACTCCCGCGCCTCGAACAATAGTCCCTTTTTTTTTTTTTTCTAGTTTGTGCCAAGTTTCTCTCATTTCGATGTAAGCTGCTGAACGTGTTGTGCTCTTAAAATCTGAGCTCGTTTCTGTTTGAGTCTTTAATAAAATAAATGGACAGACATCCACGAAAACATCTATCAAAGGGCAGGCGGATGATCTTAATGCATTTAAACAGTATTTCCTTCTTATAGAGGCTGTCACATCACTTTTCTAAACAACATGATGCAAAATAATCCAACTAATACAGCTGAAAGATGCTGCTAAATGTCGGTAAAATCACTTTAGATATGACTTCATTCTTGCAAGGAGTCCATTGAGCTTTTTTTGGCGGTCACTAATTGACAGATGATCTGCCGTGTGGAGATCTGTTGTGTCATGACGGGGTAACTCCCCGCTGTGTATGGAGGAGTTTCTTGCTGGTTGTAAGAATATGTGAACTTTTCTTTTGTCTGCTTCACAGGATCAAGAGCTGTTCTTCTTCCATGATCTGAGTCCGGGCAGTTGTTTCTTCATGCCACGTGGGGCTTACATCTACAACACACTCACCGAGTTCATCAGGGTAAGTGTGGCAGCCAAATCAGTTCCCCTGCTTATTTACAGCACATGTGCCAAGTTTGATTTTAATTTCAATAGGGAATTCAGATGTCAGCTACAGAATAGCCTTGGGATAATGAACCTCGTCTTCTTTTAGAAGGATTTCAAACGTCAAAGAAAATAGTTTGTCTTGGTTTGTAATTATTTTATCATCATATTAATTATTTTGCCTGTTTTGTTGACTCTAACTTATTCTATTCTTAAAATTCCCAAACAGAATCAGCTTCTGCGAATTGTCAATTATTTAAAATACTCCAGAAACACAAAACACTCTCCACACCTGAGTCCATGAGGTGCAGAACATGCCAATCATTTCCAGTGTACTTGTAGTGAGTGCCAGCTCATTGACATGCGCACCAAAACATGCCAAACATGCAATCACCAAGGAGCCTAAAGATAAGGCGTGTGTTGAACGGTGAGCTGAATAGTTTAGTTCAGCTCAGTCGGGTTTAAACTGCGTTCAGAGCTCCAGAAAAGCTTGGGCTGGTTCTGACTGCTGTATGAGGTTGTAAATTGTGGCCTGAACGCTAAATATGTGTTGAATTAAACCAAATAAAATCAACATTGTCAGATTGTGGTTGTCAGCAGCACAGCAGTCTTCTTGTGTGTCATCTGTCTGATTGGGCTCCACAGAACGATCGTTTTTGAAAGTGCTCTGTTGGGAAGCCACCAAATTTCCACACTGGGTAATTGGATTAAATGATGGTTAGAGTTAGCATTTAAAAGCAAGAACCCCGTCATTTCCAAAGACTTTAGTTTTCAGACATAATCTCTTGTGCCGAGTTCGGTGACTGTACAGGAACTCCTCTCTGTGACATGTCTGCAGACATGTGTTGACGTCTTGGAAGCCTTTCACATCGCACGCCAACACACCAAACTGAGCCAAAAGGACCTAACATAGATTACACAGGAACGGTGCAAGATCATTATCACATCACTTCAATCTGTTATCACTGTGAGGGGGGAAGAAAAACACCAGTGATGAGCAACAACTTATGCATTTCCCCCCCACGATGTACCACTAAAACATTTAACTGAGAAGTTTTGTACGCAGGAAACCCTGTTTACTGTCATAGATGCTGGAGGCTGAATGAATGAATGAATGAATGAATGAATGAATGAATGTATTTTTGGGATTTACAGTTGTGTCTTGCTGCAGATGTGTGTGTGACTCTGCTATAGAAAGCTTGCAGGCAGTTGTCTCTGAACACATGTAATTCAGGTTTTTCTTTCTTCTTCTGCTAAATCTAATTTATTCAGGAGAACCTGTCTGAACACGCACCATGTTTTTAAGCTCCCTCATGTTTCACCTTCACAGTTGAAATCTAACTCCAGTCTTCCACCGCTGGCTGCCGAACAGCTCAACTGGACCTTCAGTGTTTTTTGCTTCAGAAAAACAAATGGATAAATAAAGCCCACTGAATGTGATTTGCGTTGCAGTTGCTTTAGATTCGTGCCAGAAGTCATGATTCAGCTCAGTACCTGTGCAGGCCAACTGGCAGATGTGGCTTGTTTATGTGGTTTTTGTTGTTTTGCTAGGATGAGTACTGGAGAAGAGGCTTTCAGGAAGTGGCCTCTCCCAACATCTACAACAGCAAACTGTGGGAGACATCTGGTCACTGGCAGCACTACAGTGAAAACATGTTCTCCTTCCCCGTGGAAGAAGAAATCTTCGCACTTAAGCCGATGAACTGCCCCGGGCATTGGTAAACTTGGCCAGTGTAAACATCTGAACTGCTTCCAAATGCTATAAATCAAACGGCACTTACAGTATTTGATGTGTGTCACAGTCGTATCCTGCTCTCTGCTCGTCCTGCAGTCTCATGTTCAGCCACAGGCCTCGCTCGTGGAGGGAGCTTCCCCTGAGGCTGGCAGACTTCGGGGTCCTCCACAGAAACGAGCTGTCAGGAACGCTGACGGGGCTGACCAGAGTACGGCGCTTCCAGCAGGATGACGCTCACATTTTCTGCACCATGGAACAGGTGACCACATCAGTAGTTTTCAGCTGCCATACACCCAATTCTGAGGTTTTTTGAACATGTTTTGAAAAACAAGTAACTACTTATTATACATACTTTCCTCACTTCTGAATCATCTTTTCTTTTCTTTTTTTTTTCCACAGATCGAGACAGAGATGAAGGGCTGCCTCGACTTCCTCCGCTGTATTTACGACGTGTTTGGATTCTCCTTCCAGCTTCACCTCTCCACCCGTCCAGAGAAGTATCTGGGCGACATCGCAGTGTGGAACCAGGCTGAGAAGGTAAACTGCATCCGTGGAGAGTTAGTTATACTCCAAACAAATAGGGGGCGGCATATCAACAGAGTAACCGCTAACTGCTGCTAGCTGTAGCTGCCCTTAGCGAGTTAACTCAGTTAGCCACGCAGCTAGCCGTTCAGAGAGGGAGCTTGGGGTTCTAACTTTGTCTGCTGAGTTTGACTCAATGTTTTGATTGCAATGCAGTGTTGTTTTTGCCTCACCTTAGTTTTTAGTACCTGAATGCTCCTGTTGACACTGACACTGTCGATTAAACGCTGGCTCCCTGCTGTGAGATCATACAGAAGCATCAGCTCAGTGAGTCACTTGTGAAGATCAGTGGTTTTCCGTAGGAGGTGTGTAGTCAATAAAAGACATTGCTCATCTGTTTGACTCGATTCCTGCTTTTTAACTGCCTGCAGTTGTAAGTTACATAAGGGCATCACGAAAAACACACTGCACTGTATGTTTTTTGCTTAATTGTGTGGCACAGCATGACTTGGCCTGCTTCACAGTAATCACTTTCCATTGTTGAGATTTAAATTATATGTTAACCTGTGGCTCACACTTGGCAGCAACTGGAGAACAGCCTGAACGAATTTGGGGAGCCATGGAAACTCAACCCTGGAGACGGCGCTTTTTACGGACCCAAGGTCAGATAGCTTCTTGATATTTTCTTGCCAAACGCAAAATCATTTTTTTTAATTCCCTGAGGTCTGAGAAGTTGTGTAATCCTGTGTGCGCTGCTGCAGATTGACATTAAGATCAAAGATGCAATTGGACGCTACCACCAGTGCGCAACCATTCAGCTGGACTTCCAGCTGCCTATCCGCTTCAACCTGACCTTTGTGGGGTGAGTCACCTAATCAAAAACGTTGACACACCGCTGAGTCCGTGCGCTTTTCCTCACCATGGATTTTGTGTTAATCCCCCTCCTGAATAAGACGTCTCAGCTTGGTCTCTGTGTTCTACAGAGACGTGTGTCTTAAGAGGTGAAGCCTTGTTGTATGCAAATGTGAACCCTCTGAACAGGTGACAGGCTGATTTACCATCTCACCAGGAATTTCAATTTGTAAGCCCAGCATGGTGAAACAGTGCACTGCCTGTATAGCTTTAGACAGCAGGCACTTAATAGTAAGAGCTTCTGCATTAGTCCAGTCAGCACATGGAGACAGTGGCTGTATAGCTCAATAGAAATGATGGAGAAACTGATATTTAGGACGCAGACAGTCAGATTTAGAGCCAGGTGGTGATACAGGAGGAGTGATTGTGGTGAAACATTGAACTTATGTTTTTAAAGCACTTTTGATCTTCTATCAGTTGGTGTCTTACAAAAAAAAGTGGGATTGAATTAAAAACTCTGTTATGAATTAAATTAACAGAACATCCTCATGTAGAGTGTATTTGAAGGATTAACACACATTAGAAGAAGCAGAAGAAGAAACACGAAACTAAAGCACAAGATAAATAAAACGAGCTAAAAGCTATCAAAACCAATACACCTACGAGAGTAAAACATGCAGTAATAAAGCAGATAAAGTGCATTTTCAAAAGCGATTTAAAAGACGACACTGAGTTTGCAGCTGTGATCTCCTCAGGCAAGTCATTCCAGAGTCTCTGCAATGGCTCGATCAACTTTTGTGAATTAATGAAGCATCTGAGGACCTCAGGGTGCCCGAGGCAACAAAGGGCAATTAAAGAACAGTCACATAACATGGAGCAAGGCCTCTCGGGGCTTTGCAAGTAATCAATAAAATCTTAAATTAATTTCTAAAAAGCAACAGATCACTAATCAGGCACTAAGATTTGTGGATGAGCTGAAGGCAGGAGAAGGATTTTTGATTAATGCAGCGAGCAAAGAGTTGGTTACGACTGGATGAATTACAGTTTCAAGATGTTTGTGAAAGAGAAACGATCTGATCCATCTAAATTTTTTTTTTATTCACACAAATGCATATATACATACAGACCAGTGTAGATTTTACTCGCACAAATTAATTCTCTAAATTATGCTTTATATTTGACATTTGTTGACTGTCTAATGCTTGGGTGGGTGGCGTTCTCTATATTTAAAGAGTATTAAGTATTAAAACTTTTATACCTCACAAACAAGAACCAGCATAAACATTATCATATATATTTTTTAATTTATATGTATATATTTATTTTATATTAATTTATATATTTTTTCAATGTATTTTTCACCAGAAGCATCTGGTAGGCCAAATTGGACTATTGTATTATTAGCTGTGAATTCTTGCACAGCTAATAGAGATCAAAATAAATAAACAAAGACAAATGTTACTATAACCAAGAATAAGTTAACATTTGTACTTACCCTTCATTCTCTTCCTTACAGGAAGGACGGAGACGACAAAGCTCGGCCAGTCATCATCCATCGTGCCATCCTGGGCTCAGTGGAGAGGATGATCGCCATCCTCACGGAGAACTACGCCGGGAAATGGTGAAGTGTTTTCTGTTTTACTCCGGCACCTGAGAGCTTCAGTTAAAGAAAAATGAAAGGCATTTTTAGGCTGCTTATGAGTTTGGTGGAATGCAAAACTATCCCAAGTGTATTGATAATATTATTTCCGTTACAGTATGTCCAATTTGGTTTCTGGTATAATTTCAACACACTGTAAACATTTCGCCCCAGTCGTTTTTTTCTTTTTTCTCAGGGGAGGTGTTTATGTCATTATCTTTACACCAGCACATCTGTGTCTGTCCTCCCACCAGGCCTCTGTGGATCTCTCCACGTCAGGTGATGTTAGTGCCTGTCAACCCCTCCTGTGAGGATTACGCCAAGAAGGTAAGTCTTCCGCTTCCACATCTTGACCACAATCAATAACAACCACATGAATACTTACCTGTGTTGTTGTTGTTTTTTCAGGTGTGTAAGCAGTTTACAGAAGCTGGTTTCATGGCAGATGCTGACTTGGACTCAGGCTGTCTTCTCAACAAGAAAATCCGCAACGCTCAGCTAGCCCAATATAACTTCATTCTCGGTGAGAACATTTTATTGCTCTAAGTACATTTGTTAGTGCTGACCGAACACTAGTTCAAGAGCATTTTCACCCAATTTCTGCTACTTTCAAGACTGCCTGCAATCACTTCAGGAGTACATTTTATCTAGTTACTCCCACGTGTCTCTTTTAAAGACAATATTAGTTGCATTTGAAATTTGTTCATATTTTTTTACCCCCCTGCTATACTGATTACATAATCCACTTGTTTTGAGTGGTCTTTTTTTATAACTTGGCGGCAGCAGACTGTAGACATAGGTCTATGATTTCAGTGGCTATACATTTAAAGAGTCTCAAGGATTTTTCTTTCAATCAGTTTGTTATATACTTTAGTTTCTTGTGCATGTAAAAACTCTTGTCAGTAAAGCCCACAGTCCAAGTCGATAGGAGCTCCTCTCTCCCGCAGACAACCCTGCTCCTGAATGTCTCATCGGTCATCTCATCTTTGTAATTCCATGACTTCTTCACATCACTATGTGCGTAATTTATGCCTATATTCATGGTAGAATTGAAGCTAACTGGTGGCTGAAAACAGGACAGAGCAGACACGGTGACAGGATTGGCTCAGGCGTGTGTGAGCTGACCAATCAGAGCAGACTGGGTATTCGGTAGGGTGGTCTTAAAGAGACAGAAGTGCCTCAAATGGAGCGAAAATACAGTGGTGATGCATCTTTTAAGCACATTTTCTTGTAGTATTATCACTTTAAAATCCTTAAAATTGGATCTTTTCTTTCACCCTTGTTCATCCTACCTATACTTTGAAACTCAAATATTCAACACTGGAATCAAGAATGTAAACACAATGTGAATGGAGGATAACAAAGGACCACAACATACCAAGATTTAAGTTTTAGGTTCAGTGAGGTTTAGGCAACTAGAACAACTTTAATTAAAGGACTGAACCAATGTTTTAGTCCATTCTCCATTTTCATTGCATCTGTTTTTAGTTTTATCAAAGTCTCCTTATTGTGGCATTAGAAGCACTTTTTACAACTGTAGATTTTTTTTTAAAAAAGCATTAAAAAAAATCAAATCAAAAGCCTTCAAAAACAGGAATGTAAAGAATATGTGATTTGAACCACAACATGAAAAACCTGCTATGGTCTGTTTTGACAACAGGGCTGTCAGTCTGTGTGTGTGTGTGTGTGTGTGTGTGTGTTTTTGTTTGTGTGTGTGGTGTGTGACTTGGCCCGTGTCAAGCTGTTGTGTCCTCTCGTGTCTTGGCAGTGGTCGGGGAGAAGGAGAAGATGACTAACAGTGTCAACGTGCGCACGAGAGACAACAAAGTCCACGGAGAGCTGTCATTGGCCGAGGTGCTGGCCCGCCTGACCCTGCTCAAACAATCCCGCTGTCGAAATGCAGAGGAGGAGTTCTGATCCAGATGAAGAAACAATCCAGACTTCTGCATATTTATTACCTCAGCTGCAGTCAGATGAGCAGTGAACGGGCAAATGATGGCACATGTAATGATGGTAGAGTGAAAGTGTAGTATGTAGAGCAGAAATCAGACTGAGGAACCGGTGAGCTGATAATCTGTAGGTACATGTAATGAATGAGGCTGCAGAATAACTCCCACACGAACATATGGAAGCCCGATTCTGCCGGTATGTCAAAAAAAAAATCATGTTATTCATTATTATCAGACTCACTATCTCCAAATATGAGAAACTAGGTGATGACTGGTGATACCAACCCATTATTTTGAGATTGTTTTTCACCATTATGACTTAACAGAATATTTTTTTCATCATACTGGCAGTTGTGTTCTTCCATACGATCATGTGTGAAGGCCAGAAAGAGACATGTTTTTGTACGTGGTGATTGTATTCAATCATGTTGAAGTAATTTAAGGTCTACATGAAGGGAAGTTAGTTGATAATATCAGGAAACCGTGTGATAATTGTCAGAATGAAGATGACTGATGATGAAATTGGCACTGATTTTCTTTTCTTTTTTAAAAAAACAATGATCTGTCAAGAAATAAAACAAACTTTACTGAATGTGACCTTCTTCTTTTACTGTTGCACAAGAGGAGATGATTGTTAATGATAAAAACATCAGTGTGACTATTTTGTACGGACATGCCTCGCAGGAATTTGACTTGCTTGGCTGGTGTTAGTCATTCCAAAGCAGTGACATTAAACTGAGCAGATGTTGTTAGCCAGTCATTTCCAGTGACGTGCAAAACAACCTTCATCGATAGCAGTGAGTGTTATTACTCATTGAGCAACATGGATCCACACTTGTACACATAACAGTATCAGACATGGTTCCTCTTTCCACATTGATGCCCATGAGAGGTTACTGCCGCTAACAGAACTCACAGCCTAAATTAAACACCAAAAATAAACGTGACATTCTGACCAGAGGTGGGGCATCATAAAAAGAAAATGAAAATACAGTGTATGACATGTGTTTCACATGGTTGTTGTGAGCGTGGCAAGATGAGCAACCAGGAAGTTCTGCTGCTGGTCATGCTGCGTTCAAACTCATGGGAAAAATGGCATGCATATAATATTTTTTTCAGATTGAGTCACACTGCTTTGAAACAAACCGAAATAAATAGTCACAACATTGCAAATAATAATTCTCGGGATTACTGTGAAGATTTTGAGGATCTGCGTCTGCAGCAATATGTACGTCTTGAAAATATAATCAAACGTTTCACTTTAAATCTAACCACCAAGTCTAATAAAGGTACAATGAGCAATTAGTGACAGGGAAATGCGTCTTTCTGAATTTAGAAGATGATCAAACAACCATGGAAATAGTGCTGCATTGTCGAGCACTCACCTCTCCTTATCTCCCACATCGCTGTTTGACGAAGGCTTTTTGTCCTACACGACCTGAACGCATCGTCAACTCGCTCTGCCGCAACAATGGCCACTAGCTGTCAGATGTGGCGACCGGACAGAGGACGGTGCTTCAAAACCTACGGAATTGTTACCGTTTTGTTTATGGACCTGGTCTTACAATGTGTTAACGGTATGTTTAAGGGGCTAGTGACATATTCACGCCAGCTCGGCTCGTTTATATGGCTAACTCGTACGTGTGTTTGCGCTTTGCCGTTAGCTTCCTCCCACTGTGTTAGCATCAACTGGCCAGCTAACGAGCTAGCCAGTTAGCAACGAAAACAGTGACCAGCGCAGATTGATTGAGGTGTTTGGTTAATGCAACACGCAGTACAGCACCTAGTATTTATTCTATGGTCATGTGAGAGCTAACAGTCAGTTAAGTGTCATTGTTAATTTGTAAAACGTGTGAAAGCCTAGGTGAAATGAAGTTAGCGTTACTGTTAGCTAGCTTACCGTTAGCTAGATGTTTCATTTCAAATATCTGATTTTTTTTCTTTTTTTAAATATTCACCCGTTTTAATCGTCTGTGTCATATTTATTTGCGTGTCTGTGTGCTGGTCGTGACCCAACATTGTTTCCACGATCAGCACAACACGAATATAGATAAAAAGTTCAATATCCATGATTACAACATAAATGAGTTGGACTCAAAACGTATATATATATATTTTGTCCGTTTGCCTGCCAGGGTACCTGAGCTCTCCTCATGTTGGCCACGAGCTCTCCAACACCAGGGATGCTCACCATGGACCCGTCATCACCAGCCCGGTGGTCCCTGCTGCAGCCTCAGGTAAACACACCTGTCACTGATCAACATTAATGGCAGTCAGTGATTGTAACCTGTTACCAGAAACTGATTACAGTGACCAAATATGAATCAAATCAGTCCACTCTGGGATTATCTTGTGTGTTGTAGGTAACCTAGATCTCTGGTTAAGAAGTTGTTGACATGTCAGATTTTATTGGAATCACACATACAAGCTCACGACCCTCACAGCATTTTCCTGCATGAGGTTGGTGTTGCAGTCTTCAATCTGCAAATCTGTGTTTATCTATACAGTGGCGATGCACTGATATATTGGCTGAACATTAGAGTGCCTCTGATGGACAGCGAACATTAATGACGACTGACCGCAACTGCTGTTATGTGGGGAGTTGTTTTTTTTTTTTCCCAAGTCCTAAAAACAGCAACACACCTGAATGTGTTGTGCGTGTGGGAGGAATGTGAGATACTGTGACAACACCACAAACCTTGTTAAGCATCTGAGATGTTATCAGAATACAGAGTATGATTTGATTATGCAGCAGCGGTAGAAAGAAGACGAGGAGAAATGTGCTGTTAGTGTGAGACCGACTTCATTCACTAGCCAGGTACAGAAAGAGGGAGAGAGTGCAGCTATTGATGGGTTTTATCGCTGTCATACAGGTCTGTCGAGGCTTCGGTTCACGTGCTGATGTTCAAAGAGTTATGAGCCTGGGTTTTACTTGGTATTAGGTCAGGAAGGACTCAGGAAGGAATGATGGTGATTATTGCTGATGTTTAACTTGTAGATTGCTCTTAGCCACTCAGCAAACAGGATGACATTCAACAATGGCTGCGGCTGATGGACAGGATGGAGCGGAAGGGGTAAAGTGAATGCTGTACATGAGATTGTCCACTGATCTTGGATGGAATTTCTCTCGGACAGTTAAAATAAAAAAAACACTAGAAATTGGGTCACCAAACAAGTATGTCCTGGGTTAGAGTCCCAAGTGGGACAGCGTCTTTCTCTGTGGAGTTAGCATGTTCACTCTGTGTTGTGTGAATTTCCCATGGGCGCTCCCACCAGTTTCCCCCAACATGACAACATCTGTATTAGTTAAACTCAGAACTTCTTCTTCTTCTTCTTCTTCTTCTTCGTCTTGGGCTGAGTGACTTTAAAACAGTCAGTTATTTTGTATAATGATAATTTATTTCTGTCTATGGCACAAAAGGGGGAATAGATAACACAAACATAATAAACAACAAGGAAAAAAGCATTCGCTTGTTTTTTTTCATGTTGTTTTAAACACCAGTATTGGACCAAAGTTTCATAATCTGTGCACCCACCATACAGGCACTCAGATTCTGTCCAAATTTCTGTGTTGAATTGTACAGATAAGACTTGTAGAACAACACTAGTTCACGTCTGACTGATCAACTTTAGGATGTTTAATGTTTTTAACTTAGAAATATGCGTTTTCATTCTCACCATCTGTCACAACGAGGAGAACTCTGCTTTCGGGGAGTCGAGGCTTTGAAGAGTTAAAAACTTTTCAACAAAGAGAAAACGATCTACAGTCGCTGGCCAGCAGACAGTCTCAGTGGAGCAATCAGCAGTGAATGGCTTCGCTCAAGGACTCTCTGATGGCCTTTTTGTTGAGGGCAGAGTGTTAGTCATTTACCACCCACAGCTTTATTTTACCGATTTGGCAAGAGATTCAAAGGGATGTGGTCACAACCCCCCCAATACCGCACTCATTACTGCTCCCAGACATGAAGTTGTAAAATAAACTTTCACCGGAGCTTTGTTACATCACATTGATTACTCCAGCTAGATATGGAATAACTGTGACTCCTTTGTGTGTGCTGTTTTCCAGCATCTCCTGCTGTTGAAGAGAGCTACAGCTCCAAGTGTCCTAGCGGGGGACTGTGTAGTCGCCTGCCAGCTGATTGCATGCTCTGCAATTACCATCACAACTGCACCTACAGGAAACCAGCCAACTTCACTTGTAAACCCAAAGAGGGGGTTCACTGTATAGTGAGTAGTGGTTCATTTTGGGATACATCTCAGTTGCATGAAGCGTAGAAGATTTATGCACAGAACTTCATCCTTGTTTAGCTCATCGGTAAAGATTTGAAGTTCTCAGGCTTTGTTGTGGTAATAACAGCTGTGTATTGATGACCTGCTGCTTTTTTTGTGTGTTTGTAGGGTGAGTCAGGACAGCAGCAGACCAACTTCTCTCTCACCATCAGCTGTCAGTTCTGCTGGCAGCTGGACCCGTCCCAGTATCGCTGCTCTAACTCTACCAACTGTATGACGGTGTCCTGCCCACGCAAGCGCTACAACGCCACCTGTGACGTTCTAGACCATGTGCATTGTTTAGGTACGAGTGCTCTGCTATCAAACCTGTCGGGTTTCATTACTTTAACTGCATCTCAGTCAGGCGCTGTAGGCAGGTTTAGGTAATAATGACTTTAATCATTATAGTTTAGGTTATCATCCACATCTTGTGTGGACAAATGTAAACCAGTTGCTCTGTGCTGATACATATTTGAATACGAACGTAGTTGTCGCGTCACTAATCTAAAAGTAATACTGTGGAGTAATTATTGCCATGTGGTTTTCAGTCCTTGCCTGCAGGAGTTGGAGGACGATTAACTTCCAGTCTTAAAAACTTGCTAATTGCACTCTTAAGGTCCACCAGATGTAAATCAGGCTGATCACATTTTTACATTTAACCGTTTATTTTGCAGCAGTATTTCTACATCCCAGAGAAATATTCTTAGAACGAGTTCACTGCCAGCTGACGTGTCCATTGTCAACCTGCCACTCTGACATCGACGTTGTGTAATTTTTAGTTAGTGGCATTTCGAAAGTTTCGTGTTAAAGTTTAAAAATTTTATTACACCATCGAGGAACCTAGATGAAAACTAAAAACACTATTTTAGAAAACAATATCGTCAAATGTGTTTTTTGGTTGTTGTATTTAAAAGAATTCTGTCTGCATGTGTTGTACGTTCATCTTCAGTCATGCTAACCTGTTGCCCAGTAATGTTATTGTTGTTTTAGTTTTGTGAACTTGTTTTTGAACATCAGGACCACCGTCTGTCCACTAAAAGTCTTTTTTTATTCTGTAGGTAAGAGACGCTTTCAGAAACGATTATTCTGCAACTGGACTGGTGGATACAAATGGTCGACAGCATTAGCGCTCAGGTAAACCTGCTGCTGGTATCTCAAGAGTTATGACGAGCTTAGATGGTAGAAAAAAATCTTCTAGAATCAAGATGTGTGCTCTAAATGCGTGTTTTGACTTTGTTCCATCTGTGTCTTCTGTCACATCTCCCTGTAGCATTACGCTTGGTGGTTTCGGAGCAGATCGGTTTTATCTGGGCCAGTGGAGAGAGGGTCTGGGCAAACTCTTCAGCTTTGGAGGCCTGGGCATTTGGACTTTGATAGATGTTCTTCTGATAGGAGTCGGTTATGTGGGACCCGCTGACGGTTCGCTCTACATCTGAGGCAAAGCTCTGGAGACGTGGCTGGATGGCGTCGTGCCCTCTTCCGCCTCACACCGCTTCGCTCTCCAAGATAGAATATCTGAGATACCGTGGTTCATAGCACGTTTGCCTGCCCAAGCTCACTGTGCAACACGTCCTCATCCCATCTGCTAACAGGCAGGAAGTGTTGTCTTCATTACACCAACGATGACTCTACCCACACAACCATCAGATCAATCCCAATCACTCTGCCGCCGTCTCCTGTTGAGATTCTGCAGATGGAGCTGTGCAGGGCGACGAGAAGCCAGTAATTACGTCTTTCTAGTCGGTTTGACTTAACTGGTGGTTTGGCTCCGTCATGCTGATATATAGATAGGTTTGGTTTCCTGTGGAGCGGTGCTTTCACAGACATCCTGTCATCTGGGAGCCGTGCAGCTTTCCCCTTTATCGCAAGGTAAATGAATTATTTGGGGTCAGATGGTTACCATGGCTACGTAGCTTTTTATGGTGGCACTAGACAATAGACAATAGAGAGGTTTTATATATGTATATGAAATAAGCATGAAAATGTGCTGGGGTTCTCACTGACAACAGATAGCTGTTCTTGTGGATGATTCCAACTGTTTTTACTTTATTTTGTCTGTACGTTGAGTCAACTGTGCAGGCTTACTGAGGTCAATATACATGACACATTACTTTACAAAAGTTCAGTCAAATGTTGGAAATTAAAAGTTTGCTGTTAATGC
Source organism: Acanthopagrus latus (assembly GCF_904848185.1). Classification (NCBI taxonomy): domain Eukaryota; kingdom Metazoa; phylum Chordata; class Actinopteri; order Spariformes; family Sparidae; genus Acanthopagrus; species Acanthopagrus latus. Next base: position 32,352,136 of record NC_051042.1, on the reverse strand, counting down.
TCACGTGTTATACAGACAGATGCACAACAGCTGCTGCATGTGGAAACTGAAGCTGGTAGAGAAACAGGAAGAAGTGCAGGTGAAACTGGTTTCTGTCATCTTTCACTGTAACGTGTAGTCAGATATTTTGCCAAATGCACAGTTAATAATCTCTCACCGTCTCATGTTTGTGTATAAAAAAAACACTGCGACACTTAAAATGCATTGCACTAGCAAACTGCAGTTACTCGTGGTTTCCTGTGTTGGAGATACTGGAGATATCCTGTGAATGCAGCTGATATTTTTCCTCAAACATCATCATTCTTCACATCTTTAAAAAAAAAAAAAAAAAGATCTCCACGTTCGAACGCTGTAAGATTTTTGCACTCATCTCTCACTTCATGTAAATATTTTCTGTTTTCAGTGTCGGGTCATTTTAATCTGTTGGAACACTGTAAATGACATTTTTTAAGTTATGTAAATAAAATTGTGAAATATCACACGTGTAATTGTAGTTGCAGTGTTTTTAAAAGTACCTTTGATACATTGAGCACTGTTGGGCCTGTAGTTGGAGGTAGGGAGGGCGGCGCCACCTTTAAATATACAGCAGGAGCCACAACAGCTGTTTGTCATGATTCAGGAAATCTCCCTGAAGAGTTGATACGGAGGTAAAATGAACGAGCTGAAGAGACTAAACACAATTTTCACAACCGTCTGAACCACATCCTGGAAGCTAACACATTTCAGCATTAGAAGAGTGGAAATAAAGTGACTAATGTGGCCTTTTCTTGTGTTGATTAGTAATAAGTACTGTTTCGTTCTATCATTACCTTTTTGAAAAGACAAGGTCAAAGGTCAACACTCGGGCAGGACAGGTGCTTTGTTTCGAGGAGCGTTCAGCTCCAGCGCTGCTCTCCTCACAGCTTCTGAAAGAATTCGGAGCTCTATTATTAGCTGAGGTCATTTTCACAGATGTCTGTGCTTTTCCTCGTATTGAACACAGAGCCAGCAGCCTGCGTTGCCAAAGCATGTGCGATAAACAAGTGCAGCTCCAAGGCCTTTGAGCAAGGCACACCAAGTGTTCCACAGAGATCAGTGGAATGGCTTTTCACAGCTGCACTATTGAACCCATCAATTCATGCAGATATTACGCTGCTCCTGTTACATAATGTGAGGGGAGAGCAAACAGAAATCACAGGGAGAGGAGAGGATGGGGGGGGGGGAATAATTTCCTTTCCAGTAACTTCTTGTTTTTTGTGTCGACCTTTCCAATTGGCTGCTCTGCTGCGAGTCTGGTGTAAAATTTACTCCACCCTAATTCCTGTTCCTCAAACTCAACGCCGCCCCCTCACAGCCACGACAGCTCCCTCCCACAGACTGATGCAAGCGAGACTCCAAATGCTCACCTTTATCCTGCAAGAGGGAATTTTTTTTTGTTTTTTTTGTTCACCTTTTGGAAACCTGTAATTTGGATATTGACAAAAGGCTTCGTGCTCCTTCATCCACAACACGCTCCCTGTGAGCGCTGCTGCTGGCTGACTTCAGCTTGTCTGAATCACACTGTGTGTCGTAGTGCTGTATCATAAATTATGTAATGATGGCAGAAGACTTACAGTATCACACGAAGCTGAACGCACAGTGGCCTGAAGTAACTTCTGCAGCGCTGAGTCTCCTCATGACTGAGTTGTTCCATCTAAACAAACTATAAACTCGTCTTTATTTTCACGCCTGATAAAACAAACCTGACCTCAGAGGACACGCACTATTTCACACTGCGCTACTTTGTTTATATGCGGCGGACCCCGCCACAGTTTCTAGCTTCAAACTGTGTTCAGTGCTCCTCTGGAAACAGCTTGTTTATTCACTTATTCAAATTCTGAGCTTGAATTTCTTCTCCGAAAACTACACAAACCCCCTTTGATTTGTGATCTGAGCACCACATCTCACTTCTTATGTGAAATTTAAACAGACAAAATGACTGCACCAAACAACTTCTGCTGTTCTGGCAGATCAAAGCCTACCGCGCCAATTACGAATAATAACCCGAGTGGTATTTGGTTTGGTCATTATCTCTCTTTATGATATTCCCATTTGCTGCGGATATGAAACCATCCTTAAAAAGGTAATTATACGGAACTTCTTAGTAGAGTAATACTTTAATTTTGTGCTACTTATCCCAAACAGTCATTGTTCACATTCACCGGGAGTTTAGCCGACACGCTGTCCGTCAAACACGGGAGGTATCACGACGTCCTGGTTTTGACTTGCTAATGATGCAAAGAGGAGAACAAAAGTTTATTCATCCTGTCCATTACGCAATCCCACTTAGTCCCAACGCGCCTCTGAATTTTGGAGCATCGGCTCTGACCCCTCCGTATCCAACACCGCCTGACACACTGCGTCCCCTCATTATGCCCACTCCTACGGAAGATACCCAACAACAAAAAGCGGATGAACAGAAAAAGATGCGTGAATTTAAAAGTCTAACTACTCCGTGAGCATCCAGCCGTGCGAGCCTTTCTCTCACACTTGGACGGTTGCTAAGGAGCCTTTTTTTTCCGAATCCACCTGAGGACATGAAAGAAATGTCAGCGCCTATAAAAAAAAGTAATTCGCCAGCCGTGGACCTTGTCCTTTTTGTTTTGTAACACGACGATGGAGTAATTATTCTGCTTACGCTGATCAGCAAAGAGGACGATTCACTGCGGTGTGAAAACAAAGCTCCACATGCTGATCTGAATTAGGAACAAACAGAGAACACGAAATGATTGATTGCGTAAGCCCCCTGTGCCGACATAAAATCAGCACTAGTGAGGCCAATAATGTTTTTAACAGCACACAATTAGTTGAATGGAGATCACCTGTGTGTAGAAGTGCTGTCCTTAAAAACAGATTTCTATGTGAGGAGAGTCTGAGCCAGCATGACTGAGAGGACCATGGACGCTCAGAGAGCCACGATGCTGCGGTCGAATGATTGTTTTTTTGCTTCGGAAGATTCCCAACCCTGGAATAACCCAGAGGTATCTGAGTGGCTGTAAGACCAGAGTGTTACAGAAATAAGTCCAACAACTCAGAATCAGTTAACATTGTTGAACTTCTGGTCAGTGGGTTCAACCTAAAATAAGGTCTGTGGTTATCACATGCTCCAGATGTAAATGTTTTGCACTGTGACATAAAATCCATCATTAAATGTCCCACAAATGAATTATTAATTAATTATGATGTGTCTTACAAACAGTTAGCGGTTGCTAACTAGTGTCTGAGTGAGACGACAGAGGTTGTCGGGGACGTTAACCGTCCTCACTACTCTGTTTTTACAGGCCCACTTTAGATACAAACCGTTCTAACTCTGACTTTACAACTTGTTTATCGATCAGTTTATAGAAAACCTGGATAGTAATTGTGCAGTAAGACTCTTAATGGTGGTGACGTGATGCATCCGTTTATAGGCTGACGTTAGCTTTTTAATTCTAGGATCAGTCAGTTTACAATTTGAAAACCAGAAAACTTTGAGTTGATCTGTGAAAAACGAAAGGTGTAAGAATCAGAAGCTTGTGTTTGCTGCAGAGATTATTTTCAATGCCAAAAGACCCAGCGTTTGAATTATGAAGCATTGTAGGTCTTTAAACACACAGTTGCTAACAAGCAACTAAATGAGACGTACAGTCGGGGACGTTCAGTGTCATCATGCTGAACATGAAGACTCATCTACTCTCTAATCAGTCTTTACAAGTGGACTTTGATTATTTCAGCTAATCGCACTCAAACTCTAAAACATGTAGACAGATCGATTGATGCTAAAGTGTGACGATGAAGTGCTGCGACCATAAAGTACTTTGTTTTTATAGCCTAACGTTAGATTTTTACTTCTGGCAATTTCTTTTAAGCTGTGCAAAATGTGCTCAAGTGTCAGAGACGTGTGTTTGTCACAGTTTATTTTCTGCAGTAATCCAAAATCTAATTTAAAAACCTAACAGGCTTTTAGTCGACGCAGCTGGACGAGTGTTGTTAAGAATTAGAAAACAATAACAGTCTTCCAAAACTGAGCTTTTTGTCTGTCATACACTGGTACCATGGTGCAACACGAATCATTGCATTTCCCTCCCAACACCCGCGGGAGATGGTTTTATTTTCAAGCAGGACAAAACAACCCCAAACAGAGTCGGAGCTCGACAGGAATGTTCTGTGTTCAAAATGACAACCGTCCGGTTCAGAAGCCGAGACCTCAATCCAACGAAGGATCCGTGCCGAGACACTTGTGGCCTCCTCCGTGCAACCTGACGGAGCTGGAACAACAGACGAGTGTCCAGATGTGTAAATCCACAAAAGACTCCAAAGCTGTAATTACCAATCGACTGGAGGAGGTGGATACTTACGCAACTGGTTTTGTTGTGCGTTTTCTATATTCGAATTAAATCTGGATCATTTATAGACATTTTTGACATCACAGTTGCTGCACTGGGATGTTTATTCCACATTCAAAAAAAGACTAAAAACATGAAAATTTAAAAGGGTAGAGAACACTAATTTCTTGGCAAGAACACACCAGGATACAGGGGTTTTAAATTAATTACTTGTGCACCTGGTCTGTGTCAGCGTTTTGTCAACTGCATGTTCATCATGTGGGGGGGTTGATAAAGCTTATAATCCATCCACTCCTTTTTTCATCCTTCCTTCCATCTGTGCAATCCATTAAAAAACAAAAATTCTGCTCTCCAAGTCTGAAGAGCATCTTACAGTCTTGGCACGGCAACGATATCTCACTTATGTCTCGCTTACGTATTAAAAATAAAAATAAAAAAGATTTGATCATGGTTGTTTCAGACCACCTCAAAAATGTGTCACAAACAAAAGAGAAAGTCAGGCCGAATGCAATTTTAGTGATTTATTTGTACAATAGGCGTCGCACTGTACAAATACCCCAGCTCACACACTCTGCCTGACCTGATCCCTCAAACCTCACTTAGACTGATGGAAACAGATATGCCAAGAAAAAAAAAATAAAAATAAAAAAAATAAAATAAAAAAGCTAAAAAATAAATAATGCAGCTACCTGCTGAACAACTCAACATTTACAGGGGAACCTCCTCCCAAAAGTATACAGAAAATACTGAAATTAAAAAATGAAAAATAAAAACTAAAAAATATATATCATGTCCAAGTTTAACTGTCCGAGCTTTATGGCAGTGGAGCAAATTTATGGCCTCAGTTCAAAGATGTAAAAATGGTACTCACAGTAGACAAATACAGAAAAAAAAGGCATATGGTGATATCTCTATCAGGTCCATGTGCCTACACCACTTACACATTTACACACCATCCACAGACAAATGTTGTGAGCTTCTACACACGAGACAGAGGACACTTGACTTAAAACAAAACAAAACAACAAAAAAAAAAAACACCAGGAAGGTGGAACGCCCTCTCCGACCCGCCCCGTGCAGAACAAGCGTCGACGAATGACGGTGACGTGGTCCATTTCAAAAGCAAATATAAACTTTACATTCACTCAAATTTCCCATTAGTAAAATCACTAATGTTACCATGATAACTCAAACATCGTATAAAAGTATAAACAAAAAACGGGCTGAAAACTGATGCACTCAACAAAAATATATCTACACAGTCTCAAACGCGGGGTCGGGTCGGGGGGTGGGCGGCTGAACGACACGGCCAACAACAGCTCAGATCCAATCCATCATTTCACGTCTGGGGTTGGGGAGAAGGAATGCATAATGACGCTGCTCGTATCAAGTCTGGGTGGCAGCAGTCTTTCCTCGCTCGCCAACAGTGACACAGTGAAAGCCCCGGGTTCCGTCGGGCCCCCGCGGCAGCCGCATTACGCCCGGCGGCAGGCCGTCCGCGTTCTGGATCTTTCTACCCAGCATCGGGCTGCCGACCGGACTGCTCTCCTGAGACGCCACCTGTTTGCGCCGCTGGACCCACGGGCTCCCTGAAGGGGTGAGGCTACTGTCCGAGGAGTAGTCTGCCCAGCGGCGCCCGGGCTCCGGGCTCAGTCTGCCCTCGCTGGCTAAGGGAGACTTGTGGGAGTGAGGAGATTTGCGCTGAGGACAGGGGCTGGCACGGGGGCTCGACCAGGGACTGTTCCGCGGGGACATACCAGGACTCAGGTGATTGTTCTGGAAGCTGATGCCTGCAGTGGTGGGGCTGAGCTTATTGCAGGACTGGGACTTTCTTGCCAGTCTAGGCGATGTTGGGGTACTTTCGGTGTCTGAGGAGCTGCAGGCCGAGTCGTCCCCGTGGTACTGAAGCTCTCGTACTCTGCTGTTGAGCGAGCGGCTCTTGCGCATCCCTCCCTCCTCACGCGGTCGCTCTTTGGGTACCTTCTTCTTGGGCGGCTTGGTGCCGATCAGGACTACCTTCAACCCCAGTGAACTGGGCCCTCCGTCCTCGCTCCCCACAGCTTCGTTGGCTTTAACAGCAGCCTCCACTTCCTCGAACTCCACGATAGCACATTCCTCAGTGCCCAGCTGAGCGTAGCGGCCGCTCAGCCTCTTCAGGTCAGCCGGCAGGTCCTTCCCGGGCTTCAGGACTCTGACGGAGGCAATGGCGCCGTACGTCCCGAACGCTTTCAGCAACAGCTTCATCAGCTGCTCCTGCTGCGTGGCTCCTCCCTCACTGCCTCCGTTATCCTTGGTGAGAGCAGCCAGCTCCGGCCACCTCTGCAAATCACTCAGCAGCAGCATGCGGCTCGGCAGCGACTCACTGGCAAAGACCGGCACTGCAGATTTACGCCGCACCTTCCGACCCTCATCGTTCAGCTCGAGTATCTTCGAGTGTCTCAGAGCATGGGCGGTGGTCCTCCAGTCACGAGTCAAGTGTTTCACCTGCAAAGAGACGATGCTTGTGTTAAATGGGTGAGATGCCGAGTGGTTAACGAGGGCCACCTTATAACCAATAGGTCACGAAATCGATCCACTTCACTGGCTTCTTTTCAAGAATCATGAACCTTCAGTTTAAAAAGGGCAGAAGAACAACTTCAGATGCACTCTGCAGAAGAAGACAAAGATCTTCACTGATTGTTTATTCAGTTGGTGTAGGTGTTAAGAATCTGCCCTGCTACCTTTCTAGCTTCAAACAGAGTTCTGGGACCATATTTTCCTCTGAGAGCAGCTTGTTTATTCACTTATGGAAAGATAAATATCTCTGAGTTTGTATTATCACCTCATTAATATTGTCTGGGTTTGAATTTCTTCTCCAAAACTACAAAGTGCCCCTTTAATAATCAGAGACGGCCTTTTCCTGTCAGTCACACACGCTGAATCGGTGTCTGTGCTGACCGAGTCGCTGCGTTACTCGAATTCATCACTGTATAATTTGCATCACCTCGGCGTTATCCAGCTCACATCTGAATGCTTGTTTGTATTTTTTTTAATAAATGAGCGTCGAGGCTGAAGTGTCACCAGCTGCTGTGAATCAACGTGAGAACATCGTTGCAGCTCCGACAGCTCGTCATGTCGACACTAGACACAGACCAGTCACTGTAATTCAGGGCCTCAATTCCTCAGAATCGACGTCATGGGAGTTGCAGAAATGGCTTCGAGGCGTCGAACAGGTTCTGATCTGTACGTTTTGTCGAGCATATATTAAGGAAGGTGCATGATGAAGTTTCGGGGAAGACATTTTAAATCACAAGAGAAAGATCTTCACTGACTGTTTTCATGACTTGATAAACAGACTGACCTTAAAAAAAGGAACAACACATAATCCAACGCCGTTTTACTTTGTTTATATGTGGCGGACCCTGCCACCGTTCTAGCTTCAAAGCAGTGTTCTGTGGGACCTTCTGTTCCTCTGAGAACAGCTCGCTGATGGAAACCTCGTTCATATAGACGTAAACATTTGGTTTTCTTCTTCAAAGCTACACAGTGCCAATTTAAATATCACGTATGGAGATTGTGTCCATCTTTAGTTTACTGCCATTTCAGGAATGTCAATATACAGCATTGAAAGCACATAATGAGTGACATTAGTGACACTGTGATCACCTCTACAAACATTCAGATTGCTTCCTGTTGCGTTTTCCGCCTCAGTGTCTAAGTGCTGTGCAGCTGTGGTTACCTTCTTGAAGGACGTGAGCAGCTTGACGCTGACAAACCCGAGTTTATTGCGTCTGACGTGTTTGAGCAGGAAGGCGTCGTGCTCCAGGTTTTCATCGGACAGGTAGTACTCGATCTGGGCGACCAGCTTCTGGACGAGCTCCGGATCCGGCGGCTGCCAGCTCTCCTCCTCCAGCTCCCCGCCGCTGGTCCCGGCGCCGCTGTGTGTGTGTGTGTGTGGAGAGACAACATGCGTGAGGTCAGCAGAGACTCTCCTCCAGCACGTCACTGAATGTTTCATATCCTAAACTGCCAAAAACTACAACTGTTACACATTTCACTCTCATTAATACAATAAGACAGAGGCTTACAAGTTGTTGGCAGGAGTACATCATCATCCTGCCACCTCTCCCTCTGCAATTCTCCCTGCAGCAGCTGACAAGCAGCTACAGTCACCATGCCGCTGTGCCAGACCGCGACACCAGCGTCCCGCCAGCCCTAAAACTGCCAAGACCTCTCCATCTGAAGGGCGCGGAGTCACAGGCTCTCCCTCCCACACAGAATATGGTGGCTCATCAAATCAGAGTCACACTAACACTGGTCACCAACACCAAACGACTCAAGCTGAAGGTTTCTAGACTCAGTTTGATCTTCAGGCACCTGGGCTGAAGCGGTGGAGCCGAGCAGTCAGGTGGCCTCGCTTTGCAGATCATGAGGCGAGGGTCTGAATGAAATTTTGTGGATGACTCATCACCTCCTCCCGCCTCCTCCCCTCCCTCGCACGCCCTCAGACAAGCAGCTTTCCAGCCTGGCTGACCGCACAGCTGGCAGGGAACCCACAGATAGAATAGTTTCACTGTGAATCTATGAAACGTTATAGGTGAAGCACGTTTCTAAGCAAACTAGGCTGCGGTATCACTGGTGAGCAGTGCACGTTGCAGGATCGTAGCTGACTCAGCCTCACATGCAGATGCCACACAAACTGCACTTTTCCTGCTTCCTATCAGATGTTTCGCAATCTTTAGAAAATACATCCTGTGTGAAAAAAAAAAAATGTGCCGGTCTGCACAGGTGCTGCAGACGCTCTGCACGCCAGAGGGCCATTAGAGGTGTGACAAAGCAAAACGCCCGATTACTGAGAGTTATTTTCCCCTTTGGCCTTCCAGTCACTGACTCACTCTCTGTGCATGCAGTCCGACCAGGGAACTTATAGGCCAGAGGATATAAATAGCAGGGCATGACGCAGGGGAATTAGATTAAAGTGAAGGTGCCATCCTTTATCCTTCCCTCAGGTGTCTCTACAGCACTGATGCTGCCAGCCTACAGGTGGTTTTATCACCCCCCCCCAATAACATCCCACCTGGGAGATGATATAGAAAATAACCCTCTGTGAGGAATCTGTGGTCCTCCTCTCACATGGTGCGGTTTGTTTCTGCCTTTTGTTTCCTCACTGTGATCACACCTGTCGGGACTGGAGCTCTATTTGTAGTCTACACTGTCTCAGCCACAGTCTCATCTGTACCCACGCTGCTCCTCCCTCGCTCATGTGCTGGCACTTCACCAACCCGAGCTGATATAGTAAGGCTATAAAATCCGGCGCAGAAATAGACAAGTGAGGGCTGAAATAACCTTGAGACCAGGAGGAAGAGGCGCTTCATTCACCCGCCAGCCTTCTGGGCATGAGAGACTTGGAGGAGTAACACTCGCATGTATTAAAAGCAGAAGTGTGGCCGGAACAGGAACACACCGTGTGACCCAGCTGATGATACCCGACTCGTTACATTCACACCTGACAGACCCTGCCGCTGTCACCGCGGGCATCACCGGCTACAAAGTGGCAAACGGACTCAAACCTGGATTTGTCGTGTCTTCCGAGCTCGTCCTCGCTGCAGCTGCCTCCGAGAAAGTCAATATGATTAGAGGACACTTCCCCGGGCTCCTCGTCCTCCGCCGCTTGAATGGCCACCGTTATCGTCACCGTCCCCATCTCCTGCGTGTGCTGATCCACGGTGATTACCTCATCGACGCCGAGCTCCGCTGACGCACCCGAGGCGCACAGCGCCGGGTTCGGCTCGGGGATCCCCACGGACCCGCTCATGTTGCTCGGATGAGTCAAGGTGCGTCCGCCCGCTCTCTTCTTCCCCGCCTCGGCGCTCGTAGTAGCAGCAGCAGCAGCGCCTCCCTGGAAGCTTTTAATCTCGCTCGGCTCGAAGGCGCAGACAGGATACGGGGTGCGTAAAGCTGCTCGACGTTTCTCAGGGCACCAGTGATGGCGGAGAAGGACCCAGGGGGCTCCGAAGACGCGCTCCACGGCTCGCCAGAGACCCCCGATCCAGATCCGACCCGACGGAGGGCCCTGAGGAGCAGCGGGGCTTGTAGCAGCCGGCGAGACGCAGCCTGGACCTGACGAGACCGACGGGCTGGAGCCTCCTTCGGCTTCTGCTGCTGCTGCTGCTGCTGCTACTTCCTCATATGTAAGAGGCTTTCTGCTTTTGAAACGAGCTCTGGGATTGGGCCGCGGAGGCAGTGTGTCCTCACACTCGTTCCCAACCCACAAGCAGAAGCTGACACAAAGCCAAGAGGGAGGCAGGAGGAAGGAGAGGCAGCGCATGAAGGCGTTCACTAAGGCGTGCATATTCTCCCTCTCTCTCTTTCTCTCTCTCTCTCTCCCTCTCTCTCTCTTTTTATTTTTTAGTATTTTTTCTCCACACACAGATTATTTTTAAACATTTTTTTTACACACAACCGAGCTGTCTTTTTTTCTGCCAAGACACGAAGGCCTCCCGTTAAACACGAGTCTAAGCAGGAGCGACAGTTCACGTGTTCCTCTGTAATTAGGAAATTGCCGTGCGGAGGGCGACCCTCTTCTCTAACGCCGCTAATTGGATAATAAGCTTTCAGCGGCGCGTTGCACGCACGCGGAGACTGGTGCCTGTACCGGAAGTAGAAAAAAGGTTGTGAACCCATGAGTGTAAACATCATAAAACTCTACATTAATAAGAAATTATTCATATTAGTCACAACTCAAATGTGCTCAGACTGATGATCATTCAACAAGATTTCAAATTTAACTTTTAAATTTTAAAATGCTGAGTTCAGGGGGTCCAGATAAGAGATTAGAGACTCACACTGGGCCGATACTGATACTGATTTCTAAGGAGTGATGTTAAAAAAGTATTCCACAGTGATAAAAGTACAGATGTCGTGTTTAAATATTACTTTGGTAAAATACAATACAATTGTAGTTTGTTGTCGGCGTGAGGTAATCTTGTCTCGGACACAGGAATCCAAATCAAGTAATTTTATTTGTGAAGCCTTAAAATCACAATCACGTCGCCTCAGCAGGCTCAACAGTCTGTCCTGAGGAAAAAACCTGCCCGGCTGAGACAGAAAAAACATTTTAACCAGAGGGAAAAAACATCCGCAGTAGTAGAATATGTCGCTTTTACAGGACAGAACAACAAAATCACAGTTTACAAACTGCAAACTGATACAAGTTATATAATATATGTGAAGTGTGTGAGCAGGACGAGGCATCGACGAGCGGTGACACGACCTCCTCTCCACCGCGCTGACCTGGACGAGGACACACAAGATAATTGGCAGTAAAAAAAAAAAAAAAAAAAAGAAGTGAAGAGGCGTCAAAGTGAACAAATACAGATAACAGAAGGAGAGCGATGATGTGAGGATCCACAGCCGACAACATGTGAGGCAGCGGGAGATAAAAAACAGAAATGCAGTAAAATTAACTACATGAAATAAAACAGCAGCGGCTGTCGGACAACTGCAACATCTCTTCATATACTCATACTTACTTTCCTGACATGTAACGAGTCGGATCCTGCTGTGGGGACAAGAGAAAGGCACAAACACTGGACAGATAAACCACACGAACAACAAGACAACACAACAGATGTACTCAAATTCATGTGACCGGTGAGACAGATTTTCCACTCATGAATTGAGGGTCAGATATCCCAGAATGAAAGGGGGTCAAGGCCCACTGCAAGCTGGGACAACAACAATCCCAGGGTGTGACTGCAGGACCGGATCAGTACAAAACAGTCCAAGTCCAGATCAGTTCCTGGTTTGTGATCTCTCCCTCCTAATAAAAGTGCCACAACGCTTATTAAACCTGGCGTGGGAGTCAAGAAACCACGTCATTCAGACGCTTTTTGAAGCAGGGAGGAGAAACTGACCTCCGCTCTCTTAAAATGACCCGTTTTCCAGTGACGTCACCGAACATGACGGCATCTTGTAAAGCAAAGGGACGAGTCAGTGAGTCGACGGAGCGGCCCGATATCACCAAGAGACTGTCAGGAACCAGCTCGGGCCAGAACCAGAACAAAAAGAGGCCCAAGAGTCACGTCAGCTGACTCACACTCACCACAGGTGGCAGAAACAGAAGGGAAAACTCTTCGGTTTAGTCCCTGGAGAGCGCAACGGGTGAATGACCTTAAACTGAATGAGCTGAAGTCGAGAGCTAACGGCTAATGCTTTCATCCTATTTAGTCCTTTCACCCACAGCTCATCTGCGATCACCTCACCAGCGTCCTTGATCCACTCCTCTGTAGAATATTGAAGACGGGAAAGTTCTGCATTTGATTTATTTTACCTGCAACAAAAAACTCCCCACAGATGTCACGATGCTGTTTCGAAACCTCGTCCACTCAACTGGAGACACATTTAACCTATTTTAAAGGTGCAACAATAAGAAGGAGCAGCATATCACGGTTGAGGAATCGCTAACTGCCGCTAACTGCAGCTGCCATTAGCTCAGTTAGCTGTTCAGCTAGCGGCTTGGAGAACCTGGAGAGTGTTGGTCCTTGCAGCATTAGCGAATAGTCACTTAACCTGAGCTCCCACATGTCCTGGAAAACCTGGAACACAGCTGAGCAGTTTTCCAGTCATGAAAAAAAAAAAAGTAAAATGTCCTCTAACATTATTTAAACATCCCAAAATTACACAATACAGAATTATATTAGTAGTATCCTGTATAGTATAATAAAAATGTAGATTTTTCCTGAAAGAAAACCTGTTAGTTGTTTGTTTTAACTGTCTCGTCTTATTTTTTCTTGTGTATATTTTCTGTTGCTCTCAATTAAAGCAACACTTCCAGCAGCTCTTTGTTTCTGGTGTTCATGCTACTCAGTTCTTGATGTTCAGGCAGCCGTGGACAGCACACTTGTTGTTCACAAGAGGAAAAAGGCATTGGTGTTTTAAATTGTTCATTTAAGGAACATATTAGTGTCTGTCGTACGTATCGGCACCGGAAATGTCCTTGAAATAAGATCTCTAGAAAGGAGTGGGAACCTGGATAACGTCCGAGCTGTTATTCACATTTTATTGATCATTTTGGTAAATTTTTGAATGTTTTCAGCTGAAATTATTACACACGATTACACCATGATTATTTACTTGCCTAAGGTTTTCACTGGAAGGTCCAGAAGTGGGCGTTCATTTCGAGAATCGCTGACTTTCATTGATGATGATTTGTAGCGCGGGAGCATATGTAGGTGTTCAACAGAGAGCACCACTACTGCAGTCAGCTGAACATTTCTGATCGCAGGTCCGTTTCTGCAGCCTGTTGTTGGCCTCCATCCTAATGGCTCTGTAAATCACCCACACCGATGTTGTTGGCTGTTGCCTGCCCTGCATGAAATATCTTTACTCTTCTCCACCGGCAGTCCACGCTCGCAGCTGGTGGGCAGTCTGACTCATTCTCTGCACCACAAGCGGCACAGCACTCCAGTTTGGGTACAATGCAACACGAGTGAGAGGAAGAGGAGGGTGAGGAAGAGACATAAACAGAGGCATTTATTTATCACTCACTGAGGATTTGTTCTCACAGCTGAAGATGAAAGGATCGTTTCAATTGTCTCCAAATAGAAAACGCTTGTATTTTCTGGAATCGCACTTTATTCTGCCTGGTTTAAAGGTGCCGTACGTAAGGACTTTAGTTGAAAACAGTCAAAAATTTACTAAAATTGTCAGCAGAATTTTAAGAAATGACAGTTTTGACATTGTGATGCTCGTGTTTTGTACTGCACAGATATCTCAGCATGCTAACCAGCCAGAAAAAACCTCAAAGAAATGATCAGAATGTGATGATATCCATGGAAATATTCACTTCAGGTCACCACAGACACTGAAGACAAAGACATATAACCCACTTTCATCATGCTGAATAAAGGTAAGAGACAGTGAAATGTGCCTTCTTGCTGTTTTGGTGGCGAGCGGACACGTTCCCAGTTAGCTGCGTCTCCCTCCACTTTTGGATGCGAACTCGTCCGCCATCCTGTCTTCGTCACTTTCTTCATCACCGGCGAAGCGGTGCCAGTTTAGTGAGCCGGGTCATCTGGTGTCAGCAGCTTCTCCCAAAACACTGGCCCACTTCAGTGTGGACGACTCAGGGGACGAGGGGGGCCACAGTCCTGCCATGTCCCTGCTCAACATGTTGTAACATTTAAAAGGTCTGTTTCCACTGTGTGACTGTGTGTGGACGCTCTGTTCTCTGGAGGCCGAGGGCGGGCAGGTCTGTAGTTTGGCCCACGGTACAGTCAGCAGTGAGTCCATGTTTGGCGGAACAGACGGACAGCAGACAGACAGCCATGTTCTGTGTGCGTCTGAAATGAAATCTGCATATCTGATGTCCAAAAAAATGATATTTTATTAAATTTAGGACACACGGACAAAAGTCTTGATATTTGAGAAATCATGAGTTCTACAGATTCTTGAACTTGATTATAAGATTTATAAATGGGCTTTAAATATTTACACCAAAACAAGACCAGTAAAGATGCACTATACAATATAATACATCCTGAGTGCAAAACTAATCAGCCCACTTGCTGGAAAATTATTAACAAAACATGTGTGATGAAAATATTACTGGAGAAACTTTTCTTTTTGCAATGATTTTATTTTTTAAGATCAATAACTGTAGCTGCCAGTAATCAGGCCTTAATAAACACCGTTAGATTACAATGGCCGGCGCAAATCCTCCTTTCCTATGAGCTTTTATCAGGACATGTACATCAAGCACGCTAATAGGACGAACACATTTATATACAACAACGGGATTAGAACATAAATAACATAAACACAGAGCCGCCGGAGTCCCAGACGCTTATACTCTGCGCAAAGATTGATAATTAGTGCGCAGCTGTGCGTAAAGGGCGCGTTTAATTCATCCTGCTGGCACCAATAACGACCCGACAGCTGCGGCAAGACAGACACCTGCAATCACACCTCTGTCACTGTGGACTGTCAATAATTATTGATCATATAAATCAATTATTGACTGATTGGTGTGCTCATAGATTAATTGCAAACAAATTCAGTGTGACTGTTCGTTTTATTGCTGATTCACTTCCTCCAAAACGTGCGCGCGTTCGTTAGTTCCGTACGTGTCCGTCTGCGCAAGTTTGACGCAAGTGCTTTGATCCAAAGTAAATAGTGACGTCATAGAATCTTTGATGTAAATGTTACAGGTGGTGTGAAGGTTCACACAAGTTACATTTGGTTTTAACCAGTACCAGACGCGGTTTTCTTCCCAGAGGCAGAAACAGCGAGGATTTACACAGCGATCAATAACTTTCAACAAGTTCAAGCCAACTTCACGAGAGGAAACGAGATGACGACAGCGGAGCAGTCCGGATCCCCGATGGATAACACCGTCGTTGTTCATCCAGAGTCTGTCAAGCTCATCGTGAACAAACACTTTCACAGCATCTCCCCAGTGCAGCGAACTCTGTTAGCTGAAGGAAGCTGTGACTCGGGAGTCTCCATGATGCTGAGCCAAATGATTCAAGAAATCATACAGAAGCTCTCTGCGTCGACCATCAGCGTAGTCTTACCGATGTTTCAGGAGCGCTTCAGGAGGAATGATTCACAGGCTGATATAAAGACAGCTTTGGAAAACCTCAGTGTGCGGCTGGGAGACTCCCTTCCTGACGCTTTTGCTGAAGTTCTTGACGTCCCACAGGAGAAATGTGAGAGTGCAGAGAAGCTGACAGAACTGGTCGAGATGGAGGTTTCACTGAAGGTAAAATCTGCAGTATCTCTGGCCATCAGCACTCATACGTTGTCGAAAGAGCCTGCCATTTTTGTTTCCAGCTCCGTGTCCAGCACAGCATCTCTGTGTCACATGGTGACATATCTGAAATCATGTGTGAGGAAAGTGACCTTTGGGTGCCGAGGATGTTGTTCGAGTCCGGCCAGTGCGGAATCTACATCGCCGCTGCTGGAACAAGAAGAAAGGATCATTTCTGCTCCGTCACTGAGATGTGAATCAGCTCAGAGCATGAAGTCCAAGGTCTCCGACCCCTCTGTGAGTCGAGCAGTGGCTACCATCCTTGACAAATGGTCCAGTGAGACACCGGAAACCAGAGAAGAAGCTGACGCTGCTTCCAGTCTTCCCAGCCCCTCTGCTGACGCTCAAGATGCAGCGGCTGACATCGTCAACATCATAAGTCGTGACCTACATTATCAGGACAGTGAGTTCAGCAGCTCTGCTGAGCACCATTTCAATACGGGGCTGATACATGATATTGTGAAAGACTTTGTAGCCTCACGAGCAACACCGTCTGAGGACAAGCAAGAAGAAGAGCGCAAATGCAGATTTTTCAAGTTTGTCAAGAGACTTTTTGAGAAAATGAAGTCTGAGCTGAAAACATCAATTCAGAAAGAAGAACCAGACTTTATTGTGCCTCTCAGCCGGGATTCAGATTCCTCTCAGCCTACAAACAAAGAAGAGGATGCTGAAGATTTTGATCTACCCGGAGTTGTTCCAGAGTCTCCGCGGCCCAGCTCAGCTGGCATTCAGGCCAAGACAACGGTGTCAATGAGTGTGGAAAATAAGATGCCCTCTTCTCTGGATTTTGAGATGACTAACGATGTGGTTGAGTCCCTGTTCAAAATGTTAAGCCTGCCAAAAGAACCTGCAGCTGGTGCCAACAGAAGTGACGTCAGAGTCATCAACATGACCAGGAAGTTTTCAAAGGACTTGAGTGATAAACTGTACGATCACTTCACTGCTACCAGCACATATCGATTCCCCTCAGCACCAATGGGAAGATGTCTCTCTGACAGCGTCATCTGTAACGTCAGGAGGAAGGTGGACGCCACTCAGTGCAGCTTTTCTCCTGAGGTTATGTACGCCATGACAGAGGATGCAGTGCGAAAGTTCTTGCAGCAGTTGCTGTTTTGGGTGGAGGAGGAGGAATCAAATCAGACAAGTCACAGTGAGAAAGTGTCTGGTGCACTATGCAACATCAAAGACCTGATCACAAAATTGGTGACCCTCACAAAATCGGTGACTACAACACCCTGTTGTTCATTTCTGGTTGAACCTTTAGACGATGATGAACCATCTCCATCGTTCTACATCGATGATGATCGTGAAAACATGAAGCTGAGGGACCATGTTGATAGTCTGTTTTTGACTAAAAAAACAAAGGCATTGCAACTCTCAGAAGAGTCGCCTGAACTCTTACAAGAGTCCCCTGAACTCTTAGAAGAGTCAACTGACACCTCATCTCGTGTATCAGAGAAGACAACTAACAACATCATCACCACCCTCCTCCTGAGGCTCACCATAAATGCCCCTGAGAAATCCGGGCAGTCGTCTCAGACGGAAGACATCGACCACATCGTTCAGCGTCTGTCAGACATGGCGCGTAGTAACATCCACATCGATGACTTTGCTCTCAAAAACACTGGGAACAACATGAAGAGGGTCAACAAAGCCGTGATTGAGGACCTTAAAAAGGAGTTTGGCTCTGCTGAACAGCTACTGGAGGCTGCAGCTGCATCAAACAGTTCACCTTTTGATGAAGCTGTTTTGAAGTATCTGAAAATCCATCTGGATGCCCTCCACGGCCCAAGAAGGACTGCAGATGCCAGCTTCTTTTCTAGGGTGGGAAAAGCTCTGGCCAAACCCTTTGACTGGTGCACCACCGACGGCGTTTGACCATTGACGACATCTCGACCCACATCACACTACCCATGACTTCTCTAAACTACGTTAGAGGATGTTTGCAGTGTGGAGGTCATTAAACCCCTGGGTCAGTTCGGGTTTCCTCCGAGTTGCTTCGGTTCCCCCACACGTTACAACGTACCATAAAAAAGTTTAACCAGGCTCGTCAGGTGGAGCATCACCGAGAGCACCGAAGACTAAATTACCATTTACACCTTTTTCCATCACCCCTCACATTTTTGAATATCATTCAGCGATCTTTGCTGAGTGCCCCCCCCTCAAAAAAACAAAAAAAGGCTAAGAAGACTTACCATCTCCCTCTTTGAAAAAAGAATTTGCTCGACTGGACGCATGAAAAAAAAAATAATAACAATAATTCGACTGTTTAAATCAAATGAAACAATAATGAACATTTAAAAAATAAAGAAATAATCTCAATCAAAAACGAAAACAAACTCTGGTTTGGTCATTTTATATATATATATATATATATATATATATATATATATATATATATATATATATATATATATATATATATATATATATATATAAAAGAACACTGAGGCTGATTTAAGTGAAAATATGACATGTGTGTCTTAAGAGTCATTCTCAGCACAGTCCAGCTGAGGGAGTGATGATTGTGAAGGTACAGAATATGAATTCAGCCAAACTTTTGGGTATTTGTAGTCCATACATGCCATAAGAGTAGCGATGGTCAATCAAAATCAATAGGCTGTTAATATGTACACCAAAACGAGATCAATAAAAACACCTGTCATAAATAATGCACTGCACTTCATAGGACAAAAGGTTGTAACATGCTACAGAGATGAAAATAAGGAGTGATACAAACATGTCAGCCCACCTGCTGCAACATCATTAACAAACACGTATGCTTCAAATATTACCAGAGAATTCAGAAATCTATCTGTGTGCTTTGGGATCTTCACCAAGATTTAGATCGAATCCAGAACATGTAGCTTTCATCTATGTTGGACCAGATATGGTTTATGCCAACAATATGAATAAGCAGAGGAGAGGGTCTGTTGAGAATAATGACATGAGCTGAAGATGGACCGCATTTGTTTGCGCAGTGACACTTATAGATAGATACTATTTTTAGATATTTCCAGACGGGACATGAGGTCATATTTGAACCACATACATGACTAAACTGTGTCTGGTTTCCTAGTCTACAATATGTCCTCATGATGTGTGGTGACTCCATATTTGATGAAATAAGTCTCATATCAATAAAACTGTGAACATGCAGTCACTCTGTTGCTCTGCTGCTGCTCCCTGAATGATTTTCAACACTTGACCGGTTCTCAAATTGAAATGGAAATTAATGTCTAAGTGTGAGACAAGCTGTCAAGAAAGCACCGGCCGCTGGAGCACCGCCCCTCCTGTCCCACATGAAGAAGAATCATATAGACGGTGATGCAGTGATCTCTGGTCATCGTGGTCCACGACAGAAGGCCCGTAAAGGAAGTGACGCAGGAGTCGATGACGTAGGAGTTGGTAGACAGGTGGAGGAGCGTTGTGTGATGGAGCTGTGAGTTTTGTTTCATGGATCAACCTCCATTTTTCCATAAATTCTCATGTAAATCAGCTTCATATCAGTTCACTGCTGTTTATAAATCACCTGAGCAGACCTGTCCCAGTCAGGCTACACTAATAACTGGAACTCATTATAGTTGTTGCTGCCCACTTCCTCTTTTCAGGCATTGTCATCCGAGTGTAACACTGACGACCCTCTTCAGTCCTCTGTCAACCTTCGGTCAACAAAGAAATCCACAAAAAATGTGTGAATTGAATTATGTGTCTATTTCTGTCCACCATTATTTATAAGTCCCCAGGGCTGCACTCAAAGTAGACGCTCCTTTCAGTGTTACACAATACAATTCAATAGCACCACCGACAAGAGCCTGCGAAATGACCACAGCGTCGAATCAAACGCTGTCTGTCGCATTCTTGACTAAAAATAAAAAAAGATGAAGTACGTAAATGCTGCATGTATCACTGGTTGGTTTTGTGGAAATGATAACATGTTTCTAGGTGCACAGCTGAACTGGACACTTGTCATATGTGATCTCATGCAGTGCCATTCTATCAAATCCCTGTCTTCTAATTCACACCGTAGCACAGGATGTTCTTTTCTCATAATTACATTTTTCCCACTTCTCCATCATCGGTGCTCAGGGAGAATCTGACTCCTAAGGATTCTTAATCAGATGGTTTTTGCTATTTCCTTCTTTGTTCACGAATAAACTCAGAATATATGAGACTGGGATGACTTTCATGTAATATATCATCAAGTATCACAACTGGTAAGTAGAATTGCAATCCTGAGATGAGTCTCAGTGGCTTCGATTGGATATGTCTCTGTAACCTGCTCTGTAACTCTACTACAAAGAGTAAAATCAGTGTTGAGACTGTTACATCTACCACCAATCATCCTTGTTGTGCCTTATTCTATATTATTATTCTTTAAAGCCGCTGGTAAATCAGTGGCTCAGCCCATCACTTTGATTCAGACTATAACATCTCAAAAATGAGGCCTATTGGAGGGATTTCCATGAAGTTTTGCACTGACATTCTCAGCCCCCCAGAGGACGAATGCTGGATATCAAACTTCAAGACTTTTAGTGCTCTACATTTCAATACCTTAGGAGTTAATCTCATTAGCGTCAGTGAGCCAATAAGCATGCAGCATGCTTGTGGTGCAAAGGTCTAATAGTGCTGGTGATTGGCTGCCTGGGAGCACGCATAAAATTGGTATGGAAGAAAGTATCACACAGGAACTGTTAACAAAGTCAAGGTTTCAAATTTCTTTTTCAAAAAAATCTCAATAAAATGTGAGTGAAATATCTCAACTGTTGTATGGTTTGCTTCGGTTAGAGCATGTGTATGATTCTACAGGTGTGGCAGGTGTCACGCCAGGGTGTCAGATCAGGACACCTCTGGTGTTCAAGCGAGAGTGTGAAAAAGATCTGTGATCTGTCTTCAAGGTCCCAGATTGTAGAAAGTGAAATTCTCACGTCTTTTTGATCATGAAGTAGATCTTGGTGCTATATACCAACTGTAAATGTACCAAAACATTCTAGTCGTGGAGAAGTGCTCTCAGCGTATGTCAGAGACTGTGTCTTGACTGTTTCGATGTTGGAAATAAACAGTAACAGCAACAGAAAAGTATAAAAACACTGGTAAAACTGGTGTTTTTACTGATCTGACAATATAAGAAAAAATACTGTATTCCTTTTTAACATTAATGCTTTTGGTAGACTCCAAAAATGAAAATATAATCTAACCTTTCAAACGGAGATGTGAGATGAGCCTGATGAGTGGTGATACTCATGGAAGCGCGCCCACCTGCAAAAGGAGCGATCCGTCAGACACGACCGCGGTCCAGGCGGGTGAAGTCCAGCTGCCTCCTGCTTATCTGCGTCACACTCTCCACACACGTTGTGGCCACACTGAGATCACGCACACAGAGCATGATCAGACACAGGTAGATATATTGGGGAAAACATGCACAATAACATCATTTTAAGCATGTTAGCATGCTGATGTTAGCATTAAGCTCCAGGCACTGCTTCTGGTGTTCAGCCCCAAAGAGCTGCACAAACAGCACTTGTTTGGTGAGACGTTAATTATGTGGCATGTAATTATAACAGTGATTTTAAATGGTACTTTGAGGTAGTAAGAACGTCAAACAGAGTTCGATTGTTGAAACTTGACATACCACTTCGATGGCAGTAATTGCTGTTGTCAGCGGGAGGTAAAGTATGTAACAGTGGGAGAAAGTGCTGACACGAGGCCCACAGTGTGAAACGATTCCAAGAATTTTTGAACACTTTGGGTTACTGAAAACAGTTGTTGTATTTTTTTTCCCCGTCTTTGCTTCGATTATTGACGGGATGTGACAGATGGAAGGGGGGGCCTCGGCAACCAATCTGTTTCTCCCATGTTTGAGGAATACTGCAAAATATGGGGGATGGTCGAAGCCTTGTGAGGAAACGTTCGCAACCCCCATCTCTTGCAGCCTTCACGGCAAACAGAGCACCGTGCAGGCATGTGTATTTATAATGAGCAGAGATGTAATGAGATTCAGGGTAAAAAAAGATCTAGCGTCAAATGATCAAAATAGAAAATGGATGTAAAGCAACAAAGTCTCTTATCACAAGTCCTTGTTGGACATGGACTTGGTCATAAAACAAACTATGTAAACTGATAGATTACTTCTACTGTGGCCACAATATGACACTTCTACCTGAACCATGTCGCGTGTGTGTGTGTGTAAATATAACGTTTAACCCAGTTTTACAACCATCCCAGTCTCCCCTAGTGTTTCTTACATGTAGATAATGAACTGAAGCTTGAAATCATTCACCGAGGCCTGTCATGTAACCCATTTCCCCTCTGTGAACGGCATAAATAATTTCAGCTTCTCTGTATAAACAGAAAGGAAATGCTTGATAAATGGACTGGCAGGAAAAACCAGAGTGCACTCTCACACACACACACAGAGACACACACACACAGAGACACACACACACACACTGCCAGATGGTAGAAGGCAGCAGATCTAGAGTACATCACCTAGTACTGTAATTTTTCTGTCATATTTTTTAACATGAATTATGTTTACAAATAATACCCCTGTTTCAACATCTACGTACATGTCCTATCAGTCAAGACGGGGGTCATACTGTGCTGCTGCTGCTGCTGCTGCCAACTAATCAACACTGCTGGTACATTTACACCACGTTTATTTTTAGTTTTCTTATGATTATTAAAAAAAAGCAACAGTGTATGTTGCTTGTTGTGCTGCGTATCAGCCTCAGACTCAATGTGTTTAGTTTTCTTGATTCCCATCCAGCAAGATCCCATTTTCATTCCTACTCTCGGTCTGACTTTAAGAAAATCTTACATTGTAATGTGTTAAATTACATCCATTAGCAACTTATAAGTCTAAAGAGTAAGTTGGCCAGTTTTGCATATAAAAAGTGCAATATGTAAGAATTGGTGACCTGTAGGATTTGTACACGAAACAGTAAGGGGGGGCAATCATATTAGCAGGAAGCATATTACATTCGCAGATCAATCTATAATAACTGCACATCTGCATTGTATGTTTATCAATGTGGCCTGTCATACAAATTGCTGATCATTGCCTCTCATAATACGTGTCAGCCTGCGCTTCATGAATAGACTGTGACAGGCAGTGAGTGGGATGTCCCTTTGATGAATCTGGACTTGTGTTCTGTGAGCAACCGCTTATTACTGCCAGAGTAAAAATGGCTGAAAATACACAACACAGTCTATTTTATTCCATTTGGTCTTCTGTGGTGCCACCGACTGAGATTAAATGGGTAGTCGCTGGGGTTATTTTGTAAATACACCATAAAAAAAGAGCACCAAAGATTGTGGATAAAGCCGCTGCCGCTTTGAAACAGTCCCTCGACAACAGCGGACATTTTCCTCCCGAGTGATCACAATGTCGTTAATCTAATTAGTTATATCTGCACATTTGCTTCTGTGACGGCTAAAACATGTTCATCAGCAAAAGCATCAGGTAGTGTTTCACATATAATTCAATACACACATAGTGCCCAGTTTATGATAATGCACAAATTGGATGCTGGCGATAAGAATGTTCTGAAAGTGGAGATGTTTGTATTAACCTACAGTAAAATACCCAGCCGAGGTAGATTTCAAGATACAGCGGACAGGAGGATAATGCTGGGGGTTAATTAGCACAACATATTTATAAGATATTCAAGAAATGCAAGTGACTCACTGCCCTGGCTCATTGGCACACCTAACTGGAGCAGGGTCATCATTAGTGTGACAGGTTCCACCTGTGCTTTTTCCTGTAATGACAAAATATGTATTGTGAGAAAGGACATGTTTTCAATGTCCTCTATCATTGTCGTAGCAATCTCTCTCCTCAAGATTACATCAATTTCATTTGGAGTAAAAATTGCGAGCACATAAGTCTGAATGATCACGGGTGCAGGTAAAAGTAATTGCCTTTTTTTCACTTTTCTTTTAAAGTGTTTTGGTTGAATAGTGTTTTAAAATTATGATTATGAAAAAACTGCACTACTATTATGTGTAATTTTCATCCAACAAATACAGCACTTTATGTGTCTGCAGTTCATGTCAGTGCATTACCAACTTATAATGGGTCATGGAGGTCTTTCATATTACTAAATTTTGTCTTAATGATATCTAATGACTTATTAATTGTATAAAACATCAAGATTTTGCTCATATACTGTAGATCTCTCTAATTTCCTTGTAAGTTGAATCATGAGTTCACCTGTGTTTCTGGAAAAAAGCTGACAGCAGTCACATCTCAGAGGTCTATGTCAGAGGCTACTACTGTTTACTTAGGCTCGTGTGTACATCAGATAATTTGTTTTTCTGCTGTATTTACTCTGCAGCACGTGTATTCTGGGAGGTCATGTATGATTGGCTGATATTCAACCTTGACTTCTTGTAACTGTGGGCCCCAACTGACTGCTGTCCCGCATACTCTCTGTACATTACACTGTATCACGTGCATAACAGAGCCAGAAACCAGTGGTGTTAGTAAACTGTGTGAATTAGCTCAACACTACAAATGATGCATCGCTATAGATTAACCTAAATTTAAGTAAAATCCAACATACACATGCACATAGTGCAGCTGTAATATTAATCCAAAAACACTGATGGGGGGCATTTTATATCATAATGAGTATTTTAAGTTTTCATACATTTACATTTTTCTGATAATACTTACATACTTTTACTTCAGCAATATTTTAAATGGAGGACTTTTACTTGTAGTTGAGTATTTTCACTGCGTGGTATAAGGGACTGATTACCAACATGAGTCACCAATTTAATTTAAAAACAGTACAAACTGAAATAATCTACTGGACAAAGACACAATCTTATGAATAACAGACTAATAACTGATTGATTTAAAAAAAAAAAAAAAAAAAAAAAAAAGGCCAACTTTTAGCAAAACAAACAATTCGATCGAGTTTCTCCACGGACTGTTTTTCAGTAACACGGGAAGTTACTGTAACCAAGCAACGCTGTCGTTGCCATGGCAGCAGTGCCTGTCTCCCGCAGAGCCGGCTCCGGGAAGTTTTGTCAGTGCCTGAAGTAAAGATGAATATCGTGTTTGGAACTACAACTTTAAGTTTTAGAGATTTCCTCTAAGTGTTCATGACTTTTGTACTTTAGCTGTTTTTTTTTTCTCTTCTTTCTTTTCAACGTCACGTACGTCGCCTCTGTTAACTTTAGCAGACGTTAGCTAAATGGAGTCGGAGCGGAGTGAGAGCAAAACGATGCGAGCTCAGAAACGTAACAGCGGTGCGAGCGACAGATGGGACGTTCTCGCCCCCAGGGTATAAAACTCTTTTTCTTTTAGTGGTGGTTCACATAATAATGCTATATAGGCTAACTATAAAAAGTTTAAGCATCGGGCTAAGTGTCGAAAGTGATTGGTTGAAGTTAGTAGCCTAGCTAATTTGGTGTTTTTGTAACCTTTAATCTTGTTTAATGGAACTCAGTTCATCTGTTAGTAAAATATATTTGCAGGTCAACAGCTGCAAGTTGCACCTGACAACTGTGAAATCACTGGTGCCTGAAGGAGCCCAGAGGATGGTGAGTAGTGAGGGAAAAGAAGAAAACACACACACACACACACACACACACACACACACACACACACACACACACACACACACACACACAGATCAATGTGGCTAGCATAACTTCACAACATATCATGTTTCCCACTTAACAGACTGAGTCTCAAGTTCTTGTGAAGGAAAAATATATGAACTCCCCCCAAACAATAAATCATCCGAAGCCAGGTAAGATTGGCCCAATCCACTCATTCATACACACATACTCTCACACTGATCGCCCAAGAGGCTTTTAGGTGATTCAACAGTTTGCACTCTTTGTTTCTCTATACCGTACTCTGTAGAAAACAGGTCGCTTGCCCACAGCCATAGAGGACGTGTCTACACATCCCTGGCGCCATCATTTGCGAGTGACTCTACATACTCTTCTGTGGGTGTAGTAGCGGGTGGTGCCCATTGTGGTTTGGAGGTAGCTTCATGTGCTGCACAAGATGCTAGAGACAAACCTAGAAGACCAACCCACAGTGCATGGACTTCTTACCACCGTAATGTCTCAAACCTCCCCAAACCAGCAGGTAAATTTGGAAATATCACTCAGAGAATAATGGGGAAATTGTAAACAAGTTGTGTTGTCAATTGTTAGATTTAGAGTTTCTACTTCATGTGTGAATTTCATCCAGTGCACTTTAATTGTGTCTTGAACTGTGTGTCAGGTGGTTCTGGAGGATATAAGTGGAACACGGTCCCTGGCTTTCCTCCCACTCGGTTGCCATGGGGCAGTTTTGCATCCAGTTTTCAACGCATTGACTTGGACAGGTGCCTCTGCTCCGTTGACTTTCTAACTGATTAGAATTTTATCTGTGGAGGTAAAATGTCTGATGCTGTTCATCAGATTAACATGTCATGTGTGAGGGCAGTTCTCTGTATCTCTGCTTCTCAGTGTATGCCTTTTAGTTTTATTGGTGTCAGGAACTTAGTCTGGCTGTCACTTTATCTACAGTAGAACTGACTTTCGCCTAAAAATGTCTTCAGATGGCCACCAGGGAGCAGCAAAGTTCCTTAAAATATCACCACTTGTCTCCAAGGATAGATGTTTGCTTAAAAAGAATTACATCACTGCTGAAAAAGCAGAAATAAGTCAATCAGTATTCATTGAATAGTCGTTAACCAATAAAACATTGGTTTGATGACAACATTGCATGCCCTAGAGGTGAAATACAGTTGTTATGTCATGGAAAAATAAGCAAAAATAATGCTAAGACCATACTAAATCTAATGTTCCAGACACTGTCTGGAGGAATGTCCCCAGCTGGGCATTATGGATGGACTACAGCTCCTCAACCTCCAACACAATCTAATCACAAAGATCCAGCATCTGTCACAACTGCAGCAGCTCGTTTTCCTCAACTTGTGTGACAACCACATCTCTGAAATGACTGGCATCGAGGCTCTGAGCTCACTGAGGATCCTCATGCTGGGGAAGAACAGGTTGGTTGACATCAGATGATACACAAGAATATTAGTCTGAATTGCCTCTTTTACTCAGCTGGTGCTATGAAGTTCATATTTATGGTAGTAAAGCAACATTTTCAGGGTAGGTGTTATAATATAGATGCCAGATGAATGCTGCCCTTTAATCTAACATTCACATCTTTATAATTATGTAAAATGCAGCATGTCATCAGACTTAGAAGGTGGTCAGCTAAATCCTGATATGTGTTGCTATTGGGTTACCCAAGAGAACATTTAGTACATTTTAGTATAATAATTGCAGCTACATGATAAGATTCAGAGATTGGTGTTTTCCAGTGTGTGTCCATTTTCATTCATTTTGGTGCTAGTTATTTTTGTTTCAAAATGTCAGCACGAGGAAGATTTGGGTCACTAATCACTGTGGATGAAATCAAACCGTGGCATTTGTTTCATGTTCTGTTATACATGGCCTTTGTCTTTTTAGGCATACATACTTCGGGGCCACGTGTGTCCTTTGAGGAGTAAAGGAAACTACTGATTACCTTTCCATTGCCATTTTCGAAAGACCACAGCCTTTCATCCTTACATGTAATCTGATATAAAACCATATGGACAGACCTGAACAATAACTCACTGTACACTACTCTATGTTCTGCTTCCTCTGGGAATGTAACCTTTGAATACTTTTGTTGGCCGGGGCTGTCCACTGTCTGATGATTTTCCTGAGATTGTATATTTGGCTGCACCTGGTGCATCTAAGAATGGGTAAAATCTGTTATTGATTGCTGACAATATATTTTTCATGTCTTTTTTATGTGACTTCTTGCTACTTTTCAGAATCAACAAAATATCCTGCCTGGAGGGCCTGTCCCATCTAAATATCCTGGATTTGCATGACAATCAGGTACTGTTCCTCCACTCTCCTCCCACCTAAACCATGTTTGTGTATGTTTAGTCTACTTCATTTGGCTGCTTTTTGAAGCTGTAACTGGAGATCATGACTTTTAGCTGCAGACTTGAGCAGAAGTCTATTGTCTCTTCCACCTCCTCCACACTCTGTCTAACTAGTGGTTTGTTATGTGAGATGCAGCTCAGAGTCAAACAGACATGACAGCAGGAGGCCAGGCGTGAGAAACCAAGCTCTCATAGTCATTTTAGACACTTCATTTCAGTCCACTGGTTTATAAAGTGATACCTATTCAGGACAGACATTGTCCACTTGTTACTGTCTAATATCTCAACAGTGCACCTCTATTTTGTGGATTAAATGTCCTAAACAATATTGCTGGCAAACTGGTCATGTCTAACCTATTTTTTCCTTTTATTTAAAGGAGTAGTTCACCCAAATTCAGTCATTATCTACTCACCCTCAATGTGTGGTTGAGCTTCAGACTGGGTGCATGTCAACGCTTTTAGCTTAGCAGCTACAGTGAAAAAAAGGATGTAAATAATATCTTCAAATCAATTTGGGATCCTGGTGCTTTGGGGAATTTTGATTATGAATGGAGCCATTTTTTGTTGTTGTTTTTTGCATTTGAAAGAATTCCCCATTAACTTTAGTTATTTGGGAGAATGCTGTTTTGCAGTGAAGCTTCAGAATTATTTTGTATAATTCTATGAAACTTAACTTTCTGTTGGCAGTGAACCATCTTTTCTAAAGTAAGAAATGTGATGGCCGTTATGAACGCCCTCTTAACTACCACAGCTGTTAGGGACTCAATTTCAGCATTTGTTTTAGTTCCCAGCACTGTGTGAGAACAAATGATTCAAATCGATCAGAACCCACATGGTCTCCCACATTCATTTCCTCAGTGACCCCATTATAATATATTCAACAGGCACAACTCTTTCCATGTTGTCAGCATTGGAGCTGTAGGAGATAATGCAGTTCCTCAATTAATTTGAGTCTAAATCTATAACGGAGGCTGTTTGTTCAGCCTGCACCGCAGAGCGTGGCTCACAGATATTAAAAGCCTGAGAAATCAACTGGTGAGGATTTTAGCAGCTCCTGGAAAGAGAAGATAAAATAGAAAGGCTTCCCTTGGTCATATTAGTGTTTTGCCAGCTTTGCCGCCTACGCCTCCTCCTCAGAGAGCTACTCCAGAGTCCTGGTAAGACTCCATCCCTCTCTGATGTTGGCTGCTCTTTGCATGAGCAGGCGTCCCAATTACTATTCAATGACTGCCTCACTGTTGTTGTTCTTCCTGACAGAGGACACTTTGTTGTCTGAAATTCTGTCCAATTGTTGTTTCCTATCTCTATAGTTGATTTAAGCAGTTCTGATAATGTAAAAACTGAATGTTGTTGATGACATTTTTTAAATTGATAAATAGATTATTTTCATTCTGTTCTTGTTGGTAATCTGAGTTCATTTTATTCATGGGTAGTCATTTGCTGGCAGACGGAGGAGCAGATGATACATCTATTATTCCGACCAGGACAGGTTGCTTTTTCACTCACTGACTTCAGAACCCCACATTATGTCTACTGAGATAACTGTTAAATTACCTTTCCTCAATGCTGTCCAACCTCACCAGAGACCCGACCACCCAAATGTAATGTGAATTGCTGCACAATGATGATATGATATGATGAAGTGAGTGAAGTCAATGATGGAATCTTTTTTTTTTTTTTTTGGATGTTAAAGTCATGGTTATTCCACCCAGTTGACTGGTTGTTTAGTCTTTATTGGCCGTAGAAAACCAGCTGCTCGTGGTCTGCCCTTGTGTGTGTGTGCTTTAACCACAGGCAGTACATCATTGTCATCCTCTGTTCCTCCCATCCTCTAGCAGGGAGGCTCACATCACTCTAACCTATCCTCTTACCAGCATATTTATGAAACAGGATGTCGCCTCGATTTCAGAACTTCTCAAAAGTAGATATTCTCTCTGGGAATGTGGATCCAACCCACAGTCTGTCTCAGTGACCAAGTGTTGGGGTTACAACATGACCTGACATTGTTGGATAACCAGTCTTTAGTTTGGCGATGATGTTTTCCACTCAAGCAGTTTGACTTGAATGCTCTCTGAAGACAGAGGAGATTGCCCTGACAAAGGAGCAGTATCACAGTTAGAGAGGTCAGTTCAGCTTGCTTCCACGGTATAAAATGAATACGCATCCTCAAAATCGAGATGATGATTTTGATTAGGTTTGACTAAACCAGTCATGTGTGGTAAGCATAGTACACTGGGTTAGATAGAGAGGGTGCACTAGGCTTTGCTGTCATTAATAATACCTGTAACTGAAGGCAATTATATGAAATGTTTCAGATGTGATTAATTATTGTTTACATATAAGTCCAGTTTATTGTTAAGGTGAACATCCAGGTAAATACAGGATTTATTTGTGTACACAAATGTGTCCAACAATGTTGAAACTCAGAGAAATGTATAGATTTACTTAAGCTAACAGTGCATTCAGTTTGGTTGTCTGTCACTTCTGGGAGAGCCACAGAGAATGAGGGGGGAAGTTTGAGAACTTAACTAAACATAACCAAAATTTGTTACAGTTTTGGGATTTTGTTTAGTTGTCTGCCACTTTAATTTTGTAGACTATATCAAGTTTTGTCTCCCACTTCCTGTCTTACTCTTTTTTTCCCACTTGTTTTTCTGCTCACCTTTGTTTCAGTAATTAATCAGCCCCTGGTATTTTAGTCTGTGTTTTTCCTTCACTCTTCTGTCGTTGGTGTGTATGTGCTTCCTGTGTCTGTTCTCCAAGGTTCTGCGTTTTCACCTTTCATGTCGTCCATGTTCCTGCTTTCGTTCCCTGTGGCTTTCTGATTTTTTGGTTTACTTTTTTGTAATTTCTCTCTAGTTTTTCTTGGATTCTTCTTGGCCCCCGCTGGTTTGTTGCCTGAGTTTGTTTTTAAAGCTTGCTTTTTTGTTTTCTTAACAATGCCTTCCTCTGTGTCTTCTGTTTGGGTCCTTCTGCTAAAACATGACAAAACAAAACTTGAAAATCTAACCATCCGTTCTCCTACTATTTCTCTAACTGAAATCTTAGTAGTAGAGGTGAACTGATTAGTTTCACAGATTAATTAGGAAGGATTTTAAAAACTGTGTTATTGAAACTTGACTCCAATGCTGGCAATGGTTTCTTAGCCTCCACCGGTAACAAGGGGACTTAGTTTAATGTTTGACTTGTAAGCTCAGGCTCCATAGACGAAGTCAAGGTGGAGTCATTACCTGATGCTTGAGTTTGATGTTCAGCTCATCCGTGCTCATTTCCATCAATCTAATTATTTTGCGTGTGTGATACCAGCTGTTTTTTTTATGACAATATACAATAGGCATTATATGGTCGCATTTAAAAATCCACTATTGGCCAGCCTTTACTTAGCAGTGTAGCACAGCACAGGTCAAACGGCATCATGTAAGAACCATCTGAACATCCTGGACACCTGACTTACACCACTGAAAAAACAGCTAACTCATGGTGTGAAACACGAGATCTTCAAATATTTTCAAATGGAACTATGCAAAATATTCTTCAACACATGTAGTGATACTGTGCATGAGCGCGTTGACAGAGGTCTGATATGAAGACGCCTGCCTTTCTTAGGTCAGGGATGCCCATATCTGTGCCTGACATAATGTTAACCTTGTGAGGTTGTTTTTTTTCCCTGTTCGGGCAATGAGTGTTTGTTTCTCACCTTAATTAATTCAAAGCAGATTCACTGAGCATGTGGCTGTTTTCCATCCACCCACTCACACATATTTTTTCGACTTGATATTTTGAACCACACACAAGCCTGCTTCTCTGAGCTTTTACACACTTTTGTCCCGTTCTTCTGTTATGATTGTGTGTTGACTGAAAGTGTCAGCGGTGACACTACAAAACAACTATTGAAAAGGCCATTGAATGCAGCGTAATGATCTCACTGTGTTCATCCATCACCAGATGAGGGTGCTTAATGGCGGTGTTTGGGGTGGACTTGATGCACTCAGTTTATTGTAATTTTCTCTAAACAATGCTGCCACCTGTTTATGCACAGCCGCTGTCAGTGCACTTGGGAAAATCTGAGCCAACACTGTGAAAATTACACAAACAATCCCATGTTTGTATTTCCATGTATTTGGTGAATTTTGATTCCCCTGTTCTGCATGTTGAAGTGTCCTTGGGCAAGATACTTCACCCCAGACTGCTCCTGATGTGCTGGTCAGCATCTTGCATGGCAGCCACTGCCATCATTCTATGAATGTATGTGTATAGATTACTGTAAATCGCTTTGGACAAAAGTGTCTGCTAAATGTCTTAAATGTAAATGAACTCCGGCTGGTCTTATAATATTATCCTGACATGTAAAATGTGCCTTACAGGGGGTAAACACATCATTCTCAGGTTAACAGCCACCAGGAATTCATCTGAAGTGTTTCAAGTGCAATTATGACGGGAGCCCTGAGTTTTCTCTCCCAGAGAGAGGAGGGGAGAGAACAGACCCTCGTCTACTTGTTTGTTAGGATTTGGCAGGTCAAACAGGAGTCGGGGCTTGAAGTGATTGATTACATATCGGCTATTCATAATATTCTCAAGTGATACAGATTGTTTCTGTGAAGTGGTTCATTCTGAGGAACACAGGGAGTGGAAATCATTTTAATTTTAGCATAATTAGGCAGAAGGTGTAGCAGCCTCAGGCATTGCGAAGAAAATGGAGCACACCGCTTTTTGGCTTTCTGACACCCTAAACTAATTATGTTTAAATGCATGATTTGAATGTGAGGCTGAGCACAGACTGTGCACAATTACACATGTATTTACTGCTAACTCTGCCTCCCTCTGTGTCTCTCTGTACATACAGTATGATTATCCAGATTGCTGTTTTCTGTCATTTTGTGTAATTTATCACGTGTTTCATTGTGCTTTTCAAACAGATCTGCCAGATAGAAAACATGTCTCACCTGAGCGAGCTGCGAGTGTTGAACCTGGCAGGAAACAGCATCACCAGAGTTGAAAAACTACAGGGCCTGGACTGTCTGACCGAACTCCACCTACGACACAACAGCATCTCTATTGTGGTGAGAGGCCTCTTTCCCAATTTATAGCAACTCAAAGCTTTTTTATTCACTGCATCCTCACTATTCTACTTCACGTGAAGGAATTGGTGCCAACTGTTCAGAGTGAACACAATCTAATTCTAATCATGCATTGGGTTTATGCTCTTTCCTTTTCTGGGGAACAGGGTAGAAATTCTTACATATAAATGTCACCATGAACTTTCCCAGATGATTACTCACATTTGCCATTATTTCTCAGTTGACATTGACATTTTTTGTATTACAACTCTGCTGATAAGTTCAAATATGCAAATAAGTTATCAAATTAAAATGTGCCAATTTGTATACATTTCCAGAAGAGAAATATAAACATTGGATGAAGACAAATTAAAAAGTTGTTTAACTTTGTTGACATCTTAAAGATTTTTCAGAGGGATATTTGGAATGACAGTACTCATCGAGAAGCAATTTTTGCCATGTTTTTGATTTAACTGTTACATAAACCAAGATATAAATGATCAGTGGTGGAAAGAGTACTGAAAATCTATACTCAAGTATAAGTACACTTACATTACTGAACTGAATATGTATTTTAGACATTGTCTTTCCATTTCAAAATAGCAAAATATCACAAAATCTCAGAATTGTCTCAGGGTACTGTAGATTCAGACTTGAAAACTTTTGCTTTTTCTGCTGCTGTAGCAGGATTGAACGAGTTTTTTGCACACTGATGTCTAAACATCTGCATTGAGGCAGCTGTGCTGGGTCTGATCTGTACCATATATATCATCTTCTTGTATTGAGGACTGTTGAAGTTCCTGCTGCTGTGAATGATACATGTCCACTTTATTTTTTCTGCGTTTTGACGAACAAATAACAGTCATGCACCCTGACAACTGCTCTGCAGGAAAATATTCCTCAGAGGATGAATGTGCCGGGAGTGTGCCTCATCTTTCATCCTCATATCACCCCTTTGGAACGGGTCCTTTGGACTGGATGGTTAGTGATTCTCCTGTTACGGGATCACATGTAGAAGTTTTTACTGTCACAAAATAACAAACGCAGAAATTACATCAATAGAATCTTTGTAAGAAAGTCTGTGGTGAAATATATCTCGATGGTGTTACCCAGGGAGACGTAGCTCATTACCCACAACCTCCCACAGACTTTCTGGCGCAGTAAAAGAGAAACTGGATATTCTTAACACGGAAATTCACTCCCCTTGGTTTCTATAGTTTTAATCTGATAAACAGAACAGTGCATGCCAAAACAGGCCCCCTAGTTTATATGCAAATCCCCTAAGCTCTTTCCTGCTTTTGGGGTAGAAAATACAAACGGATTCGAGAATTGTGTTATATGCAACTTCTTCCCATCACTCACTCTGTCGTCTGCCTGCAAGTTCTGATCAACAACCACTTCCACTCCTAATTATTGGATGCAGTGTTTTATTTGATACACAGAAGAGGAAAATGCTAGCCCTCAGCAGATTCTCCAGTCTCTGTCATTAGTCGTGTTTGCTGCCAAGTGCAAAGTAAATAACCATCCTCCAGGTGTCCAGGTTCTGCCTTTCATTCAACACAGATGAAAAGTGGAATTCTGGTCTGGAAAAACATGCTGCTAGACACTTTTATGTAAGTTTAAGATGTTCGTATGTGTTGGGCTCAGTCGCCTAATACATATTATATAGAACCAGTCACAATGTTTGTGTACAATAATTTCACTGTAACTTTCATTGACTTTTTTCATGGAGTTATTTCGGAATGTATACACCTAATTCATCATAAATGCATGTTTCAGATCAGATTTTCACTACATGATTATCATGGCCAAACAAATTCACAGTAACAATATTATCACAATATTTGTAGAAATAAAATGTAAAAAATGCAAGTGATCAATTTTATCTTTACCTTTGTTTACTGTGTGTTTTGTGTGTTTTGTGTCAGCAGATAAATTACCCTTAATTTACAAATATAGGGAGAAGGCGAGAGTCTGAAACTGTAACTTAAAAAAAAAGAATAGGTGGAACAATAACACGCGATGGCAAGCGAAAAGGTGGCCGGGTGAACTCTAAATAATAGTATCTCAATATCACAGCACCCCTAGTTTGATGCTTTCCTACCTCATTAACAACAACATTTTAACTAATGTTAGTTTGGACACCTCTTGGAGTACAGATTAAAGAAAATGACAGCTCAAGTTTACCCAAAACTAGCAGTTTGTCTGATATATTGTTGTTGGGTAGATATCAAAGACGCTAGCAAAGCAACACAGTACCTGAAATAAGCAGAGCAGAAAGGTCAGATGGGTCAGACCTTAGTCTTTCACTGTGTATTTGATATGTATGATGACATAAATTTACTAGTTTGCTGATTTTAACTATTTTGCAATGCAAATCAACTGCCAGCTGTCTACTTACAGGCAAATTCTGTTCTGAGTACGACATCACAGTGATTGGATCTATAAGCACTGTACATGCAAACTTAATCTTTAAGTGAATATTTTGGAGAAAGTGTAGGCCTGATTATCGACACCTGATTCAGTCATTGTTATCAGGCTTCAGCATTCATATCATGTCTGTTGGGTCAGGAAGCATCTGAAACATGCAGGACATGTCCCCGAGGACAAGGATCAAAGAATAAACTTCTTCAACGCATCTTAAGACCTGTATTTTTATAACCTGCTTAAACTGTTTTGTTAGTTGTAAAAACACATTTCCACCTAAATCCATTACTTTCATACGTTTTTTTTTACAACACAATAACACAGCACAGTGATTCAGCATATAATGATTTCATAAAACCCTTGTTGTTTACACTTGCTCTCAGGTGGGTTTTCCCATTGATAAATCCTGTGGCAGTCATTAAGTGATGCATTTTACATTTTTGGCAGCAGGACCAGTGATTTGTTTGGAGGAGTTGTGTAGTCAGCATGATCATCACTGCAAGAGACAAAGCAAAAAGGCATCACTCAGAGGCACACTGGCTTTATGGATTAACAGGGGCTTTTCCAATGGGCTTGTCTTCTCGTGGGGCCAGTGATGAGTCAAGCATCACTACAATTGAACATGTAAAAAAAGTCCTATGCTGTCAGGTCTCCTGTAGATTAGTCAGCTCTAGCCTGTCTATGTGTGTTCATGTGTACACTATGAGTGTTCAGCTCTCCCTTAATCCATAATTTCCCCTCGGCTAATGTGACGTAGGTCTGGTTTAACTTTGATAAATGTTTGACATTTGGGCGTATAAATCCTAAAGGGATTCACGTAACATGACCAAACCAGTCAAAGGATAGTGAGGTTGAGTTTGTGTCAAAGAATGAACACGTTGATGCATGGACATGAGTGGTTGCAGCTTTTGCAAACAAAAGATTTCATTTAGCTAATTTTGGCAACAGAAAATCCAAAATTGATTGATAGGTGAAGTTTGAAGTGCAGTCCAGAAACAACACAGCAAGGCAAATTTAACACCAGATGGTAGCCTCAACGTGTGTTAACGTGTTATTCTAACAGAAGTCCAGTTGCCTACGATACAGCACCTAGATTTACCATCACCTGGATGACTGAGAACCATCTTCAACCTGTTATTCTAGTGCACAGTATCCTAAGCTTGATGTGTGTCTGCTAAACTCACACCTCTAGTCCGAGCTTTTAAAAGAAAAAGGCTTACTGTTGTTGTAACCCTGTGTGTTTGTTTGAACAGCTTTCATGCTCTTTTGTGCTGTGCTTTTGCATGCAACGGATTCAGCGGTGATGAGTGGTCGCACTGTGTTTGTGGAGTGATGCCTCTCCCAGACCTCAGTATGAGTGATGTCAGTATGAAAATTGCGGACACGCAAACTGTCAGTGAGAAGAGGGTGGAGCTGCGATAAGGAGGTGAAGGCACAGACACATAAATACACATTCGCAGGCATACCAGCACACGCACAGCAACTCAGCTGTACCCAGCCTCACAACAGATCCTGTCAGCTGATTGGTTCCGATCAATCGGGTTTTCTGAAAAAGAGACCACATTGGTGGGCGATTGTTATGCAGCACATCAGCTCAGTGATGACATCATTCTGTCTGAGACATGGCTGCTATATTTAGCCTCAGACAGCGTGCAGAGGCTGGTGCCTCACCAGCATCCATACAGGGGCTGGCACAGACACAGAGTGTGGTGGAGGGTCAGACTAAGCTAGCATTGGGTAGCATGACTTGCAGTTTTTCAAAAAGAAGGAAAGACAAAATGCACCTGTGTTGCTGAGGTGCACAGTAAAGCATTACACAGCTAAGATAACAAAAGTCTCACACATCTTACTCTTAATAATGTTTTTTCAATGTTCAATCAGCTGTTGTTATAAGATTCATACTTTGTCTCTCCATACATCAAAAATGACTGGCAAAGTGATTATGTTTCATCTGCAGAGAGCATGAAGTCTGGATTATCAAGTGCTCGTGGCTAGCATGTTGGCATACTCTTGACAAATAATATATTTAGCAAAGGGAACAACATGATCATCCCATTTTAAGGCTTGTGTCAAGCTGCCTGAAAAATGTGAGCTCCAATATTCACGTGAAGAAATTTAAAAGAGAAAAATGTCTGTTCAACTTTCAAATCAGTCCGTCTCATAAACCCCTTTCACACCTGCCTAAAACCCACTTACACCTGCTTACACCTGGATTTGTGTGTATAACCAGGATTTACTCACACTGTGACCCTGCGCTTGTCACAGATATTTGTCGCCTCCAGCTTGTTGTGAACTGTGACGTAAATGTAACACCCAGGGAAAAAAAAAATACTACATTTGTGCTGAGTTTAAAAGAGAGACTGCAGTGAAAGAGTAAAAGTAACTGTTGCTAACTGCCTGATCGGTACTGCCTGAGTACAACTCTCAACAAAGGTGAGAAAGAAGCAAGATGTCTGCAGTTCAACCAATTCCTGTCATATTGCAAAATAGCCCTTTCAGTTTCATCACTCATTATACATAATTACTTTCCTGTGCCTCTTTTTGGTATCTGATAACTTCGAAAGGAGAGCTGTATGATGAATGTTGCTGCACTTGTTGAGTTTTCATTTACAGAAACTACAGGAGCATCGGGCTGATTTAAGACCGATATGCCTCTTGAGAATTAGAGGGCAGAGAGCTTGGCCGGTCCTGAAGGTCGGCCAAGATTATCTGTTAATGTGAGGGGTGTACAGATCCAGTCTTAAATCTCCGGAACTGCACCAGAGTCGTCTAGGCCGTCCCGAATAAATACACAACAGCCACTGCTAGAGATATCCCAGAGCAGCTGAGGTGTTGCCAAGCAACAGTAAACAACCCTAGCCCTTCAGGCTAACACTACATTGCACACTAGTGTTGACAGATAATAAACTAAACAGTTAAAATTTCACCTCTTTTCTCATTTAGTAATAGAGAGCCCAAGCTGACTGTGTCTCCCTGATCATTTTATTACCCAGACTTGTTTCTTCTGCTTTTTTCCCACACTTAAAGTATTGACTGAACTACAGCGTATGTAGTGTGTGAAGCCTGTGATCTGTGAAGATTCTCTTTATGTGCGTGATGCAACCAGATTTCACAGTCAGTTAGGATTTTAAAAGACATGTAGTGTGGGCCAAGTTTTAAACGGATCAATCCTTAGAGTGGATCTTGTTTTTCTTGCTCAGGAGACATTACCTCCCTGCCTACCTCTCTAGCAGTCCAGCAGTTTGATTTGTTCTTTTGTATGGGTCTTACTTTTTATTTTATAGGCTTACAAAATATGCTAAATGTATATAGCCACTGATCTACTCCTCACCTATAAACTAGTTTGTATACATCCCATTTAGTGTTGTGCCAGTTCTATATTTTAGGAATCGAATGGCCAATCAAGAAAAACTCTTGAGAAAATTAACTGATGGATCGAGTATTAGAGCTAATACTGTACTATTCTATACTATTCTTTTTTGCAAATTCACAGGTTAAATGATTTCATTATCAATTCAATACATTGAGCATAACACAATATAACACAACACAACACAAATGGGTCCTGATTTTTCATTCTGGACTAAAGTGAGCATGTTAGCCATTGGAACGGATGAAACAACGATGAGTAACTGTGTACTATATTTATGTGGTTGTGTGGACGGGGCTCTGTAGAAATCTTCCAGATGACGACTGCAGTGTTGCTCTGCTCTCTGCAGAGGAGGCAGCATAGCCTCAATGCTGATCTCACATTTGAATGGACACTGCCAGCAGCTCTGGAGGAGGCTGCGAGGCGGTGGCTGCAACATGGGCGGACGCTGACGCAGCTCATTCAGACTGCTGCTGGGAGTGTCCTCTTTCCTTCCAGCATGTGCAACACTGGCCACACACACACACACACACACACACACACACACACAGAAAACTACTAGACATGATGTCCTCCCACTCTGCCATCTGATTAGCGTCAGTCCTTGTGGTTGTGACATTGCTTCCGTCCCTGTGTATCCTCTTCAGCTTGCCAGGTGGCCAGCTGCTGCTCCTCACCCCACCCCCTCGCTAAATTCTGCATTGATTTTGATGCTGAGCCTGCCTGATGGAGAAACTACCCCCATCCCATTCCTTTCCCACTGAGTTTCACCCCAGCTATTGTTCTTGTGTGATGAGATACAGTAGCTAGCTGCTTAGAGTGTGTGCGTCTGCATGTGTTACTGTGAGCATTTTGAGTTAGCCTCCTGCAGCAGGGGTTCTCTGCATTAGCGCATACTCTTCTCTCTCTCCCCTCCCCCCTTCCTCTCTCTCTCTCTCTCTCTCTCTCTCTCTCTCTCTTTCGCTCTTTCTCTCTCTCCCCCTCTCTCTCTCTCTATCCCGCCCCTCCTCTCCATGTGCAGTCAAGGCAGCGTGCTGGATGTGAGTGCGTGTGTGTGTGCATGCGCAGAATGGATGGGGATGCTGTATGCTGGAGCTGAGAGCTGCAAGGTGACTGAGGGAATGGAGAGGGATACAGAGCTCTGACGGCAGTGACGATGCAGTGCCCTCTTCCAGAGCACCTTCTCCTTTTCACATCCCTCCATCTCTCTCTCTCCTCCCTCTCCCTCTCCTTCTTTTTCTTTCTCTTTCTAGACCGAGGTGGACCGCCTGCCCTGCCTGCAGCGCCTCTTTCTCAGCTGCAACAACATCACCAGGTAAGAGCTGGTATCGCTTAACTCCCTCCTCCCCACAGGGCAGGGACAGGGATAGTGGCTGGACACTTCCACGTCCACTCCCTCTGCGCTTGGCAAGGGCCTGGCCAACAAGCTGCAGGCACATGCACAACCTCTCTCTCGCACACACACACACACACACACACACACACACACAGAAAAACACATACACACACAGGTTTGCTGTGGTAGGCAGTTTCTGGAAACTGGAAAAAAAAAATCCTGGAGGTGTTCTTTATTGTTAGTAATTAGCATGCTGTTACCTAAGAAATGGGTGTGCCAATACTTCAAAGTTATTCAGAGAACAGAGAACAGGGAAGCAGACTAAGAGGAGGTAGCTCATTATTATGGAAAATTAATGACAGATTTTAGGGTTGAGTGAATTCAAGAGCAGTATCACTAGGTGAGGATGAGGGTGTGTAGGATGAATGACAGGTGTGTTTTGTTGCTTAGCACAAACCTGCTTCACTCACTTTTTCCAGTATCGGTTTTTTTCTGTTATTCCCACTCTGAGGCCACCAATCACAATGTCAAAGAGTTAACTTGATAAAGCAGCGCACAGCCATCTCACTGAATAAAGCAGCTCTAAAATTTGCTTTGTTTGTCTGGAAGAGGGGCCTGTACTGTATGTGGGATTCATGTTGGGATTGTTGTTTAATAGCCTTCTTTACCATGGTCACCTTGTGTTTTGATAGATGTGACCTGACGTCTCGTGCCAGCCCCACAGTTCTAGTGTGTGTATGAGTCTGTATGTGACACACTATTACATAGTTAGTCATGACAGAATAGGCAACAAATATCATCATAACTCATTTGTATTCCTTAACATCTTATGACATTGTAGAGTGTCACTGGATTGGAAGTACAGTGTGGATATTCAACTATTTTCTAATATATTTACACAATTGTTCTTGTTTCTTTATATTCTTATCATTTCTATAACGTCCTCAAAGCACAGACATTTTCACTAAAATCATTCTTGACAGGATGCTCGCCATAGCAGTATGTCAAGCTGGCGTGTGTACCTTTTGAAACAGTTCAAAGCTGATAGGAGAACAGTTGTGCTCTGTTGCTAGGTAGAGCGACACTCGTCTACGTGGTGCAGTGAATTGCCCAGTGGAGGTTGTTGAAGCAAAAAAAAAAAAAAAAAATCCCTCAGTAAACTTTGAGTCATTTATCATAACATCGCATTTATGACTCAGCCTGCCAGAATTAAGTTACACTTTATTTTATAAAGACAGAGATGCAGGGCTGTTGTGTTCGGAAAGTACAATTTTCAGCCACACCCCACGTGGTACACGAATATTTCGGATGCTCGTTTCTTATTAGAGCTTTAAAAGCACCGAGGGACAGATGCATGTTTACTTAATATCACAACAAGTATTGTTGTAACAGTATCCAAGAAGACACTGATCAGTGGTCACTGTGATTTAATACAATAATTACAAGGGAACTCTGTAGAGCGCCAACAGTCCCCTTTTGTTGTTACTCAGAGATACCAGACACCAAAAATACACCTGGCAAAGAAGGAGCCCCAAATCACAATACAAAAGTATGACTCCACCAACCTTACATGATAAGGAGTATATAAAGGTCTTTGGAAGTAATCCATATATCAAAAAAAGCAGTTTAAAGTATTTGTGGCTCCAGAGGAAGCTGCTTGGATTCTGATCATTTACCTCCAGTGATGTCACTGAGTGGCTGAGTATGCAGCCTACATTACCCACAATGCATGTGGGTAATGTAGGACGCAGGTTTTGAAAAGTAAGAAAATGGTATCTCTGGTTCTTCAATATAAATCTTTTTTAGTAGTTTTTAAACTACATGCAGCACTCAGTAGCCGGTTGCCCTTGAAAGAAGTTGAAACAAATCCTGGAACCGTCCCTTTATCCGGATCCACACTAAAACTTAACAGGGTCTATTCTGGGACCCGTCTTCCATCCAAGTGTTGAAAAGCCGTTTCATTTATTTTTGTGTATTCCAGTTGACAAACCAACCAACCAACAGACGGACATGGTTGAAAATAAGCCTCCTTGGCGGGGGTATTTATGAAAAACGTGTGAGATGCAGTGAAGCACCATCGGGAGCTCTCAATTAGTCTCCCATAATCAGTTGGAAAAACGCCTACTTCATTACTGCTAGAGAATAATTGTCTCTATTAGCAGTAGATGTATGAAATGATATAAAGTATTCTAAAACTATAGAGATTGAAATCAGATAACAAAGCCTGAGGTGACATAGGTACATACATTAAGTATTAGACTGGTCATGGGCTCAGACCAACAAAATAATTCTGTGATTTGTTCAAGTTCCTCAAAATAGTGCACGGATTAAATTTTAGTTGTTATTTTTTCTTTTCCAGTTGTCAGCCTCAGCTGTACTTGCTTTAATAGTTCATCAGAGGTTGATATCCGATCCTGTTTTGCATTGAGAGAAACCTTTTGACTAGCACCAGAGAGCAGTGTAGTAGGTCCATACGTAGCTTCAGGCAAATGATTCATCAAGGTAATTATGACAAATTAGCAAAGATAGGATCTCCAATGCCTCACATAGCATGACTGTGCTCTTTCATGCCTTGTTTTGCCACAGGGTGATAAGGGCAACATTGGAGCGGATTTCTCTCTCCTCACTTGCCTCCTGAGTAATGTGAGGCTGCCTGCTAAATTACCAGTTTTTCATGTCTCTTTTTAGCTTGGCTCCAGTCTGTAATACAAGCCTGAATTAAAGGTTCAAGGATCAAAACATGGATGAGGGATGTTACCCAGCATTCTGTTTATGCTGCTTTTGTATTTTAAACATCTGAATCTGAATCAGTATAGCTTTGACTCCTGATTTGATTCAAAATCCTCTTTGTGTCTAGTTTTGATCAGCTAGCCTGTCTTGGAGAGTCGCGCTCCCTTTCCGAGCTCACCCTGGATGGGAATCCTGTAGCCCTGGAGACATGGTACAAGCAGGCCGTCCTGCGCTGTGTGCTTCATCTGAGACAGCTGGACATGAAGCGCATCACAGTAAGGCTCAACTGTTTAACTGTGTCTGTGTGTGTTTACAAGAGAAGAAACGGGCCCCTGGCCAAGTTCTGCTCATTATAGCTGGGGCTGTAAATGAAGTTTATTGTCCCTGCAGATGATTTTTCTTTACCACTTCATATTTAGGACAATGAATCACATGACCAGAATTATAAAATGTCATGTCACAGTTTTCATACTATATTGCCATTATTAAACATGTTAAACAGCGATGTAGACTGTTTTATAATTTGTATTTGCAAAAGCCTGTGTTGCATCTCATAGTTTGACCAGACATTCACGTTCAGCTAATGATCCAAACCTTTGTGTCACTGTCTGAGCTTATGCTCCTGACGGCACTGGTGCTGCATGTTGATTCTTGAGCGCCACTCTGTCCTGACAAAAACTTGATTGATGATCAACACGATGAGTTCACAGTTTAAAACAAACCCACACAGGCAATCTCCCATTTACTGTCAGTGGAGCATCTCCAGGCTCCTGTACATTTTGACAATGCTGTCTTCTTTGTTTTCTGACATCAGAGCTGCATTCATCATCTCAG
Organism: Acanthopagrus latus; assembly: GCF_904848185.1. NCBI lineage: Eukaryota > Metazoa > Chordata > Actinopteri > Spariformes > Sparidae > Acanthopagrus > Acanthopagrus latus. The sequence goes on along the minus strand of NC_051042.1, from coordinate 32,308,282 downwards.
CTGCGTAATACCAACAAAAATGCACCAGTGACTAATCCATACACTAAGCATTTACAAGACACGTAATGTATATCCAGTCTAACAAAACAATGATTATTCTCAAGTGCAGTATGAAGACAGTGTATTTGTATAACATGCCAGCAAAGTGCTACAGTGAAATATCAGCGTGCTCTTAGAGGCTGTCAAGCAGGGAGCACCCAGGTCTGAGCTTGTACTTCCAAGGAATCTGTAAGTACCACACACCTTGCCCTCAGAACATACTGCAGATACTTTGGGGAAGAAAACCCAACTCAATTTCATGTTTTTACTTGAATTCTAAGGTCCATATGGTCTTTAACAGGTTTAACAAGTTTCATGATCTCCAGGGTCCATTAAACCCCTCCATCAACCTCTGCAGCTGTCAATCCTGAGAACAGAAACAGACTTTTTAGAGACATTTTCTTTTGGGAGATGCAAAGTTTGGATTTGACAACTTAAGCCTTGGACTGGATTTTGCATCGTCTCCAGCGGTTTCATGATATTGCTGGAGGCGAACTTCGTAGTCGCCACTGAAGATCTAAATTTCTCATCTCAAATGATTTGGAAAAACTTGCCCCCAGTGAACTATGCTGTCAGTGGAAGAGAGATCAAATTATCTGAGATAAAATCTATGCCTTACTTGCTGGCAGATTGGCCATTATTTATGAATGGAATGGGAATTAATACTGCATGGATACACTACTACTGTCCTCCTTTGGGCTAAATTGATAAATGCTGCTTCTGTTTCTTGTGGGGATATACTCCACGCATAACTGTTTGGATTAGTACTGAAACTAAAGCAAAAGGAAGATCAAACAAGACACATACAGTAGACTGGAGCTGTCCCTGATTAGATTATCATATTTCAATTGACTAATAAAACATAAACCCACTCTGAGTCAAATATTTACCTAAAATACATTTGATATGCAATAATTGTATGGATGACAGAGCCAGTAGGTGCTACTGTATGATTATTATCTGTGTAGAAATAAATTCAGCATTCAGAAAACAACTAAAATGTCAACAGAAATTAAACTGGAAATATTGTAGTGAAACCTTAACAGTCAGATAACTTCCACAGACTTCCATAGTGTGGTGGCTGCCTAAACAAAGTCATTATTATTGCTGAAAAATACCACCCATTGCAGTCAATAAGCTATTGATCAGTTTCACAGAGCAGCTGGTCATTTTTCCCCATAAAAGTTGTTTATTTTTAAACAAAATTAGTCAAAATAGTGACACACACAGCTGCCATTGTACAGTCTCCGCTAGCACTCTGCCTCTATTGATCAGACCGAGGCATCGTTTTTCTGCTAGCACGTCACAGACAGCTAAATATCCCCCAAGCTCTCAACTGGCAGACTCCGATTGTGTTGGCAGCATTGCATTCTGGGAGTTTTGGCTTTCCCCAACAGCTGGGCACAGTTGATCCGACACTGAAAATCAGACAGATAATCCTGTGATGCAGCCGGCCGGTGTGAGAGTCTCTCTCCCATCCTCCACACTGGTCCAGTTCTGGTGGAGAGAACAGTCTTCCTGGTGGCGTCTTTTGTGGTTCCCACTCTCTCGTGAATAATTCAGAACTCATGAATGGAGCGACACTCTGATTGCACAAGCTCTCTTTTTCAGGACGAGGATCGGCGCATGGCTGGTGTACAGGCTCGAAAAGAGGAGGAGAAGAAGAGGGAGAGTCACAAGCAGACCATTCATAAGGTACCAGCCCGATGTGATTTGCACCTGTTTGTATTTGTCTGCCTGGATTTACACTTTGATTATGTAACAAACACACGTAACGGCTTACATCTCAGAGAGTAGTTTAACAAGTGTCCTCTGAAGCTACTGGTGCCTCATACATCGGGTGTTGTATGGTCAGTTATTCTTGATATGAACAAGATAATAAGTTGCAGAGGGTTGAAGTACTGGAGCTGCATTCTGTAGCATTCTGAAAGCATCATTGTATTTCTGTTGTACTTATGCACAAGCTGAATGATATACTTTATTTTGAAGCCAATGCTCTTAGCCTGCAGCAGGACATTGTTATTATGGTGTGCTGGTTAAAACAATATTATCCATTTGCCAAAAAAACACATTTTCAGAAAATAGAAATATTTAGAAGTCAACTGATGCAGCTTCTTCATGGCTTATACCGACACCGATTATTAGAAATCAAAGAGACTGGAAACTGATTTTAGTTGTAGCACATTTTCAAATGAGTTTATTTTTCTCGTCAATCAGACAGAAAAAGCACAGATACTGATAATCGAAAAAATGCCCCTCATGTTTAGTCATGGTTATGATTTTTTGCTAGATTTCTTCAACTCTTCTCTCTCTCCTTATGCACCCTGTAACATATGTGCGTTGTGACTGCTGAGACTGTTTTAGTGGGCCATTAAATACATTTTCTGAATGCTGACATGGACTCAACTTAGGTCTCTGTCTTGCACAGGCATCTGTTTCGCAGTGAATGTTTGTGTGTGTGTGTTTAAAGGTACAATATGTATTGATGTGCTCTTGCTGTGTCTTTGCTGAGGTGGTTACTCTTGCTGAAAAAGAGTCTCTGTGTGGAACACATTGTCTTGCAGTAACCTAACTCCTCTAATCCCCAGTGTTGAGAAAATGTTGTATTGAATGCCGCAGCCGAGAGTTCATAAGGGCAAAGGAATCACTATGAATTGATACTGACTCACCCCTGCATCGAGGAGTGGCACATTCCATAAGTGAGCATATCGAAACTACAGCTCAGCCAGGAAAGAACAATTACAGGGGGAAGAAATCCTCTCTCTGTCAGGGTACGAGTGTCAGTTTTACTGCTGTAAGAGCCAACTGCAGTTAAATCAAAAATGCTGCAATAACAGAAGCAAATTGAATGGACCAACACATGCATATACAATTTCAAATCCAGCTCTGATAAAGTGCGACTGCCAATAAGACCAATAAGCAGTCTTCATACTATCTTCAGCAGCATACTGTATCTCAGAGACAGTGGAGGCAGCAGGTATGATTTTGCTTGTGATAATATATACTAACAGAAAGGTTCCATTAGCTGAGCATTTGACTGCTGCGTTCTACTCAAGAGAATCCTTCTCTGTCCTCTGTGTGTGTGTGTTCTGTTCATCAAGGAGAAGCGGCGTCTGGCCATCCGTAATGCAGCGCAGCAGTGGGAGGGTGTCAGGGCCTGCCTGGAGCTGCCACCAACGAATGGTGCTAAGGAAGAAGTTAGTCCAGAGAACAGCCCCGCCCACAGCCCCGCCCAAACCAATGGCCTGGCACAGGAACCTTCTCCAGATGAACCCAGGTACAAAACACTTCAGCAGATAAAGTCACGTCACCTTTCTAGAACCAGCAGAGCCATTGGCTGATGAGATACCGGTGTTGTGTGTGACTCTTGACGTTGGTCCAAGGTGAATTGTGGTTTTAGTGTAACTTTGATTGATGTGGTTTAGATCATCGGGGCGGTTACAGAAACACACAGTCCATATCAGGTGCTTATAGGGCCCAGCTAGCTTAGACTTAGGTCTTTTTTAAAGCTGTGAACAACTGTTAGTTTTCTTGAAATTTGTCACATGCAGGATGAATTGTTTGTTTTGCTTACATTGGTCCCATATTGGTTGTATTTAGTCCTCACATGGTGTAGGTGGCCTAGTGTTAGCGCTAATTGGTGAATGTTAGCATGCTAACATGGGCAAAAAGGTTGGTGCACATGATTCCTGCTGATCATCAGCATTTAGTTTTAAGACATGCAAACAAGCCAGAGCATTTTTTCCACCCTTTACATGAATGTGATTTGCTGCAGCCAGACCTTTCTCCAGCGCTGACACTGTGCTGTGTCTGGCAATGCAAGTGTAGCATTTTGCTAACAACAATAGTGTGCCAAATGCTAACTGCTGTTTTGTGCATGACTGTGTCTATATACCAACTCGCAGAGCAGCTATCATGGCTGTAGAGTACTGTTAGTTTTGATATTAGATAGTTGATATTGGTCACTATCATCAAGAGTGAGTATTGTGAATTGCAACATTGAATTTGAGTATTTTATTTTTTGGGCCACTGTTCATTTAGTTAGGCACTGGCTTACTTATGCTCTCAACTATATGAGTGTTGTATGAAGTGTTATAGTGGAGTGACTCACATGAGATTTCATCCTGAGGGGATAAATTTGTGGAGGATTAAATGCTATTTTTAATATCTGACATTTTACAAATTTTGACAGTAACATACTACTGTATGGACTATTTCAACAGTCAACATGCTAACTCTATGATAGTCTCATTGTTATATAATTATTTAGATTTAATTAGGCTTTAGTACATTTTGTGGCTCAGATGGGAAGCTGGATACATTATCTCATTGAGTTTAGATTTCAGGATGTTTGATTCAATATAAAGAACTAATAAGTGTCCTCTCCTCTCCTCCACTCCATTGTATCAGTACCATTGTGCCAACTAATGCCCCAGGAAAAGGCACTAAGTATCTATGGAAGAGGAGCAGTGATCATATTAAATTGTAACCCTGCAGAGCTGAGAACTGTTGGAAGTCTTATCTGGGGAGCCATGATCATTTTAAACCGTTTTCTGTTTTCTGAAGTCTGGACATTGGTGCCAGTACTGTCTGAATGGAAACTCAGCAGGCAAATGGAGACAAATCATTAGGGAGAGGACGGGAATTAATGTTTTAATTGTGAAGGTCTTTCGATGTGTACAAGTGTAGGGAAGATTTGGGATGAGAGAGAGGCATGTGTGAAAGTGAGACAAGCATGTGCATTGTTTCTAGCGTGATAACTGTAATAATTTAGTTTCTTTTGTGATGCAGTTATTTCTAATCCTGTAATGCGTATTTGTAATTATAGGGCAGAGAGTCTGTGAAATCTCTTCTGATGCTTATGATTCAGCTGATTCCAAAGTTGGTTTGGATTCTAAAAGCCCTTTAACGTGAGCCTGGCTTTACAGGCTTGCTTCACCTTCATCTGAGAGGGTTTTGAAGTGAACAGTTTGCTTTGATGCTGAGTTTTCATGGTTTTGTTTTGCTGTATTTTTTCTTTATCTTGTCAGACGGGTAAGCCCAGGTTCAGGACCAGAGCGACCATCAGGGGGAACGGAGATCAGACTTCGCACCAACAGCCGTCCAAACAGCCCACGAGATCCCAAGTAAGACCAAATGCTAAATTAAATGCTAAAAAATACACTTTTGACCAGTAAATAAGCAAAGCTTTCTGTCTTGACAGGGAACAACTGAGTGCAGATTTTATGATTTCTTCTTTGAGTTCAAAAACCTAATTTTGTCATTCAGAAGAGTTGGTCATTGAGATCACTAGCCATTAACCTGTGTGCTGAAATCTGCCAAAACTTAAATTTATAGTCAAAATAGTGCACGTACTGTAGAGAGATCATCCTAGTTAAAGTTGTGATCCCTGCAACAGCTGCAGCATCAAACCCATCTTGAAATATCCCTCAGCAGTGAAGTGACCCCTTTACTGACTCCAGGAGCGTGGGACTTGGCTGCTGCTTCTCTGTCAGTCCATGCATATCTTAGACATGCATGGACTTTCTTCTTCCGCTGTTTATAACATGATGTTGGAAGCGCTCTAAATCAACAGTCTGGGCTCAGTCTAATGTGAGCGTAGGGCTCTGATATGCTCTCCTACGCAGATTGGGATCCAGGTCTGGATGAGTTATGAGGGGGAGGCTGAGATGAAAGAGGGGCTGTGTCGAGGACTATTATTACATGTTTTAAAGACGGCTTTTCCTTCCTGCGCCAGGATATGAAAATGGGCCCTGAAGCACAATCCCTCAATGGCAATGGCTCTCCTTTACAAGATCTATTATGACTTCAGACATGTGGCTTAACAGGTTATGGTGACGAACAGGACTCACGCGATTCAAATCGACCACACTCTTATGAGTTGGGAGTTGTGTTACAAATAACAAAGGCCTTTACGAGCCCCCGGCACCAACACTAATTTTGAAGAGAAGCAAGATGTTTTCAATGATAAAATCCTCATAATACCTGGATATATGTACAATAGGCGGGAAATTCGAATTAAATTTTTTATTCCAACAGTGTGGGTGGGTATATAGAAGGGTTATGATAATGCCTACATACAGCAATATAGACCAGATTACCTCAGATAGCTCATGAAGTGCTAGATTCTTTAGAAAATATCACCATTCTCCCCAATGTAGAGCCTGAATAGGCAGATGAGGGATGAATGCCTGTGAATCAACACTCTTTCCTCACTTGTGTACGACATCACGTATCATCTCTGGGGTGTGAATTCCCAGGAAAGGGAGGAAAAGGTTCATTCTTTTGCACCTTGAAGAGATGGCGTACGGCTTGTTACAAGTCATCCTCAATCCTGTTACTCCAGAATCTCAACAGATTCTTGGTTTTCTAATTTAGGTCAGAGGTTGGACCTGGCACACCCACACATCTGGATCTGCTCAGTGGCAGCCTGGGGTAACCTACATGTGTCTTCCTGAGTAACAAACTGATGACTGCCCTTCATTTCTTTAACTCCAAGTCTGCTGCAGAGAACTATCACCTCAATTTGACACAACTTGAGAGTACAGCACGACTTTAATTTGAGTACATTTAGAAAAGTCAAAGCAATGTACAGTTTATGATTATCTCAATTTTCTTTAAATCTGTGAACCGGCTTTAAGTTCAGTTCAGTTTGTAAAAGACTTATGTCATCTTGATAAATATTGCATAAACTATATACTGGCCTATGTGCTTGACACACAGCTATTCTTATGATCAGGTCTGTTTTCATTAAATCCTAATGCTCATCCAGGATTTCTAAAAATAACAAATTTTGTCTCTGCAATTGCTTAATGATCCCATTGTTGGAATGATAAAAAAAACTATGTCTTTGAAAATGGCTAGAGTTCAGAGACTGGGATGAAGACATATTCTAATAATTTATATCTGCACTTTTCAAATCGACATTTATGATCAACAAGATGTTTTGTTTGTCACGAAGCATTAAAATACAGTTAAATCCAAAGATACAACCAAACTACCTCACAGTGTGATGAGAAACTGAGAAAAAGACAAACATGATGTCATCTCTGGATAGCATTAGCAGTATGATGACAAACTGAAGTGAATGTTGACAGCACACTTAGTGTGATCGTATCAATGTGTTCCTAGTGTGGACTTATGGCACAATAGTCTGTGTCAGTGCCAACGTGTGACTGTGATGCACACTCAAATTTAATCCTGTGCAAATGTAAGATTTATTTGACCTCCCCTGAGAGATGTTGAGTAGGGGCGCATGGCAGTTGAAGAGTTATTACCCAGAAACTCGATAGTGGGGAGATGGCAAGGCCTTTGTACTGCTCCTACATACATTTTTTTAAAGAGCTGTGCTGAGACCCTGAACACGAGGCTTTTCAGGCACATAAAACAATGACTTGTCTTTGTAATTCGAGAGAAACACTGCATACTGTATATATATGCACTTTACAGCAGTGTGCAGCACTCAGCACCCAATAAGCCCATCATCTGCACTGCACCAGCAACTGCCACTCGAACCATTTGTTTTGACTTTTTAATGGAGTGAAATGACGAAATGCTCAGAGAGTAGTGTTTCAGACACATCACTACCACATAGTATCCAGGCAATTGGAGACATGTATATGCTACAAGCCATGTCTTTGGGCGGATTAAGTTGTGAAGAGATGACAGATGTCCTTTTTTAAACTCCTCGAGGATTAAGTGAGATAGCTCTAATTGAATTAGATTCAGAGTCTAATAGGCCAGAGCAGGATCCATGTAATTGTGACAGACTCCTCATTCGGTCTTCCTCGCCTTGTTCATTTCTTCTCTGAGTGTTAGTTGCTGGGTTCATGTCAGAAGGGGATTCAGGACCACCTGGCAGCCTTTCAGCTGTGATTATGGGGGAACAATATGTGACACAGTGCAGAGTGGGTTGATGGCACACTTCCAGGCGCACCACTGGTACACCTATTCTTTATGTGACTTGTCTACATGTTACGCTCCATCTCTTGCAATGCTCTCCAACTCCTCCTGTTTTCTGACTGCCTTTGGCAACGCTGCATCTCAGAGGTGTGGCATATCCGTAAGATTAAAAGGCCTTACAGTGTCTGGCACCTCCCGGTCTATTGCTGGCCACGTCCCATGTTTCTGTCCATGTGTGTGCTTGCAACAGGACACAACTACCAGATCTTTTAATGCTTGAAGTTTTACACTTGTACTCAGTCACTGCGCTTTCCACTCAGATGCACATTTCATTATCCAGAAGAGCACCCTCATCATTTAACATCTACAAGCTCACCTGCTTTTATAGCTGCACGGCTGCAGGAATCCAGTATTTTGTGGACTGTTCACATCTGTCAACTCCCTCATCAATTCCTGAAGTTAGTAGTGTGACAGTACCTAGGGTCCTCATTAAATACGCTTCCTCTTATCTTATCATTTTGGATTATTTAAAGATATGAATTTAGCTGTTACAGAAACTGTTGGAGAAGCTAATGAAAGTGTTAGCCTGTTGGAAAGGCTAGCACTGCTGTTATCATTAGTTGGAGAGCTAACGCTGAAGTTAACACTGATGTGGAAGCTAAGACAGACTTTAGCCTGTTAGCTTTGCATTTTCTGGACCATCTATTGATATGTATGTCCTCTCCTCCACTTACATGGCTTTAATGGCTTTAATACTTTAAAGCCGTTCTTAGTTGGCATGGAGGGCCACCTTAGGTATCATATAAGTCTAATGTGTCTGCAAAGAAATGTAATGATTAGATGGGACATACCCTGGCTTTATTAAGAGGGGTTTAGGCTGCATTACACAATTAATCTGGTTGATGTGTTTACTTGCAAGTGTAATTTGTGGTATTACATGTAAAGCTGTAGCTCTCCCAAAGGGTATTTGACTTAACTAATTAAAACTGACTGAACTCCAGGGCAAACTACAGCCTAAAATAAGACTTTTAGTTGTGTCACTCTGTATACTATACTCTATACTCAAGCAAGCAGAACACACACACACACACACACACACACACAGCCATGCTCTAAACTAGTCTTGCACTTTGCCGTCTCCTGAGGCACCTGACCGTTCACCTTTGCTTTACGCTGGAATTAATCAGTTAAAGTGACTTGAGGCCAGAGTATCACCCACCCAGAACCTGATGTCAGTGTCGGGTCACGTTCCTTCCCCAGCAGCTTATACATATATTGAGGGTGGAGTGGAGTGTTCCACTATGATTTTAAAATGTGTGAAAGATGTGGAATATTTTAAGGTTTTATTGAGAAGCTGAAACTTAATTTAATAGAGTCAGAGTCATAATGGTCTGATAAGAATCAAGCATTAAATATATATACTATAACCTGGAAGCTAAATTGTGTGTCTTGAGTACTAGCTGGGTGCTAGACTGCATTGCTGGCTTGAATTTTTATGGAGAAGTAACTCAGAGTGAGAAGGAGTCAATTACTGTGAATGGGATTGATATGTTGCATGGGAATATGGAAAAGACTAAGTGATACAAAATAAACTGTTCTAACTTTCTCAGTTGCGCCTATCCTCACCCGGTCCCTATTGCTTTTCCTTTCCTTGGATGACCTTGTTTATTTGGACATTGCTCCAGTCCACTGTAGCACACATCTAATTTTGAAGTTGGCCTTTAATAATCCAGTTTAATTGTTTGTCTAATCGTCCAAATCTTTGATCCCCTGTTTGGTTACTCTCAGTAAGGAAAAGAAACTTCTCCTTCTCTCCTGTGCAGAGAGGAGTCACCTCTGGGGAATCAGTCTTACTCATCCTGCAACAAAGGTGGTCTTTTCAAGGGAGCTTTAGTTACACTGCAGCTCATTTTGTCTCTCTATGTATGTACCTCTCTGTCTACACTATGTCTACTGTCCTTTCACGTCTCCTTTTTCTGACCCTGACTCTTACTCTTTCTGTCTCTCACTCCACTTCTCAAACAGACGCGTTCTAACGATCGGTCCCAACAAGAATCTTGGATTTGCGTTCCATAATCAAAGGATTAGTCTTCTAACCACTGTGGCTTTCTGTAGCAGCGAGATTGGGAGGGTGTGAAATATGAATAGGGGTGATTAGTCTGTTGGCGGGCTGAAGCCAAAATGATCAGTGTTGAGTAGTGTGCAGCCAGTAGCCATCTGATGCCCTGCTATGCTGAGAAGTCCCCCGAGTGTCAGCAGATCCAGAGGGCCGAGCACATGGGCTCGGGCAGGGAGATTATGTCTCCTTGAGACTTGCCCAGATTCTCAACTCTCACGACTCTCTTATCAGAGCAGGGCACTTCAACTGTGGTATAGCAGCGTAGAAAAGCAATTAGGCAAGACAAACAGGACATTGACTAGACCACTGCCTGTTCTGTAGCATTGTTTTCTTCTTTTGGCATAAGGCCCCCAAAGCAAAGGACTTGAGGTCCTAAGATATTGAAGTTTCACAAGGCAACAAATTCTGTCCATTCAGCACATCAAGACTGATTTACAAAGATTGTTTTTGTGTGTGTGTGTGAATACTTTGCAGGCTTGTGGAGGCAGGGAGCGGCAGTGTTCAGAGCTTGTCCCTCTCTGACAGTCACCTGGCGGAGCTGGATGGAGACACCCTGCGTTTGTTCGGACTCGGAGCCCTGGAGGCCCTGGAGAGGGGCTGGGGAGTTCAGACTGCTGGTGCTGTCACTGTAATAACCTTCCGCTACATCAACTTTGATGCCATTGTACCAACACTGCCGCGAATAAGGGTCAAGTTCCCCAATCTATCGGTGAGGGAACTAGCCATGTACCATAATGAGATATGAGATCATGTTAACATAAATTCCTCAGGAGGAAAAAAGAAGAATGTACATTTTGATTTTTTCCTTCAGATGTGGCGGTTGGCTGGTGGATACCTGAGCTCTCACTAACAAATTTTCCCTGTTTGTCACCGACTTTTGCCTTTATCCATCGACCCATTTCCTCACTCCCCTGAACCCACCTGTTCTTTTTTCTGCAGCACATGATCTTCTTGGAAACCAACATCAGCCGTCTGCCCCAGCTGGCGGCCCTGGCTCAGGTGAGGCGTCTGGACCAGCTGACCATCCACCCGGAGGGCAATCCAGTGGTCAGTCTGGCTCTGTGGCGCTCCTTCGTCATCTACCGCCTCCACCACTTCAACCTGCAGAGGATCAACGGCCAGGAGGTGAGGACCGGCTCGCTTTTTATTGCTGTCCAGCCACCTTTGTACGATTCATGGAGACTTTCCAAATTCTACCCATATTTTAAAGGAATTCAATGTATATTTTTATTTTTGTACAAGAAAGAATTTGTCATTTAAGAATACAGAATAATATAAATTCACATATTTTAAGGTTAAAGGAATAGTATGACTTTTTTGCCCTTCCGTTAAATATTAGGCTACATCTAGCAACAGGTTAGCTTAGAATTGCACAAGCACTAAAAACAGGGGGAAACAGCTAGTCTAGCTCTGCCCAGCACCTCGAAGGATGACTAATTAACAGGTTATATCTTGTTCAAAATGTCTGACTCTTATCATCAAACTCATCAAAAAAGCAGAAACCTGTCCTTTACTGTGAATTTTCATCTCATTCTGATTCATTTTTGTTTATTCTCAACATTTCCTCTTGTTTCAAATAATTCCATGTCACATGTCATAGACACGCATGAAGTAGCCAACCATTCAAGCACTTTTTGCTCTATGTGTCAGTCCTCATTTGCGTGTCAACCTCAGGTGACCATGAATGATGTGATCGCTGCTGAGCGGGTGTTCGGGACACTGGGTCATATAGCAGCCACCGAAACTCCACGCTGCCGCCTCCTCCTTTTGCTCGAGGAGTCCAGGTGAGAACTTGATCTCAGGCGCTTCACCACAACATAATATTAAGTACACTTTAATGACAGGTGTGTGCTGGACTGTTAATGTTGTTCATTTAGATATGTCAAGAATGTGTTGGGTCTTAAATCCGTATATGTGTGAGTTACAGCTTACAGCTTGTAGCGGTGTAGGCTACTGTGCATGCATGTGCATGCCTGTGTGTAGAGTTTAGTGTGTATACATTTGTGTGTGTGTGTTCGCATTTGTGTGAGACAGCGAGACAGAGCCTGGCACCGAGGAGCCAGAGGAATTAGACTATGTGTCTCAGGGTAAGGGTGGGTACTTGGCACTTGGACACAAACATTCCTCTCTCTCCCCAGCCAAAAGTTCTTGAGGTCTGTCACTCTTGGTTAATGAAAAACATCCTCGCAAGCAAAATTCTGCTCAATTTGTCACGCACAAGAATTTTTTTTTAATGTTTCCTCATGTAACTAATCCTCTAATGGTCGGAAAATCGCCAGGTCACATCATCTGAATGACTTTGTGTTCCACGTTGACCTCAGAATAACTTCCATCATGATTGACGTAATTAGGAAAAATAAAAGAGTCACTCAGTGAGAAATGGACGAAAGTTGACAGTAGTGTAGTTCTGGTGGTGTAGAATTATGAACAAAATTCACACACACACACACTGTTGAGCAGTATGGCAGTTTGTGAGCATAAAGAATTGGCGCTACATCAGTGTCCTCAATTGCACTTTCAGAATGACGTTGGAGATGAACTAGTTAACTTTAGGACAACTGACTCTTGGCTGCAACTCACCTTGAATCACACACAGTTACAGATAGCTGACACAACAGCCCAAGGGGCGAAGATTATTTTTGGATCAGTATTGAAATCTTAATCACTGTTATCTACATGCACAATCATTACCCCTGAAGTAAATCCACTGAATGCTGTTGGATTTGACTTCTTACCTGTCAAAACCTTCCCGCTGAAGATTATATTTTCATTTAAAATGTATTTTATGGAGAAAAATTCTGCGGAAAAAGGGAAATTGGAAATCATTGTGATGTCTGAAGGCACATACATTAATAGTTTATATCTTCCATGTTATGGTCATCAAGGTTGTCATTTCATCACTGAGGGGAAGACATCAAGTGGGAACTGTTTTAATGTGTAACTGAATACCCCTGCTTTTAATGCTCAAGGCTCTTGTTGCATCTTGCATCTTACAAAATGAAACAATATTGCACAAGAGCTTCAAACAGATTTCATCGGCTCTGTGTCTCTAAAGCGCAGTCAGCGACTAAAGTATGCACTATCTGATATCATCCTGTTGGAGGTGTGCCTGGAACATCATATTTAAAGTTGCTCCAGGGCCATAAACTGACCGATCACTTTTTTGTGAGTTGTAGCTTTGCAGCTCTGGAAAAATACACGCAGAGGAGAAGTTATTCTTTGTAAGTCACGTTAAATGTTCTGTAAGGGGCTATTTGGACCCAAACCATGTTTTTCTGAACCTAACCTAAAGAAACGCAAGTGAATAAGGGAACTAAGTGTTAAAGTAATAAGTGAACAGTAAATTCAGGCAACTGTGGCTGCAGGTTAGAGCCAGTGTTGTTATTGGAAGGTCGCTAGTTTGATCCCCCTGGTCTGCATGTCAGTGTCATGTCAGTGACAATATACTGAACCTCAAACTGCTCCTGATTTGCAGGTTGGCACCCTGCATGGCAGCCACCACCATCAGTGTATGAATGTATGTATGAATAACTGTAAGCCGCACTGGACAAAATTATTTACTAAATTATTTGGTTCTGATCGTGGATCGAACAGTTACAACCTGGATACAACATTGGAGAAAGCGCACCAGTCCATCCTTACGAAAGCTGCTCAGTGACGTGATGAAAGAGCTTGTGTGCCCTCGAGAACTCTGATTTAGTGTTCCAAAGTTCCCATCACACTCTGGGTGTTCTGTGCACAAGAACCATCTGGGTGGGTTTTTTTGACCTGATCGTATCTGCTGTTCTCTCAAGGGACGGTTACACTTTATTACACTTCGTTTGATGGATGCACAACTTGATATTTCTGATACTGGCAGTGAAGTCTACCTTCCTTCAGCTTGTCTTACCTCGTTACTCAGCGTGATATGAGACTTACGCACTAAAGCATTGGACACACGCACACACACACACACACACACACACACACACACACACACACACACACACGTACGTACAAACATATGCACACAGACTTTATGAACTATCATATCCCATATGGAATGTTTGCCTCTGGTCTGTGGAACATGTCGGTGCAGCAGTGTATCACAAGAGTTTTCATACTGACAGAGAGCAACATTTGATGTAGTTTCTCTTTTAAATACTTCTACTGCTTATCCACATGATGCTGCTGAGTGATTAGAATGAAATTAAAACACTCAGTTGCTTCACAGTGTTTTTTAACATGGCGGCGCGCACAGACGCAGCGGCTCGTAGCTCCCGTGTGCGCGTGAATATTGTTATTTGATGGACAAAAGCAGAAACTTGTGTTACCTTGGTGTCACTTACTTTCTGCCAGTGTTCCCCCCCAGGTGTCTATGTGTCTCTGCACTAAGAGGCTAACTACCTCTTGTCTCTGTTCACCTTGAAGAAAGCGCCAGCTGCAGTTCCTGTTGGACGGGCGTGGCCGGCGAGCAGGGCTGAGTCCGGAGGAGCTGCGAGACAATGGGAAGCTACTAGGAGAAGGTCTGAGCAGAGCGCTGTTCAACTATCCGAGTAGAGACTGCAGTGCAGACAGCCCTGAGGTCAGTTCGGGGTTTCTTTTACAGTTTCTTGTTTTGAAACAGTTGCCAAATGGCGTCAGACACCACCTCATCTCTCGAAAGTGACTTAAAAGTTAGTCTGAGTCCAACTTTAACCCACATTTGTCAACCGAAAGCCAACCCGGCTTTGCAGATTTGTCAAGTGACACACCTGTTCCCCACTATACATCAGTCTTTACCCCTGTCAGTTTAAAGATGTTATCTGAAACATTTTGACATTAAAATGTCTAAAAACAACCAGACATGTTTTATATTTACTTTGTATATTATTTTTGAGTAGTGCACTTATCTTATCCCACATGTTTTAAACAGCGTTCACACTCAGAGATATCAGACATCTGTTGAAGGTAACAGTGGGTTTCATTTGGTCTCCTGTGACTATAAAATCCAGAAGAAATAAATAATGTCAGATAGATTTTTACTGGCAATAGTGGTTGTTAAAAAATAAAGACAGTGACTCACATGATCCCCTGCTGCTGATCTGTTCGCGCAGATCATACATGTCAGTTCCATATTCAACATTACTTTGCTGCTGCTTTTCTTCCTCCTGTTCAGATCACCTCTCTCACTTTGATAATCTTCTTCCACCAGATGTACATTTTTTATCTGGTACTGAAATACATCAAAGTACAAATTCAGTTCAATCCAATAAATGGATTATTTCAGCTTTGACAGCCAATGACTTACGATTTCCCTGTACTAGGAAGTATTGTCTATGTAGCGGCAGCCTGATACAGCTTCTGTGGCGTATAGATAAGGGTCCTACCATTACATCACATTTCATAAGCACTTCAGGGTTGAAACCGCTGACAAGATGAGCATGAAGCCAGGACATTAAATCATTATCCTTATTTGCGTTTTATGACTTAAATTATTTCACATCTCTCAAAGACCCATTGGAAAGGATTTCCTAAAAAATATCGTCATCTTGAAAGTATATTTTGAGTGTTCAGATATCACGTATTTATTCCTGTGTCAATCATTTTCAACAGTACTGACACAACAATCAATACTGTGCTTCAACAGCTATATTAAATGTGCGCTGTGATAGCTTAATGGTTAATTATGATGCATCTAATGATTGTGCTCCTTATATCCAGAATCTCATTGGTTCAAATTGTTGTCAATCATAGTGCCAAGCTTGGAAGCTTTACTTTTTTCCACTTCGTACATTACCTGCTACTACACCTCACCTTAATGTACTTTGTTCTCTTGTTTCTCTCACAGGAGGGCACTGTGGAGTCATCGGAGCGCGCTGCCATGATAGAGCAGTACCTCCAGGAGTTGGTCCAGAGGGCGTCGGACACCAATCTGAAGGGCGAGGCTCTGCACAAGCTCTGGCCCTCCATGTTTGCAGAGATGGTGAGGGACTGTGTGTTGGAGATGAGGGACCGAGCAGCCTTCCGCCAAGCCAGCCTTGCAAAGCTCACTGAGACTAAGTGAAGAGGACCAAAGGTTCACTCTTGGAGACACACACAAACACAAACACGTGGACACAGCTTGCCCGGGCGCCTCCAGGGTTCCATCTCAAACTCCTCTAACCCCAATCCTAACACATCATCACTTAGTGACCTATCACTGACTACCAGTTATTAAAGTCTTTGGAAACTGAAGGGTGTTTTCCCCCAGTGTGTGGGAAGCTCTTTCTTAAGCTGGGATGTAGATTGTTTTAAAGATGATCGTGACAAAAGCATCTTGATTGAATGTAGATTTTCACTGACAAACACACAGATTGATTCTTCAGTGCTCGGAGCTGTAACATACTTGAAGGAAGTTAAGGGGACTTATTGACTTGGTGCATTATGGTCCCTACGGAGCATCCTGTGCACTTTAAAAGCCTTCTGAATGACCCCTCCTCACCATTACTGTCATCAGCTGAAAGTGTCCGCTGTCTCTTTTGTCGAGACTCGAATGATTTTTCTGTGTCTTAAATCTTGTTTCATGCATCCCTCACTTTCTCCTGCCTGACATGAAAAGAAGGGCACAAAGGACTTTTCTTTGTTTACCACTGATTTTCTGTATTGTACTTAGTATTAAAATATTCTGTACTAACACTCAGTTTGTCTACATGGTTTGCATGATTGTTTTTGATCTGTCCACAGGAGGGAAGAAGTCATGTCAAATCAACTGATTTGTTAGGTGCACGTGTTTGCCTGTTCCTTTAAAGTCCACCTTTAAGGTTCGTTAGTGCTCTCTGAGTCAGTTTACGCCTCAAACCATCCATCTCCCATCAGACAGAGGCTGTGTATGTGTGCTGAGAAGTCCAGAAGTCATGAAGGGTCCTCAGGTTGGTGTAAACTCAGGCTGGAATGTCCCTGAAGGCGCTTCACCAGTTTCTCACCACCTGTTCACTTAAACCATCCCACAAAGAATATTCAACCCCAGCATGTAGGTGATGTGTTAAACACCTGCACACACACACACACACACACACACCAAACAGTTGACAGGTGCTGCTGTCCAATGTCGTCCACTCAGCTGAAGATCATTGCCTTATCACAGGTATTTGGCTCTACGAAGACAAAAACAAAACCAGGTTTTGTTCTAAAATGTTTGGGACATTTTAAACAACAAGTCTTGTCTATATGTCTCAAGATCTCATGTTAAGTGGAGTTTTTCAGCTTTTCAGTATCACACTCTTGAACATGATGATGCCATCACTTTCTGCAGCATTGGTTGGTCAAGGAAACCCAGCATCCTAGTTTCTTGCCTCTGGGCTCGCAGGCAATGATTGTAGCAAAGCATTTGCGTTAATGCCCTCTGTTTTGTGTTAATATCTTGTCTATTTATTCTCCTTTTGGACTTATCTACGTGGTCATTAAATGAAATATAGGATTACACCTGTTTTTCACTGAAAAACACATTGAATAATATTCTAATAAATTGCTGTAACTTCTCAGATGAAGCTAATGTAAAAATTGGGACTTAAAGATAGCCAGACTTAAACTTCAGGTTCTTACTAACTGCTGCTAACTGTAACTGCCCCTAGCTGGATAGCTAACTTAGCCGTGTAGCTAGCCCTTTGGACCGGGAGCTTGGAACTAGGGGAGTGTTTGTGTTTACACTGCTAGCAGAAGAGCTTTGGACTTAGACAGGCTGAGGCTAGCTTGTTAGCATGCTAAATTCAGTAGATATTTCTCATAATGCAAAACCTGTTATTTTTACGTTTTCAGCTTAAAATCTTACATATTGCCTGTTTAATCCTCTGGGTACTTATGTTTCTACCGCCACTTTATCTACCTGTCTTCCAGTAAATCGGATGAATATGCACTAGGAGACAAAACCAAACACCTTTACATATTTAAACACTACACATATCACTGCATATTGCTTTTGCCTCTCAGCCACCTGTTCCCTCAGGATCCCATACGGACATGACAGATAAATGCCGTGCTTTGACGAGAATCGACTCCACGCGAACATCTGCTATCAAAAACTCCTGCAAGTTTATTTTGAGCAGCTCTGATAAACAACATTACTTTGTGCTGACACGCTCAGTCATTTTATGGGACTGCTGCTGTCATTGTTGTGAGAGAAGTCAAGTCCCACAGGACTGACAGCAGCTCCACGACTGGTGACAGCATGCAGACGCACAGACAGACAGAGAAGAACAATGTATCGCAGCTGGAAAGCGACTGAGAAGACATGATAGTGCAGTTATTCCTGAGGCCCACACACTTTATAGGTCTCAGCACATTAACAAAGTCCATATGTTTGCGTGAGTAATAACCCACTTCAATCTGTTGCTCTAATTAAAAATAGTATTTTATTCTTGACAGAGTCTCATGTTGGCATTCGTCTTCAGCTTTTATTTTTGGAAGAGAGTGAAGGCAGTGCATGAGAAACCACTGCAGGCTATGTTTAAGTGATATCTGTGCTGCAAGAGTTGGTTTTTAAGAATTACAGTGGCGTTATCAGGTGTCTCCATCCATTTATCTGCCCGATTTCTTTGTCCATGGTGATGGTTTGATGCTGTCTTTTACCTGTTGGAGTTTTTTTGTTTTCTGAGATATTGCTGGCTGTAAGTAGCTCCTCCTTTTCTGTCATCTGTTGCATCAAAGTGTAACTTAAAGTGTGTTTATACTGTGAGAGTGCTGCTGCTGTATGTGGGGGAAAAAAGTTCAAGTTAAACTAGATCACACCACTCTCTCTCCCTATATAATTTGCCACCTGTGTCTTTCCAATTCAATCACCTGTGCAGACATTTGTAGGTGAGTCTGACCATTTCTCTTCAGTTCATCCCAAGTTCTCTAAACTCTCTCCACAGGCCCTTTTCTTCTCCTCTGTCCTCTCTGAAAGGATCACGTGGCAGCTTGGTGTTTGACATCGTCGCTTCACAGCAAGAAGACTCTCCCTTCCTGGTTCCTAGAAGGTTCAGACACTCTACAACCTTATTCAGCCCCCTCTCCTCCCTATCCTTATCAAGTCTCCTGTCAATTTAAACAAAACTACCTTTATGCTAAACAACGCCGTGGTCTTTGGTAGTGAAAAAGCAGTTTGTGGCTGCAGAGGAAGCTGCATGTAATCTGATGCATTGCCTCAGGTGATGTCACTCAGGGGGCAATGTAGGCAGACGGGTTTTGAGAAGCAGCCCACTAATCAATCATCACACTCCTATAACACTGTTGGACTCATTGTGGACAGTTTTAACAAATAATCTAAATCAGTTTGACGAACCAAAGATTTTCCACTCACACTTCCAGGGAATTTAAAAGCATCTTTTTCTGGAGCCACAAAACACTTCATACTTCCTTCTTCACATGTGAAGCAGCAGTCCCCAGCACCTGTAAACACACTTCATTGTGGAGACTTGGTGGAGTTACCCTTTAGTCAAGACTCTGTTGACACTAGTTTCTAAAATGAAGCCATTTTCACGCAGATACTGCACGTTTAAGTCCTGGTATTATTATTTTGATTTATTTTTCTAGTCATAATATTTATTTTCTACACAACTGGGACATGTAAGTCAGTTGTTGCCTATCAGACTCCACTTACCTCCAAATAAACATGTAAAACATATATGTAACTATGTTTTTTTTTTTATTTTGCAGTGGGTTTTTTTAATTAATCAGAGTTATCACTGTCATTAAAATGTGTTTTTTTTCATCATGGTCGGCCTCAGCATCAGCTCAGAAGAACTTGAAGGATGCACATAACAACACAAATGTTCATATAAAGTGTCGGGCCGTCTTCCTCTCAGTACTCTGCCTTGTGGATCTTTCCTACATTTCCTTGAGTACTTTTTGAGATCATGCCTGAACTTGTTTCCTCCAGCTGTAAGTTTTATAGTTTTGCCTGTTGAACTGTTGTCATAGTAATTCCGTCCTCATAGACGAGGTTACAGTAATACTAAACAGAGTGGGTGAAGCCACAGCAGCATCATTGAAGTAATATGGACTCAACAAAAGGCTACATTCAGGCAATGTTATCTCCACAATTTGTGTTTTGGGTGAATGACAAGCAATAAACCTAAGTGCTGGTTGGGAGGCTGCAGTGTTGATGTGCCCGGGAGACGCTCTGATACACTTGTATAGTCTGGAGACGAGGCTGCCAATTCGTTCCACCTCACAGGACCAACTATTAGATTCTCCTGGAATGAACCGAGTGCATTGTTTATTGTGAGCCCCGCACTGCAGAAAATAACTAGCCTGAAGCCGTCGTCTCAGTTTGTTTGGAGGTGTTTTATCTGGTAACACCGAGGAGCAACAAACAAAACATTTTAAATGTGAACTTGGATCAACATTTTTTGGATTGTGCACAATTTCTTCCGCTCAAGCGTTGATAAATATATATATATATTTTTTCTAGTGCACGTCAGCAGTGTCTCCCCTCTGGAAATCCAGAGAGGCTTCAGTGGGTCCTCTGGAACACTAGCTCATTAACAGCACTTCAATTAGAGGCTTGTTTTGCACCGTGAAGGGTTTGGACACATCGTGGGGTTAAAGACAAATTCCTGAGCGGCGTCGATATGTGTGCAGCAGTGAGGATGTCAGTGGGGTCAACATCAGCACCATCTTCACTCCCCTGCTGATAGAGAGGATGAGTGGTGGGACTTGTTGGTGCAGCGTGTCAGTATTTGTACATTTGTAGACGCATTGTAATATTATAGCTTTCAGATGTAAATGTTTGTCTGCACGCTGAAGTCACTGCCAGGCCAGTGTGTGTACAGACAATGGCTGTAATGAGCTGCGTACTGTGTGTCACATAGTGTGGTTTAAACCACTGGACCATGAATAGCTCTGTTTTGTTCTGTCGACGGCTTTTTTTTTTTTTAGTTTATGAATAAATGAGCAAGTGAATGTCAGTGATTTTTTGTCCCGGAGACATTTTTAACTCCACTCCACCGCTGCCGGCTGTGTGAGTGTGTGCAGAAACGTCAGGACGTCGCTTCTAAATAAAGAGGCTTCTGTTTGAACTGTTTTCTATTAGATGAAAAGTCTTTTGGCTTATCTGATTTATGTTTTTGTTTTCGAACAGTAAGTTGTGGCTGAGTTTAGCTGACGTGCTTCCTCTTAAAGAAAGATTGATCGGGGTGATTCCCTGCAGTCGTCTGTGGATCACTGTGAAGTCCCCAACATCTCGCTGGTAGTTTCCATATCTGTGAGAAAACAATCCAGCTGTTCTGAGCTGAACGCAGGGAAAAGGTTGGATATCTCTCCACCGGCATGTTTCAAGGATTTTAATTTTTTTTCTGTCAATGTCACTAAAGCAAAGTATCGATCAGAAACTCATAGAAGCATCAACTAAAAGTGTCTTTTGTTTTCTGCTTGATTGTCGGCATGACCAGATACAACAGGAGGAGTAAGAGGGAACATATTTATTTTGAGATTTGGATAAAGCATATATTTCTTTCTTTATTTGAATACACTATAGAGTTTATGTTTTATGTTTCTTATGAACCGTGTTTGAGAGTGTGACTCATCAGAAGCAGGGTGGGGAGGGTTGGGCCAGTATTCAATTAATGTAACTTTATTACTCTCTGTAACTTTTGGATTACCTCAGTACCAAACATATACAGCTAAAGACTGATGAAATACCAACAAGATGACTTTTATTCTGAGTGAGTATCCTGTAAGAATACATATTTGTGGTGGTTACAGATCAGTTTAGTTCTTCTTTATTTTGAAATTGTAACTGTGTTACTGTGTTCTGTAACTTTACAGTTCAGTTACCTTTTTTGTTTTGTACCCAGATTCCGCCTGATCAGAAGTAATAGCATGTAAACTTATTGCTAACCCCAACCCTTATTGCTTATTGCTAATAAAAGACAAAATATCGTTACTTTCCTCTTCACTGCCTTCTATTAAAGGAGCAGTTCACCCAAAAATGAAAATGCAGTTATTATCTTCTCACCTGATATTGATTGCGAGTTCAGCAGCAAGTTTCATGCTCCATAAAAAACATTTTCTGGAGCTTCAAGGAATGTAGAATGTATGAGGCCAGAATGTAAACAAACGACTAAAACACAGTAAAATGTTCCATACAGCTTGTCCGGCACAATTCAAGTAACTCAGATCTCAAATCTAATTGTGGAAAAGACCTTATTTAATGCTTAAACCTTTACACAGCTGCATGCACATCTTCTGGTGTTGGTGCAGGATTTGACTGCATGTCGAGGGTGTAAATATCATCCGTTCAAATAAATTTGGGATCTCAGGGCTTCCAGAGACTCGGAAGAGGAGCTACATGGTTGTATTCTTACATATTAAAACAAGTCCCCATCTACTTCAATGTTGAGGAGGAAGCTGCAACCATGTTTTTACTGAGAAGCTCCAGAAAATGTTTTATGGGCTACAAAACTCCACCTGACTTTCCATCAGTCAGCCTGAGAGTGAGCAGATGACGACTGAATTTTCCTGTTTGGTTGAATTTATCCTTTAAACCTTTTACAGAGCAGATAGTGGGTGAACTCGGCTGATGTCTCGGGAGGTACCAGGTGCTGCAGCTTCGAGCTTTGGCTTCACTTCTGTTGGTACATGAGATCATTCACTGCCTGTGGCTGCAGTGTGGACAGTTCAGTGGCAGAGAGACGCTCTCTCTCTCTCTCTCTCTCTCTCTCTCTCTCTCTCTCTCGGTCTTCCTCACTGCGCGCTCTCACCGAGAGGGAAAAGGAGGAGACACACACCTTTATATCACCACGACACACACACACACACACACACACACAGAAGAGAGAGATAGTGTGTGTTGCAGCAGGGGGCGCCGCAGAGGTCGTTTTCTACCCGCCTCGTCTCTTTTCCAGCTTTCTGTCATTCTCTTGTCTTTGTGCGTAAAAGTAGAACCGCCGGAGTCACCATGAGGGCCGGTGTGCGGAGTTTCTGCTGCGCCTGGATCTGATTCACAACTCTGGCGGGGCGGCCAGCAGAGGGGGGTGAAGGATTTACCGACTCGAATGGATTAACACAAAGTCTGTGGAGGGAAACTCTGCAGTTTCTACCTGGATTCATGTTTCGACCATGAGGATACCTGCGCCTGGAGAAGAGTCAGTGAACGCCGCACAGTAGCTGGATACACAGGTCAGAAAGTTCAGTGAGGTAGCAGATACGTCACCAGCAGCGACCTCCAGGTAAGTCAGCATGATATAGATTGATTATTAAGTCGTAATAATAATAATAATAATAATAATGATATTCATTTCCATCGTGTGTTTTCCTCCTGGTGCGCAGGACTCAGCTCATCCTGTCTGATCCAATGAGCTTAATTTAGACAAGGTGCAGAAGCAGGTCTGAGTTAGAAGGTCTGGGGTGAACGTCCCCCCTGACTGGACCTCAGACCTGCTGTCTAATGACAGTTTAGTCAGCAGGGGGGCTCCTTCATTAGGAGCCAGAGGTCAGAGAGGTCAACTCATGTGGTCAAGTGTGGAGCTGGAGTCATTCATTTTTTATTTGTTCCCCTGAGTCAGTGTGTCCTGAGGGATGTAGAGGCACACACAGCTGACAGTAAAGTCATATCATTTATATTTTGAGTGATCAATCAACTGTTTGTCAGCTATCAAGCTAATCACCAACTATATTGATAATTGATCAGTTTGACCAAATTTCTAAGGGGAAGAAAAAGGCAAACATTTCTGATTCCAGCTTCTTAAATGTGAATATTTCCTGGTTCCTTCATTTTTCTATGACAGAAAACTGAATGTATATCAAGTGGAGGCAAAACAAAACATCAGCTTGGGACACACAAGACATTATATATGCCAAAACAATTAATGATCTATCAAGAAAGTAATCAGTGATGATGTGTGTCTTTAGCTTGCAGCCTGAGAGAGGACTCTGTTCTGTAGATGGACGGTGATCAGACAGAGTATCGCTGGGTTTTGACACTTCAGTGCCTCTGGACAACAGCATTTGTGTTGGAAATGTCAGCAGCACTCAGGTGTATGCTAATGTCAACTTCTCTACTTTCACTTAAGTGTCCGACTTAAAGAATCCAGCAGCTATGTGGGGAGCCTGCGTCTGGATGTTCAGGTAATGTCCCTGGATGATGTGTTTCTTTAAAAGTTTCTGTCTTTCTGTTTTCCATGTAAATTATTTCATTTAATTTAATTCTCTGATTGTTCAACAATCTGTCGAATTAGAGAGATTATCTTGGTTATGGTCCTAATTTGGAGCTGCCACGATCAGTCAACTAATCGATTAGTCGTCGCCTATTGAGTTCACCCCAAAAATGCAAATTCAGTCATTATCTACTCATTCTCAAGCTGACGGAAAGCCCGACAAGTTTCGTTGTCCAGGAAACATTTCTGGAGCTTTGCAGCAAAACAGCTTTGCAGCTCTCTCCTAAACAACTGAAGTGGATGAGGACTGGACTGAAAACCGGCTCCATGTGGCTCCTCTTCCAAGTCTCGAGAAGCCCTGAGAGCCCAAAGTGATTCAAGCAGACAATATTTACACCCTCGGCATGCCAGTCAGACTCCTGCACCCAAGAAAGGGGTGCTGACATGGCTCCATCAGCTTGTTTCTGTGTAATCCATGACATTATTTACACCAGTTGAAATCTTCACTGTAGCTGCTCAGCTGTGCACCAGCTCAACTGAGCATTAAGGGTGTAAATAACATCTTTTCAAATCAATTTGGGATCCCGGGGCTTCTGGAGACTTATATTATGTCGGACGAGCGCTGTGGAGCCATTTTATGTTTTTTTCCGCAGTTATGAAACATCGTCTTTAGCTGCTGCACTGTTTTGCTGTGAAGTTAAACTTCATCACCGTGACGGTGGGTAGATAATGAGTACATTTGAATTTTTGTAAATAATCTTAATCGGACGCTTATTGATTAAGATGAAAATAATCATCAGAAGCAGCCACTGAAGTAAAACTGACAGTAATGACTTGTGTCCGTCTCCTCCAGAGTGTCCGTCCTCCTGCTGTCGCTCCGCTCGGACCTCCTGGACTGCCAGCACACAGCAGACCACAGGAAGGTGAGCAGCAGGTGGTGCAACTGGAAAAAAATCTGTGCTCTAACACGTGCGATCTGTTTGACACGGTGGCAAACCCTCCCTCAAACATTTCCACCGGATCATTCTCTTTGCTGTTTTTATCTATTATTTTAATCGCAGGGTTGGCACCGGCGAGTGGGAGATGGGATGCATGATCGCGTCCTGTTACCAGAGCCAGATGCCATCCCGAGTGATAAACTTTCACTCCTGCTTCTTCTTCTCTGTCCCAGTGTGTGTAAACAGTGAGAGTGTTCCCAGGGGGGAACATGAGCGGCGTGCTAATCTGTTAACTTGTAGTGAGAGCGGTGAACAGTTCTGTTGATTGCAGCAGAGCAGGGAGGGCTTATGTCAGCTGTCAGCTAACCACCTCTTGACCTCTACAGCCACATGGAGAGAACGAGTGGCTGCACTTTTGTGGATGAAGATGACTGACAGATCATCTATCCAGTCAGGTTTTAGGGGGGTCTGTGCATGTCAGCGCCATGTGTTGAGCTGTGTGACCCGTGGCTGACCCTGGAGATGACAGTGGCGTTGAGTTACAAAGGCTGAAGCAGGGTGGAGGAGGTGGTGGTGGTTGGAGGGGAACTGAGGTCTCTCTGAATAGCTGCACAGGCTGAGTGACAGGCGGGGAACTTCCTGCCAACTCTCCCCACTGCTTCTGTATTCTCTTTCCATTCGCTAAAAGTCAAAGACGGAGCTGAGCTTTTACTACGGCCATGTGTTTGCCCAGAGAGGCCGCTGTGAATGGAGACAAAGTGCTCCTTAAAGAGCAGGATTTCCACGCGGCTTCACGGATAAAGCCGGCTTGGCACAGGGCTCCTCCTGGCAGGTTCCTCAGAAAGAGAGTGCAGCGATCACTGCTAATACGTCCCTGGCAGAGATGCTCAGAGGGATAGAGTCAACAGTGGGAACTGCAGGTAGCCAATGGGGAATAGGCCACTAACAGACACCCACTAATCGGCCAAATCAGGGCTTTATGAGTGTGAACAGAGGTCTGTTTCATGGACAGCGGAGGGAGGCAAAGGGGCCGGATAGTCATGTTGATGAGATGAGGTCACTGACTTGATCAGTGATCTGAGGAGAATAAAGTCTCTCTGATGGAAGCTTTCCATCACTCCTTAGCAATAACTTTGAATGGCAGGATCACGCTTCGTGGTGTCGCTAATCAAGGTTGTTTGGTCTCCATACAGGTCACTCAGAGGGCAGAGCCCCAGCAGGAGTTCAGGGCAGAGCACGGAGAGATTCAGGGCTCCTGGGGCGCCTGGGGGGCCTGGTCGACCTGCTCCAGGACCTGTGGAAGAGGGGTACAAGAGCAGAGCAGACCCTGCCTGCCTGTTTACACCCCATCCCAGTACCCCTCCAGAAGAGCTGGTGTTCACCCTCAGCAGCCAGGGCTTGTCATTTCAGCCCTGCGGCCAACTGTTCCTCTGCACCGTGACGTGGGCAGGGCATCCAACAGCAGCAGTCGGGGAACGCTGAGGGAGGAGAAGCAGACCCGGCCGGGTGGACGCAGGTGAAGCATCATGTAGTGCAGCGCACATGGATTGGTTTTTAACTACAGAACAAACTGAGGTGTTGAAATCACTGTTCTTACCACAGGAACTTTTTCAAGGCCTCAGTTGTGTTTGTATGTGGACGAACTAAGACAAAGACCCAAATAAATGCATGAAGAAACACAACAAATGCGGATAATGCTCCAGTATGTTTTAGATGGCGCTCGTCTCCATCACCACTGCACGAAACATCAAATTCATACCTGTCAGACAGAGCATATGATTATAGTAACAGCTAATTCCTTCTATCTGCAGCTGCTTTTAGCTCATCAGCTCAGTTAGCCGTGTAGCTAGCAGTCTGGACTGGACGCTCAGAGCACCGGGGGAGTGTTGACTACCTGCACAGGAGCCTCGGACCAGGACAGGCCAGGGCTAGCTGGTTAGCATGCTAAGTTCAGTAGCTATTGCTGCAACACAAAAGCCCACACAGACATCATAATGTCAGAACTTGTTTTTTCACATCCTGCTGATAATTTCAGTTGATTTTTGAATGTTTACAGTTCACATTCTTACAGAGAAATAATCTGGTCATCTACTTTTCAACACAAGGTGCTGCGCGAATAACAACTATTAATCTAACTAACTTTATCTATCTGAAGTCATCGTTGTCATTAGATCGTCAGGATGGTCAGACTTCTGTCAGTCTTGCAGCTCTTGTCTTTGTTGAGATCTGCAGATCTGCCTGTTCGTCGGTGCTGCATGCTGAGCAGCCCGGTCTGACGGTGACGCTGTGGAGCCATCGCTGTGGGCCATCTGACTGCCCTTCGGTGGAAAGCTCAAAGAGTCAAAGGCTCGGCTTGTGCTTGGCAGCTTTGTGACCTCCTTCCTGTTGTGCTTGCCTTTAAACAAATAGCACTGTCAGCCGAGTAATGGGGGGTTGTTTGAGTTGGAATCTAAAGAGCCAAAATAACGACAAAAGCTCCCAGAATCCTGCTACTGAGATCTGGACGCCTCTCAATGGCTGTAGCAGGGATGAAGGGACATGATTAGTTTTGTCAGCTACAGATATGATGGATGATTTCTGTTGATTTGTCTTTAGCTGAATTGTTTTTTTGGTCTTCAGGAGGGTGACTCACATCGTCCCGGGGAGGTACGGATACGGGAGGGCTCCTTATGTCGCCCCACTGCAGACGGATACAGGTCAGGGCTCTGGGACGACTCGCCCCCACAGACAGAGACGCTCTGCTGAGGCCGATGCCCACCACCACACCACTAGAGGCCACGGCGGCCACAGGTCGAACAACCTCGACCCCTCCAGCAACCTCCATCGCTACGGCAGACCCTATGTGAAGCCCAGAGCGCAGCAGCCCCAAAATAACCAAGTCTGGGCCCCCCTCTATCAGCCTGGTCCGCCCAACCAGGCCCCGGCCCAGCAGGAAGTACAACCAGGCGTCCAGACGTATGGACCCCAGCAGCACCAGGAGAGACCCTACGACCCCCTGCCTGCTTCCTTTTGCACAGGAGAGCATGTTCGCTACAGGATCTGCAACAGTAATGTGAGTAAACCTGCAAACCTTCTGCTTCTGTTTTTGAGTTGGTGGGGTTAGCGATGTGTCCCTTTATTATTAAAGTTACCTGGAACTACAAAAGTCCAACTTAAAGGGACAGTTCACCTCAAAATCAAATGCATATTTTTCTCTCTGTTCATCTATCTTGATTGTTTAGGTGTGAGCTGCTGAGTTTTTACAAGCCCCCAGGATGAGCTCCAGGCGTTAAAGCCAACTTTCATAGAAGCAAAACCGTGTAATTACATCGTAGAATAGAGAGCATGAGATGACTGCAGAAGCTTATTAGAAGCCTGTTAATGTATTTTTATCTTTTAGCTGTCAGAGTGTTTGATTTATTGATTGTTTTGCTGGTGTTAAGACAAAAAAATGCTTCTAGACTAACATACCAACCCGAGCTTTGAGCACCACAAGCCGAGGGCCATCTAGCTCCATTATATTGGAGGGAAGGCAGACACCACCAGGCCGATATCTCTAAAACTTGACAGCTCACACCAAAACACTCTGGATGGATAAAAAGCTACAGGTAAGAGGAAACATAGAGGTATTAGATGAGCAGCCGTCACTGGTTTGGCTGTAATGCAGCAGTGTGCGGATGGTCTTTGCTTATCTGATCTGAGGGGTTATGGAATCCATCCTGTGCATTAAAATGAATTTAAACAGTGTCTCGTTCTGTATATTGTCTCTGATGTGTGATGACACTGATATTTAAGTGAAGTAAAGCAGGTCCAGGTCTTGTTTAGACAAAGGAGATATATAGAGAAGTCGGGGAGGTCGAGTTTCACCGGAGAGCCTTCATAAATACTGGAATCTTACTGCTTTTGGCAAGAAAAGCCTGCGCTCCAAGCACACTGTTAAAACAGAAAAGGAACACAGCAGTCAATCAATCTCTACGGTGCGTGACGTTTGTCACATGTGAGCCTGCTGAAGGATTTACCTGCTGGACTCTCCGTCTCTGTGGAAAATAAATGTATGTGTGTGTTTGTTTATGGTCCGTCCACAGGCCTGTCATCCATCCAGCAGACACATCAGGGCTGTTCAGTGCTCCTCGTACAACAACCAGCCTTTCATGGGCCGACTGTACGAGTGGGAACCTTTCGACGAGGGTATGTTGTATGTACAATATGTGCTTTAATATATATATGTGTGTAATATTCTCTTTTAGACTAGATTACAGGTAATTGCCTTCCCACTAGAAACATAAATTAGCTTTTGTGCTAATTTTAAACCCCCCAGAGATATAAACCCAGCCAAGCAACAAACAAACTAACTAATGAAAGCTGCAGTATGTGATCTATTTTTTATCAAACTAATAAGTGAAGATTTATATCAAGACATTTTTTGGTATCCCCGCCCACTTTATCCAATCAGGACGGAGGCAGTCCTGTGTGCTCAGACAGAGCTAACAGCAGCAACAGCAATATGTTTAAATAGTGGCGCTGTAACCACGTATAAGCAAAAATACTGCATTTAACTGTATTAAATGCTAACACTAGCATGCTAGCTGTGAGCTTTCTACCTTTCTAACAGTGACATGCTAATGCTTACAAGGTGATATTTACCAGGTTATTAGTTAAGCTGAGCTGTTGAAAATCATTCGATATCTTGACCTGATGACATTTGATTGACTCGTTACTACAGTACAATTCTTCCTGAGGGGGGCATGAATGTGTGTAGGAACAGATTTACATGATAGTGATGAAGGGTTATAAATGATGGCGCTGCAGTAAACATCTGGACTAGTGTTGGGCTAACCGAGCAGACCAGCGCTGTCCTCCTCACAGCTGCGCTACAAGTCTGAACAAAAAAAATAAAAGGTAGAACAAACTGTGTCAGGATTCAAACCTAAAAAATGAAACACGGTGAAACACACACAATCACAATCAATCACATTCCTGCTGTCAGATACTTCTACAGCCGCCCGACCTCTGACCTTTCACGATCCGAGGCGTGTTGTGATGTAAGCTCTGCAGTATGTCACCTGTCAGCGAGAGCTCGCCGATAGACACTCTCTGACCTCACTCACCTGACGTATCCAGGCAACAGTCACAACACCTCCTGAAGCGTGATTTCACCGAGAGCGCCGACGGAAACGGCCGCCCTCCAAATTAATATCCTGTCAAACAGACGTGTGTTTTCAGCTCTCGTCTTGACTTACGGCGAATGCAGATGTGAAGATTAAATAACCTCAGGTAAATGTTTGAGGTCGAGTCTGGATCACTTGACACCCATCTTGAACAACGCTTAAACACACTCCTGGACATCTGTTTAAGAAATACCTCGAGCTTTTCGGGGGTTTATTGTATTATATCTAATTGATAAAGCACCTGAGCACAGTGGTGGTCGCTCGCTGCTGGTTTTATGTCCTCCGCAGAAACAGGGAATCTTTTGTTGAATTTGAACATCTGATTTTAATAAGTTCAGGATGTTGTGGACACATTTTTACTGTATGAATTTGTACTTTTGTGCAACTGATAACTTATCAGACCGTTTTCAGACACACATACCATTCACCACAGTTTTAAAGCAACAGCAGTTATTGTGATGATCAGCTGACAGATTACAGCCCCGGGGTTAGATAGTACACCTTTGTGTTATGTGTAACTGTATCAAGCAGCCAGAATACTTAATACAAGTTGGAAGATAAGAATAAGATGACACATCAGCTGAACAGACGAGTCATTCTAGTCATCACGCCTCAAGTCTCAAGTAATTTATTTTCTGTCAAGTCCTAAGAATAAGTGACTTGAGTCCAGACCACAATGACTGGAGCCCACGTCTCTGGTAACACGTTGACATACATGTTATTGTTGGGGAAGAAATATGACTTCCAGGTCAATATGTCTCCAAAAAAAAAGGAGGTCGTTTGTGTTTTGTACAGATGTTAACGTCTGGATAAGGAACGTGACGATTGCTCTACAGGCAAACTTCTCATGGTCTCTGCACACGAGATACTCAAAGCTACTTAAGATACGTCTACAGAACAGATGTCTGACGGACCGAGCCAAGGCTGAGCTGACCCATGTATTTTAGAGTCTGTGCTTAAAAGTGTCACCATGCTACGTTTTGAATTTAATGTGAATCCGTGAAGTTGTACCTTCTGAAACACCTGGTGAAAGTAAAGATCGTCATGTTTCTGTCAGTGTCTTTGCTGCACTGCTGTTGCTACTCTACTATGTTTCATCAACACAATGAGATATACAGAATCTGATATTACTGTCACAAACTCTCTTTTCAGTTCCTGGAGATCAGCATTGTGAGCTCAACTGCCGGGCCATCGGGTTCCGATTCTACGTGCGACAGTCGGACCGGGTGATCGACGGGACGCCATGCGGGCAGAATGACACATCTCTCTGTGTGGCGGGAAAGTGTACGGTAGGCCACCGTATAAAACTTCACAAAGAGACTGTTGTTTTGTCGTCACCAGCATCATGCGATCGAGAGCTTTTTCAGCTCAGTCATGCTTTTTTTGTTTTAACTCTTGGCCACGATGCAGCTTCGTTCAGGTTGTTGTCTGATGGTCTGTATCAATCTACAGGCTTTATTTATCTGTGGATTTGAACTAGCAAGCTTTTGGTCACACGCCAGATTCTTCTTTATCCCACGGCTTTCCCCATTTCTCCCGGATCCATGGTGTTTGTGTAGCATGAGCTGCCTCCAGCTTTGTTTGTATTAGCTGGCATTTTTGTTGGATTTCATTCATTCAGCCAATCAAAGTATGATAAACAGATTGGATGTAAAAGGATTCTGGAAGTTTACTGTACTCGTTGTAAAGGAGCTGCAGTAATTATGTGTGACCGTTTGTGGTGATGTCTGTGACCAGCAGAGGGCAGCACAGCACCAGAGAGAGCGCTCCTCGTACATGACGTGGAGGAGTGAAGCGGAGGTCAGGAGGAAGTTTTTTACCCCCCTCGGGCCAAAGCAGGAGATCTGGGATTTCAATGTGGGACATATTTGTACTCCTGACCCTGCATTTAATACACACCATGAAAACACACCTGTGAGCTCCTGTGAGCTGCAGAGATGTGAGTGTCTGTGTGGGCCTTGAGTATGGCTGGCTGTGTATTCAACGCACTGGATTCACTTTAACGTGCTTCTAAATTGGGTTTAAGTCAAAGAAATACGTCGGAGAAAGAGCTCATTTCCAGTTGGTCACGCTGACCTCGCTCTGTTAACCCCTGCGTGTTTTCCCATGCGCTGTAATCCAGCCGCAATCTTTGCATCATTAAGATTTAATCAAGATAGAAAGCCCTCTGAGCTCCCATTTTGACCTTGATCACATTTTCACCGTCAACACACACGACATGGTGATCCTGCGTGGGCGGAGTTGAGATAGCGTTAATAATGGAGACTAAATTGGGATTTATGAGTCTAAATCAAGCAGGTATTGATCCGCGAGTGTTAACAGTTTCTTTTTTTTTCCCTGCTGAGAATTTGGGGATACAAACTCACCAGTGTTTTTTTCAGGCAGGAGGCATTTTTTCTCATCACTCTCCCCACTGAGATTTTCTCAGCTGGTCCAGCCATTTAAGGAGGAGATCCCCCCAGCTACACGCCAAGAGATAATGTAAAAACATCTGGATGATTGAATTTAAATCAGAACCGCTCTCATCGTTGAAATTAAACATTATTGTGGGAAACTCTGGTAGTCTCTGCTCTCCCCATCCAGCGTTAAGAGCTCCCAGCAGATACAGGCCATGACATATGGAATACACGCTTGTAAATAATGCTCAAAGCAAGAGATGTCACTGCAGACATATTGACATATAAAGGCCATAAAGCGGGGGAGAGGTTGACCTGATGGAGGGAGCAAGCAGCACAGCTATTCATCAGCAGCAACAACAGCAGCATGGAGCAGGAAGGAACCGCAGGGAAGAAGCGAGGAGTTGGCAGCTCCAGCAGATTGTTTGAAGTGTCAGTCATCACCGGTGCCTGTTTGGATCAGCTGGACCGGTCAGCTGGTTTAGTGCACTCTGCTTGACCCAACATGATACCTCATAACGTGTCAAAATACTTTAATAAGTCAGGGATCAACACATTCACATTTCACACATTTATAACCAAATTCAAATGAATACAAGTTACTGAAGAGTTTCACATATCAGCCTCATAAGAGGCGGATCTTTGTCAGTAAGATTTGGCCAGAGTGCATCTTTCCACCAGAGCAACTGCTGACTGCTGCTAACTGTAGCTGCTGTTAGCTAGTTAGCTCGATTAGCCGTGCATCTAGTGGTCAAGTCAGTGGAACTCAGAGCACCAGAGGAGTGTTGGTGTTTCAAGAAAACGACTTAATTACAGTAAATTGTGTAGTTGTAATCAGTTACTTCCTCACCTGGTGGGCAGGTTTTGTCACTTATTGATCTTGTAGAAAGTCCCAGTAGTAAGTAGGAGCACATGTCGGTGGGGGAACCTCACATTACTCTTCTTCTCTTTCTTTGCCTCCTCCATCAGCGAGGAACTTTTTTCTTACCTGGGGGGATAGTGATTGTGGAAAACAATGCCTCTTCCTGTTCTGGGTGCAGCAGCGCAGACATGTTTTCCTTTGTACTTTAATTCAACCTTCATTTTTCTGGGAAAATCAAGCAGGTGGCAGACTGTGTGGTTAAAAAAAAGGCTAATAGGGCGCCAATCTATATGGTGATGGTGTCATTTTGTCCAGGAGTCACACTGGATGTAAATTATCAGGAACATGTGTGCATAGTGAGGAAGCAAAATGAACATTTCTGTGGGTAAATCATGCTGTAGCTGAGGGGGTCACTTCATATGGATGTACCAGATCGTATATATATCACACACTGATGGCGCAACGCTTTGGTTTTTTGATTGTTTCTCCGCTGCATTGTCACACCACACTGTTTAATCCTCTCTCTGAGCTGAAGAACAATGACAGACCAAGATGGATATTGTATTTTTGGTTCATATGGGAAAGATTTCATGGAACAATCATGAATTTGATCCTTGTTTGTGTAGTTGTTCTAGCAGTACCCCCTTGTGGGTCCGTCCAGTTTTCCAAAACACAAACCGCATGTGGTCTTTTGCCTCAAACTATTTTTGTTGGCTATTGTGAGTTAATGTTAAACTTGAAGTGATTTAAAACTGAAATGCAATAAAATAAACAACTTACTAACTCACTGAGCTGCAATACTACGACCACTGAAATCTTACTACTAAAATACGACTTTATCGATCAATAACTGTACAAACCGGTGCGTCGTTCCCCGAGACGCTGAGAGGTGACGAACTGACCGACTGTTCCAGGTCCTGTGATCAGACACAGACCAACCAATCATGACTCTGATTATTCATACTGACTAAATCTGTTACACACAATGAGCCCTATTTATTTATTTTTTATTAGTGACTTTTGGAAAATGTCTTGAACAAACATTAAAGATGCAGAAAGTAAGAATTTTAGTTTAAAACATTCATGAAAAGTAACTGAAATTCTCAACAGGTTGTGAAGAAAATATCAGTTTTGATTTTGTTAAATACAATCATGTGATGTGCTACAGAGATATAAGTTAGCATGCTAACGAGCTCGCCCCTCGTCAGTTTGTACCTCAAGAGGTCTGATGATAAAAACACCAACGCTCCACCAGCTGCACAACTAACTAGATGATATAAGTTATGGCTACTCTTGTGATACGCTGCCTCCTATTTGTTTAGAGTGTGAATTCAACAGGTGGCCATTTCTTACTTACTGCCCCTTTAGACTCGGGCATTATCGAAGCTTTCCTTTGAGTTATTTTACTGTGCAGAAGTGTCTGGAGGCTTTTATAACTGTCTTGATGTGCTTCTCTGCTGCTGTTTGTTGCAGTGAGCTCATTTTAGTTACTTAATCGTTATAATGAAAAACATTTGGTGTGTCCCCTCCAAATGTTTTCAATCGATATTTAAAAAAGTTGGAAGCTGGTTTAACTTTCCGTTCTGAGGGAATCGTGCAGGTTGTTTTCTTGTTGTGCTGCTGAAACGCCGTCTCCTCCCACAGCGGTTTGTGTGGTCCCTGACGCTTCTCCCCGACACCTCTCATGCTGCATGAATAACAACCCAGCTCGGTCCATTCGACCTCTGGCCCCCCGCCGCAGCTCTCCATCTCATATTTCTGAGCGCTGCGCAGTGACACCCTCAAATTGGTCCTGTTAGAGAGACTCGTGTCGATCGGGTTTTACGACCAAACCTAATGGGGCGAATCAACGTTTATGACCTCAGCAGTGTTCGAGCTTCTGTTTGATAGCGAGTACTAATTGTCTGCTGTACCTGCACGTCACCGCTTGCCCTGAACTGCCCGAAGGTTGAACGGTGACGTGGTTTGACTACTCCAACACAAAGGTTTCAGTGCAGAGTAGAGTAGACGAACGGGCAGATTTCAGGGTCACGCTGTAGTTTTTTCCACGTTGAGGACGCTTTGCTTTGACTCCACAGTCGGCCCACACAGGTTTAAGTGGCCTGTCACTGTTTTTCATTCCGTTTTAGTGCCTGTGCTCCCTCACAGACGGTCTACATCCTGAATGTAAGAGAGTGGAGGCAAGACAAACAGTTGCTCACTGTTCAGGGCGCTCAGCTCTCTTTGTGTGTTTGCTCTGCTCTCCTTCTTGATTCGTCCTGTCTCAGCCGGCTCCACCGAGCCGCTGCAAAACTGCTGAGTCTCGCTGCACTCAGTACTCAGCAGATGACATGAATGAGTTTGGACAGGCAGTCAATGCATTGGCCTTTCGTCAACATAAATATGGAAAACAAACATTGTTTATGTCATTTTGGTTCCTGTGAGAGATTTTTCGTTGGCGTTGAAATTCTGTAGTGACGCCCGAAAACCAAGACGATGCCTGACGCCACGTCTTGGACGCCTCACAGCTTTCTGACAAAAAAGGACTCGCATGTCTGTGATGTTGACCCATTGGACCACCGAGCACTGATCTCTGTGCAAGTGTAAACATGAGAAAGTGGAGAGCAAAGTGAAATCTCAATGATTTTGCACTCGTTTTCGGGGCAGAAGGAAAGAGGAAGAGGAAAAATCAAATGACAGCAATCATTTCTTACGTTATCAGTCAAATATCTAAAATTGTGACATCTCGATTAAATTGATCTCAGTTCTCCACTTTATAGAGGAATAAACAGAACCATGCCTGGGTCTAAATGAAAATATTTATTAACTGATTTAAATGAATCCTGATGGAGGAGATACTCTGTTCACTGTGGATTTTAGTAACTAATACTGAAGGAAAGTGCGTCGGAGGTTGAATCACTGTGAGTAAAATCATTATTATTATATTGTTTTTGACGTCAACCCAGTCGTGAGCAGTTTGAGGAGATGGTTCAGAGGCCGGGCAGGAGTTGAGAGCAATGGACGTAACTTCTTCACACTCTGAGTGGCGTCGTCCCAGACTTAATGTGCGGTTCGATCGAAGGCCCCCACCGAGTCTCTTTCTGCTGTTGAGCTCGTCCTTCCTTGGCAGTGGGCAACCTCTCCCTTCTGGGTTGCATCACACTGAGAGGTTTGTAGCTGCTGGGTGGGGATGAATGGGTTTGTTTGAGTGTACCTCAGATGACCTTGTCGAGGAATGCAACCAGATCTAACTGAGAAATGACGACGCTGGTGCTGCAAGTCAGAACAGTGAAACGGAAGAAAGATCACAGCCGTCTTTTCTGAACACAGCGCAGCCAGTCAGGTGTCATTGTTTGTTAAATTTGTCGGCCCCGTGTACATCCTCCGCAACGACATCATGGTCTTAAACGACCGAGAGTTGACTGGTTGGTGTCCTGCGTGTTGTCTGTCACATCTCGAGGCAAAGTCACATCAAGAATGACTCAACACCTGGCTATTCTGTCTCAGTGACATCTTAATTATTGTGTAGACTAGCTTCCTTTAGAGTGCTGGCATTGGAGCATTGTTCTTGGCAGTCCGTCTCACAGTTGCTGAGATATCCGAGTCTGCAGTTGACAGATCGACCAAACAACATCTCCATCGCTGCTCCATGTTAAACCTGATGAATGGAGATAAAGCCACGTTCCAGGGTGACAAATCACACATGTGACATTCACACAGGAAACGCTTACATACTTATGATAAATAACTTATCTACCTCAAAAACAGACTGGAAACTTTGTCATATATAATGTAAAACATACTTTACATTATGTGTTGCATATAAACTAAGAAAGAGACCACTACGCCATAGAAGTGAAATTATTGGACTATAAATGACTTATGTCAGGTATTTGGGATTTCCTGACATCCTTTGGTGAGTTTCTTTAGGATCACCATTTGTCTTTTAAATGTGTAAAAACGCTGAACACTCATAATGAATCACATGTGAATACGAACACGTCAGGAGGAAAAACCCACCTCTGAGGCCGGGAGCCCTGCTGAATGTGGTCACTCAGTTCAGATGAGCGGTGAAAGAATGATCCCTTTATGGTGAGAATTTCCATTTATACTGAGGAAGGGCATTTGAGAAGGGTGTGTGTATTTTTAAAGGGCGATTACTGACCGCACACTTCTCTTCTGGCGGCAGCGGCGGCGGCGGCGGGTCCTGCTGAGGGTATCTAGCATGAATAATACAAGACCTGCTGGTGGGTTTGCATTACGTCCTGCTGCTCCTCTCAGCCAGGTGGGAGGCGATGATGAAACAAAAAGAAAACCACCTCTGAAATCTGGAAAATGCTAAATATGCAAAAAGAAAAGCACGTTTCATCAGCCGCGATGTTTGCTGATAAGCTGTGAAACATCACACCGACAGATTTTGGATTTTAACATGTTGGTCTTCTCTTAATAAAGACGACAGGTAGAATGTGGCTGCAGCCTCGAGGTCTCAGCAGCCGCGGTCTTTTCTCTCTGACTGGCACGTTTCCCAGCACCCAGAGCTCAGCTCAGGTCCAAACTCATCACACAACATCCGAGGCCACTCCTCACGTCTCTCCTCTGACAGCTGCATCTGTTTTATGCATTCCCCCGCTGTGGTGGACAGGCAGACTTGTTAAAAGGGGGATGAGTGCTCTGATATACAGCCCGCCTGGCGAAGATGCCTCAATCTCATCTTTGTCACGACAAACCCCAGCTGCCCGAGTGTCACCCACCATTACCCACCGCAGACGGTTATAGATTAATGTTAGCAGAGCTTGTCTCCAGTTATTGGACATATACGCTAACAGTTATGATGGATACTGACAGGAGAAAACTGCTGTCTTTACAATAAGCACTTCAGTTCAGTTCAGTTCAGTTCAGTCATTTTATTATCCCAGATGGGAAACTTGAACTGCAGTCAGGGGCACAAGGTAAAAAAAAAAACACGCAAATACAAAAAACAAACACCACAAAAATGTTTCCTGTACATTGAATAAAGACATAGTAGGACAAAAAAAAACATCTCTAAAATAGTAATACCACAATACCTTGTGATGGACGATGTGTCCTCAGGTTCTCAGTGCGATCTGATCAGGATATCCTCCCCAGTTCCAAGGTGAGGCTTCAGATCAGCATGACAAACCAGTGGGTGAGGTCACAGTGGTTAAACTCTGACAGTTTGTCTTAAAATGTTGCACAGCAGACCTTTCTGAAGTCAGATGTTTGGCCTCTTGGAGTGCAAGTGGCTGAGCATTTAAGCATTTGTATATAATATGTGTATGTAAAGTTAAGTTAATCCTGGTATATAGATCCTGGTTCTGATCCCCTCCACGGGTCAGGTCCAGCTGTAGAGCAGCGGCCCTGTATGTCGTACAGAAACAGTATCCTGCTTAATGACACTTGGTTGGGCACTTGTCGCTGTCAGGAGGGCTCGAATATGAGAATTCCAGTTGGAGGACTGTTCAGACAAACGCTGGCTGAGAAGTTAAGATGTGCAGGAGATGACAGATTGATGTCTTAGTTGAACTCAGGCTTCCTGGATCTTGATGGGCCTTGCTGTCCCCCCCTACCGGCTCTCACTGGCCCACGTCGGCCCTATCTGGCTCTGCTGGACCCGTGGAGCTCCGGTAGGAGGCTGGAGAGCTCTGGGCTTTTCGGGGTCAGCGAATATTTCTACACCAGCACACCTCTGCTGCGCTCCGTGGGGGCCTGTTTCAAGCTGTGAAAAAGCAAAGTGTGTGCATTTGATGGGATCTCCATTTGATGTGTTTCCAGCTCTCCGGCGGTTCCTCTGTTCATATCCTGTCTTTTTCATGTGATCTGTTATTTTCCTCTGAATAACCGTCAGTTTTCTTTCCTCCTCAGACATGTGTTGCTTCACTCTTAGTCCTGGTTGATCACATACAGTAACGCGAACTAGTTTAAGAATGACATGAATGTTTGTGTAAGAGGCAGTCATTACTTTTTACATTTACTTTTTTGTGGGTTATATTTTTATGGCGTGACACGGGACTTTAGACGACTACAGGAAGAGCAGGAGGCAGCGTGTGTTCAGCTCGGTGGTGACCTTCCGTTTCCTTATCGTATTCTGGCGGTTCAGCACAACAACAGCTGGGCCAGATATTGGACTCAGCAGAAATGAATTAAGTATTTGCACAATCAGATCTATCTTTTGTATTTTATTTATCCTTGATCTTGTTCAAAATTACCATCACAAAATGCCTTCACTAGATTATGTGCAATCACTGATGTGGAAAACCATTTTATATACTCTTATATACTGTATTTGTTATTGTATTGCTATTTTATGATGCTTTTCTATTACCATAGTGATGACATATGTTGTTTACTCACATTCACAGTAAACAAAACACAACACATAACATGATGTGACAAATAACGTGGCATAACATAACAATACATTACATACATACATAACACAATGTACCATAAAATAATAGAACACAACATAACAAAGGCAACACAACATGACATAACACAATATGACTTACGTTTTATCGTTTAACATTTAATCGATTAAAATATTGAATATTGACTCAAAATCAATGCAGAAATGTCTTCCTATACTCACTTAACATAATGTAACACAAAATAACATGACAACATTACATAATAATGTATGATATAGCAAGGCACAACAATGCAACACAACACACATTATACTTTACATTTGACACATACACACACACTTTCCCCTCCTTTATCTGTCCATACACATAGTAAAAATACAGATATATAAAATAAATAGTGCATTTATCAATAATAATTAGATAAATTCCTCAAGTCATCCATTATTCCCAGGTCCAAAGAAACAAAGAAACAAATGGATTGACTTGATTAATTCACTGTGTCATATTAGGCGGATCCTCATTATTCCACTTAAATGCATATGTTGACAGCTGTAATAGCAAATACCTTGATTTGTCCCGTATGACAGTATGACATCAGATAGCTGCCCACAAATGTCATCACAGCAGATGAAGATATTCCTCAAATTTCAGCCTCCATCTTCTCACATCCTAACAAAATATCACTGGGGCAGACAAGGTATGGAAACATACTATTTGTGTCTTGGGAATACTTAAGTAGTAACTCAGATAGTTCTGATATATTTTTGCTAATTTTGTCCTTGAGCAGTAGAGACTCTAAGGCGGAGCACTTGGGTCAGTCCAGGCAGGATAGACGTGCTGCTGAGACGGATGGACGACGGTGATTTGGGGACAGTGACGGAGTGATCATGGTGGCCGACACCGAACAGGTTGAGCTCCACAGTGGAGAGTGTTTCAAGGACAGAGAGCCGTGAATCTGAGCGTCTGGTCTCAGATTTATGACGGTGCGCTACACGGATCCAAGGCTGTATTTTTAGCGCCCAGCGGTCACGCAGGTCCTCCTCAGACAGACGGCTGTTGACAGTGATTGGCTGCTATCTGGGTGGCTGTCAATTGAAGAGACAGTTGAGCACATTTCATGCCTCGTTGGTTTGTTTGGAATGTCAGAGATCTGGAGCTCTCGATGTGTGGTCAGCGCTCGCCGGGCGTCGGGAATTCAGGGTCATTTGAGAGTAAGATAAGAAACGTAGGTAGGTGTGAGTGTGTGTGAGGGGATGCTGCACCTACATGTGTGTTCATAACTGTAGGTGTTGTGATATCCGCGTCTGTGTGAACAGTCTTGATTAATTATAGATGTTCTATGTGTGCGCTCATAGATGTGTGAATCTGTTCCTGACAGAGTGTCTGTGCTGTAGGCCGACCTGCTGTTCAGGGTCAAACCCTGCTGTAAATTAGACTCTTATCTGATGGCGTCTAACAGCTTTATTGACAAACCAGAGGGTGTATAAAGATAAAGTCACACATGGAATAAAGGAGTTAAATAGTCTGTTTGTTCATTGTCTTGTCAGTCAGTCACAGTTTTGTGCTTCCTGTTGAGGAGAGTATGGAGTAAAGAATGGGCTGACAACATATATGTTTAAGAACTGAGTGTGCTTGTCAAAATTCCACTTCTAACGAGCGCCTGTCAGCTTTATAAAGGTCCAGGTGTTACGAGTCTATCTGCATACATGATCATTGACTTCATGAAGGTCCAGTCACTTCCTGAAGAGTTGGAGAGTGAAACTTTTCCCAGAATGTTTCAGCGGTTGACAAGTTTTCCGTTGGCTGTGAAGAGCAGGTCTTTAATTCACTTCACACACTCCCGTGGCTCGGTTTTGTTATTTATACTCTACTTGGAAGAAGTGCAGCCTTGACATGGGTTTTACAGAAGCTGTCTGCGAGAGAGAAAAAAATGACACTCGGCTTGAAAGCAGTTTCATCAATTGAAAATGTTCTAATGCTATTTAGTTTTTCTGTGTAATATATCTCCTCTCCACCCTCTACAACTAACACGTCCCTTGTCACATGTGGTGAAAAGTAAGAAAATAACTTCACAGATGGTAATATTAAACACATTTACATGTAAACATAAACCAAAATTTAAGCAGAAATAAAAGAAAATCAAGGCAAAGGCAAATTCCAGTTCCAAAGTTAAAGAGCCACAACCTGAAAAGCAGTCTCTAAAAACTGAAGGACAGTTCTGAGCCTCGATCGAGGAACCACCAGCGAGTCCAGACCGACTGGTGACGTAGTTCTGCAGTAGATCTTCGATGCAGGAGGGTGTCTGATCATACAGAGCGCTATAAGCTGTCACAGGAACTTTTTTTGGACTCTGTATTTGACGGGGAGAAGAGAAATCAAAATCAGTGGGACACGAGACCTTCGGGAGGACCTGGTCAACAGCTTTGCAGCAGCGTTTTGTAAATGACTTGTAAAACCGTCCAGGGACGATAATCCGAGGCAGGTGAGAGGGGAAATAACACGGGGTGATATGAAAGCATTAACATCTGCAGTTGAGACACGGCGGTCCTGAGCTGT
This sequence comes from Acanthopagrus latus, assembly GCF_904848185.1. Taxonomy (NCBI): domain Eukaryota; kingdom Metazoa; phylum Chordata; class Actinopteri; order Spariformes; family Sparidae; genus Acanthopagrus; species Acanthopagrus latus. The sequence goes on along the minus strand of NC_051042.1, from coordinate 32,265,880 downwards.
GCAGCGTTTCCCAGCCACTACATTTATTTACTTATTCCACATTATGTGGCCACAAACCGATGAGGCCTTCTTGCATCATCCACAATCACAGACTTTGTGAATGTCCTGTGAAATATAAACACTATAACTTGTCAAACTTAATGGGTTTTAGATGAGCCGCTGCAGGCGGCGGTGCAGTAAAGCCAGCAGGTGGTTGATGGAAACTCTCAGGTGAATCTCCTCAGACGCCCTGGAGGTCACGGTGGTGACGGGGGAAGTTGTGTGTTACGCAACAGTGAGTCTGGAGGACAGACTCGAGGAATGAGACTTTAACAGTACCGGCGAAGTGAAGCCCACATGCAGTAGCTGTGCACCTGACTCAGGATGGCACGTGGTGGGAGACCTCTGATGCTCAGTGACGATTGAATATCTCTGCTGCAGACGGTGCCATCAGCTGTTTTTTCGATAGAATCGACAGACAGATAGAAACAGCAGCTTCCCTCAGCCACACCTTGCCCCTCCCAGCCTGAATCCCCTCTCGACCTGCTTTATTCATTAACCCGCCCTCCTCCTCTCTGCCGCTGCCTCTTTCAGTCAAATACATCGCTCAAAGGAAACAATCATGGGACCTACATGCCTGGCCCTGCTGACTAATATGTATCCCAGATGAGAAAAAAAAAGAAATCATGTGTTTTCTCTTCCTACTTTCTGCCTTTTCTTGACTTTTTCTGCTCCAGTTCACAGACAGGGTCAACTTTTCAGAGGAGATGTTGGAATATGATTGAAAAGAGATTTATTAGAGATTGTGAATGTGCGTACTGACATGTGAAAGTGTGTTTTCACTCTTTGGCTCTGTACAACTCCGGGGGGCCCTGCATCCTCCTTTTCCATCCTCTGGTGTGAGCATGTATGAAGCGCGATGTGGGGCAGATTAATGATGGAGGCGTCACAGCTGCCAGGGAGAGTATTTCCCTCCGAGGCCACACCTGCTAAAAATGTCTGCAGTCACGGTTCTGATAATGAGCTCTGGAGTTAGACGTCCTCAGAACGGTAAACACCAAGACAGGCTGGAAACGTGACGGAGACTCGGAACAGGAGCTGAATGCGGCTATTGTGCGAGTGTGTGTCTGTCAGAGCCTGACGGTGTACAGTCATGTCGAGCCCACCTGCTGGAGAGCATGACTCTGACATGTGTGGGTTGGAGCCCGGAGGACCCAGGCGCCTGGAGCCAAGGTTGCCTCAGGGCTGACCCACTTGTTGAAGGAAACAAAGACCCTGGGGTGTGCTGGAGAGTCAGTCCTGCCCCGCCCGACCTCTGGGCGCTATGCCTCCGTAATGAGATCTGTCCACATCAGAGGCAGATCAGGGGGAGCAGGAGACGACGTCTGTAGGTTCATTGCGACGGACAAGGCTGCTGAAAAGTGTGTGTGTGTGTGTGTGTGTGTGTGTGTGTGTGTGTGTGTGTGTGTGTGTGTGTGTGTGTGTGTGTGTGTGTGTGTGTGACGGGATGATGAGGGTGAACTATGAAATCACAGCTGACTGAGTGAGCCATTAACGATTTCCCTTCTGCTACTGTTTTGTTTTGAGAAACACGGCCGCTAATGGAACGATGAACTAAGCCAGATATGTGTGTATATTCGTGTGTGTGTGTGTGTGTGTGTGTGTGTGTCTCTCAGCTGACACTCGTCCAACATAAGCCGAGCCGGTTGCAGGTGTGGAGACATTTACTTCTTGACTTAATGCCTGTGCTGATCTGTGAAACAGCTTTACAGAACATTAAGGAAGGTGGCAGGGTGCGATTTATTAAGTGTTGTGCCAACATGCGTTTCATTGCTGAGCAAATATTTGGCAATCTGCTCGCCTGTCGTGTTAAATGTGTGAGAACACACAAAAATTGAAATTACAAGCTTCACAGTAGCTGTTAATTTGAACAGGGGAAGACTATGGTGAGCGCGTGTTTAAGACATTGCAAATGTTTGACTTTTGTCCCTGCAGTGAGATCGTACCTGCATTTTACTCATTCTGTGTGCAAAAGTAAATATTGTGTATGCTAATTACTGCGTGTTGATGAAGGCTCTCGGTCATCCGGGTCGTGGTAGATCTTGGTGCTGTATCGTTGGCAACTGGACTTATTTCAGCTTCACCTCTCATCAGGTCTAACTAACTGGAGAGGAGTTGCAGGCCTTTAAACTCTGTGTGGGAGTGTCCTTACAGACACGTATCATCTCTTAGCTTTAGGCCCCGTCCATACAGAAACACTCTTTAGTGTAAACACACACGTCCACATCGAACAATGGTGGACTACTGCTTGTGTTTGTGTTTCTTGCAACTTACTCACCTTGTAGTTGAGTGTGAGTCGCAGCAGCAGTTCGACCTTATTATTGGTCCACACAAACGATTCTGGCTTCCTCGCACAAGCCGTTTTCGTCTTCTTCTTGTTGTGTTCAGTTTCTCCGTCTACTGTCTGTTTGTATACAGCGTGCAAACTTCATGTGCATTCTCCGTCTCTTCTTCTCTAACTAAAGCGTTTTGAGTCATTTTCAGTGGATCCATTTGGATGCAAATATTCTTGGAACGATGCCGAGGAAGACGGAGGATAAAAAGGTCTTAGAGTCGGTTGGGCCACTTGTGGGTCGTTGGTCCAACCGGCCTTCATGCGGGTTGCTTGAGCCAGGTGAGCTGAGGTGTGACTGGTTAAACAAGTCAAGTTGCCTTTGATACAGCACTTAGATTTATCACTGTGGTTTTAGTGTCATTTAAATCTGAACTGTTATAGTCTGATAACCACATCTAAGGGATATAATAATCGCAATTTAGATTTGCAATTGAGATTGAGAAAATTCGAGTTCGATACTTTTGTCTCATTCTTCATCTCTGTAATGGCGTTCATGTTGAAAACTTGGAAACAGCCTGTGCTGCTGGGCGCCAGTCAGCTATTAAAGCTCATTTACGACCCGTGAGATATTGAATCTATTCCACTGGAAGGTATAATCAACATACAGTTAAACTCTCAGCAGTATTATTACTTCTTTCTGTTTCTATATTGAATTATCTTGTCAGTCCATCAGACCGTCTCCCTCCCTCCCTCATAGTCCCTCCATGTGTCTCCTGGTGCTCAGCCGTCTTACAGTAGACGTCTCAGCAGCCTGTTGTGGTCTCAGCGCGCCACTTCAAAACAGGACAGCTTTCAATTATCTCACGCTTATTCCAGTCTCTGTAGAAAGAAACGGGTCCGACAGCGTCCCCGCTGTGCTCCGTCTGCCTTGATAATCTGGATGAAAAAAAACCCCGACTGTCAGATATGAGCATGACGAGTGTACTCCTTACCTCAGTAAATCCTGGTGAATTAGGGTTTAATGTTGTGGAAACAATAGGAAAACCATATGATGAGTGGGGTCTTTTTTGGCTGCAGCAGTCGTGCTGAAACGTGGCTTGTAATTAGGTATCAGGGGGGCTGAGGGAGAGTAAAGGGATCTCATTGTGTCCGTGTCTTCAGAGAGAGCAGGAACAACACAAATATGTTTCTGATTTGAGGTTGTTTCCACTTCATGATGTTCACGAGGCTTTGGTTCCTTATTATTTTTCCCTGTGTTTCTGTTGTAGGATTAAACAGGCTGTGTTTCTTCAGCTCCCATTGGTTGGCATCCCTGAAAGATGGCATGCCCACCTGCCAATTATTTCCACACAATTTTAACCGCGGCGGTTTTGCTTGCACATTCATTTCAGCCCCGCAAGAATTTCCTTCCTCTCATACTTGTCACATTGAAAATATTCCCCCGAACTTCCTCTCTGGCTTCCAATTTGCTGTCAGCAGTAGCTGCCACACACTCTCCTCCTGACTCCTCTCCCCTCCCTCCCGCCTCTCTCTCCCTCCTATTCATTTGCACTCTCCCCCCCTCTTAAAAAAAAAAAGGCCCGGTCCCCTGTACCTCCCTCAGCTGCACCTCCCCCAGCTCAGTTTACAAGGGGAGCTCGTAGAGATCAGCTCTGGGTTTTTTGGGCATTCTGAGAGCTGCAGAGAGCCGACGGGGAGCAGCCACCAGCAGGACTCGCGTGGAAGCCCGAGTGACTGAGTCGAACAGTTTCAGTGGCCACATGAGAGAATGCTGTCGGGACTGGCTCTGCTGCTGCTCGTCTGCCTCCACATGCGTGTGCAGGGGAAGCCGCGGTCACAGGTAGGACCCGCTTCACCTCTGTTGGGTCCTGGAGGGACCTGGGAGCTGGTGCGGACCCCCAGTGATGCTGTGGCTGATTTGCCCACAGTAAGTTTGTTTTGGGAGATTCACGCATGTGACCTCAAGAAACTTGGTGTTTGCAATATGGCTTTTAAATTCTCAGATGTTAGATGCGAGTCAGCATCATTTCTAGAGCTTGTAAGCAGCACTGGACAGTGTCACTCCGTAACTTGGACTGTCAGCGCGGCCCCGTGATCCTGCGGTCCGTCTACTGAGTGGAAGTATTTACAGTACGGCTGTTTTCACCGTGGCTCCGCTTTCTCTCTGAGTGGTTTATTTTTCCACAGCACATTCACGGGCTACTGGTGGGATTAGGTTTCCCTCCTAGTGGAAGACTCTGTGAGTCAGGCCTGTCCTGGGACTATAAAGATGTACTTGGAACTCTATTAGGGATTGACTGCAAGCCTGAATTAGCCCGTCGCTGCCTGTGGCTCGGCTCAACTTTAGCTCACCTGTGTTCGCTGATGATTAACGACGCTGGTGTGAGTGCCTGAGGTTGTTAGTGTGAGTGAGGGATGTGCCAAAGTCTTGATGAGGATGACTTTTCCAGTTTTATATGACTCTTAACTGCATAGCGATCGCTTTTATAGAAATGTTGGAGTCTGTCAACGCTAAAACTGAGGGTTTAGTTACTGTTGAGATATTTTGTGTGAGAACCTGCTTGGATGTTAGTTTTGGAAAAGAGCGGTTCCTTCTGTGAGGAAATGAAGTTGACAGAAGTCGTCATGAATGTGTGAACAGTAGCTCTCACCCCGTCCTCTCCTGTGATGTCCACACTTTTTACAAACCGGCCTGCTATTTTTGTTCTGACATCGGCTTTGCTTCTTCATCATTTGAGGTCATAGATCTGACTCCTGTATGAGTCAAAATGGTAAGAATTTATTCAGTTTTCTGTATTTTTTTTTGCTGGTTGGCTTAAATACATTTTAGTCATTCCTTTCTCACCTTATTGAAACTCAATATTAAGATGTTTATTGAAGTAGAAATCATTCATTTTGATGACGATTGTGAAAAAATACACAAATAATAAAAAAGCTGCTTTGTTTTGACCTTTGTTAGATCATAAAATTATCAAACTCAACTATCAGAAATACTTTTTTTTAGGGATTAAAGGTTAAATTCACCCCCCCAAAATTTGAATTCAGTCATTATCATCTCACCTTCATGCTGATGAGATGTTTCACAGTCCACAAAACATTTCTGGAGCTTCACAGCAGAACAGCACTGCAGCATTTTCCTAAACGACTGAAGTAGATGGAGACTTTCATAGAATTTAAACATAATCTCTCTCCATACAGTTCATTGTCGTAATTCAAGTCTCCTGAAGCATCAAGAACTGAAATTTGAGTTGAAAAGATGTTATGTTAAGTGGTTTGCACGGTTGAGCACCTCAGACAGAGTGCATGCTGAAACTTTTAGCTTTGCTGCTACAAAGAAGGTTTCGGCTTAAAAGAAGATGTAAAAAACATCTTTTAACATCAGTTTGGGATATCGGGTCTTCAGGCGACTGAAACGCTATTCAACAACACTTATCCCAGAGTGGATAATGACTGCATTTATATTTTTTGCCGAACCAATTCTTTAACAATCAGAAATACTGTGCAAAAACAGAGCTCAGCACCTGTCGCAGATACAGGGTATCTAGAATATTTAGCTCACTAAAGCAGTGAGCGTCTATTTGTGGACGAAACTCGTTACGTTGTCGTTTTGATGCCCAGCAGAGACGCATTCTGTTGTTCTGTTCCCAAATCAGAGCGGTCATGTCAGGAGACACCTTGTGCTGGAGATTCACCACGCTTGATGCTATTTCTGAGAGTTTTACAAGCACGGGAGCCTTTAACGAAGACGCTCTGCCCTTCGCCCCGAGCTCTGAGGGCAGATCGTGGTGTGGACGAGGCCTCTTTTTTACTGCCGGGTTCAGAGGTCCTGTCACTCACGTCTGTGTCTCTCTTCACCACTTGGTAACACTTAACTTCATACTAGGATCTTCTGCAGATGCGATGACCTGATTTTCATTTTCATACTTCTGCAAAATGACTCAAACGACAATCTCATTCACGGATTGTAAAAAGGTGCAAACAGCAATTAGTTTGGTTGTTGGTTCCACTTCTTGTCCTCAGCTCATCTCGTCCTTCGTCACAGTTAATAACTCCAGCTTGTCTGCGTTCCCATTCTGGTTTGACACATGTTGCTATGATTCCATGAAGTGCTGTGTTGTTGAGAGCGGAAAGCTGTGTGATTACTATCCAAAACACCAGAACTTGTGTTTCTATTTGTGGTCACAGACCGCGGTTAGTCTTCTAGTTAGTGTTCCCATTATACCGGAGCCAGAAGTGAAATCTGAAGGAAAGGATCAAATTGAATAAATCTGTTTTGAGCAATTGATGAAATCACATCTTCCATCCAGCGTGCACATATAACGAGGTCAGAGTCAGAGTTTGAATCCTCCTGCGTCCTGCGTTAAAGGATTCATCTACATAGTTTCTATTGGATGAAATGTCCAGTGATCTGAATGTCACGCCGCGCGGTTAATTACATTTCTGGGCGGCAAAAATGCTAATCAGGTTTGTCATGTAGTGTCAGAAGTGTTCACACATAAAGGTTGCTTACAGTGACGATCGTGTCTCAGCGCTGTAATGATGTGGCACGTACTCTTACATAACTGTGGCAGAACGTACTTTTCCCTTATTTTCCCTGATGAAATGCCGTCTGCTGCCAACAGATTTTATCAGCTATAGCTAGCCAGCTAATTAAGCTAACATCAGCTCCGTCAGTGTCCCTGGTTGACTTTCTAAATGTTTGCAGTTGATTTGTTCTCGAAAGGAAAATCTTGTAAAAAAAAAAAAGGATTCTTGAATCAGCACTTAATGGATAGTACATGATCCTGTGGTGAAAGACTCCCTCCAGGATCTGCAGGCAGACAGTCAGCATCCTCTGCAGTTAAAGAAACAGCTTTATTTGTGTGTAACAGTGTAGACAGAGATTGATCGGGTATTAAAAGTACGATGGGGAAATATGTAAGATGAGACACACAGCTGGGACGTACTGAACACTGTTGTGTGGTAGGTGTGAGTGGGCTTCAAGGATTTCAACTCTGGATCGGCCCAAATCATTTTGGACAGATGTTAATACTGTTGTCCAGACTCGCTAAAGCAGAACGAACCGATCTGTTTCGAAAGCCGACAAGTCAGTCTTTTTAACTCTTTTCTCTGCTGAGATAGACGATTTTATTTATAACAGGCAGCACACGCAGAGATATCGCTCACTGGTATCGATATATTTTGTGTGGATTAAGTCGACAGAAACATCATTTTAGTCTAAGAATAAAGGTTAAGAAAATATATATTCGTTCATTCATTCATTTAAGATGGGTCAGTTGTACAAATGAGTTATTAGACCACAATAATCTGATAGTCAGGTTATGAAAATAATCTGATTTGACGTGTTTATATGCACTGTTGTAATGCAATAAAAGAAAAGTAAATTAGTTGGATTTCTTTCTAAGTATATGACGCTGCTCATCGTGGCGTCTCCACCGGTCAGGGCTGTCCTTTTTTGGGATTTGTTAGCTGTGCAAAACATGTGAAATAATGCAGAAAACACATCCGCTCTGATTTAACATCACCTGCTGTCCTTTACGTTTTTGCATATGTGCTGATGTAAAAAGAATGAAAGACACTGAATTAATCATATAGACGCAGCGAAGAGAACTGAGAGCGGCTTTTATCCGATAAAGCATTTCGTATTATTATTTGCACGACCAGCTGATTGATCTTGTAACTCCATAAATCAGATAATGATCGGATAACTGTTGTGCATGCAGACGTGCTCATCGTCTGGAGGAAAAACTTTCTGTTACTCTGTTCTGCTGTGGATGTTTACTGTGGGCAGTAATCTAATCCGTCTTTATCCCGAATATTAAGTCGGCTTTCTAGATTTCGAAAGTCAATACGAACTAGATTTCCATGTCGTTCTCTTCTCAGTATGTGAAGCAGTGAATTATGGGGGAACTGTAAATCAAGTTCCAGTCCTGTGGCTTTCATAGCTTGTGAGTTATTTGTCACATTGCTTCACGTTTCAGCGTTTTTTTGCTTATTTCTCAGAGAAAATCAATAAAAAACCGATTCAATAAAAATGAAAAATTAAAGAGTAATGATGACAATAGTGACTAATAACAGATGTGGCCTTGATTACATCCAGCGAAAAACCTCAAAAAGAAGAATTTTCTTTTATACTTTTCACGTCACGCTGTATATTTCACACAGGATGTAACAGTAAATCAGGACTTGTCAGCGGTTCAGTCATTTCATTAGTGAGAAGGTCACATGTGAACTTGAAGGCAGCGTGGCTTCCGCAGATACAGATGTGTTTGAAGTGCTGACTGAAATAAAAGCGGTGTTGACTTCCTCCCCCCTGCTCATTAAAACCAGTTTAGGATCCACAGCATCCCAGCATGTGGGAGGCAGATGCCGGTAGCCGTGGCAACCACAAAGTGCGCTTCACATAAGAGGAGTGGGTGTATTATCGCACTGTAGTCTTATTCTCAACCGTATTTTTAGTCGTAATTGTGTTAAATTTCTTCGCCTGTGCGATTTTCTCTCTGTCAGTAATGTCATTCCCAGACGCGACCTCGAGATTTTAGGTCACTTCCACTATAAATTCTTTGTCGCTGGAACGATGTCGCCTCCGTATTCTCGGACCTGGAAGCCGGGTTTCACGGCCGTATTGCATTTCCAGATGAGGCCGGTGTCTCACAGCTGACCAAGGAATGACTTCATTGGCCGTCCGCCAAAGAACATTACAACCGCTTCTACGTGTGAAGAGCTGTGGAAATCCCTGACGCGTTCACCGCACAGCTCCCCTCCTTTAACCCCACGCGCATAAATATGATTCAGACACCGGGATGCATTCTTACAGTAGGAGTACAGGTCAGAGCATGTCTCTACTCCCAGAGGTTTACAGCACAGAGCTGCACCGCTAGGAACTGTATATCTTGACACTGTGCATGTTGAGTGTTGGGAATGATACGAAGGTCTGATGGTGGCCACTCTTTCCTCCGTATCTCTCTGATATTGGTTTAGACAGTTCTTTGCTGCCAGTTTTTTGGGAAACGGGAATCATTTCTATAATTACACCCCAACAGATCAAGAGGCCTGTGGAGCAAATCATCGCTTATTTCTGCTCTGTTAAAAAGTGCTCGCTTCAAAATTATTAATCAGATTTTGTGTTCAGGGAAGTGACGATGTGAGGTGGCACTGCATTTCCTCTCCACAGGATGTTTTAGTGTCCTTCAGCTCGTTGTTTCGGTTTTTATAGAGAGCAGCTTTTATATTTGGTTTTGTTGCCCACCATCATTTGGTAGAGTGACAACTAGCTGGTGAGCACAGTGAAGCATTTAAAGGCAGGAACACACCGGCCTAAACGTTGGACGTCTGAAACGTTTGGGGAGATTCAGACGAGCTCTGGAACAAATCTGTTCGGTGTGTTCAGCACAGACGCACCGACGTACGGGCGGTGTCTGGTCAGATTCAACTTGTAAAGTCTGATTGGTTGTCTGCTTGCTGTTCAGTGACCATTCTGATTGGCAGTGTGCTAGCGAATCAGAGCGGTGAGTGGGAGGGGCGGAAGTGACGATGGTAAACAAACCACTTTTTCCCTCCTGCGATGTCTTCGTATAATAACGAGCCCGAGAGCAGACAACGCGACCATCAGCTCAGCCATAATGATCTTTCAAGTAATGCCAAATATTGTATTTCACAAACGTCTTCTCAGGTCAAACCAATAGTGAGCCAATACTGTGTGCGCTTTGCTTTTCTCTGATAATATGGACACCGTTCCTTCATTTCCTGTTTTCATGTTTTGGATTACTGGCACGAGACTAGTGCCCCCCAATGTTAAGGAGACTTATTGCATCTCGTGCAAGCTCAGAACATACGTGCTGCTGTGTAGTTGGCAGTAGCCGAGGCGGTATGTTTCAATGCAACTTCTCTGCTGAATGAGTCAGATGAGAGGCAACAGAGTGGTCAGATAAAGGCAGTTGGCTGTTGGTTTGAGTCTGGGCGGTTAACAGCTTAAAAGCCATAAAAAAAGAGTTGGTGGAGACTCCAGATCATGAGACTCCAGATCAATACTAATATTGTGCTTCTGTAGCATTTGTTTGCTGCATGATGCATTTTTTAAAGAAGGAGTACAGATCGTAGCCTTCATGTCCAGAGGAATAACATAAAACCCTTCTGTATTATATTAGAACTTCTCTTACAGAAGTCTTATTGGCGTATTTAAAAGGCAGTGAAAACTTGTTTTGAGGGAGACGGTGGCCCGTGTCTCTCTGTATTGTGTCTGTTTTGATTTTGCGGTCGGTAGAAAAAAAAAAAAAAAAAGCTGAGAGGGAAACTGCCAGAGGACACAGGTTAGAAGGTTCTGGTGGGATCCGGGCCTCAGCCAAAGAGGATTCATGTGGATTCAGACTTGGAGGGGGGTTAAACCACTGTACCATCTCCAGACTGAGAAACATCCTTTTACTCATAACTGCTTCCATTTTATTACCCATGTCAGTATTTGGACCGGGAGCATGAAGCCATGTTAGTCTGTCGGGCCTGAGGATTGTTATTATTGCCTGTTCTGCTGCTCTGGACACAGAGAGCGGCAGCGGATCTTATACACTTTGCATTTGTGTCAAACTGTCTGTCAAAGCCTCTACAAACAACATGTGATTATATGTTGACAGGCCGCCTCACAGCTGCTGACTTATAATGTGATTTTAGATTGTTTACATTGAATTATTGTCACATGTAACCCTAAAACCAACTTGGATGCATCACACAGACGGTTGGATGTGAAATAAGATACGGTAAAGTTTGTATGCGGCCTTGATTGTTGCCGATGCGTCGGATGTGGTCCAGCCGAGAGCATCTGCTGGTGTCAGTCTGTCTGTCAGCCTCGGACTGGATGTGTCTGTCAGTCGCAGATTATTCTGTCTGAGCGCAGTGTACACACATGTTAGACACACAAACAGGCTCCTTCACTCAGCAAATACTCTGACAAGACTCCAGATGAATGCTCATGTTGCTCAGTGTGTCTACCGGGATGTGTGAATTAACACGCCGACGGCTCTGTTGTTTTTATACAGTAGCTGGTTTCAGCTACGAATAGATTTAATCCTGCTTTAAAATGTGCTTTGAGGCTGGCAAGGTATCAATTTTCAATACCGCAGAGGATTACAAGGCTCCATGTGAAAGTACCGAAGCTATTAAAAAAGCAAACGCCCCCCAATAACAATGTTAAGATAGCGAGCTGTTAACCCTTCATGTCGCTGACAAGACTCAAGACGTACTGATGTTGCTCGGCGTCTACTGAATGTGTGAATTAGCAACTGTTTACTAATGTAAATGTTGTGTTTGTGTCTGGTTTCAGATGCATGGCCACAAATAGTTTAATCCTGCTTTAAAACAGGCTTCAAGGTGTCACTTTTTTCAATATAACGTAAGATTCAGAATGATACATTCTCGGTTTATTATACATGTGACAGTATCTATCTATCTATCTTGCTATCTAGCTATCTTTTATCAAAGCTACCACAAATATTCTACTACTTCTTGAGAATGCTATGTTTTAATGTTGGCAAAGCGTCGATACTTCGAAACACGCAGGATTTGAAATGATTCAGTCTCGGCTAACATTTGAAGTATCAAAAGTTGAAGCTATTTACCACCACAGCACGGCCAGCGTTGGCTGGCTAGTTTGGGCATTGTTTATGTTACAGTTGTGGTGTTGTGACAGTATTACCAGGAATGTATGGAGCACCACTCACATGTCACATGTCGCATAACCTGTCCTGAAAATAAGACATGTAGTGAATAAGCCATTAGCCTGCAGATAAAGGAAGTGAGAGACAGTCTTGAAAACTCTTTTCTCCCTGGCAGGCTTTGCTGGCCAGCTTCAGAAAGCTCCCAGACCTTCTTTGTCGTTTATCATTCCGCTGTTAATCTAATTTGCACAGACTAAATCATGTCGGTAACACTCTAAGTGACCCTTCAAAACAAAAGCATCCTCTGGGGTCACAGAATAAAACTGTGTCAAATTAAGGCCGGTGTGACAAGCGAGCTGCGGTGCCTGATGATATCTCTCTCCTTCCAGTGAAAGCTTTGTCTGACGAAAACCTCACAAATGATTCTAACCGCTATAAAAACTAACAGAGTTCATCTAAGGTACACAAACACGGAGACATTCCAGCACGGAGCTGAGGTCGTTTTCCACCACATCTCAAACTGGATTTACTGCAGGAGGGACGAGTTAAACGCCTGCATGTTGCAGCTACCGCTGTTGTTAATTTAAGCATGATATCATTCTGAGCATTAGCTTTTATTCATATAATCATCCCTCGCATGGAGCCACAAACCAGGCCTCCTACACGGATAAAAGCACTGTTATTGCAAGGCGACTGTAACATAATGCCAGAGCTGTCGGGAAGAGATCTAGTGCCGCTGCAACTGTATATCTTGACATTGTGCATGTTGAGTGCTGAGGAACGATACAGATCTCTGATGTTTGTCACTCTTTCCCTCCCGTATCTCGCTTATATTGGTTTACACAGTTCTTTGCTGCCAGAAAACTGGGAACCATTTCTATAATTATGCTCCAACAATCTTATTTGTTATTTCTGGGCTAAACTATTAAGAATGTGACTTCGAAGGATCTAGTTCTCGCTCAGAATTGTTACGGTTGTTTCCTCTTTCCTCTCAGCTCTACGGGAGGTTTTAGTGTCCTTCAGCTCGTTGTTTTGTCAAATGAGCAGAAGGTCAAAGTTAGCAACTAGCTGCTGAACATTTAGCAGCTGAAGAGCCGTAAAGAAAGAGTTGGTGGAGATGAAAACAGAGCTAAAAGGAGAGTGAGTAGTGAGTAATGTCAGTGTTGTGTTTATAGCTTGTTTCCACTGATCCCAGGTCGCCACAAATACATTCATCCTGCGTTAGAAGGCTGGAAAATGTAGATAATTATTTTCAATACCATGTAGGATTTAATAAATAAAATCCAGGCTGTTCTGTGTACACAAGCTATTAAAAAAGCGTTATATAAAAAGATTGCCGCTATCGTTGATGTTTGAGGATGGCTAACTTTAGCTGGCTAGCTTGTGAGTTGGTTAGCGACTAAAGATAAGATTTTGGTGTTTTGGTGTGGTAGCTTTTCCGTTAGCCTTGAAATAAAGGAGGGACGGTCTTGAGTTTGAGAGGTCAAGTGGAAATATGGAAGCCTGTTCTTTCTATTTTTAAAATCCCTGAATTAAATAACTTGTTTTTCAATTTGTTTTAGCACCAAGCACTCTCTCTCTCTGTGTTTAACATTTACGCATCACCTCTCAGTTCACAGGTCACTTAGTGGCTAATTACCGTGACGCTGATCACCAGGAGGTCCAGATCTCCGAGTTTAAAAGTTTAAAAGTCTCGGCCCGAGTTCACGTTCAGTAATCACACATCAAAGCTGCGGAGTGAGTGGAAGTGCTGCTCATCATCGTGTCCTGTGGGGCTCCATGTGTAGCTCAATAAGATATAGACTCAAACTCACCTCTCAGGATGTCTGTGTCTAATTCTGAATGTCAGGTTGTGTTTTCTGAGAGGCGAAGTGATCTCCAATGACGAGCGCCTTTGGCTGTGTGAGATCAGCCCGTTACGAAGAAAACACTGCAGTCCGATGAGTTTACCCCGGCTGCATGGCGTGGGACAAAAGCATCAGGATTCACTTTGAGACTGTGTTGTTTTCAGTGTTCACGACTTGACTGGGAGTCGACTCTGCTGTCCTGACACATGTAACTATTTCCAGATGAAGGTGGGCTTCAGCGACATTTAAAAAAAAAAAAATCCTGTTGTAACTCCTCTGAAAACAGAGCTGTTCCCCTCACCAGATGGCACAAACCACCCACAGAGAGAGAAGGTGAACAAAAAAACAAAAAGCACTGAAGAAAACTTGACCAGGTCTCCAGATCGACCGCAGTGAGATTCCTGTTCAAGCTCTGCTGGGAAGAGTTAATGAGGCTTTTTGCCGAGCAGCGGCTGCGTTCATGCGTCCTGACACCAGCGACGCCTCGTTTTGATGCGGGTTCACGACCAAGGTCGCATTTGTCCGAGACTGCCGGGAGCACAGACGTGACAATTATTCAGGGATTATTACTCGACAGATTAAGTTAGTTAGATTAGTGTTTGGTGCGGCGTGCCACTGCGAGGCTGAAAAGTTTGTCTTGACAGTTTTGGGATTTTAATAGTGCAACTGTCCAAATCACTCGACATCAAGCGGCCTGATAATGTGTCCCGCGTCGTAGGTGTAACGCCTCCGGGACTCTTTCTTATATCAGGAGAACCAAAAAAAACTCACCAAAATCCAATACGATATCACATGAACAATTCAGATGTCGGGTCAGTAAATCTTGCTGCTTATTCACCGCTCATATTTTTAATTTGTTTTGATTCAGACGTTTTCTCATGCGAGCGGCCACAGATAACCTTTCACCATGTCAGCGTCTGTTTTACGAGAGGAACATTTTTTTCCCTTTTTCAGGCAAAGGCTGTCTCGCTGCTATAATTGTGTTGTTTCTGTTAGAAGGGATCGGTGGTGAAAATGGAGACGCGGAGGAGATATTTATTGGTACTCATGTCACTAATGCTCCTCCCTGACTGCACTTTTATTTGTTTTTCCACGTCGGACTTATTTTAGCTTGTCAAAATGTCCCAAAATGTGTTTAACCCTGCAGTATTAGTCCTTTATCTCTGGCCTACAGTATCCTGAGTTGCTATATTTTCACTGATCTGTAAAAAATGAGGTCATGAAAGCAGCAGTTTTTTACCCCCGAACGTTATCGTGTTCAGCTTTGTGATTTTTATCCCGGCCTCATCCAGCCCCATGCTGCACTGCAGTGTCATTCCACACTGCCTCGAGAAGCATTTGGTGGTTTCGTTTTTTTCCTTAGTTCACTGTTCTTTTCTCTCATCAGTTATTTCCTGTGTGGAAGGAGGCATTTCATGTTTGTTTTGGCCCAGGTGGTGTTTGGCCCCCGAACAGAATGAGCTGCTATGGATGGGAGAAAGCCAGGCTCCCCCTCTTGAGTTCATCCCAACTGCCTCAGTCCGAACCCTGGACTCCATCTCTCCTGCTACATCTCCCTTCATCTTCATCTCCAGATTTTTATCCCTTCTCGTTACCTTCCTTGTCCTCTCCTTGCTCCCTGACTTACGGCTGCTCCAGTACAGCTAAACCCACGGAGATGACCACATTCTTATGACTTACCATGCCCGTCCTGTGTGTTTGTTGATGTCGTTCATCTCTAGAATTTGATTTGATACCTCATGACCACATGTAAAGGTCAGCAGCACCCATATCAGTCCATGTTTTCTCAGAAGTTGCTGTGTTTAAGCCTCACGGCTGTATGAGCGTCCATCTGTCCGTCCGATTCATGTGAACAGGTGATCCCAGAACACCTTGTGGGTATTTTTCTTTACAAATTTGCCACAAACATCCACACGGACTCAAGGATGAACTGATTAGATTTTATGGTCAAAGGTTAAAAGTCACAGTTCCCAGTGCCGTAACACCCAAAAGGAGGTGAAGATTGTGTCTGATACTGAGTTGGTGAGACTCATCTTGACCCACCTTGAACCTGTGGTGGCTGTGTCTGATTTGTGAAGCTGGAGTTAGAGAGTGCCCCCCAGTTATTCATTAAGGTACCACTTGTATAGAGTCTAATTATCTAACATTCATTCAGATTTGAGATATTTGACATTAGTTGCAACAATAGCCCGAATAAATAACAAAGGCACGGAGAAAAACTTGCCCGTCCACCACTTTTTTATTTGTAAAGCATCAAGAGCTGCATTTAATAATTACAGACATTTTACACTAGAAGAGATCAGACAGATACATTTGCATGATGAGTAGATATTCATGATTACTTCATTATTTGCATGGCAGCAAAATGCTTCCAACAGATCACTTATAAAAGGTTCAAATTACAATAGTCTGTAGTCTCAGACGGGGATGCTCTTCAAGAGGTTCAAGTTTACCAGCTGAGAACTGCACAGGTTATTTTCAGGGTGCTTGACATTGTTGTTAGTAAGTAATGTTAATGTTAATGTGAAGCATCCATGTTTTAGAGTTTGAAGTTTGTTGTGACTTTAAAGGAACGTCCACACTAACAGACAGCAGCAGCAGCAGCAGTCCATCACAAGCTGCTGATATCGAGCTCTCGATCAGTCCGACTCATTACATCCTGTCAAAGTCTTCACTGCAAATATTATACGAGTCTGGAGAGACATGGATCTAAACTGCAGCTTCACTGGTGCGTTGATGCAAACAACCACAAAAATATGTTTGTGTGGGAATCCATGTGGAGGCCGAGCGAGAGCTGCAAAGTCCTGGAGATCGGCTGAAGTTCCCCCTGATTCTGTTGGTTCCCTTACTGGTGACTGTGGTCTGTTCTGGACTCACCCTGGCACTGCAGCAACCACAGCCCAGCGTGTCTGAGTTTTACGGTAGCTCGCTGGGACCAGTTTTGGCTGCTCCACCACCTGTTTGCACGGCGACTTGCTTTTACTGCTGGTTTGAGTGAATTTATGGACTGCTGATGTTAACTGTTCTATTTTTACTGTGCCCAGGTTTCCTGTAAACCACCTACCACCAGTGTGACAGAGGAAACACACACCGTAGAGATTTAGGAAGGAAAACTCAGAGATCAGGTTGAAAACAGTAAAGCCAAATTAGCAATTATTCTACTGTTGCTGGTAATGATGTGGGTTAATGGTGTGATTTGGCTCAGTGTTGTAGATATGATCTTTGGTGCATAATTATCTGAGTTTATGTGACTGAGAATAGTGTGAATTCATCCAGTTCAGCTTAAACAGCTTCTGAACTTACTGACATAAACTCCTTGTGTCTCCTCTGTCTCACAGAGTCTCGGCTGCGATGAGTACCTCGGGTCAGGAAAGGTGATGGACAAGTGCGGCCTGTGTGGAGGCGACAACACGTCCTGCCGGCTGGTCTCCGGCGTGTTCAAACACAGCCTGTCCAAGATCGGCTACCACAAGATCGTGGAGATCCCGGAGGGAGCCACCAAGATCAACGTCACGGAAATGGTGAAGAGCAGAAACTACCTAGGTGGGGAAAAAGCTCGCGCCACATTAAGACACAGTGTTTGTACAGTAGTTTCACAACACAGAAGCTGATAAAATCAGAAGTCCTCAG
This sequence comes from Acanthopagrus latus, assembly GCF_904848185.1. Lineage (NCBI taxonomy): Eukaryota > Metazoa > Chordata > Actinopteri > Spariformes > Sparidae > Acanthopagrus > Acanthopagrus latus. The sequence continues at coordinate 32,248,442 of NC_051042.1, read as the reverse complement.
GACTGGTTTGTTTGGTATCCTAGTCTGTCACTGGGATGACAGCTTTGGCTCGGTTAGTGTACTTAAAGCTGCCGTTTGTAGGATTTAATAATTTTGATTATAATCGCCTGAAACTGATAATTGTTGGGTTTTTGTCACCTTTGAAGGAGCCTCTGATATCTGCAGAGGGAGCGGTCCAAGGACATTATAATATATAAGTTACACAGCCGTGAAGGTGAAGTCCAAAGCTGCTCAGTGCTCACAGAGCACTAAAGTCTCCTGCCGACTGAGCCAGCTGACTCCCCGTTTAACTCGCCCGGTTAACTTGGACGGGGATAAAATAGTTTAATCATGCAGCTTTTCTAGAGTTTGCACATTTTAATTGGACCAAATGTCTCAAAGTCTGACAGTCAGATAATTTATTTTGTGGGGGTTGTGATGGGTAAAAAGAAATGTATCCACCGTTTTACAGACGCTTCTTTCACGTGACGATGTAATTACACGGTTCAAAGCCTGGCGCTCATCCTGGGAGCCGGGAGCAGCCCCTCTTTCATGAAGTCTCCAATGTTCCTATAGTAGCCCAGAAGGGACAAACCAAACGCTGCCTCTGTTTTCACATTGTTAGCAGCCAGGAGGAGTCTCGAGGAGTTGATTGCAACCTGCACACTGGACCTTTATAATGTCAGCACTCTCCTTACTCACCTGAAGACTGTCCCCACTGAGCCACTGCTCCTCATATATGGGATCAAACCTCACCTCCATCCCAGCATCCAACTCCAGGCTCCGATGCTGCAATACACTGCAAGTTTGAAGTCGATATTTCTCTTCACAAGCGACGGATTTAAAAGATTAGAACACGTTGAAAGAGACAGAGGGGGGAGGCTTGTTCGCAAACACTTCTCTGAACCTTTTATATGTTCAGCTCAGAATATGTTATACAGGCCCCGCAGTGTTTTTCCTGGACTGCTTGTGTTCTGTCGCAGCTAATTTAACTTCCTCTCTGCAAATAGAGAGTCCCAGTTTCCACCCAGGTTTACAGTTTCATCAGCTGCTGTCCGCCGCAGCGCTCGGCCTTCACTCCAGCTTCAAACACATGCAGGAGAAATTTAAAATCTCCGTCGTTACAGATTGTCTTTTGCAAAGTAAATGGAAGGTCACGGCAGAAATAATGAAATGATGAATTGAAGAAGTGTTTGTCGTTGGATAAGTTGACATTTGACAGCTCTACTAGCTCCAGCTGTGCAGGCAGCTGCTGCTTGTAAAAATAATGAGACTTGTCTGAAAACGCAGATCAACCCGGGGGGGGGGGGGTGGGGGGGTGGGGGGGGGGGGGGGGGGGCTTGGTGTCACTTGTTCAGGGTTCCTCCACCGTGCAGCCTGTATTACCACCCACCACTGTGCTGCAGCCTTTCATCGGAGCCTCCGAGTGAAATGCACTACACAGATAATTGGCGTCTTTATGGAGGTGCAACAGTGGGACACAGTAGTGGGTTATTTTCAGAAGTGACTATTGGAATGTCAGACATTGTTTAATGAGAGCCATGCCCCGGCTCAGCAGTAGGTTCAGAGCAAGAGGGGGACAGCCTCCCAACAACGGACGCTTCCCCCCCCGAGGAAATAAACACACTTTCATTAGAGGATCTCACCCCTGAAGCCTCACCGTCCTTTTTAATTAAGGTGCGGAATTTCACCACTCTGTAAGAAAATAAATGAAAGCACCAGGATGGATTCACCGGCCACCTTTCAAATCCAAACTACTTGGATGACAAGGAAGCTCCGCTTTCTTTGATTTGAAGTACGCAGAGTTATGCACACAGACACGTCGCTGTGCACCTTCTGCTACAGAAACACTCACACATTTATGCTGTTGGCATCATTTCGGACAACACACTCGCCTGAACAATGGCTCCTTTGACTGGTACAATGTGAGAAACTGAAACATCCTTTAGGAGTAATCTTAAAGGTGCACTGCGTAGTTTTCTTTACGCCTAAACAAACTCAATAAACAGAATTTCTTTGCTTTTATGACTGAATAAACAAACCTTAAAACCAGCACAAATTCGTACTGTTTATATGTGGCGGACCCTGCCACCTATCCAGCTTCAAACAGTGTTCTGGGGACTTGATTTTCCTCTGAGAGCAGCTTGTTTATTCAGTTATGGAGTTTGTACGATTACTTCATTAATATTGCAAATATTAAAATTCTGAGTTAGCAGTTAAAATGTTCAAAAATGTCTGTACAGGTTTTAAAATGTGGAGACGAGAGCAGGAGCCACCGACTGCATCGTCACCACGTCCTCTGATCTTTCCCTCAATAGGCCTCTGTTCTCCATCGTGCATCTCTAATGTGCTTTTAGTTGTCCAAACACGCTTTTACAAGCTTGTCTAATGTTACACTTCTAATGCTTTTCTAATGGCCTCCTGTACTTAATCCATGAAATCAGTGGAAAACTTCTTGGGAGATTCTGTTACAGGATTTGCATGAAAGATCTGCCAGCACAAACAGATCGGCACGTTTGTGAAAGACGTTTGCTTTGAAAGTGCACGTGAGAGCGTTTATTCCGTTAGCTGTAATTACCTTTTTTTTCTGGGTGGAGGTGGAAGTCGGTGTCAGTGTTGTGCAGTTCTCATTAAGCTTAAATGGTTTCACATTAAACAATAATTATGTGGATGAAGCGGTGGCAGTATTTCTCTTTTGGTTCAAGCTCAGAGCTGTCAGTGGTGATTGTGTGGTTTCTCTCTGTGTCTCTTTCAGCTCTCCGAAGCCGGTCAGGGCGATCCATCATTAATGGAAACTGGGCTATTGACCGACCGGGGAAGTACGAGGGAGGGGGGACCATGTTCACATACCGCCGACCCAACGAAATCCGTAGCACGGCCGGGGAGTCCTTCCTCGCCGAAGGGCCCACCAACGAGATCCTGGACGTTTATGTGAGTAACTTGTTCCGTCACTTTTACTCGTACTGACAAGTTTGACATGAGAAAGTAAAGTTTACTTTGTCTCATCTGCGTTTCCACAGATGATCTTCCAGCAGCCGAATCCTGGTGTTCACTACGAGTACGTCCTCCCCTCTGAGAAGTCAGCTGGCCCTCAGCAAGAAGGTCAGTGAGACGGACATGCATGTTATATGGCACGCCTTAGAGCGCATACCTCCGCCAACGCCCACACTAAATCGTACTCACTCATAGATCCATAGCCACCTAATTATGCCTGATTTATGTATTATTAACGTCTGACCGTGTCTTGCAATGTTGAAGAAAGTGAGGAAAAGCTCAAATGAACTCAAATTGTATGAAGAGATACTAAAGTTAGCATGCTAACCAGCTAGCTCTGGCCCGCCCTGGCTTGTAATACCACTTTATACCACAGGAGGCAGTAGCTGAGTGTTGCGTTTGCTACTCTAAACAGAGAACATAATAAAACTCACAAAATGTCCAGACAGGAAATATTTTTACATGCATTTTCCTCCCTGAACAGAAATGACTACATTTGAGTTTCTCGCTCCATCATTTTATAAAATGTTCCCATTATCCATCTACAAACAGTGACTCTTATCTATTGTGATGTTTCTTAGTGCATCTAAACTCTTGTGTCCACATCTTAGGGAACGCTGTGAATGGACAGGGATACGACCATGACTCCGACACTCACCAGGAAAACTTCCATCCTTCCGGTGGGGGCAGGGACCCTCCTCCCCTCCCCGACAACCAGGTCCCCGTCGTTCAGCCGCCCAGACGGCCGAGAGAGTACAACTGGAAACTGGCCGGTGCTACAGAGTGCAGCGCCTCCTGTGGTAAAGGTAAGTCATCATGCATCTACTTGAATTCTTCACATTATCAACATTGAAAGGAAAAAGGAACAATTTTCTTGATTCATTCCTGAGATTAAGTATCTGGTTTCTGTGCCTTCTAGGGTTCAGATACTCGATCTTTCACTGCGTGTCCCGGCTGAACCACGTCCAGGTGTCGGACGCTTTGTGTGACAGCAGCAGCAAACCGACTCCTCAGGAAGAGGCCTGCAACCTGCAGCCCTGTCCAGCCTTGTGAGAGACCACACTCCCTCTGTTTCTACATCCTTTTCATCCAGAGAGAAAGTTAAATACACAGTATTCAGTCATGTAGGCTGCTACTGACAGATAATGAACAAAGTGTTTTCATTTCACCACGTCCTAATTGATCAGCATCTGTAGAGACAATAGACGGTGAAGAACTGAAGGGATAATAAGGTTTAACAACACTTTTAAAAACCTGTTAACTTCCAATCGACAACAGCTGACGTTAGCATTCAAAGCTTCCTAGCTCACATTAACATCTGATAGTGTTACGAAAAGAGAAGAAAAAAATATTTGTTCATCTTGGACACATTTATCTAAACCTGAACTCATGCAGTTAGCTGGACACATGGGTTATCAAATAGTTAGTTTTACCTAGATCACAGCACCATAACTTTATTTAACCCTGACCTACATTAATGTAATTATAATACAACGTCGTGGACAGCTCATAAAAGACAAACTCTTGTTGCAGCTGGGATATTGGAGAATGGTCGGAATGCAGTAAGACCTGCGGCCTGGGCATGCAGCACCGGCAGGTCCTGTGTCGCCAGATTTACGCCAACCGCACCCTCAACGTCCACACGAGCCGCTGTCGAGACCTGGAGCGGCCGGAAATCGCCAGTACCTGCCAGCTGAAGATCTGCAGCGAGTGGCAGATCCGCTCCGAGTGGACCCCCGTAAGTGTCCGACCTGCCTCTACAGTTAGAGCATCATCGTTAGTGACATCATCTGGAATGACATCATCTTTAATGACATCATCTTGAATTACTTGCTGCTTTAAATAATAGATGAGGTTCAACAGAACGTTTTGTGCTTTTTAAACATTTTTTATCACCGACATCTTTTGTTTTTTTTTGTTGTATCAACTTTTTTTTAAAGGAATAGTTCAAACATTTTGCCAAATAAACTGCATCTTAAACATGAAGCTGGAGACAGGAGATGGCTGGATCAGTTGATGGTGTAAGAATTCAAAGTTTTTTGTTTGGGGGGGTCATGTGCCAAACTATTTCTTTGCCCAGCTCCGTCAAACAATCAATTAAAGAATCAATCTTTATTTGAACAGCACCAATTCAAAACAAAAGTCTTCTCATGACACCTTCTAGATCCAGCAGGTCTTGACCAAACCAAGCGCTTGACGACGGTGGCGAGAAAAAACTGCAGGCAGAAACCTCGGAGCAGAACCGGACTCATCTGCTGAGACTGGTTGGGTAGAGAGAGAGAGTGGTAGACAGAGCAGCGACTTCCTGGAAGCTCAGCTAGTTTCACTGAAACCCTCACCATGACGACAAGCATCTAGAAAGTCACCGCATATTTTTTTATAATAACGTGTATCAAATAATAATGTGAGAGGAATTAGCATCCAAATCTGCAGCTCCCCTCTGCTTGGTGACGCTTGTTAAGTTCTCGTCTTTGGGCTCTGCAGGGCATAAAGAAGATATTCAGCAATTCTCCCAAACACTGAAAGGAAGCAGCCTTAAAACAACAACAAACAGACTGCACTTCTTCTAGAGATGTAACTAGAGAGCATACTTAAAGAAACAGAAGAAGCCATCCAGTCTCTCCAGCAGCGCTCACTAAAGGACTACAGTTCTAACCATGTGGCCTGTGTCTCCGCAGTGCTCGGTGCCATGTGGGCCGGGTCAGAGGTCGCGAGAGGTGCGCTGTGTCAGCAACGTGGGCGACTTTGTTCCTGATGAAGAGTGCAACATGAATCTGCGGCCCGTCGATGTAGAGAACTGTGACAGGGGACCCTGTGCCAAGAGCTGGTTCTACACCGAGTGGGGCGACAGGGTAGGTGTCAGAGTCAACGGGAGGCATAGAACCTCTCATTCATCTCCAATAACAGTAGAAGTCATTGTGCCGGTCCGGCTTCATGCATCCAGCAGCTGTCCTCAGTCTTTTTGATAGCTAGAAAGACAGACTGGATACTTTTAGTTCTCTATCACATTAATATTATGTGTTAATGAGTCAAAAAAGTGTGAGGAGAGGACATTAACATGATAAGAGATAAGAAAACAGAAAATAGAGATACTGATAATGTCAGGAAATGGGCGGTGGTGGATGAAATATTCAGTGTACAGTTACTCTGTCACAAGCAATAATCCTGCATTTAAGGTGGAAGGTAATGATTGTTTTCATTAATCTGCTGATTATATAAAGAGCCGAAGTCACGCCCCTTCCAGTGGGACCAAACGACTTTGTATGGCAGTGAATGAAAAGAGACATATCATTTATTAAACTCTGATTAGAGCTCATCTTATATTAAATATTAAAGAGATCATGTTGTGTTAATTTTCAGGTTCATACTTTTATTTCGAGGTCCTTGTAGAATAAGTTTCAAAAAAACACTATTTTTCTCATGTAGTTGATCGCTGCAGCTTCCCTTTTCACACGGTGTCCCGAACTCTCCGCCTGAGCAACAGAGTGAGACATCCCGCCCCTGTTCAGTCTTTGGTGAGAGGTGCAGATATGTATTAATTAACAGGCAGGATGCAGCCAATCAGAGGCAGAGTAGGGCGGGTCACGCCGAGCAAGCTAGTGTGATCTAAAAGTTACAGAAGTAAAGGCTCGACTCTAACCCGGGTGTTTCAGTCGGTGCAGGAGCAGAGTTTTCTGTGGGGGAGAGTAACAACCTTTGCTGTGGACTTTTTCACTTTGCAGAACTTTTAAATGACACAATGAAATAAAGGAAAAAACCCAGAAAGCATCAATGACCTCATTAATCCCAGACAGACTCTGAACATCAGACTCACATCAACAGCAAATTAGTTTGTTCATTTCTTTTCATACACACGCCTGACGTGCACGTGTTCCTGATAAATCAGATTATTATCGTAAATCAAGTTTGTTCTCCACAGTGTTCAGCTGAGTGTGGGATGGGAGTACGAACCCGGGGAGTCCTGTGCCTGACCAATCACATCAGCAGCCTTCCTCTGGAGGGCTGTGGCAACGAGCGGCCTGCCGACTCTCAGGTCTGCAACAACGGCCCCTGTGAGAATCGCATTGAGTGGTTCACGGGCCCCTGGAGCCAGGTATGAGGATGATGGGAGGTCACGCTGGGCTTTAGGGGAACGATGTCTGGAGCAGATAAATTTGTGTGATTTTACAGTGACAGGATTTGTTGTAATGTATGATTGAATCCATATGGTTTGTGTTGCTGTGTGTGGCTCAGTGCTCTGCAGAGTGCGGCGCCGGCAGCCAGCAGAGGTCGGTGGTGTGTCTGATGAAGGCGGACGAAGGATTCACCATCATGCCGCCTTACGAGTGCTCGTCTCTGGACCGGCCTCTCAGCCAGCAGAGCTGCAACCTCAAGGCCTGTGGAGCAAAGTGGTATCACACCGACTGGAGTGCTGTGAGTAAGATATGGAACCCTCGTCCTATTTGTTGTTCAGATGCCATTAAGCAAGGCATCCTCCCTCTGTGGCTCCCACTAACCGATTTAATGACAAAGAAAGTGGTTCCATACCAACTCATCCAGCGCCTCCAAATTCATGTCTTGGATCTTTTATTTTTTAAAGAAACACTGTTGAAGCTTCTATTAAAATCATGACAGCTTGTGAAGTCCTTCAGCTGTACTCCAAATACTTCCATACACTGCTGACGTTTGGCCCTCACAACTACATGTCAACATTTTTGTGATTTTCTGGACAGTATGTGTTTTCTGTAGCTCCCCTATCGCTTGCTCTTCACTGGATTGAGTTCAAATTTGTCCTGAACATCCAGGACACCCTGAGGAAACTAGGCAACATGTATTAATTTCAATAGTTGTTGCTTTATGGTTACAGTGATCAAATTATCAAGAGGAAGTCATTTTTTTTCTCGCTAGCTTGCTAACAGTTTATTTTTCTTCTTCACCTGTTTTTCGGCTCTTTCACACAACGTTTGAAAGATTCAGATCACAACATGAGAATTTGTTTTATCGACCCGACACCGACTGCTCTCACTGACTCCTGTTCTTCCAGTGCTCGAAAACATGCGAGGGAGGTTTCCGTGTGCGGGAGGTGCGCTGCCTGTCGGACGACATGCTGTCCAGCGAGGGCTGCGACGAGCAGCTGAAGCCGCCGGGGAAAGAGAGCTGCAGCCCGGAGCCCTGCGTGCCTCAGATAGGTCAGTCCTCCTCTAACATGCTCTCTGGAATATTACTGACTTTTTTTTTGATGATTTTAGCATCCTGAGGAGGACTAAGGTCATTATTGTGACTGAAATATCCAGCTGGGGAAGTCCTGGCATGAGGCGTAGATGAGTGATGTTCTTTGCCATCTCTGAATGCTGGAAATTTGAAAGCGTGCCTTAAGCAAAGTGTTGAACCTCCGACTTTATCTAACAGTGGATGTTCAGCGGCAGTGGGGAGCTATAAATGTTGCTAACACTCCCTTCCTGCTGTCAACACATTACTCAGGGTCTATTCTCACGTGTTCTCGGCTCTCTCACTTAAATAAGGGTCATATATTATTTGCTGGATCGTATAAGACGCCTTCTTTATGTTTTCAGATGAGAACTGCAGAGACAAATACTTCAACTGCAACGTGGTGGTCCAGGCTCGCCTCTGCGTGTACGATTACTACCAGACGACGTGCTGCGCTTCGTGTTCGCGACTGACCCACAGACAGCCGATTCACCGGGGCCGCAGCTAGCACTCTCCAAGCCGGGTCCCTCAGCTCCACGTTTGGGCCGGACTCGATACCCGCTGCAGGCACCCTGTTCCCGGGCCAGCCAGGGGAGCGATGAACCGGCTGGACCTCGGCTCAAACGAACACTTGTTTTGATTGCCAAGGATGGAAACTGAAGAAGGAACATTTCTGTTGGCTCGTTTGGAGACAGCTGTTGGGAGAAAGGAATACCTGAGAACAGTGGAGGACAGGAATCCACTCACTGGATAAACAGAGTGCCAGTGTGGGGTTGAGAGAGATCGGGAGCAAAAGTGAGGAACCTACACAGAACGTTATGGGTTTTAACCATGACATTTAATATAAAGAATCCAGCTTCTTTGCTTCAGTTTCAGTTTGCAGCCTTCCGTCACCAGTAACGGCTCTTGTGGACGACTGGATGTGATGAAGAGAGCCTCTGTAAACTGCTCCACATGGACTATATATAGAAAATATACATTCTCTTACAGTTCTTGACAATGTTACAGTGATGTCATATGAAGTCGATGCTGTAATCAACTATTTACCGCCCACTTTGTTGACCAAAGATTTGTAACCTCATCCTCAACAGTGACACATTAACACTTTTCTCCTCGGCACAGATTTCTGATTATCTCGTCAGTGGCAACAATCTTTTCTCTCTCTCCCTGTAAATTCAGCCTGTGTAATATGTATGTATATATATGTATGTAAGACAGAGTGAATGATGGAGGTCTTCTCGTAAGGCTTCTCAGACGGTCCCACCTCCACCTCCACCCCCTCCTGCACCTGAAGAGAAAAAAAGCCCTCTTTATTTATTTGTGTGGCTCCCCGGAGACGACGCTGGTTTATCGGTGGCCCCTTATTTGGCTGAGGGAGATAAAAATCTTTTGCTGTCTCTCCACCAATCGCAGCTTCCGAGCTGGATGTAGGCATTCCACAGCCGGCTGGATGGTCGAAGCAGATGGTCCGAAAAAAAACCCTGATGCATTTTTTGGAGAGGCGAAAACAAACTGCATATATATATATATATATATATATATATATATATATATATATATATATATATATATATATATATATATATATATATATATATATATAAATAAATATATATACTGTATATATTGTCTGTGGGAGATGATCATTCCACGACTGTACAATTCCTGATAAATCATCATAAATACATTGTCAATAAAATATTATCAATATTTGATTGTGAAGATAAATCATGACAGTATTTTGCATCTATTAATCTGTTATGTTATATGAATATATGAGGTTTACATTTACAGTAAGTCCTTGTTGGTGCACCAGCCTTTCATACAGAACCTGCACGCTGTACCTCTCCAGTGTTCAACTGTCTTTGTATTATATGTTAGCCGTTCCCTCCACATGCGATAAACATACCTCCGATCCATAAGTACTGTACATGTATCAAGGTTTGAGTTCAAGATGGCTCGAGTGTGCATTTAAAGGGGCAATATGTAAGAATAATAGTTGGAGATGTAAAGAAATTAACTGAAATGATCAACTTACACTGACAGATGGCCAATTCTTACATATTGCACCTTTAATTCAGCCTCTATGGTAAATAGATAAACATTCTTCATTTGTCAACATGTTATAATGATAAATGATTTTCACCAAAACAATCAAGAAGAGTTGAACTTAAACAACGTAATCTCTCAGTATTCAGTATTCAGTACGACTGTAAGTAATTCACACGTTTGTATTTGCCTTCATTCACATGTCACGTGTTCAGCAGGTGATTGTCATGAGGAGTGATCTTGAGATTTTTTCTGAAATAAACAAAATTACTAATGATTTGTACACCTTCAGCGAACTGTATGTTCCTTGTGTGGGTCGAACCATCACTGACTCGTTCGCTGTGTTTAAACTGAAGCACTCTGATGTGTTAGTGCACCAGAGTGAGAGCATTTACAGTCTTTTATATAAATCTGTTACACATTCGCTCCCCTCAGGCACAAGACGTAACACACTTTATGAGATAAATGCAGACTACATACACAGAAAGCCTTCTCTCTTCCTGTAGCATCCTCTTCTTCCACATTAAAAACTCTAAAAACTGCACACCTCTATGAAGGGTCATGGATGAGAAACTGTCATATTTTGGGTTAAGATTTGAATATATTTTGTAATATTTCAGCTGATTTGTCACAAACTGTGTCTGTTAACTGGATGAAGTTTGCACAGTATTCTCAATTCTTTGAGTATGTTTTAAACTGAATACGCTGCTCGATACTTTGGGTGTTTAAGTTCAATTTCATGACGCTATTGCAATGTTTTTTTAAATACAGTAAACTCTGTCCAGCCTGGTTTAGAGACGAGCCCAGAGCAGATGGTCCTCCATCGTTAACAGGAGTACTGTCTCTAAATGAGACCTATTGTTTGAGTTGAGTCATCAGTGGAAAGTCATACTCAACTTCTGAAAATGTTTAATAAGTACGTAACACAATCTGTGATTTTATTAGAACTTCCCTGCTGATCTATTTCTCATCCAATGGTGACAGGAAAGCTCAAGCTCACACCTCAGATAGTTGGATGCTGCAGAGGAGGAATCATTTCTGAAATAATAGAAATAAATCAGGTTGGTGGTAACCAATAGCAACCAGAAAGAGTGAGAAAAAAAAGCCCATTAAAAAGAGAGCAGTGTGAGCTCTGCAGATGCAGAGGGAGCAGAGAGGTACAATCGAGTCTTTCTCCACAGGAGGTGTGCCTGAAAAACATTCCTCCTTATTTCAGAAAATGTCAGTTCATCTGGGAGGCTGCAAACTCTAATGCCGAGGACAACCGAGCGAACACGAAGTCCATCACAGCTGCACGGACTGACATCAGATTCTTATACTGAAAAAAACTCCTGTTTTCTGACAACTGACATGGTTTGAGGGTCATCGTCATATCGTCTACAAGTTTTAAATTAAAGGTCCAGTGTGTAGGATTTTGTGGACTGTAGCTGTGAGATCACAGACTGCTGCCAATGAAATAAGCCCCGCCTCATCCTCCCGTGTATGGAAAATGGAGCACCAGGGCCCCTTGTGGCCAAATTGTTGAAAAACGTGCGCTAAAGTGCCCTCCTGGGAGCCAAAACATGCACTCAAGTGCCCTCCTGGGAACCAAAAAAGCATGCCAAAGTGCCCTCTTGGTTGGCAAAACACACTAAACTGCCCCCTTGGCTGGTTAAAACATGATAAACTGCCATCCTGGGAGCCAAAATGCACGCTAAAGTGCCCTCATGGGAGCCAAAAAAGCATGCCAAAGTGTCCTCTTGGTTGGCAAAACACACTAAACTGCCCCCTTCGCTGGTTAAAACATGATAAACTGCCCTCTTGGGAGCCAAAATGCGCACTAAAGTGCCCTCTTGGGAGCCAAAACGTGCTAAAGTGCCCTTCTTTTCGCCCCTGCCCTACAAATATACATACATACTCAGATTTTTGTTGATATTAGCCTTATTTCATCAAATATGCAGTCAATATACATTGTGTCGACATATATCAGTATACAGGATGTATTACTCTGAGAATGAGACTCTTAATTTCTCTTAAATCAGCTTCAGTATTCTGTCTTTTCTAAAATAACCAAACCAGAGTTTGCTTTTGATTGAGATTGTTTTTTTATTTTCATTATTGTTTCATTTGATTTAAACAGTCAAGGTTTTTTTAATTATATGTCCAGTCAAGGGATTTTTAAATTTTTTTTTTTATCGTCCAGTCGAGTGAATTCTTATTTTCAAAGGTGGAGATGGTCCAAGTCTTCGCTGCCGTCTGTGGTTAGCTTTGTTTTTTTTTGGATACATTTTATTGTCAGGGGAACCGAAGCAACTCGGAGGAAACCCGAACTGACCCAGGGATTTAATGACCTCCACACAGCAAACATCCTCTAACGTTGTTTCAAGAAGTCATGGGTGGTGTGATAGGTCGAGATGGTAATTAATTCCCGCTGCTGTCAGCGTTGCACCACCTAATGCGTTTGGCTATTGATTCCCAATCCTGACAAGAAGCTGGCAGCTGCAGACCTTATTGGTCTGTGGAGGGCATCCAGATGGATTTTCAAATACCTCAAAACAGCTTCATCAAAAGTTGAACTGTTTGATGCAACTGCAGCCTCCAGTAGCTGTTCAACTGAGCCAAACTCCTTTTTAAGGTCCTCAATCACCGCTTTGTTGACCTTTTTTGTGTTCTTCCAAGTTCTTTTTAAAGCAGAATCATCGATGTGGATGTTATCCCGCGCCATGTCTGAGAGACGCTGAATGATGGAGTCGATGTCTTCCGTCTGAAGCGACTGCCCGGATTTCTTAGGGGTATTTTCGGTGAGCATCAGGAGGAGGTCTGTGATGATTTCATTAGTTGTCTTCTCTGATAGCCAAGCTGAGGAGTTGGTTGACTCTCCTAAGCGTTCAGGGGACTCTTCTGAGAGTTGCAATAAATCTGCTGATTTACTCAAAAACAGACTATAAACATGGTCCCTCAGTTTCAGGTCGTCACTGTCATCATCGCTGCAGAACGATGGAGACGGTCCAGCATCGTCGAAAGGTTCAACCAGAAGTGAACAACAGGGTGATGTAGTCTGCCTGTCGGGGACTTCAGGGGACACGTCTGAGAGTTCACGTGACTCTTTCGGGAGTGTCCAAGGTTTCTTTCCACAGCTGGACATGTTGCTGTTCTGAGGCACTGAAGAACGGAGGGGAGACACTGGTGTACTCTCAGAAGTAGCTTTGGCATATTTGACTCTTGAAGTCACATTGACTTTGTTTTTCCTCAGAAACGGACTGTCAACATGGTCCCTCTGTTTCAGGTCGTCACTGTCATCGTCGCTGCAGGTAGATGGAGACGGTCCAGCATCAGTGAAAGGTTTGACCTGAATTCTGAGACAGCCTCCATTTGTCAGCCACTCGGTGACTTCAGGGGACAGTCCAGCGAACCTGCTAGATCTTAACCTCTCGCTGTTTTGAGACACTGAAGATCCGGACTGCTTTATGGTCGTCATCTCGTTTCCTCTCGTGAAGTTGGCTTGAACTTGTTGAAAGTTATTGATCGCTGTGTAAATCCTCGCTGTTTCTGCTTCCGGTAAGAAAACTGCGTCTGGTACTGGTTAAACCCAAATGTAACCTTCACACCACCTGTAACATTCACATCAAAGATTCTATGACGTCACTATTTACTTTGGATCAAAGCACTTGCATCAAAAAGAACACACATCAGAGTGCCGCACGGACACACACTCACATAAACAAACATTTTGTCCTAGAAAGAGTAGTGCATTATTTATGACAGTCGTTTTTTATTGATCTCGTTCTGCTGTATATATTTTCAGCCTATTGATTTTGATTGACCATCACTACTCTTACAGCATGTATGTGCAGCCAGGTCATAAATGAAATTATTTGTGGGTCTTTTATTCCCCGACTGCAAGTTATAAAAGAAACTGCATTAACGCTGCAATTTTGAGGATTTGAGGTAATCAGTATAAAACAAACAAAATGAACTGATTGCTGAGTGATGGGGTCGATGTCGAGGGATTTCTGGTGAGCCGTATGACGAGGTCTGTGATGATATGGTTTTTTATCCTCAGCATAGCTGAGAAGTTGGTTGACTTGAGTTCAAATGAATCTGTTATTTTACTCAATAACAAACCATCCATCAGTTTCAGGTCGTCACTGTCATCATCACTGCAGAACCCTTATTTAATTTTATTATTTCATTGAAGTTTAAACCCCAAACATTTCTTCCATTCTTTCTTTCTTCCATGTATCCAGTTGAGGGAACATTTTTAGAACTTGGAAAACGGAGCGCCTGAAAAAAGTCTCACTTGGCCCTCAGGGCTTCCGTACCCCTAAGATGGCCTCTAAAACATGAGCTTGTTTGTCTGTTCCAGGCTACTGTAGAAGCATGGAGGCACAAATATGGCAAACTCAGTGGAAGGACGTGCATAAAACTAACAGCAACATAACCAGTAACTGCTTACTAACGAGGACCAGAGTGATTATTTGTCAACTTAAATTAAATTCAGAATTAGATTAATCTGCAGCAATCAGTTTGCGTCGCAGCCTGTTGAGTCGTTGGTTACAAAAGAACAAAACAACATGAACAACCTCCTCCAACAAACTATAATTATGTTAATGCGAAGTGATGCCAATTAAACACACGAGTGATTCCTTCAGAGGAGACTTCGCTGCAGATGTTCCCGCCATCTGGATTCTGTCCTCGCTGTGCGGGGGGGAAAAAGTACAAAAGATGGACTTTCTTTGTTGTTTTCAGTAGTTGATCAATATAATCAGATTCTGAAAAGCTGACACTGTCAAATATTCAGATTTTTGAGTTAGCAGTGTGTAACTGTAGTCAGTTAAATCTGTAGACTAATTAAGATCAAGCACGTCAGTTTTGACCTTCAGTGGAAAACTCGTCCATGCATCAGCATCAGTGCTTAATCTTCACAGAATGATTCGATAATTCATATTTTAAATATTCATTCTTGTTTGCAGTTGTGATATAAGCTGTTAATACTGTAGATCCGTATGGATTTGTACATTTCGTTGACAGATTGTAGCTTAATTAAAGGATGTCTGTCGTCTTCCACTGTGACTGAAAGTTATTTATTTTTGTTGCATTTGTTTAAACTGTGCTGCATATTAAGATCATTTAGCAGAAATCAGAACACACACTGCAACAGTGTCTGTACAGTGGGCACAGGTTGACCATAAAATAGACAAATAGTGCCCCCTGGTGGCCAATACCTGCACATGTGCATTTGACAGAAACATGAAGCGCACCAAGGAATATATATTTCTACCTTCCTTGAGGAACACCACCAACCTTAGCTGTCAGAGTTAAAGGGAAATTATATATATTTACAAGTTCAGTTTTTAAATTGGAATTACAAAATCAACAAAGTCATTTATAAAATCCCATTTAAAACCAAATTGTCATCCTTCCCTTACCCTTGGCCTCTTTTCCTTTGTGGTTACACATTTTCCAGGTAAAAGGTACCCAGTGGGGTTTTCATATGTAACATTTTATCTACTAAATATTATTATTCTTGTTATTATTATTCATGTCATCACACCAACAGTCCATCTAAAGCTTGAAACACTTCTGATCTATGAGTCCTCTTGAAGACTGAGCGCATAAATGTTCAATCAATTTGATCTTTGAAGGAAAAACAACTGCTCTGAATGTGCCAACATGATGAGAAACCCGACTCTTGATTTTTGTGGATGAAACAGAACAACCTGTTGGACATTAGTGGTGCTGCAACAAACACATCCTGGAAGTTCCACTTTTTCTAATATTGTACATATTTATATTCAAGAGGTCCAATAACTTGATTTGTTTGAAAGAATTGTCTTACAGTACTGAAAGAACACTCTGCTGCACACAGTTGCAAATTAAAAATGTTTTATTTCATTTCACAGAATTTTTTTTATGAATCCATTTTTACAAAGAGAAAATATATAAGAATAAGAATTATTTTTAAAAAGTTAATTTCTTTTCCCATGAGGCACAGAAATGTATAGTTTTCACGTATTAATGCAGAGTTTGTCCCTTTCAGTGCCTGCTAATGTCAAGCACAATTTAAAAAATATTATAATAATGCGTAATAATCTTGATTGTTGCAATAAGCGAAATGAGTGTAAGAGTAATGACTTCGGTCTAGCTGAAGAAGATGTGTTGTTGTAATTACTGAAGTTGCAGCGTGCAGCTCAGACTTCACTGCGAGACGTCATTTAGGACTTGCCGCTGACGACGGGGCTGAAGGGTTTTGCGGGTTCCGCCATGAAAGCCTCGATCTCCTCCACGGTGCGAGGGACGCAGGTCAGCAGCTCCACCCCGTCGGCTGTCACCGCAATGTCGTCTTCAATGCGAACCTGGAAATGACACGACCGGTCAAACAGGAAACACTTAAACTCAGTCAGTGCAAAAAAGTATACACAAGGACGTGATACTACTAGCTCTCTGCTGAGCTAATTTCAGTATCATTGACTTGTATCATTTATCTTGTAGACAACAAATTCAGTTCTGCGACCCCTCTGATGAATCCAAACAGACAAAACTAAATACATCGCTCTGCCGGCAGACTGACCCCTCCAAAGCCGCGGAAGCGAGCCAGCACTTGGTTATCGATGAAGCAGCTCTGGGTGGAGCTGGCCAGGGCCTGGTCCAGCAGGTGGTTGATGAAATAAATGCCGGGCTCCACGGTGAGGACCATCCTCTCCTGCACCAGACGGCCCATCCGAAGACTCCTCAGTCCAGGCTCGTCAATACGGTCCACCCCCTGGACAACAGTAAAGCTTGTTCAAACTACAGCTTACAAATACATAACTGTACATTGTAACGCTTTTTGATGAGTATTGAGCAAATATTTCTTTTTATTTTGGAGTTTGCTCCCTGAGTGCAGACACAGCTACGGGAGACAACTATTAAATTAGATTTTATGCATTTTTCAAGTGTTAAATATTCTTTGTGAATCCGTTCTTCAAACACTAAAATATCTGTGACATCTGCTCAGTTTGTCCTGCTTCCACAGACTGAGTAAGATCTGTATTTATATTCATGGAGCTTCTCAGTGCACTTCCCATACTGACACCTTCTGCTGCTGAACACTCAGCAGTTCCACTGCAGCTTCAGTGGGTTAACACTCTTCTATATTTAGTTATCAGAAGTGCATAACTGTACAAAATCCTTCACCGCGACCTGAAACCATCTGTGTTCAGAGTTCAGACAACATTTCAGCTTCCCCTCTCTCCTGCCCTCAGCCTGAACTTGTTCCTACAGTTTGGCCTCTTTTTGTTCTGCTCTCACTTCCGCTCTGAGGGTCTCTCTATAATGGATGACACATCAATATTGGAAGCCCACAGCTGTGTTTTCTTCTTCTTCTTCTGTCTGGAGTCCTGACTGTCTGGCTGAATGTGATTAGGGCAATCTCAGAATGCAAGATCTCTGTTTTCACCTCAGGGTATCCTCCCACATCGTGCACATCGATGCCCAGCAGGTGTCCGAGGCCGTGGGGCATGAAGACGGAGCCCAGGTGGACCTTCAACATGTCGTCCACGGAACCTTTCAGGATGCCGATCTTCACCAGCTCCTCCAGGTGAACCCGGTCAGCCAGGCGGTGCATGTCGGTCCACTTCACACCTTCAACACAAGAAGCATGGTTTACAATACATTTAATTTATAGAGAACAGCAAGATTATATCCTTTTATTTATATATGTTGAAGTCATACTAAAATAAATATGGGTCAGTTTATCAAACAGTATCAGCTGACTACTGTCAACTGTAGCTGCTGTTAGCCAGTAAGCATCATTAGCTGTGCATCTAGAGGTCAGCAAGCAAGCAAATTTAAGTAAAAAGAAAAGAAAATATATTTACTTCTACTGACAACCTATGTCTATAAAGGCTATGGGCTATAAAATGGAACAAATCAGTAAGTAGTTAACAGTTCTTTTCCTTCGTTTACTCTTCGTAGGTCAGTAAAATGTGTTCTACAGAAGCCCGCAAAGCAAAGGAAACATTTTCCAGAGTGTTTATGATTTAAGAATGTGGCACAGAAATGTTTTGCCAGGATTGTCCTGTTTTTTTCAAATTTTTTTTTTGAGCATGTGGAAATTTAAACTCGCCTGGAAGAAAACACCTTTAGCCCTTTTTAGAACATTTAGGGTTTTGGTGCACTTTGGCCTCTTGTGGCTGAAATTATCATCCTGACAGTTTATTTTACTTTCCACCTGAAGTCATAAAAATGTGAGAGGAAATATTTTGGTTGCGTGCCTTTCAAAGCTTCCACAGGAGTCCATAATTAAACCGAGTAAAAAGATGATAACCTGGTCTGATGGCAGCCATGACCGCTCTGGAGGACTTGAGGACCGCCTCATAGATGGCCCTCTGGTCTGGAGTGAACTTCCCGTTGGCTGGGAAGGAGCAGGTGATGTCTGAGGAGTAGCAGTAGTACTCTCCACCCATGTCAAACAGACTGCAGGGGACGACACATCAGAACTGGTTCAGTCAAATATATTCCCACAGTGTGTTGTGTTTTTGGGCCAAAAGTTACAAAACCACTGAAGGCTACTCACCACATGTCTCCATCCATAATTGTCTTGTCATTGGGAGCTCCAGCATGGCCGTAGTGGAGAACGGAGGAGTTGTTGCCGCTATTAAAAAACAAAAAACAACAACATGTGAATTTAAAAACACAGAAAAACACATTTTAATGAACATATTTCAGCACAGCATTAAAATGATTCCAGTCTTTACACATTTTGTCATTGTCCTTTAACCTTTTAGCTAGAATACTTAAACACAGTGCATCTTTCAAGAATCACTGCGATGATCAGGTCATCACTTTCTAAAGCTGTTAATTAGAACAGAAAAACAGCTTGCATCCACCGACCACAAAATCCCCAGGAAGTAGTATTCATTACACATGGCCTTTAACACAAAAGGCCAAAGGCATGATTAGCAAAAATGTCTGAAAATTCTTCACTCATAATGATGCTGCTGGCTGACAGTCACCGTGCAATGGAGAGGGATTTTGATGTCGTGCTGTCCAGTGAGATAAACTTACTCTGCATCCTGCACACTTCGGTTCTTTAGCAAAGCTCATCCTTACATGCAAAGACAGCTTTACATGGTGTGTGATCTCAAGATGTGGACTGGTAACTTCCTCATTAATAGCAATAATTGTATCACACCAGCATTGTAATGAATCAATTATATAAGTTATTACTAAGGCTGCACATATGTGAACAAATAAACTTGAGGGGACAGGAACTGAATCAAGTGATCAGCTCGCTTGATGCAGCTGGGGACAAGACAAAATCAAGATCTGGGAGGTGTGTGTCTTTGGAGGAGCATCATTTCAGTGTTGGTCTGACATGAAATGGGCAAACATTCGCTGAATAAAGCCTTACGTTCCACAGATACAGGTGTACGAGGTGTGACGCATCCCTCCTTTGTTGTAGCAGTAGTGCTGGAAAAGGCTGCAAAGATAACAAATAAAGGAAAAACAGGGAAACAAAAATGTTCAGAGAGATCGCAGAAAATACTAATTAGCAGTTGACTTTTCGCTGCCCTCTTCCTGACACTGTGCTTTTTACGAATTAATTTAGCACTCATTTAATCATCACACAGTCAAGCACATCAAACACTTGTTCAGAGCTTGACAGCGTCGCAACTCTAAGATGACAAACACACATCTCCTGATTATTCTTGCTAAGCAAAAGGCAAACGAGCAAGACTGGCAGCTTATCTGACGCAACATTATTAAAAAAACAAGACACAACAACAACAACGTTCTTAAATTATCACTCAAGGTTTTATCTTCATGAGACTATTTAAAGAGACATATTTTCTTTTTCTATCTTGTCACCAAACATGGATATGAATCACTCACCTCTCCATTTCATATTCTTTCTGCCCAGGTGTCACATGCTTCATAATCTACAGAGAAAATGTGAGATTATATATGATGAACAAACATAAAACTACTGGATAAAACAGTGACTGACTCTGCTGAAATGTATCTCAACGTCCACCCTATGAAAAGACCACCAAACCCTAATAATGGTTTCTGTGTGTACCTGATTGCATACTGGCTTAATATGCATGGTGCTCTCTGTATGTTTGCCTGTAAGTTTCTTTTTTTGTTTTTTAACTATTTCCATGTAGTACAAAGTATGTATTCAAGTTTAAAGTCATGTTGATATGGGACAACACTGTCTGTACAGCCACAGGGAAGGTTTTACCTGAAAATCTATCAAATATAGCAGCTCTGTGGACATGTGGGTAAGAGCATACCTCAAATAAATAAATAAATAAATAAATGGATGGATGAATGGATGGATGGATGGATGGAAAACAATATTGAATTCTTAGGGTATGTGACATAGAAAGAGTTTAGGGACACCCTGGTAGCTTTGTCCTATCGAATAAAGCCATAAAAAGGGCAGAAAAAAAAGGAGTTTATCTGTTGTGATAAAGCGAAATCCTGTGCAGAAGTTAAATATTACTTTAATGTTGCAGCTTATTGGTCAAAGGCTATCTCTGTTAACTGCTGCCCTCAAAGCTACTGGATGAAGTTAAAATCAATGGCATTTAAACAGTTTATAGCCTGAAAAGGTGCTGACATCTTAAATCCTCTGGGGGAGTTTTAAACTCAATAAGCTGCTTGACACTTTGATACTTTGGGGGTGTTTAGTTTCGTGCCCTGAACTTTAATTTTCTTTTATATGTTTAAAAGTTTAATATATACCATTTTGGGTGCGCTTGCAGATGCTCTGAAGGATCTTACCATTTTGTGGGCTTCACTGGAAATCCTGTTGGTGTAGCGCAGAACCTCCAGCTCCATATCAGTCTTAGTCAGACGGCTGCAGACACACAGAAGGAAAAAGAGGTGAGAATCCGGCTCTCTTACCACACTGGCAGTTTATCGATGCACAGCATGATGAACGTACAGCCGAACTGTAAAGAGAATTCAAACAACCCTCAAATCTTTACACTGAGGGCTGGCATGAAGACATTTTTAAAATCCATGTTTTTTTTCAGTACATAGTAACTGATATAGAGAACAACCAGATGGCCTCCATTATTCCCATGAACACTGTATATACACATCAGCCCTGATGTGTCTTGAATTCAGTAGAAAACTCATAATTGACTGTCAATAGAAACAATAGAATGTATCACAATATTTGATTTAAATCTAACACCATATTAGATTTTGCCTGCTGATCTTCAGTTGTGACAGGGAAGCAATAGCTGCACCTTACATGGTTAAATGGTGTGGAGTTGTAGTGATTTGTACAATAATAGAAATAAATCATAGAGCAGCGGCAGCCAACAGAAAGAGTGAGAGAAAAAAAAAAAAGCCCAATAAAAGAGAGCCATGCGAGCTCTGCAGAGCAGAGGGGGCAGAGAGGTACAATCGAGTCTTTCTCCACAGGAGGTGTGCCTGAAAAACATTACTCCTTATTTCAGAAAATGTCAATTCATCTGGGAGGCTGCAAACTCTAATGCCGAGGACGACCGAGCGAGCACGAAGTCCATTACAGCTGCAAGGACTGTTCTCAGATTCTTAAAGGGGAAAAAAAACACAAGCCCAAGAAAAACTCTTGTGTCTGACTGCAGACACAATTACCAGACTGGGTGGATGCAACTGATGATGTTTGAGAGCTAAAAGTAGCAGAATAGCTGGATACAGTTTTCAGGGAGCGGCTTCGCTACAGTCTTCTCTCATTGTGAACCGACTTTCTGAATAATGTTTAAAAAAACAAAAACAAAAACATATTTCAAATACTTACCATTCCACAATAACTGGGTGTAGAAGAGTGTTGTTCACTTGGAAGCTGAAAAAAGAAGGAGCAACTGTGTTATTATAAAGAAAGCTTTGGCAAAAGTTGAGTAAGAAATGTCTCTCCGGTTTGTTCTCGTCTCGTCAGTTTTCTCATGTTGTCAAATATCCTGACATTCATAATTATGATGTCACAATACTTGTCCAATGAGATTTCTGCCTCTGTTCCACAACCCCATTATTTAAATACCATTACAATTCTGTCATCTTGTCTTTAAGAGATGCGACTGTACACACATCACCTCCCCATCACCTCCAGGATGTCCAGGGAGGTTCAGCTGAGTGTTTTCTGCAGGCTTCACCCAACCACTGGCAGCTACACTCCAGGGAGATCCCGAATTATTTCCCAGCTTTATATGTGCCTTTGTAACGAAGATGCTTCACATCAATGGAGCCTAACTGCCTACATTTTTTCCCCTCATTTGCCAGCCTCAATTTATACTGTGATACAGTTTTATTGAAATGCAAATGGTTATATCAGCTTTGAATTAAGTGTATAAGACTTCTTTTTTCAAAGCCGTGAGGGTCACAGCGCAGAATAGATAAAACTGTGTAATGTGTGCAGTTCAAAGAGAACAAAGACTAGCTCAGGACGACAGTAACAACGCCATTAACTGATAACTAACATGGAAAAACACGATCGTTTGCTTAATTAAATTATATTTAGAATTAGGCTCATCAGCAACAATCAGTATGCATGGCAGGTTGCTGCATCCTTGGTTATAAAAAAGACAAAAAAACCAACAATAAACTCCATAAACAACTATAATTATGTTAATACAAAGTAACAGCAATTAAACATACCCACTAATTCCTTCAAAGGAGGCTTCGCGGCAGATGCTCCCACTATCTGTGTTCCGTCCTCGCTGCGTGGAAGAAAAACAAACACCAGTAAAGAGAAATGACATCACCAGAGAGTGCATTCAAACGTCGATACAGCACATTCGATTCTGACAGCTGTCAAAGTGGTAAAAAAGGAGGTTTATATTTATTTGTACTAGCACACATTTTGTGTTGATGTTAACAACTCATACATAAACGTTTTATTTTGGATGAGTGAGCTGTTTATATTCGAGTCCATTTCTATTTCTTAACTTTTTATTATATTGTTTATTTTTTACTATTATTAATATTGTTTATTGTTACACTGAACTGTCCTTTAGCTGCTGTGACACATAAATTTCCCTGTTTGTGGGACAAATAAAGGAATTCTGATTCTGAGCTTGCAGTGAACGTCAGGTAAGGTGCAGAAGGGTGAGGGAAGACAACCATCCTTACAGCTGGTTCAGTAAAATACTTCACCACACCTGAAGAACTGGATCTGTGATCAGTCCTCTGATACAAAGTTAACCTGTACACATAATTAGCTGTAATCAGGTAGGAATGATTGCTGCGCTGTTCTAACTCAACAATAAAGAGTAGCCATGAGCATACCAGTGTCAGGAGAGTAGCTGGTTTCAGGTTGGACAGGACACTGACGATCTGCAGGGAAACAGACAGGCAGTAATTAGAGGACCGAGACAGACAGCAGAGCGCCAGAGACAACAAGCACCAGTTTTCTTCTGCTCTCAGGCTGCAGAATAAAGGTCACTCTGGCAGACGCTGTTGTGGCGACGTGGCCTCTGTGGTACTCAGCAGCACACTGAATGACAAACCCAAGTGACTTTATTACTCCTCTGCCAACAGCCTAAATGTCAGACAACAGATCCCTGACTCAGTGCTTACAGACGATGTGGTGACATTTGAGCAATCTTATTATTAACGCCACTAAAATTAATTTCTATGTCTAAAAAAAGCCCTCCCCAAGAACAACAACACAAATCAATTTGATGCTTCGTTTTGGGACACTGGAATAATAATTATCATGCTAAAAAGTTTAAAATGCCAGTCTGGTGATGTCTTTATCTAACAAGCATTCCAATGATTGGCTGCAACAATAACTTCTACCTGTAAAAAAGAGGCTGCCTCAAGAAGTTACAAATCTGATTATTTACATTTTATGATGAAATATTTGAATATTCTAGACATTTGAGTCATTTTGTGCTAGATTAAGATTACTGCATGTGTCAAGTAAAGCCAAATACAGGAAGTTTGCAAAGCAATGATGATTTTACTGACATAAAACAGAACTCTGTAGAAAGGAGCAAATGTTAATGTGAATACTCATTTCATTAAATGGCCGACTTGCAGCTGTACAAGATTAGTCTGAGAATGCAAATGTGACTTGTTGCACATACCTAAGATATCTGCACTGATCCACAAATACAGATCTCAACAAAACTCTGCCAACAATAAATCATGAAGGTTAAACTCCAGCCAGATATGAACGAAAGGATGAAAAACACCTAATCCACATTTTCCTCCACAAACTGCTGCGTTCAACAATTTAAAGGTGAACCACTTACATGTTAAGCAGGCCAATGCTGATAAAAGTGTGTGTGTGTGCAACATCTTCCATTTGTGAATGTTTCAAAATTAGAAATCTGCTCAAATATTCATGACCTGGTTCTGATAAAGAAGACTATTTTAGGTGCTTCTGTAGGCAGCAACGCCAAGTGAATGCTGATCACCTGCAACTACTGTCTTTGTATGGCAGAATTAGCAATTGTTATTTGATGTTATATTGCACTGCAGTGCGGAGCTGCTGCAGCTTCACAGAGGAACTGGCTGTTACTTGTGATAGTGATAATCTGAAACTAAACCTGTGACTAATTAGGAAATCTAACACCTCAGGCAGGTGTGCTGATGTAAAACAAATAAATACCTGAGACGTCATCAGCAGGATGAGTCATCGTAAGGTCACAGTGTTTCATGAAAGAGCGTATAACTGAGCGTGATCATTTAAGATTCCTTCTTTTAGACATTAGTTGATAATTAAATTCTGTCATCTTTAAGTCTGATTATATTTTCCTGATTCGTCAAACTCCACACTTCCAAAATAGCCCTGGAGCCGTCAAACCTCCAGTATGGCTCCCCTGGGACTCTGCAGTCACCGCTTATACACTGTTTTCACAAACTCTCAAAATAGGCAATTACAGAAAGCCTGAACAGAATGTATATTTAGACTAGGCTGTTTAGTGACGAGAATGAAGCTGCAGCTTACAAATTTAAAATAGACTTCAAAATACAAGTCCTCAGGGAATTTTGGTGGTAATCTGTCAGAGGTATACACACACACACACACACACACACACACACACACACACACACACACACACACACACACACACACACACACACACACACACACACACACACACACACACACACACACACACAAAAACACACAAATCCATATGCTTGTTTCCAGCCCAGCTACTGTACACATTCTGTCAGATGAGCATTGATGTGTTGGATGCCCCCCAGAGTTTTCACACTCTCTAACACGAGTGTGTGCACATGCCCAAAACATCCAATCACATGCAAACTAAACCTAATTATGAATGTACATTTGAATCCTTTTGAATAGAACAGTGTGGCGAGTATATTTGGCAGAACATAATTACATTTTACTTGACATATTAAGTTAAGTAGATGTAAGTTATGCAGGTCTATTTTTGTAATCAAAATGTCCCCGATAGTGCCAGAGATTCAAGAACAAACCCAAACCAGATATCGGTCCTACTACCTGGTGCCACACATCTTTGCCAGAAGGTTGAAATAAAAGACTGATGACTTTCACCTTTAAAAACAGTCTGTGGAAGCACTGGTGTCCTTTGCTTTGACTTCATAGCTCAGTGACTGAACATCAAGGTTCAGTTACTGCACAGAAAAAAAGGTCAAACACACACACACACACACACACACACACACACACACACACACACACGCACACGCTGTAAAAACCAGCAGCCACACAGGCAGACTTACATCACAGGTGTAGTGCACCTCATCAACAGCATACTTCGCCTTGAAGTGCTCTTTAGGATAGATCCTGCCAAAATATGCAAAACACAACTGGTAAAAAAATAAATTCTAACAAAAAAAAGTCCAGTCAACAAACAAAAATACTGCCCCTTTCATTCCACCGGGCACATCTGTTATCTGGCAAATGCAATGCTGCTTTGTTCTTATGTCCATACTGCTCCACATCCCGCAGGGAGCGAATCAGAGGCGGAGAGTCGGTCAGATTGTATTTAGTTTGTCATTTTTTGTCCTCGATTTTTGTGCTTCTACTCAGTTGAGTGGCTATATTGTTAAACTGTTTCATCGTTTGTCTTATTTAAGTGTGTTAATTGTTAATATTTCTTTGTTGTGCTGAGATCTACTCTGGGTGTTTCATTTTGAGAAGTGACCAGATGCACTCTGTGACTCTGCTCTATGACTTCCTGTCTGGCTGGAACTGCTCTGTTCAGCTAGAAACAGTTGTGGTCCGCTTCTGTCAAAAATAGACTTTGCGCTTATTAATTGTGGAGCAGAGGCGCTTCTGGGATGCTGCTGATAAGTGCGATGGCGCAGCAGATGGAACACAAGCACAAATTATCTAGATCGGCAGCGCTCGGCAGCAGAGGCATTAACACTGCGGAGATGGGCCCTTTGGAATCTGGATGCAACACATGCACTCATTCAGCATGTTAAGACATCAATTAGTAAAACAATAATTCTGTTCTATTCTCAAAGTTGTATTTGTGTACATTTTTAAAGAGGAAAAATCATTTCTGAAACAAGCAACACTAAAAACATAAAACTATTAATACAACTTATTTGCTTCTTTTACATGTGTAGTGTGTAAACTAGAAATAGTAGGCTTTGTTATCAGTATAATCATAATATGCTTGAGGTGGTTTGATTGATGACTAAACTAAAGTATTAAATTGTTCCTGTTTGGCTTTTACAAACACTCATATAAAACACATTTATGCTGGCTGTAAAAGATCCAACTGTGCAGCACATGACTTTGTCAACCTTTTCTTCAAGTTAGAGCTCACAGCTATGGGCCAGCTGGTGGTGACTGCTGGCCATGTACACAGCTCTTTGAAGATTAGTGTGACTCACTCTCCCATCCAAGTAGCATAGCTTTCAGGCAGTTTGGGAACAAAAAGGAAGGATTTCCCAGAGTCCACATCAATGGCTCCATAGCAGTCAGCCTCGGTTACTCCAAAAGCCCAGTGGAAGAAAGACTCCTGCAGCATAGAAGGAATCAGCCAAAGCATTAGTGAGGGAGATTATGATAGTCAGCTAGAAGGGAAAGTTAGCCAAGTCTGCTCTATTATATAAGACAAAATAAGGTGTTGTCCTTGATTAGGCCAGCTAGGCCAAGAGTGGTAAACACAGGGCTCGACAACAAATACAACTTTTAATGTACCCATTTATTTTTGTAATAAATCACAACCTTTAGACGGAGTGTTGGCCAACTTCGAGCAATTTGTCTGCAGGATGGCTGACCTACATATTTTTGACAGAGATGGGAGATTAACAAAAGAAACTCAGAGCTGGACTTGACTTTAGGAGAAGCTGGAGGTTCTTTGTGGGTGCATCTTAGAGCAACCGAGCATCTAAAAACAACACAGGAAATGCTGCAGGGACTTTTCTGGTCGCCCCCCTTGTCCTCAGATTTGCATCAGCCCAGAGTCAACAACAGACTACCTACCTGCCTGAATAGGACATCTGTGTCCGTGCAGTACCTCTGCTTCTGCTCTCCACCCTGCAGCACGACCACTGACTGCGGCACCACTCCATCTTTGGCTTTCAGCCCTGTGCATAGACGTCGGCGGTTCTCTGCAAAGAGGGCAGCAGACACCCTGAGGGTGTCATTACCCAGCCAGTAGACGGATCTTAAAAAGGACAGGGAGACAGAGGTTAGGTGGCGTAGCAGCTGGAGAGACTGACAAGATTATGGTATTGATGTTCTCTAACTTATCTTTCATAACTTCACATATAACTTAATTGACAAACCAGTCAGTTCTATGTGCATTTACCAATAGCTTGATGTAGCAAAGTAGAGTGTTATGCCCACTGAACAAATTACTTCTTGTGCTCTTTTTTAAGCAACATACTGTTAATAATGCACCATGACTTGTGCCAAAGGAGAACTGTAATTAATGCAATATTGTGTTTAAATGGTGCAAATGCATACATCTATTTGGTATTTTATGTCCATATATTTTGCATTTCAGGTTGTGGATGATTA
This sequence comes from Acanthopagrus latus, assembly GCF_904848185.1. NCBI lineage: Eukaryota > Metazoa > Chordata > Actinopteri > Spariformes > Sparidae > Acanthopagrus > Acanthopagrus latus. The sequence goes on along the minus strand of NC_051042.1, from coordinate 32,220,292 downwards.
TTGAGATTAAAATGATTGTGATATTACATTTTGGCTAGCTAGCCAGCCCATCCCCTCTACTGAAGGTCACCGGCTCTGCATTAAGATTGTCGTGTCACAAAGAAAAGGGACTAAAGGGACTTTAAATGTCCTCACTGTCACTTCCATCATCAGTTACTCTCCAATATTTCTCCCCCTGCTCATTCACAAAAGTACAGAATAGCAGCTGCAGTGTGAGGAAACTTCACTTAATGTCTTTTGATCCATTGAGCTCAAGATGTTGCAGTTCACTTGCACGCACACAAACACAGCAAGGACGGGGAACCCATTATGTTTCAAGCTCTATCAGGAGGTAATCCTCAGGATTTGGTCAGTACGTTTCAGCATGAAGAGGTGGGTGAACCCACTGCCTTCAGAATGAGCTAACACAGAGAAACAGACAGATAGAGATGCTTTTTACTGATAGGTTTTGGTTCTAAACTTGATCTCTGGCCCAAGCTTCATGGATAAGATAACAAACAAATCCACTGTACCAAAGGTTAATCCATACACTCATAGTGTTTTATGGCTCAGTGATTTCTGTATCATTCACTGCTGGCTGAGTATCCAGGTGTAAATGTGTATCTATGGGGATGGATCATCCCCAGTAAGATGGTAAATGATGTTATTGAAGAAGGCAGACACAATCATGTTATAGATCTGTTAAAATTCCCTGATGACAACAGCCCAAGAACAAAAAATACCTCGTAAATGTATTAAACTGTGTTAATTTTTAAAGGAAATCGTTTCTGGCGTCGTACTGGATTGCATAATGTCACAAGGCGTGCCTCGTGTTTGCTCTCTGATCACCATATTACTGCTGATCGCTGACAACTTTATGATTACCACAGCAGATTTGAGAACGCTTTTATCTCAGGATCACAAGAAGTCAGCCTTGGCTGTGTCGTGATCACAAGAAAATGAAGCTTGCCGTTTGGAGATGACTAGATATTCATTTCACACAACATAATTGCTGTATGATCTTCTGCGTGTCAACCCATTAACGTCTGGATTATTTCTTCGGATTGAATGCGCCACTTCTTGAACATAAAGCAACTGTATCTCCAAAAAATGCACTGATGAGTATAAACAAAGTGTGGCAAAGAGACAGCAAGTGATTTTCCTACTCAAAAATAAAGACATAATGCTAGGATGGTGCTGCAGTCTTTGGCAATGTATGCAGGTCACTCTACACAATTTTTCATAAAACGACAGCATCCCGGCACAGATGACAGACTGTCAAGAGGAACGACACACTGACAGTAAAACATGAGCAGCTTCACTGTGATGACAGGTAGATATATTTGCCAACAAGATATTTTGACACCTATCTGTTTTACTGAAAAAAATAAAGTTTTTAGCTTTAGAATCACATCCAATGCTACACGATGGAAGTTATCTTTATAGTATTTTGATCTCACTGGAGTGGGATTGAGGAATTTAGATGCAAATGCAGTTTGTCCATGTCGAAACTCATACAATGCGTGCAGTCATGATGTTATTAGAAATGAAGGAGTAAGAAAAATATATCCTGGTACACGATAATAATTCCTCCAAATTATTTTCTTCAATGTTTGATTCATCTTGTGTGCTACTGAAGACTGTCATTTCTTCAGGTCTTCAAAAATACTTCAAATTAAACTGTCACAAGGGTCACAAGTACAGATGGCTTCACTTAAATTGACTCCAAGCCAAAAAAAAGTTGGGAATATTACTGTCGAAATAAATATTTAATCAATTTTTCACAAGTCAAAATATGTCTGAGCAGTAAGCTAACTGAACACAGCTACAGTTGATTAAGCTAGCACCAGAGTTTTAGCTGTTTTTAAAACGGAAGCTTTATTTATTCATTTATTTATTTCTTATTTCTCAATATGCCTGTTGAGAAAATGTGTTCTTTAATATTGTTTTTATTTAAACAGTTACGGTTTACATGCAACACATCAATTGAGCAGAAAGTTCAGTTACTTCTCAGGAAGCTCAACTTGAAAACATTCTGTTAACGTTAACGGTTAAATGTTAACTGTTAACGGTCGCGGCGCACTAACGGTCACTTACACATTAATTATCACACGAGCTCAGATAAACACTGTCTTTATGTTGCTGTGGACTCAAAGTAAAAGCTAACATGACTCTATTCAGGACTGGCGAGAAATACATTAAAGAGTAATTTGTTGGATCGCTGTCAGGAATCAGAGGAGACAACTCACTGTGGTGCGGCAGCCATGTTGACGTGCTGGTCCAGACTGTCACGTGCGGGCTGGTGTCACGTGAGTTTTGTGCGGCGCTGATCAGCTGACGTGGCAGTGTGCTGCGTTCACGTGTTCAGGAAAACGGCATCTTCCCCGGGGAAGTTTGCTTTGTGAGCCTTTTATGGTGTTCATTTCTTTCCCCGACCGGACTGTCGTCAGCAAAGTGCTGAAGTCAGGGAGAGAGATTACCACGAAAATCAAAATCACCTAAATAGACGAAAGAGGGTCGACACAATGCAGGCACCAACAGCTAGTACTGAAAACACCGGTGAAAATCCTTCACCCCCTAAATGCCACATCATTGCCAGTGCTGTGGTTGCCAAATACGTATAATACAATTCAGCAAGAGAGCAGCAAGTACATGTACAGTTATCTGATTGAATAATTGATATAAATAACAATAAAAGACTGTCAGCAAACATGTCACTGATGCTCTGTAACTGAGTACCAGTGATGATATAATTATACACTTCAAGGTTTTTGCCACGTCATTTACATTTTGGCTGCAATCATAGCCAGAAAGCATCACCAACACGGGCTACAATGACTAAACATGTAAACAGAGGCTTAATGGGGACCTAAGCAGAATCTGATTTGGGCCTCCAAACTATTAACTATATATTTCCAGACTCCATCATTTGTCTAGTCTACATATAACTCCACAATTATCATAGCTAACTGATCAGCTGGAAGTATCAAAATACACCAGCAGACAATACATCCACTGTAAACGAGTTAACTTTTTAAATATGAAATGTGCAAAACAGTCACTACAAAGAAACTGTGCCTGCCAAGTAAGCAAAATGCAAATGTAAAAAAATATATTCATACAACAATATGAAATTAAATAGAAACTTAGATAATGACATAAATTGAACTAAAATGATACGCCTGTTAATTCTATAACATATCACACAAAATATGTATCTATCGACCTGTCATGTGTGACGTTTCAAGAGCTGCAACCTCTTAATTGGCCTGCTCTGCCTTATTCTTCAGATATATATATATATATATATATATATATATATATATATATATATATAGATATATATATATATATATATATATATTTTAATTGAAAAGAGGAATAGCACGATTGAGACACCTGACCTTGTAGTCACACAGGCGATCTGCTTTCGGTTCTTTTTTTTCTTTTTTTTTTGTTGTGTGCTGAGGAAGCAACATTTCCGATGGTCATGAATGCAAATAAGCCCACACTCACAGAATTAGAACATGTATAATCTGCAGGGAGCACACAATGTGTTTATTTTTTCACATGCATACGTGGTGAGAATCTAGTATATAATGATTATTTATTAATATATATATTTTTTAATGGTTCTTAGCTAGTGAGCTTTTTATACAAGTTGGGTGTGCTTTTCAAACAATGCACCAGATTTAATTGTTTACAAGTTATAACTGGACTAAATAATGTGCCATGTTTAATGTATGTAAGTGTCCAAAGGGTTAAGAAGCAGCACTTAAACACACAAGCTCACACTCTCCTCTGGTTTGCTTCTGCAGTGGTGTTGTTACAGTGGAAACAGTAGGGGGAGACGGAGCTCTCTTCTGTCACAGTGCAGGTAGGGGTCGAGAAATAATTAATTATTATCATGAGTGACTGCAGATACATGATGCAGGTAACTCTAAACAATGTGTCATAAAACGACAGCATCCCGGCACAGATGACAGACTGTCAAGAGGACTGACACACTGACAGTGAAACATGAGCAGCTTCACTGTGATGACAGGTAGATGTATATGGTAACAAGATATTTTGACACCTATCTGTTTTACTGAAAAAAAAAAAAAAGAAAAGTTTTTAGCTTTAGGAACATGTCCCATGCTGTTAGATGGAATTTATCTTTAATGTATTTTAATCTCACTGGAGGCGAACAAGGAGTTTAGCTGTAAACATTTTCAAATGCAGTTTGTCCTTGTCGAAACTCATGCAAAGTGTGCAGTCATTATGTGGATTTCATATTTTCCAAAGAAAAAAGGAGAAAAGAACTAACAGTGAATTCTTATTTTAGATTTTTAGATATTATTAAAAAAGCTCCTGACCTTTCCGACACCCTCGCTGCCAGTGTGGTCTCTGCTAAATGAGGCCGCTGCTCTCTCTAAGTTGTGTCTAATTTAAACCAGAGGCAGTTTCCCCTCATTATTTTAAACTGAATGCAAAGGACACGTTTTGAAAAGAGCAAAGTACAATCCAATTATAGGCTTCCTCGTATTTCTTGCAAGATACAATAAAGTTACGGAAAAGTTGGATTAGTTTGTAAGACAAATCAATGGCTTGATTCAAACTCCATGAGAATAAATCCTAACGTGACTCACATGTAGTTGTTCTTCCTCAGCGGCCCTCTGGCATCGAGGAAGTGTGTTCTGCTGGAAGTACAAAGCAGGTCCCAGGGACGCCAGGCGTTGAGCCACCACGGTCACTGTAGACTGCGCGCCAATTCCCCTGCATCCTAAATTTTATCTCTAGTGCCAGCTGTAAGTTGCGCTGATACAGTTGAACTGCTCAGCTTTGAACCCTTGACTTTACCCCTTGCGGGTGTTGGACATTTGCAGGGGAAGGAGGAGCATCTTCAAAGACACTCAGGACAACAAAGGGCAGAAAATAAATGAGAGAAAGTAGGGTGGCTGTAGTGTAACATTCTGCTAAATTACATTAAAAACTGAAATAAGTTCAGCAGCCATGGTAAATATTAGAGAGTTGCTGTTTTCTCTGATCAAATACTTTCCACTTTGTCTCTAACCACTTCCCTTGAGCAAGGCACTTAACGCTTTACAAGCAAGACAGAGATTGTTGAGGGCGGCTCCCAGACGTCGAGAATATGTCTGCATGGGGAGCAGAGTTTGCCACTTGTGTAAAAACAAAAGCAGTGATTTTTCCTGTATTTTGGCCCAAATATCATTATTATGGAGAACAAAGGTATGTATCATAATGCAGGAATTATGTAGTAAGTTTCTCTGAACAATTTGAGAGTTTTGATCCATTTCAAGTTCAGTTTTAATCATCAGAAATCCAACGTACAGACCTTTTTACTTTTTCAAGGCGACAGGGAACGAGAGGCCGGACATCCTCAAAGAAGAGATCAGATCACTTCAAGTTTCCTTCCAGAAACTAATTCTATCCTTCTACGAAAAAAAAAAAAAGAAAAAAGAAAATGCTTCAGTCAATTAGGCAGATAGTGGAGTCTGTCGAGAAGCACAATTGACTTGGATTACTTCCTGTCTTCAGATGACCAGAAGAGGGTTTAATTAAAACACAAAAACGCTGCCTGAAGGCGGTCGGACTCTGCTGAGTGGGTTCTTACTGTAATACCCTCCAGTGAGAGTGTCATGAAGAAATAAGTGTTCACAAAACCTTAATCATTCAAACACAGTTAATACCTTTTTAAAGGAGATTGTTTTAATATTACTGACATCACTACTATTTTGCAAAAATAGAAGAATTTTGAGATGATAGCAACACAAGGACACAGACAATTGACCGTATCCTTCATGTTGAGTAATAAAGTCACTTTGTATATTAAGTCACTTACATCACACGTGTATGAAGCGTATAAATTGAAATATCGAACACAGTTAATCATATTTGAGACTGTGGATGTTCAGATTGAAGATGCATTTGTAGATGCATATTTAAAGGTGCACTATATGTGATAATGACAAACTAAACAATCAAACAATTTCATACTGTTGTTCTTTGTTTATATGTGGCGGACCCTGCCACCTTTCTAGCTTCAAACAGTGCTCTGCGGATCGTATTTCCCTCTGAGCACAGAGGAATCTGAGTTTGAATTTCTTCTCCTAAACTAAAAAGTGCCCCTTTCAGCAAATCAATTAATTCATAAATGTAGTCATGCTCCCAATCTCTCAGTTTTTAGCTCATGCATGACTATCAGCCAAATGAAAAATAAAAATTGCACGGCGGAAGAGTTTTTTTTTTTTCTTCCTGAAAGTGCCGGATGACAGTGTGAAGCTTAGCTTGTAGCGGAGAACTCAGGTGTGAAGGCGAGCAAGAATGTGAATGTGAATGAAGGAAGTGCTGAAAAAAGAAGCAGATACACACAAAATCTACTTGAAATTAAAATATGTTTCTGGGCACATCAGCGCCACTCTGCTGTTAACTAGATATGACAGACTGCTTCTCTTAATTGAATTAAACCATAGCTTTATCAGATGTAGAATTAATAAGATTTATTTCAGCCTATAGGACGTGAACTCTGCAGGAGAAGCAGCGGAGACAGAACACTACCTGAAGTTTGCTTTAAGTTGAGACACAGGACGCACTTTAAACTGTGTGTACGATGACAGCGGTCGGAGATCTGAGAGGACGCTAATCACCTCAGAGCGGTCTTGTCTTCATCGTCCGAAAAACACTTTCTTCCATCCTCGCCCCTCCTTTGCTGGTCTGCGGCTTTAAGACGTTGCAAAGTGCACTTTAATCATCACACGAGCAGACACATCAGACACTCCGGCTGTTCTGACCACTCCAAATTAGAAATCAGTTTGTCTTTGACGAGATGTGAACGAGTGACGCGTTGCACGTCTGATCCTTCGCATGACCTTGGAGTTCTTTCACCCAATCCAAGACAAAAAGCTGCGTTTATTATATTCATCACATTACATTTGACGTTATTCTGATAGTATCTACAGTCTGCCTGGTCACAAAGCAAGGTAAGAAATCAATGTGTGGATTAAAACACGCGCTGTAGGTCAACGCTAATTCTAGAGATGAATGATCCTGATGAGCTCACACTTTCTTTGTTCACTGATTTCAGAGCAGCCCCACACAAGAGCGCTGCTGATTTAAATATTGTGCCATAAAATGCGTAGAAGTCTACCTGGGTGGAAACACGGATCTCCATCTGAGCAATAACACAAACGGCTGAGTTAACAGAAAGAACAGAGATTGTAGCTCAGGCTCCCTCAGTCGGAGGTCTGTTTCAGGTAGAGTTACACTGATTAGTCGCTCCTGCAGCAAATACAGGCTAATTACAGCAACACCCTGCACTCCAGTAATAAACCAAATCTATTTTGACAAACAGGAGAACAGCCTGGAGAGTATCACACTTTTCCTCAGAGTGAAGAGTAGATCAGTGATAAAACCTGATATGGTGCATATTTAATATTTCCTGACACCGACTGTCTTGCTGTTATCTTCTGGTACTTGACGTCACTGCTGTTGTTCATAGTTTCAGATGATCATGAGTACTTTTGCTCTGAACTGTGTGGTTTCTCTGTCTCGTTAAATGTGGCGTCCCACAGGGGTCAGCACCTGGACAACGGTGGTTTTATCTGCGTTGTGAAAAGTTACCAAAAGTCTTACTTGAGTATAAATTAAGATATCGAGTTAAAATTGAATTATCAGATATGACATGTACTTAAGAATTAAAAGTAATTCTGGAAATAAATGTATCTTAAGTACAAATAAGAATAAATTAAAGATACATTTAGATGTCTGAATAAATTGTATACTGATTATCCTAATCAATGTTTTTTTTTTGTATACATTTGCGGATGAAATTGATCAATATTAAAATGTGCTGCTTTGGCTCTGATGCTGCATGTTATCTGCAAAATAACTAGCAGCTAACTTTATTAAAGAAATGTAGTAAAGGACAAATATCTCATGGTTGTAATTGAGTACAGTACTTGAGAAAATGTACTTATTTATAAACTAACTCTGAAGTTGCTCCGATCTTTTTGATATATGTGATTAAAATGTATTTTGATTACATTCTAAATTGGCGAGTTGAAATTTGCGTTTATTTCAACCTTGAAAAAGATGAAGCAACGACGCAGCTTCAGGGATTTTGAATCGCCTCTCTACAGTACTCGTCGACCCTTCATCCTGCTTTTTCCAGACAGTTGCACAGTGTCTGCAGGATGGGAAACATTATTTGTGGCCACATGAGTGACGGTCCAAATCAATCATGCTTTGGCAGGTGGAATTGATCTATTGAGGCCACATGCACACCGCTCCAAGGTCAGCGTACTTCTGTCTTAATATACCTGCACAGACTATTCACTCATGTACGGCATCACAGAATCCTTCAAGGAAATCCTCTGATCGATCTTCTTACGTGTTTTTATTATAAAGTGCTTTTAAGCATATGGGATGTAGTTTGAATAATGCTTTAATACATGCACACATACAAAAAACACTTACGCTCCATCGCCCCACTCACACTTAAAGTTTGGTGAACATCAATCCTAGAAAAAAGTTGTGTATTTGGCAAATAGAGTGTGCTGTCATCTTTATTTTATTATGAGGCTTCTATCCTTCAAAGTTTGACAGTCACTACCTTTGCATCCCCACGGGTGCCATGCTGGTGGCGCAAGTATGATGTGCCAATTCCTTTCCATCTGCCGAGATGCCAGAGCGAGTAGATGAATGGTTCAGTGGAGTCGACTCTGCTTGTTTTCATCTTGTTAATATGCCTCTGAGAGGTGCGCTGTAGTCAGGAGACTCACTAGAGGCTGATCTCCAGAGAGCTGAACAAGATAAACATGGCTGTAGGAGGCGATGGAGACCTTCAGAGCTGCGTAAATAACCTTGTACGACGGAGAGGACAAGTTGCTCTGCTGCGCTCTCTTCGCACAGAAGGAGCTGCTGTAGTTAGAGATGCATTAAGCTGCAAGCCATCAAGGAGTCTAATATGAGCCAATCAAGTTCTTATGGCTGTCTAGTTAGGAGATACTTGCCAGTTTAAGGGTCCATCAGGAGAAGAGCAACACTGGCTGTTTGAGCTCTCTGCGAGGTGTCTGAGCCCCGCATGGTGTCGTACTGTGAGCTGAGCTGAAGGTGGCTGAAGGCTGCAGAGGTGCATCCTGGGTCAGCAGCCGCAGACATTTTGTGCAGTGGTCATGAAAATATTGCTCAGTGCAACTTGAACTCGGTCGGATTCAGCTGTGTAAGACACAGAATTCATACTACAGTGCTGGAAAAATTAATTGCAATAGGAGGCTGGTTTCACACCAGGGAGGTGGTCACAACCCAAAACCTTGTAAAGACAAATTACACTGATCATTCTGTGCTCCGGTCCCTGTGCTGGGCCGCTGCCTGTTCAGAGGCTTTACTACACTTAAATCACCAGTCTTTAAAATAATCCCTCACATCCTGTTTTACAGACCGGCTCGCTCTGTGGCAACACGTTTTAACTCCTCAACAGAGCCTCGCTTTGAACTGTGTCATTTGATGCACTGCTGAAAGAACAGAAATGATGTGTAATAATGGGTATTGGGATCATTTCGATCCTGAAGTTAGCATTGTCTTCTTCTCGACCCGTTCTACTCTGCCTCTGATCTGCTGACATGCCTCTGCCACAGCGGGTTAAACATGCCGGTCCTGCACTGATCGCCCACAGATGTGTTTTAAACTGGTGCACAAAGTCAAACTGAGTGAATAAAAGTGACACATGAAGTTTACAATCCTCTGCGGCTGTCGTCAGTCACGCTGCGAGTCTGATCGCTAGCTTACGTGATCGGTCGCCGCGACGTGCTGTCGAGGCTCTGCTTTCTCCAAAAAAATTGAGTCCGTTTCAACTCTTTTTGTCTCAGCTGGGTGCGTCAGAACCGCCGGTGGCCGGCACCACAGTGTCTCTATGCATTATTCCTTTAATACTCTCACAAACTGCCTTCAAAAGACCTGAATGTATCCAGAGAACCATCACGATAACTTTGAGATTACTTCTATTAAACATGATAAACGTGAGCTGGTTTATCTGTTTCTGGAATTGAGTAGAACTGCCCTTCTACCTAGCAACAGCTACAGATGTCCAGTTTAGGTTATGAGGATGGCTTTGGGTGACTTTTCTCCATTATAATAAAAGCAACTGTAAACCCGTCTCTAGTGTTATGAAGCCTCTCGTTTAGCTTATTACTCCTGAATCCACCTGACTGGCTCTGGTCGTAGAGGTAAAGAGGGTCCAGTTCACCTGCTGTAGCTCTTCTGCTCGTCTTTTCCAACCACTTGACCTCTGAAGGAGAACAACTTCATATACTTTGTGAAAACAGTAGTACAAAGGCTTTTTTGGGCTGCAGAAGAAGCTGCATGTAATCTGATAAATTGCCTCCAGTGATGTCACTCCGTGGCATTCACGGGCCCCTGGGAACATCTGTCTCTCCCGACTCCTGCTGCCTCACATATTGACGGATCTGCATGGCCATACGCCGAGCTCTGATTGATCATAGCTCCCTTCTGTTTTACTCTCTCCTTATATCTGTACAATTTGATGCCTCTTCACTCTGTTGTTTTCTTTTTTTTCTACACAGTTTATTGTATACTTATTTGTATCACATATTCTATCAATGCAATCTGGAAACCGTGAGTTTGTTGTCCAGGGAGATGGATCCCTCCTGCGTGGCTCCTCCTGAGGTTTCTTCCGTCTTTCTTTCTCTCTTTTTTTTCTCAATATGGCAATTTCTCACTCGAAACAAGGATCTAAGGACAGAAGATGTTGTTCACTGTACAGATTGTAAAGCCTACTAACGCAATGTGATTGTGATTTTGGGATGTAAATAAAATTGATTTGATTTTAGGCACCAGTTCTGGAGGCAGTTCAAAAGATTACACAGAGACACAAAAGGCTCTTTAAATTAGTTAGCCTTTAAATTTTAAATATACCATAGTTGCCGCGGGCAGCGGACAAAATGCTGCCATTCGATGTCATCTGGGGTTCAGTAGAACTGTTCAATATCAGCATTGTTGTCTGGTGCCAATGGGATTTCACTTATAATTTGATTTCAGAGCTCCCTCCCATCCTATTAATTAAGGATGTCAATCAGTTTACCTCCTCTGAAGTCACAATAAAGCACCTGAGAGTTAAGCTCTTCATGATTTAAGCATCAAGCTGGCAGGGGAAATCGTATTTTTCTTTTCAGTGTTGATGAAACGCCTCAGATTTCCACAGCGACGTGCAACTGATACATTAATAATACATTTAAATTGGAGTGCTCAGTCACAGTTGTACGTTGCGCCCCTACTTCAACTAGTTTGTTCTTTAAAAAGGTCCAATACACAAAATTCAGCCTCACCAGATGTCAGGGAATGACTGTTTATGACATCCTGAGCAGAGAGTGATGTCACACTCACACTCTTATTATTATTAATGAGCTCTGTTTTGTGTTTTGGAGCTGGTGTTAGTGCATGTGAGCTTCCTCCCGCCTCATTTATAGATTAATACAGCATCGATTCTGGTATTTGACCCTAAAATTGGCATATGTGCATCCTCCTCTATCTTGCTTAATGTACGTACATCATCACCTGACGTGATCAACAGGTGGGTAACTTTATTGTTTCCTCTGTGCTGCTGCCGGTTTATTTTGGTCTACTGTGACATTTAGGACCCTTAAACTAGAACATGTGCTGTATCTCCTGCAGTCCATTGTGTTAAATACCTTCTAAACCAGCATCAGTGTTAAGTATAATGTGGAGAAAGGAACATCTGAAAGCGTTTGACTTTAATATTGTGTTTGAGAATTGAATAAATTGTCTTCGTATCAATTAAGTCCTTGTTCCTGATTTTTCACAGTCCTTACCTCGACTATGAATAGATCAGGAGGGGGGGAAACTTACAATAGCTGAATACAACACCTTGTATTTATGAGCACCGTCAAGGCGGCACAGGAGACAATATGGGAGCACAAAAGACAGTCCTTTGGGAAAATTGCATACTTCCAGTGAGAAGCTTTTAGTTTAATGGCAGAATTATTTGAGCTGAATGTAAAACAGCATTGAGTCTGAACGCAGAATGCATTATGAGACATTTGTTGCTGCTGCTGCTGCTGCTCGAGAGGGGAATAAATACAGCAGATACATCCTTTATATTCTCCACATGTGAAATTCACACCAGAGGGTCTTTACATTAAGATCCGGCCTCGACCTTCATACATGTAAACAACGTGTCGAACTTATATAATTAGCTGAAAGAGGAAAACTAGTCGCCTGCAGGCTGACGGAACTGGTGTACAATACATATTAAATCTGCAACCGACTTGAGGAAGGTGATGACTGCGGTTGCACCTCAGAAACACCCAGATGCCAGCGGGGCTAAATAAGAATAACAACCTGGATACGTGTGTGTGTGTGTGTGTGTGTGTGTGTGTGTGTGTACATGCTCAATGAAGTGTGCTTAAATGGGAGTTAAGTGAAGGCTCATAAAGGAATATGACCTCTTTCTGATGCGGTTTAGCCTTCCAAATGTACTTTAAAAAACATGAGTAATAATAATAATAATAAAAAAAATAAAAATAAATGGCAGATGGCGGGGAAAAAAGGATCAGGTTAGTGTGGGGCAGAGCCAAATCCAGATCAAAGGCTGCTTCTCTCTGCAGGTTAAGCAACAGTCACATCCATAACCCAGGACAGCTGTTTATGATTGAAGAGGATTAGGGACAGCACGAATATTTCATCAGGATTTGTCCTCGTCAAATTCTAAAAACTGGATTGCTCTAAAGCCCCCCCGCCCACGTCAGCCGTGGAATAATTTCAATTATTATGCAACTTCTTTTGCAGTGGAGGTCGGCGGTGCCAGCGTCTCGGGCGAGATCGGTCATTATTACCCCTCGGACGTCCTTCAGGTTTAACAGCGCAGGAGTAGAAAGAATGGCTGCCATCTGTTTTCATCTCAAAAAGACACAAAGGGGCTCCTCGTAGTCAATCAAAATCAGCATACAAGGACTCAGAGAGGAGCCGTCGGAAAGAACACGACGACCCTGAGTCTGTTGTGGACCGAACACAGACCCCCTCCATTGTCCACAGCTGTCTGAGTTTTTCCTGCAAGAGACATTTCAGCAGGGTTACAGAGACGACGAAGGAAAAGAGGACGACGCTTGTTTAATGCAGTTTTTCTTTCGGCACGTCCAATAAGAACACTGAATAATAAAGGAATATTCAACCAAAGTAAAAGATGCATACTCTTCTACAAGTATGAATCAGGTTGAATTGAAACATCTTGGAAAGTGAAACTGGAAGCCAAAAATATACAGTGAGACTCAGAAATACTTATTTTACCACGACAAAAGTGAACAAACAAACTCTTCTCAGTGGAAAACAAGGACATCGGAACACTGTTTTGAAGCTAGTTAAGGTCGGCAGGGTCCGCCACAGATAGACAAAGTAAAACAGTATGAAGTTGTGTTGTCCTTCAAGGTCAGTTTGTTGATTCAGTCATGAAAACAAAGACAGTTTGTACGTAGTGCACCTTTAAATCTAAAAATGTCTAATGAGAGTGTTACACGTGTGTCCTTGTACCTCTACTTTGCTTTTATTCCTCTTTTGCAGCTGGATGTGTTTCGTGCTTCGCTCGTCTCCGCTGCTCTTTATGAGAACTGGGATTTTTTTTTTTTTTTTGCCTTACGTGTTTAAATGAATCCCCTGAAACAACACACAAACAACAGAAATGCAGAAATCTTAATTTAGATCAACTTTTATAGAATAACACACGAGCTCTCAGGAGCTGATTTATCACTTTCGGTGTACGTCTGCAGCTGTTGGACAATAAAAGCATCGTACCTGCACCGTACCTGCCTCACGCCATCTGCCAGGGCCCCTGTTGTTCTCACAGAACCCAGAGCACCGTCGTCTGGGCCGCATGGTCCCTGTAGTTGATTCATCTCGCCGTCTGACTCCAGACAAACAAGACCTGCGTTTGAGGGATGAAATGTAACTCTGTAAATATACTCACGCACTCTGCCTGAGTACAGTTTTGAGCTACTTTACCTGAGTATTTTCATTTCCTGCTACTTTATACTTCTACTCTGAACACAATATTTTTTACACAACTACTACGTTTACAACCAGAGCGTTCAGCGATCCTTGTGTTTGTATCTCACGTTTCATCTTTAGCGTCTCTCCTCAACCTTTGCGTCCAAACGTCAGCAGACTGACACCATCAGAGTCGGCTCGTCAGTAAAACAGGCATATTACGTTTGTACGGCCAGAGATACAGAGGCTGCGTAAAAAGTGCTAGATGCCGTGCGGGGAGCCACATAAAGAATTACAGTCATGTATAGTTTGACCTTAAAAAGCGTTGAAAAGAGACGATCAGCTGCAGCTCCTCTGTTCGCTCCATCCGGCTGAAAAGGCCAGGTGTTCTGTCTGAGAGAGCGCTCACGGGCGAACAGCTCGGCGAGTCCTTGAGCAGCGCACGAGCATAACACACAAAAAGCCCTTCTCTTCTTGTTGTCTCTCTTTTCCTCCATGAGAATATTAAAAATCAAGGCAATCCAGGACTTTATTCTGCACTTCTTCCACATACAAATTGTACTGCAAATATGAAAACAATCTGGAGGCCAGTTATGTCTTTATCTACAAAGAAAAGAAAAGAAAAAAAGAAAGAGACAGAGTGTGACATTGAAAGAAACAGTGTTTAGTAATATGATGTCTCAGTCGGTCTGGTTGAGAATTTGAATGGCTGTTAGAGTTTAATTGCAGCGCACTGCAGAGAAAATGACTCTAATTTAGATCAGTGTACGGTGACAGTAGTGAGAAACGGTTCCTTTAAAGGATTCGAGTCATTATGAGTAACTCACTAAATTGAACCGGGTTGTGCGAGTCACTTGAGTCAGTATTGCCTAATCACCATGGAAACTTAGTTCTGTGGATTCACTCGCTGCAGACGTGCACTCACTATTTTGGATCTGCTATTTTCTTTCTGCTGTGTTTCCCTTAGATGAATCCCTCAATGTTTGTGCTATCCTGCTCTGACTCGAGTTGCGAGCTCCGAGTTTTCCGGCATCGACTTGCAGGGCCAGTGGGCTGCGAGCTTACTATGTATACGGCTCTGCCTGACGCTATTTATCATTTTAGATTTGATCATAGTAGGACTCAAGTGATTCGAGTTAATGATCCTAGAGATTCGCGACTCACAGGTTATTTTAAAGACCCGGGTTAAAGATCTGGGATGAATCATGATTCATACACTTCTATTGCAGACTGGCGAAGTGAGCGTAAGACAGCAAGTAGAGGGATGTTTCAAATGATTTGTGAAAGGCTGATACATCGTCATTTTGGACACTTTGAGTGTACTGAGTTGCGAGGTTTTGCATTGTTCATGTATTTGGGAGTTATAGTCTCTCAATATGTTACTTATTGTCTGTAAATATGTTGTTTTGCCATTCAAACTTATATTTCAGCATCGGGAAGAATGCCCCAAGTTTACAATGCATGTGTAGTTGTTGTAATATCACAGCGGACAGTGCCGGGTCATAAATACTCATTAGGTGGAGATAGTGAGCGTGGGGGGGGGCAGGAGACTGGCAGATTAATGAGAATAAAGGAGCCTGTGTGTGTGCCATTGTAATGAGTTGATAATATACCTAACCCTGCAGAGCGAGCCGCACAGATAGAAACTGTGCAACATAAATGTTATTTACACTTTGGAGAGTGAACTGAGGCTAGAAGTTAATTGCTGGATATGTTGGGCTTCGTACTGCCCTCCTGTCCCGTCGTGTGCCGTGATAACTGGTTATTCATTTAGCTGCGACGCTCCATCACCACAAAGTAATTGCCTCTCCCGCCAGAGGAGTGTGAGATTAAAATATTAATACAATTTTGAAATAATGCACGTAAAAATGTTTTCTTAACATGGTAAAGTGTCCGAGTAAATATGATTTTTGTTGTTCAACCTGCAGCCAAACATATAGTTACTCCTGACACCACCATGTAATCTGCCACTTTATTTAAGATAACAGTCCATCGAATTTAGTGGAGTGTCGCTTTAATTGGCAGGAAAACACCAGCTGATAGTGAGGAGGGAAGTTACAGTACGTTACGTACGTTAATGAAACACTTGCCTCCTTTTCACTCCCGGTTTATACACACGATCAGGAAAATAATAAACACATTTGCATCCCACTGTGAAGCGAATTCACATCCTGCTTCTCGTGGAGTTTAATGTCGTTGAATTTTGATTGTTGACACTGCGGCCACAGCGAATAGCAAAGATGCGTGTGCTTGATCCCACAAACTGACTACAAACCAGCACACTGAGTTGTGTGTCTCACCTGTGTCTCCTGCACTCATTCAACGACGGCAGGTGATTTTCATCCACCTGCATTCCTGTACGTCTGACGGCAGCCTTAAATGTGACAGATGTCAAACAGTGATGGTGGTTGTAGAAGAAAAAGAGACCATAACTCCCATGATCCCACATCAGCGTGCTTTGGTCTCATTAGCTTAACTGAGAGCCACCCTGGCAAAGAAATAAATAAATTACATCCTGTGTGTTCAAGTCATTTCTAAAATAATAAGCAAAAAATAAAATAAATCCGATCGCTGGTTCCAACTTCTCAAATGTGAAGATTTGCCACTTTTTCTTTATCTTGCTACATCAGTAAAGTGGAGAAAAAGCCTTTGGGTTTGGAAACGCTGTTTGGACCAAACAAGTAATTTTGCTCTGGAAACTGTGATGGGCGTTTTTCCTGACATTTCATCTATCAAAAGATTACGCTCAGCAAAAAATATACGCATCACTCTTGTTCTCGCTCCCATTTTTCACAAGTTGAGATAAAAGATCTCAAACTTTCTCTCCAACAGCCTCTCAGTGTTTGAGCACGAATTTATTGAAATCCATGTTCAGGAGCTCTTTTCCTCCGCCAAAATAATCCATCTACCTGACAGGTGTGGCATATCGAGATGCTGATTAAACAGCGTGATTAGTGACAGGTGTGCCTGAACTGGTCATAATTAAAGGTCACTGTTACAGCCTGCGTGTTGTGGGTGTGTTTGTGTTGTGTTTTTGTGTTGTGCTTTCACTCAGGTGTCGCCCTCTTTCTCCCCCCTCCTCTTTGTGGAGGTCCACACCTGATCCTACTCGCTCCTCACACTCAGGCCCGGTGATATGAAGTGGTGCTGGTGCCAGTGGGCCGGGCGGTTGTGGTGTGATGGAGCCAGAGTGTCTGAGCTACAGACCGCAGCTTCCTTTGGAACCACCTCTGTCTTTGTTCACAAGTGTGTTTTTTTTTTTTAGTAGATAACTACTTTTCATTCGTGCATGCTGACAGCAGGAATGTCCACCGAAGCTGTTTCCCGTGAACTGAACTCATTTCACTACCATGAGCCATCCACAGTGTGAGAATCTGGCAGTTTATGCAGCCTTAGACCACATGAAACCACTCCAGCAGAGGAACTCCACACCGAGTTTCTTCAGCTGTGAGATGAGTCTGAGTCCAGCAACATGGACACCTGATACAACAAGAATTTCAACACAAACCATCTGAAGCAATCTGTGGTTTCTTTTTCCCAACGACTCCCTGATCTCACTGTACCAGGCACACTGGCAGACTGCGTGTATGCGGCAGGAATAACCTATAAACAACGAACAAAGGAGCATTTCATTGATGTTAATGTGAATGCACAGATACTGTGATGAGATCCTGAGGTCCACTGTCACGCCATCCATCACTGCCATCACCTCATGTTGCAGCATGACGATACACGGTCCGGCGCTCTGGATCAGGACCGCTCGTCCCACCATAAGCTTCAATTTGACCCGCCAGATGTTTCTATTGAGAAAATTAATGATTAAAATGTTTTTTTTTTTCCACAATCTGAGGAGTATCTCAACAACACAGTAAGTATCTTCCGTTGGCCAAGGTTTTAATTATACTTTTGGCCTGCCAAGGAAATAAGTTATATATAATACATATATACTGTATGTAATTATGTACAATATCCAGCAACTTCACGCAGCCACTGAAGAGGAATCAACCAGCATCCACAGTCCATCATCAACAACTTGATCCACTGCATGTCCTCCGCTATCTCACCTATTAAAAAAATCTAATGTTTAACAAGCTTTTGGAAACAACTATGGAGATGCTGACATCTGTGGTATCGTGTTGTTTGATAAAACTGCATATTTTAGGGTGAACTTTTACCGTGACCTGTTCAAGGCGCACCTGTTGCTAGTTGTGCTGTTTAATCAGCATCTTGATATGAAACACCTGTGAGGAAGATGGATTATTTTGGCCGAGGGAAAAAAAAGCTCACTTAGAAGGATTTCAACTAATTTGTGCTCATGTGCACAATAACACTTTTTTTTTTTTTTTTTTTGTTTTATACGTGAATGTTATTATTGTACTGAGCGTAAAGTCACGCTGTAGTCAGTCAGGATCAGTGAAATGTCCAGCAGGCGTCTTTCAGGAAGAGGAAGTCATCTATTACTGATTTGTTTAGCTAGTTAGCTCAGTTAGCAGTGCAGATAGCTGTCCAGATCAGGGTGGACAAAAGCTAACAGTACATGGAAATCATAACATCATAACAGCTTCTTCCTCATATTTTGTTGATAATTTTAGTTTCTGCAATTTTTAAAAATGTTTTCAACTAAAACGTTTACATATCGCACCTTTGTTAATGTGATGCTGTTCTCCAGATGGACTGCAATGGTAGTAAAACTTCAGTTAATAAATCTGCTGCAGCCACACAGGCGAACATGACGTACATTATTAACATTTTTCTTTTAAAATTTAAAATGAGCCGATTTGTTGTTCGGCGTAACAAAAGATTGAAACATCTGAGAAAGAGCATAATCCTCAAAAGGGTCTCAACTATATTAAAAAAAAAAGATTAATTCTGTATGTAATTCTATCTTTGAAGGAAGAAAAAGTCTGTTGGAAAAAAAGAAAACTACATCTTCAAAGTTTCTAACAAAACCCCGAGCGGTCCTCCGTCTGTGACAGGGTACAATCTGTGGTGCCAGTCGGAGAGATAATGACTGTGTCGCTGAAACAATTTTTGAACACCGTGAAATAGAGAATAAATCCTCTGTCATTTGCTATTTGTGTTTCTCATTTGAGATTAGGACACACATTTGTAATCAGATCTAGAGATTTATAATTTGGAAAAAAAGAAAAAAAAGAAAAGAAAAAGAAAAAGAAAGACGCCTGATCTCTTAAATCCTTCTTCAAAAACGCTTCAAAGTCAGCGTGTATACAAGTGGTAGCGGTATATATACCCTATGGAAAGCTCTTATGTAACAGTTTGAAAGGGAATCGCGAAAGAAGAGGATGCGAGTCGAGGGCATATCAAAGTGAAACGGAAAGTATCTTATCAGTGCGATGAAGTCGGAGGAACGGCGTTAATGTGAAATAAATGTGGGGGTGGAAACCCTTCAGCAACCCGGCGGAGGACATTATCTGCTTCATTAATCCTCGCAGACCAGCACACAACACCATGTTCTGTATGATTAGCACTTAAGCAATCCTAACCGCCTTACAATCAAACAGTCACAGTGAACTGTCATTAACGCTCCTTCACACACTGAAAATGTCATTTAACTTTTCCAGCAGAACTACAGCGATTTTTTTTTTCTCTATCTTTTTGTTGTAAGTTTGCAGCAGTCAAAGAGAGTTAAAATGACTTTGAAACACAGCCTCCTCCCTCTAAGCCTTTTTTTTTTTTGGTTGATCACAAAGCTCCCACCGAGTTTGTTTCTGGAAGGCAGCCCACTCTAAAGTAGCTGATCCTGGTTGCTACTGACTGGGGATCAGCAGGAGGAGGAAGAAACTCACGCAGTCCTATCTTATCTCGCCCTCCCACTCGCATCATTACCGGGCTCTATTGCTGATGATACTCATTGCCCGGTAGCGCAATGCTGCACTGATCAGCCATTTGCATGCCCTCGCTGGCTGCGAACCTATATAGTAAGTGCCCTGGCATGCCACAAATCAAAAGGAAGCCATGACTTGTTATCTCGTTGCAGCTTTTCCCCGGCCTTTGCCGAGGAGCCATATCTCCGGCTTTGAAGTCGGAGCCACTGGCAATGTCTCAAGCGCCGCTGCCATCAAGTGAGCGCCTCTTCATTAAATCCTTGAGCTGCTTCTAATTACGGGGTATATCAGGAGGCCCTCGGTGCCGGGCACTGGGGCAGGGAACAATGTGCATGACACAAATGCCAAAAATCACAGGGGAGGCCGGGGAGACGAGCCGCCGCCGCCAAGACCTACAGCCCGTATCTCACAGCCGCTCTGTTTCAACACTGAACTTTAAAAAACTGCAGAGTCACAGCGGCCGGTAACAACAACAACAACAAAAAGGTCTTGCCGTAGATATCAGTCAGCAACCGGAAGCAGAAAGATAAAAAAACCCCCCCAAAAAACGGATGATGTGATTTGCAGGTGAGCTTTAATTAATGCAGCAGAAGTTTTTCTTCTGCGGATGTTTCTGAGTCTGCCTGCGTGGATGTTTCCCTGTAAGTTAGCAGATCTGCAGCAAGGGATTGTGGGGTGAATTTCATCTGCGTCTTTCATCCTGAAACTCTCTGTTCCCTTGTCACCTACACTCCCGAGCTGCTCTATTTATAACTTGTAACCATAACAACTGGTCTTTTTTTTTTTTTTCCCTCTTTGGCAAATGGAAAAGAAACCCTGTCACAAGGTGTCTTTGTGCCGCGGATAAAAAGGACGATATAGTGCAGCGGAAACTTTCATCAGTGTTGACAAAGCAGACGGCGCTCTCACAGCAAGTTAACGCCGCCATTAGCCGGGATTTACATTATCGTCTTATAGAGAGAGAGAGCATCCCGGTGAAATCGTCGCCTCTTTGAGTCCCGAGAAACAAATCTGGAGCGCTTTGTTCCCTCATGATGAATAAATTGTCAGTGCTTGAGGGGTGACTGACAGAGATGAATGAGACTTTGAAAAGGGAGCATGAGCATTGTTTTTCTGAAAAAAAAGAAAAAAAAGAAAAGTTTCTTCTGCTTTGCATCAGTTTTGGCGTCTGACGTCTCGTTAAGGATTTGATACAAAGAAGAAGAAGAAGAAGAAGAAGAAGGAAAAAAAAAACCTGATGCATGTTTGACAGTTTGTTAAACAAACGGGCACCTTGTGGTTTACGGTTGAATGGATTTTGACACAACACAATTGTTTTTAATCACTCTTAAGAGTCTTAGCTCCACACACACACACACACACACACACAACTCCTCCTATCATGACATTACAAAGGGAAGCAGGTTATGTCGAACGGAGTCTGAGATCGCTGTGAGCGCGGTGGATGCAGCCGGGCAGCAGTCGCGCAGAAACACAAAACGTTGGCAGTCGGCCCCCCGTCTCTCTCAGGAGCCGAGGCTAACAGGCGTTTAGCTGACGAAGGGTGAAGTCATAGTTTGACATCTCGCTGCTCCCCACCATCCCAGATCCTTTAGTGAGAACTAATTGCTCCCAGAGGGACCAATCCTGTGGTCACACCTAAATGAACCTGACCCAAGTGCATTGTGGGGGTAGGGGTGAGATTTTCTCCACCGTCTGACGTGCGGAAATCTCCGAGGCAGACAGATACAAGATCAGCTCGACAACATGGGCGGTTTTTTTGGGGGGGGGGGTGGTGGGGGTGGGTGAAGTGTTATGATGTTCCCCAACCGAAACCGAGAGCGGAAAACAAAAAACTGTTTATTTGCAAAAAGTACTGATGGAAAATAAATAAACTGCGTGAGTTGTGTTGTGGTGTAACAGCGTGGGGGAGGGGAGGGGGGGATTAAAAATGATTATCGAAATCTTATTATTTCAGAATGTGCTCTGACCTTGTTTGTAATTTGAAGCGCCTTAAAAGATTATGAGATGAGTCGCATTCTAGTTTCTCAAATTAAAGAACAGAGCGGTCTGCAGAGCGGCTGGAGTGAATGTTTGTCCAAAAGTAATGACTCATTTCATTTCAATGCCAGGACAAGGTTGAACAGTTAAAGACCCAATCTGTCGTTCCAGAACTTAACGGGCCGTCGGAGACTTTTAGACACAGAGCTCAGTTCAGCCTGATTTTTAGATGATGCAATGTTTAACATGTAGAAAATCCACAGTATGTAAAGGTAAAGGGGCAGTGTGTAGTTTTGGAGAAGAAATTCAAGGAGTAATGCGACTATCAAATAATCTGAGTGTTTTAATCCGACTATGAGAAATCCGATCTGGTCCAATTTCAGTCAGACTATGGTGTATACATACATCTTAAAAATCTGATCATGGTCAGACTAACTCAGTAATTCAGTTTTCTTGTGTGTCATGTAAACATACTGACTGTTAGCTAGAAAGCTAGAAAGATGGCAGGGTCCGCCACACATAAACAAAGTGAAACAGTGTTAAACTATGTTGTCCTTAAAGGTCATTTTGTTCCCTTCAAACACATTAGAAACCATCTTCGATACGATTGTGTCCCACAGCAGCTGTCGGTATGTTGACATGTTCACCCATCAGTACTCAGTGGTGATCACTGTATCACTGCTGTACTCGGTACTCATGGGTAGGATCACACCCACCTTCGAACTCAGCCTTCACTTTGGCCGACCCCTCTATTTTCAGCATGCATATAAATACCTGGCAGAGTATTTCAAACTGCTTCTGTGGTAGTTCCTGCTTAAAAAGGTGACTTCAGGACAACATTACCATTCGACGCTGTCACAGCTGGTAAAAACTGTGACACAGAGAGCACTTTTACTGCGTACTGCCTGGTGAGGTATCAGGTGAGAGGGGTCTGATAGGTGCGTCTGTACTTTTAGTGTATGAAGTTTGTGCCATCAGAAAACTATATTTAAATTTAGATACTTTGACATAAACGTCCCTGTGGCCACTTCAGCTTTATTTATGATGTTTTTTTTAACTGAAATTAACGGTGAAATTTTTAAAAATCCATTTCATAGTCCGATCATACTGGACACACAGCAAATTAGATTTTTTTTTCTTTCTGAAGACTCACCACCTTATTGTTTTGGAGGGGTCTGTGATCCTGGAAGCTATGTTGTCAGGGTCCACAGCTCCGGGTAGGGGTCTCAGGTGAGGGACCAGACAAAGAGGCCTCCTGCAGTTAGACCTGGGAGGGGATCCTACCTGCAGGGGACAGAAATGGAGCTGGGTGCAGTTTGTGAGGGGTGTCAGGTGAGCAGGGTACCAGGGCATCCTGAACACTGGGCTTGAGTTTCCTCAGGAGGGTGGCCGGTCTCGGCCTTACAGGTAGGGTGAGGAGTGCAGACATCTGTGAAGAGCTCGGAGTGGAGCTGCTGCTCCGTTGTGTCGAGAGAAGTCAGCTGAGGTGCATCTGATTAGGATTCCATCCTGGGCACCTCCCTTTGGAAGTTTTCTGGGCACGACCAACTGGGAGGAGACCCCAGGGCAGAACCAGGACTCACTGGGGGGGATATCATGTCTTATCTGCCGTGGTAACGCATCAAGATCCCCCAGGCAAAACTGGAAAGCGCTGCTGGGCACAAGGACATCTGGAATATCCAACTAAGCATGCTGCCACCGCGACCCGACCCTGGAGAAGAGGAAGACATTAGATGTGTGGATGGATACATTTATTTCCGAGGCTGTTACTACTGAGAAAATGATTGACTCTGTCGTTTAAACAGGTGCCTCAGAGCCCCATATTAGGAGTGATAAACCTAGTCCACAGGACGAAATCAAGTGAAATGAAGTGCAGTTAATAGAGGGTGGTTCGAGTAAATGCTGGGTTCTTCATATATTTCATATTAATCTTAATATTTTGTCCAAAAACACAGTACACCATACACGAATGGAGACAAAACGCCCAGGAAATAGTGACGAACGGCGATTGCAACATTTGATTCTGATTTTATAAATCCATAACTTCTTACATTCAATCCAAAACACCACCATCCCCAGCAGAGATCCTGATGACGGCAGCTGTTTGAGCAACACCTCTTTTGACCAGATCTGAGCTTCTATGCCTGGACCGGAGCCTACAACAACCAAAGAAGGATCGCAACGACAGGAGACAAACTCTGTGTTCCCTCCCCTCTCTCCATGAAACTTACACGGCAGCCAGCAGATGACTGAAGCATCATGCAGCCCATGGGATTATCAGATCTGGGATTATATACTTTTCATGGGTTTTCGACATCTACACCTGGACGTTATGCATTTTGCTCCTTGTATAATTGGTTGATATTGAAATAAATATCTGTAATGAGTTAAATGCTCTTGTTAAATTACAGATTTGAGGTAACAAAATATGGGAAGTGTCCATTTTCAGTAATACAGTTTTACACTGTTGATGACGTACGGCTATCTAATGTTGACCCTTTGTGTTTTGCATCTGAAAAGAGAAGTTCCGGATCATCTGCAGATTTATTTTTGTATTGTATGTAAGAAATTAGCTACTTTGATCTTTTGATCCCCCTGAATAGAGCATAACACTGCGCTGTTGTGTACATTTGTGGGGTAAAAAACAGGTGATATAAAACAGACGTGTTCTGAGCCGGGCTAATGTGATCTGAAACAGAACCCATTCTGCAGTTAATTAAGCTTTTCAAGGACATATTGTGTGTTTGTGTGGAGGGGGTTGCAGCCGAGGCATCTGCTTTCTCCCGTTTATCTCAGAGCGCTTTGTTAGCAGCGCTGCAGGTTTATAGTCTCCGCTCTGAATGGTGTCATGTTAAAATGGAGCAGCTCCCTAAAAAAAAAAATCTCTCCCTTTCTCCTCCTCTTCGTTCATTCATTCATTCATTCACTCCTCTCAACGCTCGGAGAGAATCACTACGGCAATGAGCACAGGAGGATACACAAACAGGATTACTTGGTGTGTGGGCACGGTGGAAATCAATTCAATACTGTTTCAGTTGTAGACGCCAGTAAACATGATTTATTATCCCCGAGAGCCTCCGTACTATACACACACCTTCGAAAAGCATTTAGCAAATTGTAAAGCTGAAATGTCTCTCCATATGGTGAGTGTATCAACTCATGGTAAACACACATAAACGCACAATATGTCCATTTTTATTTAGTTCTGATAGGAATCATGCATCATCCCTCCGGTTTCTGTACACTGTGTACATTTTGAATTCTATATCTGTGGTGCTTCATTCATTTTTGGATAATATTCAGCCTGTTTTTGGTGCATGTCAGCTGTTTACACTGTGTGGGGGAGGACAAAAAAACAAAACAAAAAAAAACTCATATCCCTGCAATGAGAAACACAAATAAGACACCTGGGATCTGGCAGTATTAGCTGGGTTACTGAGGCATGTAGCACCTTATGCCAGGGGTTTTGTAAACAGGGACAAAGTGCAGTTTCCATAGTAATATCCCTCATCCGCTCAACGCAACCCATTCATTCTGTCGCCATACAAAGCCACACAAAACTGACAGAGAGTTGTGTGCTGCGCGGTTTGCGTTCACCACAACGGGTTATTATGGGGAATATGTCGTGCTTTGCTCAGCGCTGTTGTTCCTATCTGTGAAGCTGCACAATCTGTTAGACAACAGCACTTACTGCTGTGGAGATAAAAGAGCGATAAATATCTCACACTTGAACTTTGGACACGTTCAATTCAAACGCCCTTCACAATAGCAGGCAGAGCAACGAGTCTCTATGACCGTATTTCCGCGACTGCGACTGACTTTATTCATGAATTGAGTTTAACTTGAAGGAAGCAGAATGAGACCACAGCAACTTTTCTTTGTCAAGGTCATTTTGTTTTTTTCCGTAAGCCCGTCGTTCTGTATGTATCAGAAGGCCTCCTATCCATTATGTGGGCCAGGACATAATTGGATGCGCTCGCTCCAAAGGTGGAAAGCAGAGCTGCTGTAATCCCGCATGCTTTTTTTGAAATTATTATCATATATTCCATCCCCAAGAAAAAAAGTCTGCTGTTAAACTAGTTCAACTTTGGTGGATCTGATCCACGATTTTTAGCACAAATTGCAAATTCTGAAAAGTCTTGCATACACTTTACTGTAAAATGCCTTTCACCTACTTTGTTTTTAAGCTCTGTTGGAAGCTGTCATCTCACCTCGAAGCCGCTTCATTCAAAGTTTAAATGACACATGAGAATTGGAGCTATGTTGGTGTGAAACTGTTTTTTGATACCTTCTATAGTTTTCAGTAAAAAGCTGTTTGAGTGTGATGTTCTCTGTTCACGATGAGACTTCAGAGGAATCGTGGCGTGCAGGAGTGGAGAGCATCACCCGTCCAAAATACATATCAAATATCTTTCTGCTGGGATAAGAGCAACAGATTTTTGCTCAAACTCACCATGATGTGGTGTTGATAACATGTTTTCATGACATTTTTCTAGCTAGAGAAACAATGTCATCACACTGACCCTTTCATGAAGCCGTATGTGACTCGTCCACAAGAAATTCTTTTGTCAGTGTCATGCAATGTTTTGCATTCCTGCTGTCATTTGCATTCATTAAGTCCCACAGCAGCTCCGAGAAATGATCCCAGTGCAGTGAGTTTCTATGCAGTGACATCTGTGAAAGATGGAGCGTTGATACCAGATTGGTACCTCGCCCGCTCAGACTGCACAAAGACGGGCAATTTACCCAAATGTAGTGATTTCATGCGGGACTTTGCAGCATCTCTTGAAGGGGTCAAAAATGTAATGGGCCAGTTTAATGTATGATGGTACTGTACGTTGCCATTAAAGGCTTTATAAATGATTTGAATGCCGCGCCTGTCACATCTCACATCTACTATGAGAGATGCCCACCAACCTTTTCATACAAGATGCTATGGTGAGTAGAATAACTGCCACCAGTGATGAGCTGCCTGATTGTGGCTGAGTGCTTTTTATTTCTCACAGTCTGGATGAGTCTCACGCTCCAGCAGAGCCACAGAGGAAATATAAAACACCGCCGTACATTATGTGTAAAGAGTTATAAATGTGTGACAGACAGCTGTGGATGTCTCACCAAACAAGAACACACAACTTATTATTGTCATCATCTGTGTCAGTGGTAACTAAACTACTAAACTAAATATTCAGTATGTAAGAATGTATCACCTGTTGAATTCATGTTGCAAACAAATAAGGGTAGTGGATCACAAGAGCAACGGCTAACTGCCACATCCTGTTGCATGACTGCAGCAACTGTTAGCTTATTAGCTTAGTTAGCCATGCAGTTAGTGGGACTACTAGTGGGAGTGATGGTGTTTGCACTTCTGGGAAAAAAAAGATTTTCAGGCATGGAGCTAATTTGTTAGCATGCAAAACAACACAACACAAAGATAATATAATAACATAATGCCAAAACTGATCATTTTGGAACACTAAAATTCTTACTTATTGCACCGTATATAACCATAACGGGTGAGGACAGGCCACAAATACATCTTCACAACATCATTTAATCCACTTTGACTGCAAAGTATAAAGCTAAGTCCCAAAAGTTAGAAGGAAAAAAATAAATTAGCATATCAAACAACATCAAATAAAACCAGCGCCATCAATAAAGCCCCTCCAGGATCCAGCAAAAGTTCATCAGTGCAGGCTGAATGCTGCAGTAATCAGACACGTAAACAAATCTAACAAATCCAGTGTCAATGCATTAGAAGTTATATTTATATATAGCGTGTAGGCAAAAACAAAACAGCATTAGCAGCATCAGAGATGAGTATGGAGTCATGACAACATGATGCGGCAGAAATAAAAGCCTCATAGATTGCAGCAATATAATCATCACTGAGTCATTTCTAAGTAAAGTTCACGAGATATTTTCAAATGTATGCAGTGATGCCAAAGTGATTCCTCGGAGCATGTTTTGAGGCTTCAGTCCAAGTTCACCACATGCCCAGCTGGTAATCCTCTCATGAACACAGCAGTTAGAGAAGGAGAGCAGGAGCGACAGGATAACAAGACGTTTAGTGCTGAATACTGTATGATGTTTATCAGACACCAGCACAACAAGTAGCATGATGCATGGGGAAGAGGAAAGACAGACTGAGGTCTGGAGCGGAGCTGACATGCAGAGACTTGGTGTTCCCTTACCGTCCTGGAGAGAAACCACCAGCGGAGCACTGTGCTTCTCTCTCATAATCGTCCAAACAGAATCTTCCTTGCTTCAGTACATTGTTACAGCCACTGCAGTGCAGAGCAGGACTGCTGCCCCGCAGGTTGTTTGCTTCCTCACAGTCAGTAGAAAAACATCACATGTTGCCCGATAGCAATCCTCTATAACCCACCACCCTGGACTTGGCTGGGAACCCGCCCCAGACTTTGGGAAGCCCAGCTGTGCCTCAGGACTGTACCACGGACCATGATCTGCACACAGACTGACACAAAAGAAGAAGAGGGCGTCTCGTACATTGTGATATTTACTTAATTCCAAATGATCACAATACATTCTCACAGACAAATGAGGCGCAACTAGACTCACAGCAGAACCACCTGCCACTGGAAACGCTTTAAGTCCTGATGCTGAAACAGATTTGGTCAGAATCATGCTTTTTTCCTACGTTATCAACAGGAAGTGAAGAAACAACAGAGTTGAAGTTATGTCACAGATGTCTGTGTATTGTGTTGCAGAGATATCTTCTGATGTTAGCCTCCAGCTAACCACAGCCTGTCCTGTAAGTGAATCTCACCACTACAGTTTTGTTTGTCTTCCCACAATCACTTTTTTGTTTGGTTGAAGTAAAATATGTAAATATTCTGGCTGCTGATGACCGACTGTCTTGTCACTCCATCCCTCTCCCATCTCTGCCTGTTTTGTCATCTCTGAAGTCGTAGTTTTGGTCATAGCTGCTGTAAATCATGTTTGTATTGTATCCCCTGTTGTCATGACCTCGGTTCAGTTCCAGTTCATATGTTCTCTCGTGTCAGGCTGCCAAATCCAGATGAGCTGGGCCCCCGTTTCTCCTGGTGGCTGTAAGGCCACTGGCTCCACGGCTAAATGGGTAATGAGCTAATTAGCTAACAAAAGCTAACTACATCCAAGAACAGCTAGCAAAGAGCGGCAGTTGTAGTTTACTCTTGTAATATGCTGCCCCCTGTGTTTTTGAAACCACCTTCAATTTATGGCGATATTCTACAAATGAAAGAAGAAGAAATAAGGAGAAAAAAATTCTGTTTGATTTCACCTGTTACTGTGAGACGTCCTATCAAACCTCAACAGACATTTGAAAATAAATTGACTGAAAATGGGAGCTGCTGTTTGCTCGCCGAGCCGACATTAGACTGCACTTCGGACCAACCCTGAGAGGAAATTCTGCTGAAAGCAATTTCAGTCAGGAAGCAATAAAAACTGGTCTGGAGGACAGCTGGTCCAAATGAAAACCAGTGATTTAACTCAGCTTACCAAAATAAAGGAGAGGAAGGCAGAATGATGGCTGGTTAACTGACGCCGCTGATGAAACTCAACTCAACCATTGTCATCATCAGGCAGCCAACGCGTTTTCAAAGTCAGCCTTCACGCAAAGCCCGGAATTAATAATTACTTTCACGGTAATTACATTTTACACCATTGTTGACTGTGGAGACCCCCTGACTGTGATCACTCAGTGCAACAAAACTCATTAATGAAATCACCAAATGCTTTCTAATCTTGACGGATTGAATCCCTGTGGATGACAAACATCCCACCCCTGTCCTGTCCCCCTGTTCTCGCAACGGAATCAAACGACCCGGGAGGTGCACTTCCAGATTTACTGGTCTGATTGCCACTGAGCCCATTAGGGCTTGCAATGAATGCAATCACGAAACTGCAACTTAAATTTAAAAGGGGATTTACTTTTTACTCCATGCAGTGGTAGCGTTTTAAAGACTGCTTGAAGTCAGTCGTAAAGTCACATCCTTTGGGCACAAAGAAACCCTCAGGTCAGCAGATTTAAACAACTGAAACAAATTCTCTAAAGGCTTGTAAAAACAACTGAGGTCTAATTTTTCACGCTGCGTTAAGATGCGCTCACATACAGCCTTTAAAAAGCAATTAATACATGTAACTTGCAACTAATTTCTACGATTCTTTAAATATTTAATGTGAAAGTTTGTCCCTCACTGCGATCAAAGATGACAGGTCACGTTGGAAACAGGATCCGCGTGCAGCTTCGTCTTTGAAACGAAGCGGTCATCCTGTTTGCTGTTTGCGAGATGAAAGCAGGTCAGTAACCAGGTGTGCTGCATGAACAGTCCGGCGAGGCAGAGTGGTGTGTCAGGACACTGTGATTGTGTCGGGTCACCGGCTCTGTCCTCGTGTCATATACCATCCTTCACAGTGAGCACACAGCTGCCTCGCGTGACCTTTTCACAGAAGCCCCGCGGTCCCTCCGTGTCCACGGTGCTTCTCCTTCACCTGTACCTGCTCTGCCACATCCTGTCTGCTTTCTAATTAGCACACAGTCATTATCCACCCCCCCCCCCCCCCCAACATCTCACCCTGAACAGAACTGATGAGAGATTGAGAAACCCCCACTGGCCTTATTCCTTTTTCTTTTATAATCATCAGCCCTCGGGGGTGCAAACGCGGCATCCACACAGGAACATGAGTACAATTGGAGAAACAGATAGGATCACAGGTACAATCCCATTTTATCATGCTCCAGTACACAAACGGGTCAAGCTGAGCACACACTGGACTATCTGACAATGATATCAGAGGAAATCAGTCTGATCGTGCTACGAGACGCACAGCTCAGTACCCGAATCTGCGGTCAGTGATTTTTGGTCACACAGGCGACGGCTCTCGATAACGACGCTGTGGCAGATAAAACAATTACCCAAGCATCCCTGTGGCATTTTGATTGAAATCATCCATTCAGCGGAGACACAATCTGGCAAGAAAATCTTATCGTGACTTGGTTTGAAGAGGAAACTAAATTCTGGGTAGCCGTGAGTGAGGCTCTGTCTTTTTCTGTGTCAGGAAAAATATCCTGCAGAACAAATGTTGATTGGAGACGTGATGTTCCTTCGATGGAGAAGAAGAGAAGAACACACTTAAAGCAGCTCTGTGGAATCTCTGTGCACAAATTGGCACTCAGAGATCAACTATCCTTCTTCTGAATCGCTTTAAAAGTTTGCCAAACATTAATTAGTGTTGCTTAAATTGTCCACCTGACTGCACACAGGCTCGTCACGCCTTTTAGTTTCCTCACTGCTTATTTTTCTGTTTTCCTGTTTCAAACCCCCTTCAGTTTCCTGCTTTTGTTGTCAGCGGTAAGTTTCATAAAGTTGTCAAAAAAACACACCTTTTCATACCTTTTTTTCCCCCACTGTCATAACAGCAGGGCAGATGCTTATTAATAATTATGAAACCAATCAAAATAATGTGAATTGAGCGACAACAAGTTTGTACAGTAGCCAGGAACACGAGGGCAGACTGTACAGTAGTTATTCGAACGTAGAAGTCATCTTTCTCTTTGTAAGGTTAAAATAAATCAATGTATAAACTCTAATGGGACACCAAACCGATTAAAGTTGGCCGTTAGTACACCTGGGTGGCCCATCCAAGTGAAATACATGTGTGGGAAACACTGCAGTCCCTGTCATCTGCCAATGATTTACATTTCTCCTCTCAGTATTTCAAATAATTGTATACCTCGACATGCTTCGCAGAAGAAAATGAAAAGAAAAATCGTGGTTTATTATTCATTAGAAAATAGAACCGTGTGAGTGTTTCATTACTCTTGATTCAAAGTAACACGGTGTGACATTTCACCACAAAGATGGTCGATTGTCAAGCCCCATTCATAGGTCATCTAGTATTGAAAGCGCTGGGGAAAGTCTGGCTTAAGACAGGTAACCTGTGATCTTTGGTGGATGGGCCGCAGGTGTGTGGAGCAGCAGGTGAGTCTGGCTGATGAGCAGAATGTAGGTCAGCCACGCCCAGCCTGAGACACACACTGACAGACAGAGGGAGACAAACACACAACAAGGAGGGAGGGGGAAACACACAAAGCTCCACAGATCCCAACAGCTTTTTGTTATGTCTCTCTCCACATAGACACATTTTTTGTCTCGTCACTCAGCTTCAACAAATGTGTCTTGAGGCTCCATCACTAAAAAGAAGTAAGGACAAAAAGTTGGAGCTGTGGCTTTTATTGTGGTATGTAGGAGCACATGGTTGTTTTTCTGCTGAAGTTAAACTGAATACATGAAGAGTGAAGGCAGGGATGACAAGGTCGACAGCACAACTAGAGGGAAAAACACCGAACGCACTTCATTTGTCCCTCAGCTGTCCTCTCTGAGAGCGTGGCGACTGACAGGTGGTTCCTCGGCTGGTCAATTGATACTCAATGTACTGCTAAACTTTGTTCATCCATTCGTCTCCACCCAACTGCTCCACTCATCTTGACCAGTTTTAAATGCTGATGTGGGTTTGTGAAGTTACATGTGAAGGTTAAAAAAAATAAGAGGCACAAATTACAGGGCTGTGACACTTTGTCCATCAGGAGCAGGAGTCTTCTGCTCAATTGTCCTTCAGGGACGTCGCTCTGATATCAGTGTGTAAAAAGGGGGAAACACAACTTGTTGCCTTCGATCTCTCGTCTGGTCAAGGTCATCACGCCCGACAGTGTCGCTGCAGACAAAAAGACAACACAAAGCAAGCGCTGAGTCACCACATCAACATCGCATCTAATCAATTGACTGATTGACATGTGTCCACTGCTGTCCACCGACCTGTCAACAAAAGTGACAGCTCCGCCAGTCAGAAGCAAATTCAGCTTCTAGGGAGTTGATGAATATGTATTTCCAAACCACAACTATTTAAAGGAATACTGCAGCCTTTTTGGGAGATACATGTTTCATGCCAGGAGTTAAATGAGAAGACTGACACCAGTGTGAAGCACGAGCCCAACGCTTTGGACCGGGCCAGACTTTGTCTTAAGCTGTTTTAATCATTCGCTGAAATATTCAAACATTCAGTCTTTATTTATACTCAAGATCATTAAGAGTCGACCGTTTAAAGAAAAAGGGAAAAAAATCTAAACAGCAATAATGAGACAAACTGAATCAAAATACTTAAAGAAGACAGAGCCAGTCCGTAAAGATTAAGGATCATTCATGTCGTTTTACAACACCAGGGTTGTAAAACAAAACAGAGTTATACAGTGAAGTGTTGAGGATGAACTGAGGAGAAGCCTGATGAGTGAAGCTGCTCTGTAGTCTGGTGAACCCACATGAGAGAGGTAATAATCATCTCATCTAACTCTGGGCAAGGAAGCAAATGTGTTTTATATTTGATCTAACTTCCTAAAAGGTGGACCACATTTTTTTTACAACAACAACAGGACGATGATACAACAGCTTACTGTCTGCTGGGGTGCAATAAGCAATTTGTGTGTTGTGACATTGATCAACAACACGCAGGCCGTTGTTCTGCTGGCAGCTGAGAGGGGTAAGTGTGTAACTTTGTGGAGAGCTGTTTCACTTCACTATATTTAAGTGTGTCTGAGTGAGTATAACATCTGCTTGAAAGTGCAGCCACTTCCCTGCAGCGTATCGTTTAATGGCTCTTATTTACATTTGAATGAATCCCGGACACCAGTCTTGACCTTGATACTGGTCTTTAAAATCTTTTCTGTTGTTTGACTTTGTAGAGGAGACAACGGCATGAGGATTTCTAATGCGGATGTCCTTAAATGGCACAATCCAGGCCAAGCACTGCGACGATTTGTAAAGGTCTGCTCCGCTGGCCGTCCGACGCAGACGGCTGAGTAAAAAAAGTAAAGTCTTGGGAGGAACTTTATATTTAAAAAAATAAAATAAAATTGAGCCAGGGCATCGGAAAGAGGACATCACATTATAGCTGAGGGAGATAGGGTGGAACGTGATCAGCTGCCTAAAAGAGGTTCAGGTGCTGGAAACAGAAATTTAATGATGTCCCAAGAGAAGACAAAGCCAAAGCAGGCTGACCCTGTCAAGTCAAAGCCAAGGATACTTACCTTGGCAGGGCACGGGACATGTAAATGGGCTTGTCCCTCTTCACGCTTTGACAGTTCAACGAACCAAAATAATCTACCTCATTAAAGTCTTAAAGTTTGCGGGTGTGTTCGAGGGCTGTGCAGCGTTTGTTTGGTGCAAAATCTGTAGGAAATTTGTAGTAAAAGAAGATTTTCACCTCCAGCATTGCCTGTGAAGTAAGATGGAGTAAAAGCAGAGCGGACACGCTGGTGACACCAGACAGTGTTTGTGTCATTGAACTGTACAAGCTTTTTTTTCCTGCAGTGACAGATGGTGAGGTCAGCTTGAAAACAATGCTGAAGGACACAGCAGCCAAGATGTCGCGGAACGTCCCCGCCTCCATCTATATTGACTTAGTGTGAGTGCAAGTGAGACGACCTCACATTGGGCTTCTCTTATAACACACTACATCAACATTACACCGCGTGTGTCTCTATTCCCCGGACCGAAACCCTGCACGAGCACCCTCTCATCAACCAGGTCCAAGGGTCAAACGGCTGCGCAGTCCGCCTCTTTGTCAGATTTACAACATGAGAGAGGCCTTGAGACACATTCTTACATTTTCCCAACGCGGTACATGACGGAGTACGGCCTCTCCTGCGAGATGCAATCTCGATCTTCCCCGCCGGCCTTGAGGACGATCCTCGCTTCACCGTGTCAATTTAAGCTCGGGGAAAAATTATGTCGACCTCAAATTATGTGCAGCTCATTCCACTGCAGTCACCTTTAACTGTCAGGCTAATCTGCATTGCAGTACTTTTAAGTCGGCCAGCCTTTCATGAGCGTCGTGGGGGTGAACTTTAACATCCTTTGATTGTTCATGTCAACGTTTTTTCTGTTTTGATGTCGGCTGAGCGAAGGGTCGAGGTTCAAGGTTCCCCACAGTTCCCCCATGGTTCCCCCATGGTTCCCTGGGTAAATTCTGTTGGGTCACAAACAAGACATACAGTCTGACAGCTCACACAATACAAAGTGATAGAAAACAGAGTTTCCAGCCGGCTGACTTTCATCTGAGGAATATCACCATGGTAACCTGGTTTCTCAGCCTGTTATCACCGAATTGGTTTGGTCTCAAAGTGTTTAATTAATATCACAACGCATTTAACGCTGCTCACATTGAGCTATTTCCATATAAATCCTGACACAAACGTAGCAGAGAGAAACCTCAGTCAGGTGATGTGAGCGGGACAGTCAGTGTTTGGTGGAAGTGGATAGATGCGTCAAACAAACGCAGGACTTTGCAAAGACTTGCATCTGTGAGTTAATAAGATAACAGACAACATTTCATTTCTCCTCTGTTGGTGCCGCCGTCACTAACCCCTCGACTCTGCTGGGCACATCTCTCTTACCTGCCGTATACGATGCTGTTCTGCTCCGTGGATTCTTATCCCACTGGGAGCGTTTCAGAAGCAGAACGTCACGCCTAAACGCGTTCTCCGCTGAGCAGAGCAGAAAGCCGCTTCTGGGATGCTGCTGAATGCGCCGTGGCCCAGCCGATGGAAACACAGGTATTGTCTGGAGCGGCCGCGATCGTCTCCGGCCACCGTGGTGCGGCCGCAGCTCTGCTGTGAAGGGCCTGATGGGTAAGAATCTCAATATAACTTGGAAACCCTGAACTCTGACTCACTCGGCACTCTGCATCGAGCCTGACTGTCTGTCTGTTCAGTGTTGCTGTACCTCAGTTTCCACAGTGATTGCAGTTGTTCCAGCGTTACCTGGGGATTAGCAACATGGGAAAACAATGTCAGCGTCCTGTTTTGTTTGCGCAACAGCTTTGATTACATGTAATCTTGATTTTTGCAGGAACATTTGAGCCTGGCGGCCGGCTGATTAGCATGATGACAGCGAGGTTTTTATTGGGGACCAATCAGTGTGCTGATGGTGCCAATTGTTTACTCTGTACAATCAGTTCAGAATGACACGTAGAGGCACAAAAGATCTCTATTGCAATTTTAACTTGGCGTGTACCCCACATACTGTAAATCAGCTTATTTTAACCCATCTGCTCCTAAACCTAACCAAGGCGACTGGAATGCTGACAGGGATTTTAGTCCAGACAGGAAAGTGATGCTATACTGTAAAGTCTAAAGAGCGATTCATCTTTTTGTGGGTCAGTCGAATCATTTTGCTGTTCCAAGCTTTTAAAACAGAGCTTGTAACAAAGGAGCGGATAGTTAACCACTGAATACATTATGAATGAAGACTACAGCTGCATTTTTAGCATCTTTGATGCCCAGCGACGTTCCCGACAGCCTTCCTATTCCATCACTGCAGCACCGATCAACGTGAGGCACCGCCGTAATGATAATAGGAAATCAGACCTATAGCCTTTGTTGTCTTTTATTAGAAAATAATCCGCACGCTGTTAATTACCTCCCGCTGATTTAAAAAATGCAGCATATCAGCCGGATAGATGTTATCAGGCGCTGACTATTTTCATCTCCTCGTCTCTCTCTCCGCTGTGCGTTGGCAACCGAAACAGTCATCAGTCATCACGCAAATAAGACAGAAGTACTGAGGAGAACTCGCTCTATTTCTAGAGCCTCGGTTCTAATGATGTTGATGTTCTTAATTAAAATCTTTGGCTCATAGCTTGGTGGTAAATGCCAGAGTTAACAGATCCAATTGATAACCAGCTTCATGATAGCAGTTGCTCAGTTTCTCCTTGTTTAGGCTCAGTGAGGTAAATCTTCTTTGAGGTGTGTGACGTGAGCGAAGAGGCAGGATCTGAGTCGGCTTTTGTTGCCTTTAAAGGACGGACGACAGTCGGATGGCAGACTGAAAAACAGGAGAGGGAGACGGCAGGAAACAACATGCAGCAAAGGTGTTCACAATTAACACCTTTCAGTAGTGGACACTCCAAAACAATCTGCCATTATCAGATTATTGTGACTCGGATAATCTATGATGGCGATGAAGTTTCACACCACTTTTGATTGTGGCCGTTTGAAAACAGCTAGAAACTCTTTTGCTCACAGGTGTGGTCGGGTTTTTAAAGGTGCTAAACATAACATTTAGGTTTCATTCCACCTGCCCTTTACACTGCGTTCACGTTGCAATGAATCATCTGCCTCCTCGATCGGTCGCCAGTTTGTTGTAGCTAATGTCTCTAATGTTGTGCATAGTGTAGAAATCCGCTGTATTTGTGTTTTTTGGCAACTACCAAGCTTCTAGATACCACATGATGCCAACGGCTCCGTGCTATTAGCTCACAAACCTTGTTAGAAGCTGCACAAAAACAACCAAATGAACCCGAGGAAACATCGTAGAATTATTAATTACATTTTCATATGACCTTTATGAAAACACAACCTTGGCCTGCAGCCTCAGGATGTGCATCAGCTAACACGTCATACAACTAACAACATGGGAGATGTGGAGCTCTTTCTCATTAATGCTTCATGTTGCCTGGTGGACTGGGAGGCACATTCAGAGAGGCGTTTAAACGGCTTTCAGCAGATGATGTAATTTTCTCCCTGGTTTTGACATGAAGCTCAACAGTGTCAGAAATATAAAAGACATAAAAGCAACCCCTCAATTTGTGAGATGCCGCTGCATTGAATCCACTGGAGGGGACAAGAAATTACAATTTAAAGAGATGTTTGGCCTTCGGCATCTGTTTTAATTTACAAGCTTCTTCAGAGCGAACATCAGTCTTGTCGTGAGGACAGTGTGAGGATGTGATGACATCCGGAGAAAATAACTGAACTGAACTGTACATTCAGAAGGCATCAAACAGGTTAAAAACTGGAGAAACATCATCAGAACCAACAGTAATTTTCTGAAGAAACTTATGGAAAACCTCAGCGGAGATGTTTTGGAGCAGCACACTTTGAATATAAATATTGCTTTGATTTCCCCAACAGCACATTAACTGAAGAGGATCGCAGTCTAACTACTTCAGCATCCATTAGCGACTGCATAACACGGATGAATCAATTTGAAAAAATAAAAAATAAATGTTTTACAGTAAAGTCGTATTATTTAAGCTCCACTATTTCCAGAACTGCATGTTCAATTTAACAGACGGGTCAGTCGAGGCATCCATGTGAATCTGCAGTAAGTGAGAGAGAAGGAAACAGGCACACGACTGTACGAATTAACAACAGTAAATTCACTTTATGTCGGTGTGATCACTGACGCGTGGAGCCCAGAAACTTTAGGAGGCAGTCGAGTAATTACGTCTGCGACATATGAAATCTATTTGTTTTTCCCTCCAGAGCCCTGCACTTCTCAGAGCATCCCTGCAGCGATAAAGAAAGAGAGCCACAGCTGGCGAAGGGGGAGTGCAGATATTAGTCTTCATCAGACCAGTGAGACAACGACACTTATGAAGACCTATGTCATTTAATATACATCACCAGCTTTATCGCGGAAAATAGGAGCACAAAGCTTCCAGCTCAGCGCCTGCGGCTCAAGGCTGCGTGAGGAGAAATCAGCCTTGTCGATCAAGGCCACACCTGTGCAGCTGCTGGGATGTAGAAATGTGTTATTGATGTCCTAAAAAGCAATAATATATGAAAGGAACTTAACCCTTTATTTCCCATTTCTCGTCCTATAACACACGACATGATTCAAGGTTAAAAAGAGTCTTTCTTTTTTTTTTTTATCTCATGGCAGGAGATCGCTCTCTGTTCCCTCATAATCAAGTGTGAGTGAGTAAATGTTGAAATCATGAAGTGTTTCAATCAGAATCGCTGTTCGGAGATTTCATTTTTTTCCCCGTAATTCCCTCGCCACAGTCCAATTAAATAACATCCTCACTTTATAATCAGTAGGAAAAGACAGAACTGCCCCCCCCAACACTCCTCCATTCATATCTTCTCTGAGTCCTTTCATTAATCAATTTAGAACGCGACAAGCAATTATTTCTCTTGGTTAAAGTGCATGCCATCAATCTGGACTGTCCAATTAGTCTACGCTCAGATTTCTAAATGCACATTTCACTTGACCTCCACGGTGTGATTGTTGTGAAGCTGCTGAAGCTCGGGGAAACTTTTTCAACGGGGGGGGTGGGGAAGAAAACTTTAAAAACTGACCTAATAGAGTGGCGAGAGGTCTTTAAAGTTCACCTCACATCTCATTACACAGTACAACACGGCACCGTTAACTGCAGTGGAGCTGGCTGAGAGGAGAAAAGTAAAATCCCTGTGTGGCGGTACGTGTATCTGAGTGACAGACTCTGTGTTGGAAAGTGTTTTTTAACGCTGGGAAAACAATAAAGCAGCCTGAGATCATCGCGGCGTGGATGCTGGCGGTTTGTCGCCGGTGGTTTCACTCACTGAACACTGAAGCTGTGTTTTAATTGAATGATATTCCCCCTCAACAGTAATCATGTTTACATTCCTTCATTCAGTTTCATTTTCATTATTTGGGATGAAGGTCTATGCACATAGTGATATTACATCCTGGTAACTTCTTATAGAAAGACATCGTCGTGTGCACTGCAGTGGCTTTGGAGAAACACTTCTGACTTATAATCAACATAATCTCTTGTTTTTCATTCAGGGGTGTAGATTTGTTGGTCCAGGTGTGTTTGTTGAGATATAAGGGATGTCAGCTGTACCTGGACACCCTCCATCACTGTCTTGTAAGATAACCTGATGGAGGTTTAAGTACCAAAACCTTGTTGTCAATAAACTTAAGTGCAAGTGAAGTGGACGGTGTGCGGGAGTCTTTTTCCTGATTTTGTCGGCCTTCGTTCTTCTCCTACTGACTGTCGACTTCAAGGCGCGCAAAAGCTTCACTCCACTCTGTAAAACCTACAAATGAACAAATGATGAAGAAAAAAGAAATGTTGACACAAATGTATGCGTCTAAATCAGGGTGAATTTCACCTCGTCATCACTGTCGTCCTCTCTGTTGTGGAATTTCATCTTGCTTGACCATCCAGGAGAGACTCAGAAGACTCAGAGACGCCGATGACTCAAGTTGAAGTAGCTTATACAAACTCGCTGGAGGAGGAACAAAATAACAGCACATCTGTCTGCACAGTGCGATGTCATGTTAATCCTCTCGAGTCTCCCCAGTGTTCAGATTACATCTACAGCTCAGAAAGCATCCCTGCCCTACAATGGTTATCTGTTTAACGAGAAAGAAGGGAGAAGTTACTGCAGAGCTTCTCTCCTCCGGCCAAGTGAGGAATCGAAGGCAAGCGTTGGAGTTTACACAAACAATCAGCTTCGGTCTGTCGGGGATCTGTCCTGTAGTCGCGTCTGCAGCAGCTTCGAATCGCTAAGTTTGCAGAGATATAAACTCATAGAGAGGATGTCACCGTGCCCTCAGCCCTACCTGAACGTTTACACAGGGTACGTACGACATCCTGTCCGATGAGGCCAGAATGTTCTGAACCTTGTATATTTCCCCCTCACATGCTCTCTTACGTGATGAAGTTTCATGCATCCTGCGAGCTGCAGTGGCGGAAAATAAAATCCGAACGACTTCCTTGCCGAGACATCTGAATGACATCTCTTGCTCGCCAAATGTTATTGTGTTTGTATTGAGGATGCGTTCGACCTGAATCTCAGCTGAAGTAGAGGAGCTGCTCAGTGAAGTGAGCAGAGTCGTTATCGCGTACGCTCACCTAACATTCCCCGGATAATTAGACCTTAATAAATAGACATAGAGACACTGTGTTTTACACACAGTTCAAGAAAGACGTCGGATAGTTGTCAGCTGTGTTTGTGTATTGCTGCAGGATCCGACATCCTATTTTCTGCATTTTGTAGTCTCTAAACTCAGCGCCGCGGAGGATTGCCGACCTCCTATCTCCCAAAAAAAAAAAAAAAAAGCTCAGATCATGGCCTTTTGAAAAATGTGATGTGTTTGAATAAGGAGCTCGTCTCCCCCGTGGCAGGTCTGTCCAGCCACGCAAGGCTTTAACAATTTAGCCGGCCTTGACTGGAAATCCTGTTAGTGTAATGCAGGACCTCGAGCTCCTTATCTGTCTTAATCGGAGGCTGCGAGGACAGACGGCAACGAGCAAGTGTGATCTGTGATCATTACATCAGCCTCGCACCCTGCTGGCACAATATTTATCAAATATCTTTTTTCCCATGCATGAATATACAGCCAAGGAACACTGCTGCTGGAACCTGACTTCCAGTTACATGATTAAATTTGCCCTTTAAACACTTACTTGGTGTTTGATACAGTAGATGCTCAGAGGGGAACAAATCTGCCCGGCTGAATGTTCTGATGTTGTTGTTAATATCACCTTATCGTGCCCCTCGCGACTGGAACACACTCGGAATACATCAGCTGTTCGATAATCCACGGAAAGTAAGTTAGCTGGCATACGTTTTTTTTTAGCTAGCTTACGTTCTGATAGGATTTTAGCGTAACATTGTGAGACAATAACAATTAATTCACTTACTTTTCATAAGAGTTGTGTTTAGATATTTTTAGTTTGATGTTGCACGTGGCATCACGTTAATCTGCTCATTAGCTCACTTTCACATTGGGACGTGGACCCCAAATGGCGGATCGCAGCTCGAGTCTCACCAGAGGATTTCTTCGATGACACTTGGGGATATTGCCATTGGTTTTAGTTGCGTGAAAACTGTGTTTTTTTTCTGGTGGCCAGCGGACATTTCCAACCAATTTTGGGGCAACCGAAATTGTCCATTTTCTACTGGAAGTCAAACCATCTCGGACTGTAAATCATTGCGACCAAAACAGTTACTGGCTGTTTCCAACCTCTAACCAGGTGATTTTAGGTGCCTACAACTAAACGAAGCATAAGCAGGCAGATTGACAAGAGAGAGATTAAAAACAAAAATAAATGTTCAGAATTTATCTGTGGTATTGCAGGAATTAATATTTAAGAGGAAATTTTAAGCCCATTTGAATTTGGGGGATCGGTTGCCCGCCCCTACCACACACAGACATTTTATATTATGGTTACGGCCGTGACTCATAGGATCAATAACCCTTTATTCCTCATTCTCTTTTAATCTCAGTTAGCCTTTAATCTGGTTAATTATCAATCGATCAATCAATATTTATTTGTACAGCACCAGTTCACAGCAAAAGTCTTCTCACGACAATAAATAAAGGATAATAATAATCGTTAATAAAGGATATATATAGAATATTGTCAAGAAACAAACATGTCAGATGTATGATATGAACTCATTCCATACAGAACAGCCTTTGTGAAGTGATCTGTGTATTTCAGTGTTTTGTTAATCACAGCATCAACTTCTCCTCTGCGTTGTTCCTCCGTCTTACTTTTTCTCTGCCGGGCGGCTGTGATTCCTTCAGAATGTCAGAGAAATCAGTCGTTATCTTGTTAGCGAAGATGTTCCTAATGGTCTATCTTTAGTCGCTCTCTCCTGACTCCTGCTCGGTGATTCTTCAACAGTGACACCACCTCCGATGACTCACTGAGCAACAGACACCGGAGATTATTAATGTTTTTACAAAAATAGTTACACAGAAATA
The DNA here is from genome assembly GCF_904848185.1 of Acanthopagrus latus. Taxonomy (NCBI): domain Eukaryota; kingdom Metazoa; phylum Chordata; class Actinopteri; order Spariformes; family Sparidae; genus Acanthopagrus; species Acanthopagrus latus. The sequence goes on along the minus strand of NC_051042.1, from coordinate 32,177,925 downwards.
ACAGCAGTAGCAGTAACCCATGGTTACAGAGATGACGTCGCCTGCCATCATTGATCTCCTCTGCACTTCGTTCGCGAGTTCCAATTAATCTGAGGCGGCAACCCGTTGTGTCAGGATGTATCGTCGCTAAAGTCATTTTCATTTATAAAAAAAATAAAAAAATAAACACAGACACACACACACACAAAAGAACATTTTCAATTCATTTACCGCCACCCAACCCTGCAACTATAAGTCAATATTTTTTCCTCCCGAGGGAGATGTGTCTGACTGGCGTCTCGGCTCATTTGAGAAATGTTGCATCATCACAACGGTTCAGCCCTTGAACTCTCTCTGGTAATCTCTGATAATAAGCGAGGGGGAGAGGAAAAAAAAAGAAAAAAAGAAATAGAAAGTTTGCAGAGGAGAGCAGCACGGACATAATGAACCGGCTTCCTGCGGGGTAATAAAGGTCTGCGTCTAATGCCAAGGGCAGCCAGGCAAGCACGAAGACCATTACGGCTGAGCGGCGCTGGCTTACAGCGCTGTCTGGGAGGCCAAAAACATCCCCCACCTCCTCCTCCTCCTCCCACCTCCTCCTCCTCCCACCTCCTCCTCTACCCCCGCCTGCCTTTGACTGCAGACACAATTATCTTGCGAGGTTGCCATCAGTATTTCCTTCTGGTGCCAAAGGTGAAGACATGTTAGAATTGTTATATATTTTCTCTCTCTCTCTTTTTTTTTTAACTTTCCAAAAGAACATGTGGTGAGTGCACAGCGGGACAGAGCAGAGAGGCAGAGCCGGCCAGACAGACAGAGTACTTATGCTAGAAGCAAAGTGGCCTCGCTCCTTCTCAGGTTCAATTTTGGTAAATAAAAAAAAAAAAAAAACCCCAAAAAAACCCCCAAAATGCCACAACATGTATAAAAGTAACAGCTCTTTGGATACTGAAAAAACCTGCCTTGCATTCCCGTCCTTACAAACTAATGTTAAATCTATTACAGTATATAATGTTTCCTTAAATGAGAGCATTTAGTGAAATAAATCCTCAAGGCATTGTCATGTCTCCTGTTTGTTTTGTTCTTGTTTCTGGTTTTTGGTTTCTTGTATTTGATTTTCATCCTTGTATCTTGTCTTGCATTATGTTTTGATGTTCCATGTCTTGTGTCTCATGTTTTGATGTTCCATGTCTTGTGTCTCATGTTTTGATGTTCCATGTCTTGTGTCTCATGTTTTGATGTTCCATGTCTTGTGTCTCATGTTTTGATTTTCCTTGCCCTCATGTGTCCTTTAAGTTTCTCCTAAGTTCTCCCCTCTGGCTCCCTCTGTCTGTTGTCTTGTTCCCTCCTGGTCTGTTCCTCTGTGCTCCTCCCCCTCATTATCACACCTGGTTTCCTTCCTCCTCTCTCCTCACCTGTGCCTCGTCATGTCGTTAGTGTGTGTGTATTTAGTCTCTGTGTTTCCTTCACTCCTCGCCCAGTCATTGTATTCTGTCTAGTGGATTCTGTCTTGTGGATTTTGTCTTGTGCTTTTTGGATTCTGTCTTGTGGATTTTGTCTTGTGCTTGCTCCATGCTCCATGCTCCATGCTCCATGTCCGTTTGGTATGTTTTTTGGTTTTGAGTTTTCTATGATTGAGTTGGACTTTGATTTTTTTTTGCTTTGCTACTTTGACTCGTTCTTAGTTGTTACTTTGTTTTTCCATCCCTGCTCGTCCGCTTTTGGTTTTTGTATACAGCTTTTCAATAAAGCTCGCTTTTTGTTCTCCTTATCTTGCCTCCAGTAACTGCATTTGGGTCCACCTTCCCTTCCATAGTTTTCCCTTTTACCCCATCGTGACAGAATGACTGGGCCTTATAAAATGGACCCAGCAGTTAATGGCATTGAGATAATCCGTTGGTACCAGGACTTTGTTAATAACCCCACCAGCAGGGCTCGGCAGATAGCGGCTAGCAAACTTTTCTTTCAAGCCTACGACTCAGCCCATGCCTCAGTCACAGCCAAGCTACCAGCCCAAGGCCATGCCTCAGCTCCAGCCTCAGCCCATGCCTCAGCTCCAGCCTCAGCCCATGCCACAGCTCCAGCCTCAGTCCATGCCACAGCCGAAGTATCTCCTTTTTGGGGAACCCGGCTTGCCTTCAAAGTGCCCCCACCGAGAAAGCGACGAACCCGTCCACGTCCTGGCTCCCTGAAGTCAGGCTCAGGGGCCTCAGCCACAGCCACAGCCACAGCAAAGCTCCCAGCACAGGCCGCAGCCGCAGCCACAGCCCAAGCCATAGCCCAAGCCACAGCCCAAGCCACAGCCCAAGCCACAGCCGAGCTTCCAGCCCAGGCCTCAGCCTCAGCTAAGCACCCAGCCCAGGCCGCAGTCCCAGCCGTAGCCACAGCCGAGCTTCCAGCCCAGGCCACAGCCGAGCTTCCAGCCCAGGCCGCAGCCACAGCCGAGCTTCCAGTCCAGTCGGAGGACCGGCCGAGGCCAGTTCCTGCACCTCGGTCGGAGGACCGGCCGAGGCCCGTTCCTGCACCTCGGTCGGAGGACCGGCCGAGGCCAGTTCATGCACCTCGGTCGGAGGACCGGCCGAGGCCCACGCCACGCCTTGTTCATGCACCTCGGTCGGAGGACCGGCCGAGGCCCACGCCACGTCTTGTTCATGCACCTCGGTCGGAGGACCGGCCGAGGCCCACGCCACGTCTTGTTCATGCACCTCGGTCGGAGGACCGGCCGAGGCCCACGCCAGGTCCAGCGCCTGTTCCTGCACCTCGGTCGGAGGACCGGCCGAGGCCCACGTCAGGTCCAGCGCCTGTTCCTGCTCCTCGGTCGGAGGCCCGGCCGAGGCCCACGCCCGGTCCCGCGCCGGTTCCGGCACCTCGGTCGGAGGACCGGCCGAGGCCCACGACCGGTCCAGCGCCTGTTCCTGCTCCTCGGTCGGAGGACCGGCCGAGGCCCACTCCAGGTCCAGCGCCTGTTCCTGCACCTCGGTCGGAGGACCGGCCGAGGCCCACGTCAGGTCCAGCGCCTGTTCCTGCTCCTCGGTCGGAGGACCGGCCGAGGCCCACGCCAGGTCCAGCGCCTGTTCCTGCACCTCGGTCGGAGGCCCGGCCGAGTCCCACGCCAGGTCCTGCGCCTGCTCCTGCACCTCGGTCGGAGGCCCGGCCGAGTCCCACGCCAGGTCCTGCGCCTGCTCCTGCACCTCGGTCGGAGGCCCGGCCGAGTCCCACGCCAAGTCTTGTGTCTGCACCTCGGTCGGAGGCCTGGCCGAGTCCTACGTCAAGTCCAGTGCCTGCACCTCGATCGGGGGCCCGGCCGAGTCCCACGCCAAGTCCACTGCCCGCTCCTCGGTCAGGGGTCCGGCCGAGGTCATTTATTGCCAGAGACCCTTCATCGGCTCCCAGGCCACCAGCTCCCGGCAAAACTCCGTCGGTGGTCTGGCCCAGGCCCTGGAGGGTTTCCCAGCCAGTGGTCTGGTCACCTGTGGGTCTCAGCCCACGCTTTTGCCGCCAGCCTCCAGCGGGTTCCAGCCCTCGCCTACGCCTGTGGTCCCCAGTCACCAGCCTCCAGCGCTTACGTCCTCGCCATCAGCCTCCAGCGAGTTCCAGGCAGCACCCACACCTTCGCCACCAGCCTTCAGTGGGTCTCAGCCCACGCCTTCGTCGCCAGCCTCCAGGGGGTCCCAGCCCGCACCTACGCCTTTGCCTTCGCCTTCGCCTTCGTTACCAGCCTCCAGGGGGTCCCAGCCCGCACCTACGCTTTCGCCTTCGCCTTCGTCTAGGTCATCAGCCTCCAGCAGTTTCCAGCCCGCATCTTCGCCTTCGTTACCAGCCTCCAGGGGGTTCCAGCCCGCGCCTTCGCCTTCGCCTTCGTCGCCAGCCTCCAGCGGGTTCCAGCCCGCACCTTCACCTTCGCCGTCGGATTCCAGTGAGTTCCAGACCGCTCCTATGTCTTCGTCGCCGCCCTCCGGCGAGTTCCAGGCCGCGCCTACGCCTTCGTCGCCGCCCTCCGGCGAGTTCCAGGCCGCGCCTACGCCTTCGTCGCCGCCCTCCGGCGAGTTCCAGGCCGCGCCTACGCCTTCGTCGTCGCCCTCCGGCGAGTTCAAGGCCGCGCCTACGTCTTCGTCGTCGCCCTCCAGCAGGTTCAAGCCTGCGCCTTTGCCTTTGTCCCTGGACTCCAGTGGGCTCCAGTCCTCGCCTCCACCCTCATGTTTGTTTGGACCTTGGTCCTCCCCTTGACCCCCTCCATCCTCCCGGTTTTGACTCTGGCCCTCCTCCTGACCCCCTCCACCCTCCCGGCTTTGACTCTGGCCCTCCTCCTGACCCCCTCCACCCTCCCGGCTTCATTTGGACTTTGAACCCTAGTATTGAGGGACATCTGGGAGCTGTCCCTTAAGGGGGGGGTTCTGTCATGTCTCCTGTTTGTTTTGTTCTTGTTTCTGGTTTTTGGTTTCTTGTATTTGATTTTCATCCTTGTATCTTGTCTTGCATTATGTTTTGATGTTCCATGTCTTGTGTCTCATGTTTTGATGTTCCATGTCTTGTGTCTCATGTTTTGATGTTCCATGTCTTGTGTCTCATGTTTTGATGTTCCATGTCTTGTGTCTCATGTTTTGATTTTCCTTGCCCTCATGTGTCCTTTAAGTTTCTCCTAAGTTCTCCCCTCTGGCTCCCTCTGTCTGTTGTCTTGTTCCCTCCTGGTCTGTTCCTCTGTGCTCCTCCCCCTCATTATCACACCTGGTTTCCTTCCTCCTCTCTCCTCACCTGTGCCTCGTCATGTCGTTAGTGTGTGTGTATTTAGTCTCTGTGTTTCCTTCACTCCTCGCCCAGTCATTGTATTCTGTCTAGTGGATTCTGTCTTGTGGATTTTGTCTTGTGCTTTTTGGATTCTGTCTTGTGGATTTTGTCTTGTGCTTGCTCCATGCTCCATGCTCCATGCTCCATGCTCCATGTCCGTTTGGTATGTTTTTTGGTTTTGAGTTTTCTATGATTGAGTTGGACTTTGATTTTTTTTTGCTTTGCTACTTTGACTCGTTCTTAGTTGTTACTTTGTTTTTCCATCCCTGCTCGTCCGCTTTTGGTTTTTGTATACAGCTTTTCAATAAAGCTCGCTTTTTGTTCTCCTTATCTTGCCTCCAGTAACTGCATTTGGGTCCACCTTCCCTTCCATAGTTTTCCCTTCTACCCCATCGTGACAGGCATTCTCTACACTGATGAATGAACCCCAGCTTCAGTTTTTTTTGTGTGTTTTGTTTGAGCTGAGATGCAGTGAAGAGTCAAACTGAGATCTTTCAGCACACAGCAAAAAAAAAAAAAAAGATAAATAAATAATTTGCACAAAATGAGATGCAGGAAGTCATTTGAAATGGCACTGAGGCTTGAAGAGGAACATTGCAGACGTTGGTTTGTTAAGAAGTTCCATTAACTTTGCATTTTAATTTGCTTGGACTTTGATGGCGCACACAGTGACTACGCTGTATCTCACACTACTTTGGATGTGAGTCGGAACTGATTGCCTGCTAACTGAAAAAGAAAAAAAAAAAAAGAGCGGAAAGGCTCTAAATTTAAGTCAAACTGCTCCCTCGCGGTTTACGCAGGTTATGTTACAATAAAGAAAAGCTGAGAGACTCTGTACATCGAGGTCGGTCGCACTGAGAGGAGCTGATGTTAAGCCGTCCGACTCTCAGCCTCACGTCACCTTGCCAGAAGCTTTTCAGTAAGCACAACTGACAGGAGAATAAAAGTAGCAGCTGAATAAAAACGATGACTTTTTTTTGTGTTTTCCACAAAACTGTCCTCCCAAAACTCTGCACTGACTATAAACACGTAACTACCACACATATATCATCATTATCATGGTGATTATTATGGGACTTTGGACTTTACAACATCTGCAGATGTCTGCACGCTGTGCCAGTTCACAGCCTCTGGAATATTCTTCTGTGTCCTTCAACTCTCACATCATGCCGAAACTTTTCATTCCAGTCGCTGTCGATATAAAAAGAAAAACCCTTTCAGTCCACTCGACCGCCGCCGTCGGCCACTCAGTACGCTTCTACAGACACGATGTGCTGTGTGATATAATGTGGAATGGGTGTAAATACTGAACCTGTGGAGGTAAAGACAGCTCGTATAATCTGAGCAGACGAGATTGATTGCTGAATGTGTATCTCTGCATTTATAATTCATGGTTTATATTTTATTTATTGTCCTTTTGTGCTCTTGAATCTTAGCATCCACCACTGTGGAGTCAGTATTTATTACTGCATGGCAGAACGTTGTCGGTTTGTCTATACCTGCCAAGTGCTCCTGCACCGGTGGTTAATGAAACTCCATCCAATGCGAACTGTATCGAACTTTAAGCAAAGAACTATCTGTCTCTCCGTCCCGATCTGTCTGTCTGTTACTGCTCTTCTGATACTCTTCACACTTTGCACATTTGTTGGTAATGACCTGAGGAAGTGCCGTGTCGAATTTCACACAATTTTGATTAAAAGTCCAATATCATAGTCTGAGAGAAGTACAGGCAGAGTGCCACAGTCACGCAAAAGTGAATGCGATCATTACTGCGGTGATAAAGAGTGTAGAGAGGCTCGGTCTGCAGTGTCATAGTCACTAAAGCGATGAGTTTGCTGCCACTGAAGAGAAATTAAAAGTCGACGTTCATGCAACATTATGGCACCTTCCTGCTTCCTTCACAGCTCAGTCGGTCCGGACTGTGAAAAGTAATTAACGAGGTTCTAACATATACATGTGCTGGCTCGGCCCGACTCGGTTCGACTCAGCACGTCAGCCCAGTGCTGCAGGGATTTTTCATTTCCATGACAACAAGGCTAACTGCTTTATCATGGTGCGTCTTTAACCAATGACAAGCTCTGCTAATAAGGTGATAAACACATCCCTTCACAATAAAATCCCCCTGTTAGGTCATTATTTAAACGCTTTTATTGTGATGCAGCATAACCAGGAAACGTTGGGTTTTCACAAGCTGAAAGAGTCACGTGACTCTCCAATGACATACACAGACTAAATTAATTTATATGTCTTCTTGTCTTATCTTTCTAGCTCCAAACAAAAAATAAATATTTCTGAGGTTGTATTTTCACCTCATCACCTCAGAGTTTGAATTTCTTCTCTAAAACTACCTTCAACTGTCTGAGAAATAATCGTCAGGTGCAGCCTCGTACTACTTTATAGCTACAGCCGTGTCGTTGCTGGTCATACCTAACGAAAGGCGTTGGCTAATTTGACTTTTAATGTTACGATATTGATAACTCGTTCCAATCAGTGTGGAGAGTAAAGTGGTTTAGATGAGAGCGTCTTGAGAAAGCTGCAATCCAACAGGCTCATTTTAAACGTGCACTGCGCTGGTGTGCACTAATGAAAAGATTCTGGTTTTCTAATATCAGAGTGGTCGGAAAAAAATCTCTCACTCTCCACAGACACAGGAAAGGCTTTAAAGAGATTACATTATTTTCTCCTGTCTCTGCTAGTTAAAAAGAGCAACGCAAAATTAAATTTTTCATCAAGCGCGTCCTCGGCTTTATAAGCGAGAGGTGATTCTTCTTGCTTTAAGTTCTATTTACCAACACTTGTGAAGCGTTCGCCTGCTGCTGACACTTCAGACCATATGTTGGAAAATGAATGTTAAATGAAGGCACCACTGACTAAAATAGCTCCATGTGGATGGCATGCTCAGCCGGTGCGCTCTTTGATTCAGCGTTATTAAATTAAAGTGGCTTCAGAACGTGAGATTCTCTCCAAGAGTTGTAAGATCAAAGCTGGTGCACAATTAGGCTTTGCTCCGAATATCATCTATTTATCTATCACTGTGCCAACACCATTAGCTGATCTTTCATGGTTTGGATTAATTTGTTTTTTTTTGTGGTGAATGAGATGGAGATGTTCAGAAGCTGTTCCCGGGTCAGAGCACAGAGGGTCGAGAACCCAACATGAGGTAACGTGTCCATGAAATCACATCGTTTCTGGCTGCGATCTGAGCTTCCTTGCGGCATCGAGACTCGAAGCAGCGACGTAGTAACGTGACGCGCTCGCTTCCTTCGCATGCAAGACAACGCGGCTGCTGACTCAGACCGCTTTAAAACTAATTATGCAAATCCAGTGTCGTGAATTAAACACTATTTATGACTCATCAGGGGACTCATTCAAATATCCAGAGCCAACAGATTTAACCAAGTCATTAAAATTCAGAATGATTAGAGCTCATGTTTGGTCCCCCTCCTCCTCGATGCTACCTGTTAGTCTGTGTCGCCTCGCTGACGGGGTCACACACATCAGACGAACCGATCAGACGGCGCTGGACCTTCACGAGCCTGCGTTCACATTTAATATGAATTCACCCTCCAGTAAAATCTAAAGACGGAGAGAGACCAGAGGAGACCAGTGAATGTGCAGGCAGATCCAGAGCAAACGTCTTCCCCGGCTCGTAATCTGAGAACGATCGTCCATTAATCTTCATCTAGCTCCGGCTGAGGGAGACAGACTTTGGAAGCACCTATCAGTATCTCTTTTGAAAAGTGATTAACAGCAGGTAGATAATTCCTTTTGTACCAAGCTTATCACAGAAACACTGATACCTTCCCCTAATCACATTATCAGTGACATATAAAGGAGGATTATCTTGTTGCTTGTCACATTAAAAAACTGTTGATTTTTAACAGTAAAATAACTATTTGCCAAAGTTGCCTTCACTTTAAATGTGTTAATCTATTAGTGATGCTTATTATAAAGTGTTGTATTGTATCATATACTGTATCTGGACCCATTTTCTAAGTAAACAGTGTGCTCAGCAGAAACCGGTCAGAACAAACTGCACTGCTTCTCTTCCCCGTCCTCTTCTGGGATTACTGCCTCTCTTAATGATCGCAGTATTTTGCTCTCAGTGTGCGATTAAAGCGATAAAGAAGCGCAGGTGGACTTTGGTTTCTAAAAGCTTTGTGCCATCAGTGCTTCATTGTCTCCTTTTTATCTGGATACAGATTTTTCTCTCCACTGTCCTCGGAAACGTGTCTTCAATCTGTGCAGAAATGTAATATGTGAAATTTGTCTTTTCACGTGTGAAAATCAAAATTTTCCAGTGTGAATTCTGAAAAACCAAAACTAGCATCACATTTCCACATTAGAAACTTACATTTCCACATGTGAATAATCTTGGATCAGTTTTTTGAGTATTGTCTGTTCCAGGTTTCTTACAATACATTTCACATCATGTTTTTATAATATGTTTAAGACCCTCCTGACTTATTACATATCAGGAGGTGAAGCGGATGGAGTGATTTTTGTTCCTAAACCTAACCGGACTGTATGCAAAGTGCTGTGACAACTAAAAGATTGTAAATCATTAACTTGCAACACAAAATGTTACAACTGACTGTGAATACGCTGCCATCATTTAGTCTTTTTACTTGGTTGTGTTGTTTATACTGACTGTGCAGAAATCCCTGTGCATCATGCTTCTAACGGAGGGTTACTGAGATCCAGAGCTCTTGTTCTCAAGTTCTCCAAAGAGTCTGTTTTTAGTTGGAAAGTCAATCTTGATTTGTGAAATTCAGCCTGCTGAACTTTGGAAAGTGTTTTCTGCACAGAGCGAGTGCTGTGGATCTCATCACTTACGCTGAGATGACATTAGGAACGGCTGGTAAGAGCTGAAAGAATGATTACACCAATAAAACACTGTTCCATTGCACACATGGGCACCTGAGTATTGTTTCAGGACAGGCTTGAAAAATTGTGAACCTACCCTTTAATTAGTTAAATCGGCTGGAATCGATCTCTTCAAAACATTCACATCCATCCATCCATCCATCCATCCATCCATCCATCCATCCATCCTACACACTCTAATATATCTCACAGGCGAACAGGGACAAACTAATCTGATGGAAAGACTGAGCAGTGATTTCTGGCTCCACACAAGAACGCGTCTCACATGAGCGGTGATGCGGTTTTATAGCTCCCCTGGCACAGAGCGGAACATTTAAAAGGCACGGCTCAAATGAGCTTAGCACACTTTATTACCCATCTGCAAACAGCTTAAGTGTCAAGCAGCACATCCTTGAGTTGGTAATGTTCACAGGCATGCTGAAAGATAAGGGCAATTAGCCCCTGAGAAGCACACATGGGTGGTACATAGCCAAACAATGCAAAGCTCTTATTCAAACTAAAGGCTAAAGCAGCACCGCGCCGTCCTGTGCAGAAACCGGCACATTATACAAGGCTTAATGTCTGTGCGTTCAGTACCTGCGCTGTGATAATGGCGCTTAATTCATACAACCGCGTGATGGAGGTCCAGAATTAGTCACTGCGCCGCGGTATTTTCTTCTTCTAGTCATGCAAATGGTTCGTAATTACCGACTGCGACCTGGTAATTGCAGCATAATTTCTGTCTCAATCCCAGAACCATAATGTATGTGATTAAAGTCTTATCAGGTTATAATGTAATAAGCCAGGGCAGGAGAATAAGTGAAATATCTCTGAGGAGAAAGGGAAAGAAAGAAATAATGACATATTCAACTCCCTTCCTGTCATTCATTCTTCCTCTACGTGTTCAAATATGCATGCCATACTTTGACTGTGTGTCATGATTGTTCCAGGTTTTATTCTCAGCGCGGGCTCGAGAACTTAAAATGCCCCGTTAAATAAACTGTACTCAAAATAAGTGCTGCAGTGTTCAGGTCAAGAGAAGGTCGCCCCGGATATGATTTTGTCGAGGAAAGATAAATGGGACAAAATATGAATGTGAGTTTGAGGAATGCTGTGGGAAATAAAAACAGACAGTCACTGACAGGCGTGTTACAGCACATGTACCGTGGGTGTCCTGCTGTCACTCATCCATTCCACTGATGCTGTTTGAGTGATTAGGGAAATGTCCGAGTTGCCTCCAGGCAACGAAGATACGAAAGCAGTCACAGCTCCGGGAGCGTCTGTGCACGCAGTTTTTGTTTCTAACAAGCAGCAGAGGTCTCGTTTTCCCTTCGCTCAAATCCGTGCTGTCAGTCCGGCACGCTCACAGTGACTTCCTGAAAGTGTCGATGTGAGAGTGATAAGATGTGCTGTCAAAAGTCTGACTTCAGTACCAAGTTTGAAGGGCACGAAGATGTCTTTCAAGTGATCATTTTTACAAAAACAAAATTCACTGTGGTATTTTGATGTAGGGCATGTTCACCTGGACCAGCAAGGACAGCGCCTCTTGACTCAAAGGTGATTTGTCAAAGAAAATTGAGTTTCAGCTCAGACTCGGGCCACATCTTCAGTCCAGGCAGCGAACAAGGAGCAACGTATTCTTAAAATTCAAAAGGTGCTATATATGACATAGAGCAACATCTAGCAGTGCTAACATTTGTAAAACTAATTCATAATATCAGCTAATTACCAATTATACCTGCTCTAACCTGTGACATGATGCTGGCTGCCCATCACGTTACTTCTGCATCGAGGAGAAGAATAAACAGCTCAAGTTTTATTTTTCAAATTTTCCTTCCTTCTTTAGGCTCAAGGTAAAATGTCCTTGTCTCTTTTGGAGCTGGTCTCAAAGGATGACTGGTTAGGGCAGCTGTCCCGATATCACCGCCTCAGGCTCCGGAGCAACCAAGGACAATTAATATGATGTTTTTGGCTCAGACGTTTACAGATGAACAGACATTCTCCTATTAGATAGTGTTACATGTGAACTTAGGCTCACACAACGTGACTGAGGATAAAGTAGTTTCTTGTTTAGATTCAAATATATAATTGGATCCTTACAGACATATAGATAACTAAAGCGCAACCTTATTTTTATTGGCTAGTGACTTTGGTAATGGTGAAAAACTACCTCCCCATTCAGGAAGTGGTCTTCAGAATTGTTCTGGCAGTGCACAGTGTTCTCACTTCGATTAAGCTTCAATAAATGTTTCAGCTTAATACATCCAAGTCTCTTGAACCTTTTTCAGACACGAGTTGACCAGGTCTCAAGAATTTCTGCACAATTTGGCATCAGGAACCCAAGAGAACAACGACTGGTGCTCGCCGTGTCTTAGTTTTTCGGGATCATGAAGAAACTGTGAGCATCTAAGTAAAATGCTAATGCTAAGTCAAAAAAATACAAGAACTATCATGCATGCACAACCTGCCCATGGACCAAAACAAAGAACAGAGAATGTTGGATTACAACGAAGACACACAGAGTATGATTTTATTACTCCACTATATCATGATCTGGGGCTGTTTGCTGCTATGTTGATGATAAAAATGTCATACACAGAAAGTAGCTTGGGCTCAGTTTGTTTATCTTAACCTTTATTTGTTAAGGGAAACACTGTGAGCACCCACAGGGTCGACTACCTCTGTATCCCCCTAAGCCCTCAGCACTAAACCCGCACACACTTTAATTAACATCACATGTGGGCTCAGCGAAAATGAAAGAATGCAATAGAGCCGTCCGGGGTCAAGATGCTTTATCGAGTCGAGACGGCGCTCTGTGACGTCACGTGTTATCCAGGCACAGAGAGCGGGAAAATCAGGAACATATTTGTGTTGTTTGTCGCTGAACCTCTGAGAGATTAATCAGATGTTGTGAAACTAAAGCCAGATACTAATACACAGCTCGTCCCTCACACTTGGAGGTCAGTTATGCGCCCTGTGGGGGGGGGAGGCTGTTCTGATTCTTGTTGGGATAGTACATACTGGAAATATCCAGGCGCATCATGAGGCTCTTGGGTTGTCCCACTTCACAGAGGGAAAGTTTCAACCAGTGTAACTCTGTTCTGACAGGCAAAGTGGCATCAGAAAATGAAGTGCAGCGGTAAAAATGCCAAATAATCAAAGCATTTGCTGCTGTGTTTTGTACATGTAAAAGTAGTTTTGCACTGTCTCTCAATGATAATAATTTTACAGTGTCCATGAAAGATGAAGACGAAGCCCCAAATCATCTAACTGTTTGAGTACTCTGTTGAGAGCCTCACAAGCACCGACTCATGATGAAAAATAGACTGTCAGGCGGCTTACTCAGCATCCAATAATGTAACACTGAGCGCTCACCTCCACGTCGGCGGCATCGTACCGGACTCCTATTTATCAACATACTTAAAACTCAAAGGGGGGTTAAGTGGAGGAGAAAATCCCTGCTATTAAGCTGATGCACGAGGGCAGTGATGGTCATTTAATTCTGCTTAAATGACCCGGAGGGATCAAAGAGGAACCCGTCGTGTTGTTGTGTCCACTCTCATCCTCCGGTCCAAGAGTGCATCAGCGTGATTCAGGCTCAAATCTCTCTTTGTTTTCACTCTTTTGGGATGTCGCACGATTAGGAATCCAGTCAATTTGTTTGCATTATTTGATTTGTTTGATAGTGATTACAGGGAGTTTATATCATTTGCTGAGATTATATATATATTTCCAACCACTTCATCGCTGACCTATATGATTCTCATCACGCGTCCTCACGTTCGATGTTTACCTCCTCGCTTGGTGCAGAACTCCGGTGAGACCGACAATCTACCGTTTTTATATACTGGGTGAAAAACATCGGAAAAGCCGATTACCAGTTAAGTGGAAAATGATGATCATTACAAGCAATCAAGACGGGCTTGTTTGCATATTGCAGATAAGTTAAGCAGCTGTAATTACAGCGCCGGGCACCGGGGCTTTTCTGCAGAGATTACATGCAATAGAAGAGGATGATTCAAACAAGACTTAATGGGAGAACTGTCAAGGGCCCAGTTCTCTTTTAATTTTCTCTTATGTAATGTATGAAACTTTTAAAAACACTGATCACATCTGCTGTTAATTACTGTTTTACATTAGTTTAAATTATATATTCAGAATTTGAATATGAACGCCGTATCATACGTGGATGTTATCACTTTTATAAACTGCTGCTGCTGTATTTCGTATGCTGATAGATATTGCGTTCAGGCATCATCCTGACAAAGTCACATCACATAAAATGTGTCATTGCTTTAAAAGGAGAGCTTCAAACTTTAGTGCTCTGACTGCTATAGGCTGCTAACACTCACTGCAAAAACAAAATTCTCTCCCATGAGTGCGTTCATCAAACTGACAGGTTTGCTGTCGACTCTCTGAGAATATTTCTGACATGTTGCTCCCAAAAAGCAGAAAAGATAAGGTCACAACCTGAGTAAGTGTCTCTGTGACAAGCTTGTGGAATTGACTTCAATTGCTAAATGTTGTCTGAATAGATTAGATGTCAGTGTGCCGCTGTGTGTCACCGCGGCCAAATTTTGTCTCTAGAAAGATATATTTGAAACAAAAAATGAGTGGGATGAAATGCACGTGATGCTTAATGCTGCGATGAAGACAGGTGACCTTCAACACATCTACAGAGTTTGTAGGAATATCTATTTTCTTCTACAAATAAAGAATTCTTGTCAGTTCCAAAATGGGTGTTTTGTTTATCTCTGTGAGAATCTTTACATTTGGTTCCAGCTTCTATCGAGGCTTGTGTTGCCAATAATGTAACATGTATGAAAAATGCATGAAAATGTATGATTATTTCTTCATGGACATGCACTCAAAGTTCATATGTGTCTTGCCTACCAGTTTATAACAGTTATAATCGAGAGCGGACAGGGAAAAGAACGAAATTGAGCATTTCTAACTGCACTCAGTAATCGACTCGCTGGGACTTCCCCACCACAGGAAGCTGCTGCAGGAGAGTGGTGAGTTGTGTTCACTTTACAGTAGAAATCCAGTTAGGCTAGCTGCTGTTTGATGCCTCGATCTATGTGCCGAGACCCTATTTGTACTGTTGCTGAAGTTTGGTGCAGTTCTGACCATTATTTGTGGATTTATGATGGCGGTTTCTTGCTGGAGGCATTTACTGCAGTGTATTGTTATCGTGCGGTCATTTCTGAGGTTGCTAAAACTACGTAAGCTAGCGGTTTGCAAACTTGATCTCACGAGGGGGGTCTCACTCAGTGTCACGGTGTGTTAGACCATGGATTAAACTTACACCAGAATATCCCTTTAATGGTGTTCTTATAATAGGCAATGTGACTTCTATAGCAGTAATATCAGCAGGATTATTATTTGCATATTATAATTATGCTAAAGTACTTTTCTGTCAGTGAGGTGTTTCATATGGATTTATAAATGGATGCACAATTCATATTCATCCATATTCATAATGCAGTTACAGTCTGGCATTTTCATTAACGTTTTTTTTCTTGTATTTTTGTTAATGCTGTCCAACAACACTGTGTGTGTAAATGTAGCACTATAGCAAATCAATACTGCTTCCTAGTTGGGAAACATTTCTGAGCTGTCACTACTATATATTTAATATTTGTGTTATTAAATTATACTTTAAAATAAACAAAACAAGTGAAAACTTGGTCAACTTCCGTACCAGTGGGTGAATTCATCCTTAACTCTGACAGATCTCTGCATTGCTCATCATTTATAAAGAGCATGAATCATGAATTTGCCCAATCAAGAAAAAATGTCAGTATTTCAGTGAGTGTGAGAGAAAGTATTTGTCATCAAATGTTTTATTGAGGGACTGTCTGTGCAAATGTTATTATTAGATCGACTATTCTGCATAATGTCCTTTCAGAACAACCGTGATTTGCACTTAAGATTTTGTATAGGCAGACTGTTTCTAAATTAAGTGTATAATTTGATGCCGTGCTGTGAGGGGAGCGTATGAAAATTGCATTAGAACCAGACGTGATCGGTGAGACAAAGGCTAAATAAGTTCTGCAGTATGCATAACATACGGCCCTGTAAGGACGCACTGCAAGCGAAGCACTTCCTCTCCAATGTGAATAATTATGGGGGTAATTATCAAAGTGGAAATGCTTTCATAATCTGCAGTTGTTGTTTAACAAACACCGGCGCTCTGTGTTTTCACATTCGCAGCAGGGCTTTCTCTCCGCTCATATTGCACTACTTACACAACCGGATCAAAAGCTGCAGAGGGGAGATATCAAACCGTGCCTGGATCTGTGTGGTGAGAGAAGTGTTCACCCCGGGGGCAGAGCAGACAACACCTCCACTTTCATCACCGCTACAATGCTCCCTTGGAGCGCAGGATGTCGAACAATGCCTGTAAGAAACCAGCCAGCCCTTCTTCTTTTAGCGGTGCCACACGAGTATTTGTGTCACTCTGCAACTGAATACTTTAATGGCTGTGCTGTCTCTTAACAAACCCAGGAATCCTTCACCAACACGCTGCTCTGTGAGGTACAGCAGACTGCTTTTAAAATGTTCCCAGACGCTTTTCCTGCAGTGAGTCACAAAAACCCCGGTTGCAACGCTGCTGAATTATTGACGAGCCGATACAGATAATTCTGACTATGGGTTGGTGAGCATGAAAAAAAGCTAAAGCTGACGTGAAATCATCCTATTTTGAGATTGAACAAGAAATGTGTGCTGTGCTGGCAGCCGTCCCCACTGGAATCTAATGAGTCACCTCCGGTTCAGCGCTCCTCCTTCAGACCGGACAGAAAACACCAACTTTGTATCTTCTCGACAATTCAAATTAACACTTGTGTGACACCTTCCAACTGAGTCTTTTATGTGGTATTAACACCTATTTAATTCCTTCTTTGCCCTTCGTAGGATCACAGCCACCTCCCCCCACATATCCAAAGAATGTTGTAGACCCCCTGATAAGAAAATGACTTACAGGCAAAATAAACGTGAACAGAAAGCCACGCAAATGATGTGAGCAATGTCAACATGTCACACAATGATAAAAATACATGGTCGTTGTTGTTGCTGAGCAACAAAGCAGCCTAATGTAGACAAACTGCGTGTTCGATGCAACAACAAGAAGCTCCGCTGGCTCACAAGACCCTGCAGGAGAAAAACATTATGCAAATTACAAGTGCGCAAAAAAAGTTTCCACTTTCTGTTATGTTGAAACTTAATATGTCTGCCTGAATCTCCAATAAAATATGTGTGCTGTTGTCGCTGATTATTTATTTATGCTTCCATTTCAATTCACAAGTCATTTGGAAACTCTCACCTGCTTCACATTTCCACAAAAGTGCCAACAACGTCCTTGACCTCGTTTCCCGCTCCCACGCTGTGCTCCATATTTTGCTGCGATCTCCAAGTAAAACACAACAACTATTTCTCTCATTGCACACTGAGAATCGACAGCGGATTCACAAAAAACAACAGTGTCTTCAGTCCGACTATATAATAAATGAATTTGTCATTTATTCAACAGGAAAAAAAAAAAAATCAACCCCCCGGGGTGCAGCAGTGAAGACTAACACGGATCTTTACAAAAAGAAACGAACAACCTAACGACCGTCTGGGTGATCCGGTGGCTCACATGAAAAACGAAAATCTAAAAGTGTCCTTGGTGTCGAAAAGACAAAACAAGTATTCTGAAACAAGTTTGCAAAAGATGATAATAGAAGTTGGAACTCAACAACAATTTAAAAGAAACCTATTGTGTGCTTTCATTTGCTTCCTTTCCTCCACTGTTCTTGTGCATGCAAACGATCATGAAAACACCGACAGAAGCTGCTCCTGAAACACCTCGTCAGTACTTCCGCTTTTCATTTTGTGACTTTGTGACATCACATCACATCACAGAGTCACACATGTGCATGTTTCATGCCTTTAGCAGCTGGTTTGGCAGGTAAGAATTGATTAAGCACAGCTTAATCAATTCTTGCTCAGGAGCTTGCTCAGGCGTGTGTGAGCTGACTAATCAGAGCAGACTGGGTATTCAATGGGGGGGCGTCTTAAAGAGACAGGAGCTAAAACAGACAAACAGAAGGTGAATACAGTGAACAGGTGTGTTTTTTGATATTAAAGCATGAGAACCTATCCTACTAGTGACTTGAAATCACATTACAACTCTTGAAAGGTGCCCAACACGTCTCCTTTAACGTTCTTACAGGTTTTTTTCTCTCTCTGCAGGTCATCGCGGTGTCAGTTCATCAATTTTTTCCCTCATTTACTCATTTTCTCCAAACAAGCAGGTGTTGCATCTTAAGAGACATTGGGTAAGTGTCAAAGCAAAGCATGCATATTTAATCTTAATGCACCATATGCTGGAGAAAAAGACAGCTAACAAGAAGCTAATTACCATGCAGGTCTGCAGGGATACAGTCTGTTTCCATGGACATACCATCCTGAGGGCTTTGTTCTCTCCTCGTGGAAGAATGACGGCAACATAGATAGATAGGCATGATGTTATCACATGAAGACAAACACTACCTACTAAATGAGAGAGGGTTTTTTTTTTTTTTTATCACTGAGTGTAAAGATGAACTCAAAATTTCTAATTGACGAGATTCTGTTGGTGTGCTGATAAAGGTCAGGTGGCAGCAAAGGAAACAAGACAATAAAGAAAAGCCTCCGCTCATTTGTTCACCTGACAGTGTTTTCCTTTGTTAAGTTATGCCCTGCTCGCATGCCGCAGACCCTGTCAACACGGCCAAACATGGCCTCTTCTAATGAGCAGGCCGAAGGGAGGCAGAGCGTGGAGGCTTTCTTACAGAGCCGACTGGTGAGCGCGCCGGTTAGGCCGTCTCCCGAGGGTGCTTACATCCACACTGTCAGAGTCACTGCGACTTTGTAGTCAAGGTCAAGCAAATGAGTGGTTCAGGTGGGATGGCTCACCGCAGGGAGGAGTGCAACTGTCCTCCAATCCGTCACGGCTTGATGCCGTTCCACTGTGATGACATAATGCTGCTGAGCCACGCGGCTCAGCGGTTAGCGCTGCCGTGTCGCAGCACGAAGGACACAGGTCTCATTTAGCTTCTTTGTTGAGTGTGTGCCATCTCACATCGTTGGCACAGTCTTCAGTACAGGCTGCTCGAGTTTCACTCCCACGCACAGAACACATGCAAGTCAAATGGACCTGGATGCTCGAGTAAAGAAACGAAGTAAGTTACAGCAGACGGCTAAAGTTCAAAGAGAGACTTCAACCCCGAATCAGAATATCTTTCCTCTTTCCTCAACTGTAGCGCTTATTATCCATCAAGATTGTTTTGAAGAGATTTGGAGAATTGCCTTTTTTGAATACTATAAAACTAGCATGCACTCTGCAACAGCCATGTCTCTGTCAAGGAATCATGGGAATCCAAAATAATCCACAGACCTCGTTGTGAGCAGTTTCATGTAGGAACTATTTTCTTACTGCAGGAGTACAAAAGTGTGCAGAGGAAAGCATGGAGCAGTCCAGTCATGCTCGTAGAGATCAATGATTAATGCCATCCTCCTCAGCTTAGCAGTAACTTTCTCCAGGGTATATATTATATATAAAAGAAGACTTCTACTCTTTTTCAGGTTCATAATTGTGTTTTGGGTTGCTACTAGAGTCGGTTAACTTGCTTTAATGCTCAAAAAAACAAACGTGTTACTCAGTGACCTCATGTGATTTCACAAAGTCAATAGCAGTGTTTTCTTTTGGAGAGTGGAGCTTCTGTTGGTGCTGACCTTTTTTAACCTGAGCCTGAACATATATAACAAATAAAATACTTCCTACATAGACCCACTCGCCACAAGGACTGTGGATTATCTTGAGAAAATGCCTCATTATTTCTTGAAAGAAAACGATTGATGTCCAGTTTTTCAGAAGTATTTTTCTGGTGCTTTGAAAGCCTCAAACTAAGTGTTAGTTCCCCTGGAGAGAAGGCAGACATCCTGAAACGCCAAGACTTTATTTTGTTAATCGTACCCCCATGTGCCATTTTTTACTTTCAACTTCCTGTCTTTGTCTGTTTTCCAGCCGTTCTTCCTGCCATCTGCGTTACATTGGTTAATAATTGCTGCACTGACATTTTTCCGAGTTGAGAATTCATTTTTTCCAACATGTTCAAGTTGGATTATTGGAGCAACTTCGGCACCAAAAAGAAAATGTTTTGCATTTTATTTGTCTGAGCTAACAACGTGTTGACAGCTATTTCCAGTGTTTGTTTTGCGACAAGGAAGCACAAAAGAAATGATACAATGAATACACAACACATGACTTCGGTAAAAAGATTCTTACCATCCACCCAGTGTTTATTTCTGTCCACCATGTTTCAGCGTCTAACAACGTCAACTCTGTAACTTGTCTACCAGAACGTTCTCAGGCTTTTGCATGTTGTTATTCTGACATTCATGTGAATTCCTCCAATAATCCCGACAGCACATGAAGGCACAGTTAAGCCTGAGCTCCTTCATGTGTCCTCATGTGTCCTCTGTGTCCCCTCTTTGTCCTCCATGGCTTCTTTTTTGTATTTCTCTTCCTTCATCTGCCTTTTTTTGTCCCATTGGATTTTGGACACGAGCTTATCATTAAAACTCGCTTTTTTACCCTCCTGCCTCTCTGTGTCTTATGTTTGGGTCCCTTTTTTTGATAAAGTCTTAACAGATCGCTGCAGTGAAAATGGGAATTAAAGCGTCGTATAAAGAAATTGTTGTGGCCATGGCATACTTTCTTTAATTTTCCTTAGCCTCTCTCTCGCAGCATGTCACTGGGCAAGATGCCTCACAAGCTGTTTGCAGGGCAATTAAGAATATAACGGCTAATACTCTACTGTTGCTCCCATTACAGCTACATCAGCAGTCATATCTAGTGGAAATAAGACGCTTACTGTGTGAGAAATAGTGTGTCCCAGTAGGCACGCTTCCATAACCACCACAATAGTCAGAAAGATAAGCCAGCGCAGCCCTAATTAGTCCAACAGAGGAACTTTTAAGGGTTGCATCAGAGCCAGGAGCTGAATAAATACATATAAATCTACAATAGAGAAAAGTAAATTCCTTTCATTGTGATCAGCCCTGAGCTGAAGCACTCCTCTACAGGAGCTCTGCCGCGTGTGAGAGCCTTTTTTTTTTTTCTGATAAGCTGGATACACCTATTCAATTTGCTGATTAAAGTCATATAGGGCGGCGCTCCTGACAGCTGAGCTTCTGTGGTAAAGATAAAAGTCTGCAGTCTATGGAATCAGTTTCAAAACATTCCCCCATTATTCCACACACCAAAGAGGATGAATGCTGCGCACATGCGCTGGAAAAAAAAAGACCCCCCCCCCCCCAAAAAAATATCCGTGCTGAAGTGTTTTCATTTAAAAATGAGGCCACTCCTTTCTGCTGTGATGAAGCTCAGGCGCCTTGAATGATTTACTCTCTGTTGCTGGATGCTCTTAGTCTGCCTGCGGTAGAAGAGGCTGCTCCATCACTGCCTCCATCACTCTAAAAGCCCAGCGGAAGGAAAGACCCTCATAAAAGCAGCCGTCACCCGGTTCCTGTTCCTCTCGCCACGGAGTACGCAGATGTTTTTCATCTCGGGCTCCAAAAACACAAAGTCATCCTGCCGACGAAACACGTGTTTAAAGGTCACATCGATAACACGTTCTAAAACTAGAACATGTACAGAGTTTGTAGAGAGGTGCAGAATACAACTCTCTCTTTTCCTTGAAAACATCATTATGAATGTGAATCAATCATTTAATTATGATGTCAGGCCCAGAATGATTGTTTTGTAGATGTCTGTGAAAGAATTTTGATGACTGGTTCCAGCTTTTTAACAATGTTGTCACTCAGTAGCATACCACTGTTGGTTTTAGGTGCTCAAACAGCACATATGGCAAATAAGTTCCTTGGCTTCCATGTTTACTTCCTGGTTATGCAGCAGATTGAATATACGAAGCAGAGTTTCCACGGTTGACCCCGCCCACAAGTTCTCGCTCGGCCCATAGACTTTACATTGGGATGACATCACAGGTTTTTTAAATCTCTTTTTTCATGTTATTCGGGAAGTTTTACAAATAAAAAAAAACTCCATTTATCAGAATTTAATCCAGGAAGAGTCATAATCGACCTTGTTTGCAATTCTTGATTGCCTGTTGATAGTTTTACAGATGGTAAAATCCTGTTTGGGAATTTATCGCTGCAATCCTGCAAGCGGCCACCAAGACCAACCTGGCGCCCTCTGGTGCCTGGTAGTTGCCAGATCGTGGGAAAAAAAACAAAATGTAAGAATGGCTGACTTATACAGTTTTCATCCTGCATAGTCTACAGTACTGCCCTAACATTAGCTAGCCTATATTAGCAATGTTAACATTAGCTAGCATTATCAATGTTACCTTTTGCTAACTAACAGTAGAAATGTTAGCTAGCTTGAACAACATTATCTGCTGCACAAACCAACAGCCACCTGAAGAAGGCAGATGATCTGAACAATGGCGGTGTTGTGTTGTGAATGTGATGGTAGGAGGGATATTGAACACTACCATTAGTGGCTGAATGTGATCAATAACACCTGGATGACAGAATTAACACACAATACGCTCTAGTTTTAAAAAATGTATGTCCATATTCAATATTCAATTCATGACGACAACGTTTAGGCAACATCAGGCGGGGAAGTTGTTTAACCTTTGACCATGATCTTCACAATATCTCTGTGGTTTACAAATGAAAATACAAGCAGGACTATGTTAACATTACATAGAATAAGTCTGAGTGTTGTTATAAAATCAAAGCTTCAGTATTACAGGGCGCTGCACTCGTCGCTGGCTGTGAAGGATGATAGTGTTTGATCAATCCGTGCCATTGTCGTCTCATTGATGTTTTTAAAGAACGAATCACATCGGTGACATCAAACACAGCACAAGGAACATCCTGCATGAAACACTGGAAAGAAGGAGAGAGAACATATTTAATCCTGCATGAGAGAGAATGAATACAATCTTTCTTATATATTTTACATGTTTATATGTAAATTTGTTGTAACTGGTGGGCATATTTTATATAAATCCTTCAGTGCTGGAGGCGTCATACATGTTTTGCTTCAGAGACATAAATAAAAAAAAAAACACATTCATATGTGAATATAATTAATGTACTATAAACCTAGTAATGTAAACCCTGGAGCCATGCAGACACACTTTATGAATGCAGAAGTTTCTTTCAAACCCAAATGTAGAAAGCGCCTCCAAGAAGCTGTTAGCTAACCTGACTGAGAGTTCTGACTCTGTTGGTTATCGGAGACAATTCGCTACCATAATAACCAACAACTGAATATGTCGTGGATAGTGACTCCAGCTGGATGAAGTTCAAGTTCACCTCCGAGTCGCCACAAATGAATATTAAGCTGCGGGAGGAGAAACAGCCTTCATCGTCATGGCCTACAGCAACACTTTTGGCTAAAATCCATATTTTGCAATCCTGAGCGTGTCAAGAAGTGAATTAAAATGAGATGACTTCGACTAAAACCTACTGTTAGACCCAGGTTAGCATCCCTGTTGTGACAAAGAGTTGAGATTTATTTTCACAATTTTTTTTTAAAAGTAAGTTAACGTCCATAAATGACGCAGCTTCCATCATTTAATTGTCTCACATCAAATCACTTTTGTAAGTGACTGTAATTATTTTAATCCAAACTGCGTTCTTTTCTTAAACCTAACTAGATAGTTTTTTGTGCCTCATCCTGTCCAAACAGTGACATTTTGTGACAGTGACATCAAAAACGATCCAAAAGACACAAACAGTTCGGAGGAAAGATTGAAATTTGAAAGTCTAACCAGATGTTTTGTTATTTCGCATTGTTGTGAACTTGAACGAGCTCTTCACACACAAAACTGACGCCAGAAGGTCTTGGGAGTGAGAGCGGGAGTGTCTTGGTCTTGGGAGTGGATTTGCAGACTCTCTCGCTTTTTATACGACTTCACCCGACTTCCTCCTTTGCTGCTGCAATATTTACTACGGCCACCAGAGGTCGCAACATTAGTAACAGTCATGATGAGTTTCACATGGTTGTTGTTTTGATGAGGACGGGATGGATATTTTCGATGCGCGTGCGAGTTAGTGGCCGTGTCTTTAAAAACCCTGTTTTTTCTTGTTTATTCACTTCTCCTCCAAAGCTAACACCTTCTCTTCAGAGACTATAGATCTGAAATAAAGATTAAAAAAAAGCAGCACTGTGCACAGTGACTGGAAAATTCAGCCACAAAGAATGTCATCAAAACAACTCAAAACTCTATTGAAAATATGATGAACAGACAGCTTGAAGACGTTCTGCTTCACAACACTTCCAGTGAACATTCGAACGACAACAACAGAGATGTGACAAAGCTGCAAAGCACCGGTGCAGCTGCATCCGCTGGAGCCAATCAATTCAGCGGCGTCGTGCAAAAACAGACGTTAACTTTCTGAATGAACTCATCATCGTCTTACCGTAAGGCCAAAAAGTCAACTTAACAGAAACTTCTGCGCTCTGAGAGCAGCGGCGCTTTGATACTGCGGTGCTGCTATCTACAGAGTTACTGTTAATCTCACAACACCACGCTTGCAAATTAGTTCACATAAATAAAACATTCGAAAACTGTGCAGAGCATTTCAAGACGCGAGTGAAATTTTAAGAAAAAGTAGCCCATAAAAATTTTAAAAGCGAGGCCACAAGTGAGTTTTAGTGAAACCTGTTGTTCGTTGACTAAATTCATTACCAGCCTGAGCTCTGCCTCGCCGCCTCTGCAGGCTGATAGATAGGATGGCTGCTCTTCTCCTGCACCCACACCCAGAGGACACGGTGATGGATGATTGGCTGAGGACAGCTGCTGCTCTGCCTCCCAGGAGGGTAACTAATAGAACAGGGGGGGCAGATGGGCCAGAGTACAGAACCGGACACGATGGCCTCAAGTACAGAAAAAAAGATGCTATCTTTTATCAGCGGGGAGAAGAAACTTTCAGACCTGAGAGTTTCATATTACTAACCTCTTTATCTATTAATATTTCTTACGTGATGAGGCAGATGGTGATGAGTGCTGCTTCCCGGAGATGCGCTGGATTTACTTTCCTCATTGAGCTGTATCACAGACTGTAATGAGCAAAAATCTGAACACCTACTTGTGAAAGGCGCTCCTCTTCGGTCGTCTTGTGATTTTCGAATATAATACCCCGAGCCATGCATATTTAATGAGCATCACCTGCTCTGAATGAAATATCCTGTGAAAGCTTCTCAGCATCAGGAGCAAACGTCCTCTTGTGCTCGACGCTTCAGCAGGTCACCTGCTACGGTAAATGACAAACATCGCATTGAATGTCTTTTTTGTTCTGCAGCTGTGCAAAATTAAGACCGCAAGGTTCAGGGTTACACTTTTAAGTAAGTTTATGCGATGTTCGTCTCAGCCTACACACACCAGCAACTACACAAGTCTCTGCATAATTCTCTCCTTCTGCTCAGATCAACATTACAGTCGTACATTTCCTTTCCTCTCATTCACTGTCTCACATCACTCTCCCGCCTCCGAAGAACTTTACATCTGTCAAATAAAGCCGAACAGCAGAACAAGCGTCCCTCAGGTAAATCACAGTAATCAGTAACACGCGGTGAAAAGGGATAACGCCCAATCATGTCAACGACATATCATTGCAGCAGATTGTTGGCAAAACATCCTGGTGTAATTTAAAGCGGCGGAGAGAACGTGAGGGTTCAGATCGATGCCCGGTGGCGTAACTGGAGCAGGAAGGGAGGGTCGATGAGAGAGATGAGGCCTGGGGTGCAGGATTGGATGGAGCCTGGGAGGCATCGCAGGATGCTGCTCTGATTTGTTCGTGGTCTTGTGAGGAAAAAATACTCAAGACAACAGGAGAGGCAGAAACGCTGCCAAGGCTGTGAACAGCAGATATGAAGGAAGGGGTCACTTGAAAGTGCACTAATGGTTCGTGTCCACAGCGGGTGTTTTTGGATGCGAGGGCACTCAACACTTGACCACAGCAGCCTACAATAAAACAGGCTAAATACCACTCGTGGGCTGTGTGGCTCATTGGAAACGTCTTTATTTACAAAGACGTTTCATCGACACGTTTCCAAAGAGAATGAAGCCATTCAGAATCCGTCTCAGTTTTTAACACGATAATGTTTTGTTTGATAGTTTTACAGGTGTTTCCAAAGTAGATAGAGCGGGCGATGTCATGACTTTTTGACACATACCATCACAGCCACTTCTTACGGTGAGACCTTGAAGTTGGGGCTCCATTGTTTCAAATATTTCATGGAGGAGATATGAGCTCTGAGGGACAACTTGACTCCAGACAATAACTATTAAGGAATAACACTTTTGTGGCCCCGGTTGGAGCTCCAGAAAGCCTGATAAATCACCTGGAGTTATGGGTCTGAAGACAAGACTGTAAATAATGATTGCTGATCAGTCAAGAGGAGGTGGATGATGAAGATTTCATTATGTGTATTGGACTCAAACTAGAACACAGCAGCAATATAACAATATTCCAGCGTTTAAGCTGGAATGGCTGCCTTGTGAATACGATCTGTCGGATGACATCGGATGACATTAGCGAACACACTCAGCAGCCTGTTCGGTTGCGAAGCGTCACCTGAGGTTTCTGGGGAAGAGTGAGGTTTTACTCGGGGACGCAGGTGGCTCAGGATCGTGTCGCGGTTCAGGTAAAATACGCTCGACTTGTTCCAGCAGTCACTCCGCTCTTCTCCTGATGGCATCAGTCCCCTTCTCGTGTTGCCGAGTTCGACATTGGTTTCCTTTCATTTAGGCTGACGAGTCGACGCAGACAGAAACAAAACCCAAACGCTTAATCGATGAGGCTCGTCTTTCATTGTCCATCACGGCGTCACCGAAAGACTCACTCGCTCTCACTATCAGCAGCTCGCCACTCTCTCCACTCTCCTCTCTGGCTGCGTCTGCTGCTCTGACAGCCTCGTATTAGGTAGGACTCGCCTTTTTGACATTTGGCAACCACTCCACAGAACAAATGACAACCTGTGAGTGTGATAATAGGCTGTTCCAGAGTAAGAGTGGCTGCGGATGATGACTGAGGAAAAAATGCTGACAGTCGAGCGCTCGAGAACGCTGGAGGAGCACGATCGCGCAAACTTACAGCGCTCCTCTGACGGCGTGCGACTGACCCACGGTGACACCCTCCGCCGACTGAGGTCATACGGGAGAAATGACAGCTAACACCCATCAAAGTTGGGCTATTCTTAACAGAGGCTACTGAGCTGCGTCTGCTTCTCTCCCCAAAGAGTTGATGAATTAAATTAAATATTATTAAATGTTAACGCGGCACCCTCCCAGCTCTGTCTGTACACTTAGTTCTCATTAACAGTGATTCCATTTCCTGCACAGGTAAAAGGGACTTTATAACTCCCTCATACTGCAGCGAGCGCTCAGTTTAATCTACCATGTATCCACACTCCCTCGGGGTTTCACAGTTGAGATTATAACAGCCGGCACTTCGCTGGGTGTGGCTGGCTGCATGAAGCACGAGATGGGAAACAATGCTGCTCGTTCCTTCTTGCAGGATCCTCCTCCACCCGCCCTCACCAACGACAGCAGCCGGCTGTGTTTTTGTTGAAACTGCACCCTCAGCCATTTAGCATTGTTTCAACCCCAATCGACAAAATACCAATGACAATGAAACAAAACCAATATAGCAGCAGAGAGCATAAAAACCTGCATTGCCTGCAGTGTCAGTGATCTGAAGCAATGACTTTCCAAGGCAGGATTTGTTGTTGTGGCTCCATGGGGAGACTTGAAAGGATGGAATGGTTTCATGTGGGTCAGGTCGGTTGTGCAGTTTGAGCCCCAGAGTACATTAGAAAGAGCTGAAATAACGCTCTCAGACAGACCGGGGAGCTGACTTGAGTGCCATGGCAGCCCTGTAGTGCTTTTAACATGCCCCGTGGATCCTTTGGGTTCATTA
This sequence comes from Acanthopagrus latus, assembly GCF_904848185.1. Lineage (NCBI taxonomy): Eukaryota > Metazoa > Chordata > Actinopteri > Spariformes > Sparidae > Acanthopagrus > Acanthopagrus latus. Next base: position 32,150,304 of record NC_051042.1, on the reverse strand, counting down.
AGCGTTGTGGGGTTTGTGTCAGAAGCCTCTCCACAACCTGCTGTGACACGGGGAAAATGCCCTTGACCGAAAAAAAAAAAAGCGCTACAGGTAACGCCAGTAGGAAAGCCTGAAGGGCACTTTGTCTGGAAGCCATTAAGACGGTGACAAATGTAGCCAGAATGAGGGCAACGAGGGAAAGCAGAGTTCTTGAATGGAATTTAATTTCTATGCAGCAATATTTGAAAACTATAGTTACAGTGATTACTAGCTAACTTTTTGGGAAATAAAAACTTTCTTCGCCTGCTATCTTTTCAAATCTATATTTTTGCTTTTAGTTATTCACACAAAGAGTTTCTACTTTGAAACAAAACTACAAATTTCATTATTTATTTTTGAATCCCTGGCTGTTGCTTCTTATGGCCCCGTTTGTTCCAGTGATCAGAATGAAAGTGATTTAAAGTGATGATGTGCAGGCGCCAATCTCGCCTGCCAGACGGCTGCTGCAGCGGTATGAAAGTGCTCCCCTCGGCAGTCGAGCACGTGTTGCTCCATAGCTGCCTCCAACTCACAATTCACCTGAGGTAGACTCTGTGTGCTGGCACTTCTGCCAGCACCTCACAGCCACAGATATTTATACTCTATTCAAAATCCAGCTGTCATGTGGTGAGATTTGATGAATCCATTCTTGAAGTTTTAAAAAGGATCAAGGCTGTAAAGGATTTGTACGTGTATGTGAGCCTGCTCCCACAGAGAGCTCCTTATTTGAGTTCAGTCTAAAAAATGTTTTCAGCCTCACAGGAGACGAAAAATCTGCATGATTAAAAACCCACCAAGACGAACGGTGGAATAAGTCAAATGAGCGACGGCCAAATTCAGTGGCAAACGTACAAAACGCACCGGTCGGTTTGGAACAAGTGTTCCAGCCTCTCGAGCTAATATACGATCAGCTGCCACTGAATCTACAAACTGAGTAATGTTATGTAGGAAGGCACACCTGCAGGCCTCTGCCATCCAGCCGCACCTGTTGGGTTGTCAGGTCAGCTAACTAGCCTTCTGCTATCACTGGAACAAGGCTGGACACCTTTTAAAGGTTGTCATACTGTCATACTGATCTTTACTGCAGCACTGAAACGCTCCCGTCTCTTTAAGGCCCGCCCTCCTGGATACCCAGAATGCTCTGATTGGTCAGCTCACCTGAGCCAGCCACCGCTAACAGCAACAGAGCAGCTGTGCTAAATCAATTCCTACATGAATTCTGCAGATGTGCGACGTGGTGACGCAGTGTGATGTCAAGAAGTTTCAGGAGCAGTGTTCTGTGTGGGAGAGAGGAGCTTCTTCACATTAAAGATGTTTTACGTGCAGAAAAACACACTGCACACTGTAGGATATATGATGATAAAAATGTCCTTTAAAGCTTCTCCAACTTAACTCTGGGTAAATGTAACTGTCCCTCATTATTTTTCTTGTGGTGTTCCTGACTATCAGGGGATCAGCCGTCCACTGGAAACCTCTGCTGGCCGGGAGTTGCTGGGCAAAAACACCACATGAGGCAGGAGGTCTGTTTTCTGTTCTGTCAGCGCTTTTCTCCAAACCACACCTCTTAAAACACATCGGCTCCTATACATCTATGATTGGGGTGTAGTACAAAGTCCTCCACATGTGGATGAACTGTTAAGATATGGTAAACGCTTTGCTGAATACATTCAAGGTTTAAGCCCCGCCGTGGAGCCGCCCGCACCTGAAATCAATATTTAATGTTCGTTTTCACCCCGTCTCCTCCTGAACTATTGCAAATTGGAAGCGGGATGCCAGGCACGACCTGACAGATACTGGAGTCAAATATATGACTGCCGGACAAGTGAAGTCACAACTCATCATTTTACACTCCTGGAGAAGAGACAGGTCATCCTGTGGTCCTGACACAAACATGAATCCTCCTAACCCAAATAAAGCCATCCCAAAGCGCATCACCTAGTCTGCAGACAGGTGCTCTGAAACAGATACCGATGCTTAGAGCCACTGAGGCCGTTTATTTTCCTCGCCGACAAAGAAAATATCTGAAGTTAAAAGGAAACGAGGCCGTGCAACAACAAGAAAGAAAAGATAACACGGCATAAAAACATTGCACTTCACAGACAACAACACGGTTTATTACCCGCAGCAGAGCGCGATGACGCTGCATTAGCACCGTCTGCATTTTTAAACATCACCCAGAGCCGTCTGAGTGTTCGCAGATAATTGGCATGCAGGAAGTCAGACGTGCGGCCTGTGGTTCACCCGTCCCGTCCCGCACATCATCTCCCCTGTCGTCTGTCCACAGCCCTGCAACTGGAGTGCTCAGGCAGCAGATTGGCTGCCCACGTGGTGCCGTTGCTTGTCGATTGATCAGGGACTGCAGCTCGGTGCGCCCTCACTGGAAACCTCAAATGAGGCGCAGCACAAATGCATTCATCTTCATCAGAGCGAGCGCAGGATAAAGTATCAGGGAGTTTTTTTTTTGTTTTTTTTTTTGTGGGGCAGAGATGCTTCCAAGAAAAACCACTGAAACCAAGTGTTTTTCATTTTTTACTCCCCTCCTCCTTTTTGCAGTATGAATGCATTTTTCATTTTGAATAAATTGGAGTTATTCAGCGGGTCGAGTCCACTGCCGGAGCTCCGACTGACCGCTGTGAAATCGTAGTGACCCTTCGAGGACCCGTGCTGAGACTGTAGACGTCCGTTTGCTGTGTACCAGTCAACAGCCCGCTCCAATGAGAGAATCCTGGATTTATTCTGGCCCGCACAATTTATCAGACTGTTGCTCATGCCCATTTATCATAATCAATCAAAGGGCAGCTGGGCCAAAAGAGCAATTTAGAGCAGTACAGAGTTATGCCATTGCTGAGTCTGTAATAAGTTTGAGGAAGATTATATAAGGCAATATTGCACCTTGGGGTACAGTTTATGTCAGGCTGTAATGAATCATTCATTACATGAGATCCATAGCTTACAGATCCGTCCACAGGTTAACGCAGAATCAACAGCGAGAGGTGAAGATGAGCAGAGTGTGAACATGAGAATATATTTAAAAACGGGCCAGATGTCGAGAAGCTAAATCTGATCTGAGGTGACGAAAAACAAGAAACACTCAACGATTCAGCTGCGCTCACATCCATGTAGCGTATCGTTAAAGGTGCGCTACGTAGTTTTTAATCAGAAGAGAAGGATCTTCACTGACTAAACAAAACTAAATGAACTGACTGACCTTACTTGACAACACAATTTATACTGTTTTTCTTTGTTTACGTGTGGCGGACCCTGCCACCTGTCTGGCTCTGGCACCTTATGTTACTCTGTGAACAGCTGGTTTATTCACTTAAATCATTTTTTTTCCTCCAAAATCTACAAGGTGCCCCTTTAAAAGACAGCATGAAAAACTTTGAGAAGAAAGCGAAGAAGAAGAAGACATACTTCTCTCCGTGAAAGTCACCATATTCTGCGGGTGCTATATAATTGGCGGGTGTGTGCTCTGGGCAGACTTTGGATCCCAACATTATTGATTATGAGTAACACCAGATGCCAGAGTTGGATGAGCGATGAGCAGTGAGAGGACGGAGCTGATGAGTGTGCCATGAGGGGGTTGTTTGTCTTTTTGGCCGGGGAATTGTGTCAAGACTCACAACCTTCAAACTCCGTCAGAGAGCGAGCTGTCCAGCAGGCTACATGTTCATCAGAGAGCGCTGAACGATCCCGTCCAACTCTGAGACTTCGTGTCTTGAGCGGCAGCGGTGTTGTCTGAAACACAGAAAAAATCAGCGTCTACTTTAATAACAGGATGCTTCAGCACTTTTCAGCAGATGAATCGTTTCTTTAGCGAACAACGCAGGGATGACACATCGCATTCGAGAGCACCATCGTGTATTCTGAGGTAATCTGAGTCTCGGTTCCTCTTTGTAAGTCACTCTCAAAGGCGTGTGCACAGATTTACTCCCTCGCCAAACACAAACCGGGCAACACTGATCATCTTTCAGCATATTTTTCCCGTCAGGTCTGCAGATACCACACGCAGTGAACGGCCCTCGGTCCCAGCAGAGCCGTGCTGCTGCAGCTGCTGCGCCGCTCGCCTCTTAGATCTTCAGGACTTGGGCGATGTTTTGCCCCACTTACATGCAGCAGCTTTGTGAATTAAAAAAAGAAAAAAAAAGGCTGCACAATAAAAAAAAAAAAAAACCCTCTGCTTGTGCTGCAGTGGATAGCAAAAGCTTCTTCTTGTGGGTCTGAATTAGTGTTCTTGGACTTGTACCCAGAGTCCCCTGCAGCCAAACAGAAGCAGACAGAGAGAGAGAAGAGCTTCCTTTTGCCGTCTGACACCAGCAGAGGGAGGTGTGCTCAAGTCAGGAGGATGGAGGAGGATGTGAGTGTGTGTGGCAGCTGCGCTGGCTGAAGCCTCGGATGTTTCCTCGGCAGCCACACCCAGAGACGAGACCATTGTGAGCAAAACACACACACACACACACACACACACACACACACACTGAGAAGCAGTGACGTTTACTGCTCATCTGAACAGTTTGTGCAAAACACTTCACATATCTGATGCTTTCCCAACACAGTCATGTTCCTCTACATGCAAAAAATACATATATATAGCTGGTTTAAAATAGTGACTATTCAATATTACATGACCTCTGACCAGCTCTGATAGCTCATGCAAGATAATAGAGATGAGCTCACCAGGCAGTTCTGAGATTTGAATTAATCATCGGCCGTACTGCGAGAGACTTTCCCAAAGGGGTTTTTTCTTTTGTTTTTTTTAAACTTATACTCGCTGTCACTTAGGAAACAAAACCGAAAAACACACAGTGCCTCGGTGGATCCAGCTCCTGAGCCGTGCGCAGGGCTAATATTTGGGCTTTTGGAAAGAAAAAAACAGGTTTAAACAAAAATAATCTTCTGCAGGGCTTTATGAGATAGTCTGGGATGAATTATGCACATCCACTGGCTTTTGATATCTATCCCACAGGGCCTTTTCTCTTTTCATTAAAGCTCTATTTTTTTCCAACTACGCATCCCTCTTCTTCTTGTTCTTCTTTAGAGAAAATGACTGGGCAAAATCCTTTAGTTCAAATCATAGTGTGATGATTAAACAGCTGATTGTGTGAGGCTGGTGGCTGTTAACCAGCTGGGGGCTGTAATACTGTTTACACTGGCCTTACTGGTGCTGAAGAGGCAGCAACAGGCCGACGTGACCTCGGATCAACACTCACAATCGGACTGGAGTCAACTCTGACTGTCTGCGTCGCTCGGCTGAGGCAGGTGCTCCTTCACATCTGTGCATGTGCTGCGTCTCGGATCCAAACAGGTCGGGGCTGCCGGAACAGCTGTCGGCCCAAATGCATCCTGACATCTGACTGGAAACCGAATTCATCTGAAGTTAAAGGGGCACTGCGTAGTTTTATTTATTTATTCTTGTTTTGTTTTGTTTTGTTTTCAGAAACTCAATATATCTACAATATGAATGAGGTAATGATGCAAACACTCATGACACGCGAGCTGTTCTCGGTGCCCCAGAACAATGAGAGGTGGCAGGGTCCGCCACATGTAAACAAAGTCCAACTCAGTCATGAAAACAAAGAGAGTTTGTTTATTCAGTTCGTTTTAGTTTGAAATTCTCCACGTAAAAGAACATACTGCACCTTTAACTGCACTTTTTTTTTTGTCACATCACTTCACATGTTTCTGTTTTGATTTTTATTCACATTCTGCAGTAAATGCTGACACACACGAGTCTGTCCTCAGTGGTCCAAATGAATGTGTTAGAAGTCTGAAAGTCCTCCTCAGACCCTCGGAGTCTCCTCTGCTCTCCACGGCGGCGCTGCCTTCTAACTCGCAACCTACAATTAATTTATAATTGCCAAATGACGTTGGACTTCATTAGGGAGGATGTTATGTCTGTGATGACACCGAGACACATCTACTTTAAACTCTATGCCGCCTCTACTGTAGCTCGGTCGCATTTTATTCGCCAACAGTCTCGTTCGGGATCCGCTCGCAGCGCGCCTCCATCCCGCCGCTCGGCTTTTTCCGAGAAGACGAGCTTTTATAATAATAATACTAATAAAGACGAGACGCGGAGCTCATCCATATTAGAAGAGTCTTTAATGAACTCAGACCGTCGGAGACACTCCTCCTCCTCCTCCTCTTCCTCTTCTTCTTCTTCTTCCTCATCCTGCTGCTGCTGCTCCCGGCTCCGCACCGCACCGCTCCCGCACCCAGTCGATGCGCGGGGAGGAAATCCACAGCCCCCATCTTTTATCAGCATCGGCATCGCCTTGAAGACAAAGAGAGCGCACGCAGAATGAAGATGTGCTCCGATAGCAGGAGAGGACGGTCTTAGGGAAGACAGAAAAAAAAGTCACTGTTCCTGCAGCCTGGAGGGAAGGAGGAGGAGGAGGAGGAGGAGGAGAGGAGACCCGGGTTCCTTGGAGACTCTTCGGGGATGCGCAAAAAGATGTTGAGAGTCAAAAAGCGAGAGGCGTCGTGATTGGCCGCGCTCCTTTTTTCTCGGAAAGCATCGAGTCATGTTCGCTCCAGCCAGAGCATCAGCGAGGTGGCATCAAACTTGAACGCGACGTGGTTTTTTTTCGAGTCTGTCACAGTGGATGCGTTCACGACACAAACTTGCAGCAGCCCACCTACCCACTCTCCAAAAGAAGAAGAAGAAGAAGAAGAAGAAGAAGAGGAGGCGGACGCGCTCTCCAGGGTGTCGAAACCAGAGAGACCTGAGTGATCAACTAGTGAGGAGCAGGGAGACGCTCTCACTTCACCATCTGCTCCTGAGCTTCATGCTACCTGGTGGCTCCAGAGAGGTAAGTCAGGATGCTGGGATGAGCTGTTTGTGGTCGGGGATGTTGGAGGAGTCCTCACCTGCTGTCCTGTCCTGCATGTCATTTATTCCATCAGAGCTGCAAAGTTACAGTGTCAGACTCTCCTCAGGTGGTCTGGCTCACACCTATGGAGGAAGCTGATGACCAGCAGATCGCCTGTTGATCTCACTCTTTACCTCGAAGCGTGCCTATTTTTTTTTTTACTTTCCACACTCTCCCTTGGTGTTTTTTTGTTTGTTTGTAGGTTTTTCCTTCCTCCCGCCTGCAGCTTTCAAACCTTTTAGCAAGAACTGGTCCAGTATTTTATATGAACATGGAAAACACCGGTTCTTCTGCTTCCATCCTCCAGAATATTATTCTGTCTTTGCTTCTGATTGCAGGCAGTTAAGAGTGGCACTTTTTTTTTTTTTTTTTTTTTTTGGTTTTGGAGACAGAATTTAAGAATTCAAGCTGTTGCCGGAGGAAAATGAGATAGAAAGGTGGCAGGGTCCGCCACATATAAACAAAGTAAAACAGGGCTGTGTTGTCCTTTAAGGTCAGTTTGTTTATTCAGTTTATTCAGTCGTGTAATTGTATTTAGCTTGTTTAGGCATGAAAACAAACAAACAAGAAAAAAAGACATCCAGCACCTTTAAGAGTTATGAAGTTTATCTGAGAAACAATCTAATCTGATTGGTTTAGATGTTTGTTTCTGACGGAGACGATGAGGGGAGGCTCTCTGGTTCCTCTCACATGTGCATACGGAGCGCGGTTCGGATTGAGGCGGCTGTGTGAGCTACACGACACGCTTTTAACATGGCAAAGAGAAGCTGTGTGTGTGGATTTATGTACAGTAGGCTCGGAGCCTGAGGGAGCTGCCGGTGGTGTGCCGTCTCTCTCTCTCTCTCTGCTGCCTGCTGCTACCTGATAACTTCATGCTGCACACATCCCCACAGTGCAGCTTTTCTCTCTTTTTTTTGTTTTTTTGTGCTCTGCTTGTGGTTCCCGGGCTTTCCAAAATCAATTTATGTTTTTGCAGTGTCTTTACACAAAAAAAAACTTTGTAATTGATGATCAGGGTCAGTGATCCGTCCCACAGTTTTTAATGGCTTTTATTTTTCTTTTTTTTTTCCCTAGTCTTGGGGAAGAACCTGTGGCTGCAGTGCAATCAGAAAACAGACAGGAAACGTCCGGGCTGTGCCGTGTTTCAGGGCGTCACACAGGATTGCTGTGTTCACCGGACTATAAAAATAAAGCGCTGGACGCTGAGTAGCCTCGGGCATGTGTTTTTGGGGTTACGCTGCTTTTTATTGCGCAAATGACGTTGCTCCATCAGCTCAGACACAACCTGGAGCTTTATAGAGACTTAAAGGCTCTGGACGCTTCCAGAGTGTCGTCCAAGGAAGACCTTATGAAGGCTGCCAGGGTCAAGTGGAGCTAACCGGTTACTCGATATGAAGCTTTGGAGCGGAGAGCCTGACCGATGAATTGGACGGTCGGTTTTATGGCTCTATCACAGATATATCGGTGTTGGTAATATGTTGTCAGATATGAAAACTTTCTTTTGAGAGATCATAACGCAGAAATAGTAAAATTCCCCAGGAGTTTTACAGCTTTGGTGCACTGATCTTTGTGTTTTGTAAGCTCGTTTGATGGATTGTTGCCTGAAAGATTTCTCTATCGGCCGATTTATCAACATTAGCATCTTTTCACTCTCTAATATCGGCACTGGCAACTAAAAAAAAACATGAATTATGACTATTACCATGTTAACGCAACATTTCCCGCTTGTTTTTTTTGTTTTTTTTTATCATTCACTGTGTATGTAGGTGGTCAGTTTAAAGAGATTCTGAAAGTTTAGGGCTCCAGAAGATCTTTAATAGCGTTGTAGAGCGCTGAGACTTACTTTGCTTTCATTAACGGCCCTGTCGAGCTGAGAGGAAGCGTGGGTGTCATCAAAGCGGAACAAGGCCCCTTTGAGGCGGGAAACTCGTGGCTCAACGACTTAAGTTACGATTCATTTCAAAAGGCAGGACTTCATTTCAAAGGCGCTCGCTCTCGTCTTTTGTATCGGGATACATTTGACGTTTTGCGCGTCAGTCATTAAGCCCGTTAGCACCGAGCTCCCTGGGCTGCTGGGACACTTTGCACAAAGTGGCTTTATGGCTGCAGTCGACACAGTGACGGCTCAGATCCATCCAGTCTGTGACACTTTATACAAAAGGACTATGAAACTATAGAGTCAGAACACGATTAAATGCAGTTTCCTTCGTTTCTGCTGCCAGTTTCCATAGCATCGTTTCATCTGAGAGGATCTGGGATCGTCCTCTAATCTAGCCAGACTCCACAATTCACAAACAACACAGATCAGAAAAAAACCCACTTGTTCAGGTACTTGACCCGCGTGCTAGATTTTTGATATCCGCTCCTCCTGCCGAGACAAACCCTCCACGAGATCATAAACAGAGCCGTAATTGGTAGCGAGGTTTGCTCGGCGGCTTTAATCAATTACTGCGCCGTCCTCCATCCGGAGGGGGGAGACGGGTGGGAGGTGGGGGGAGCGCAGGTGTCATCAAAGCAGAATGAGGCTCCTTTGAGGTGGGAAAAATGCAGGGACTCAATGACTTCACTCAGCTGGGTCACTGGACACACAGCGGAGCTTTGACGCGTACAAATTGTGCTTGAAGATGCTGCGCTCGTCCTGGGAGGCTCAGCGGCTGGCAGGGGACCAGCCGAGCGGGGACATTGCACTCCAGATGGCCCAGCGAGGCCAGAGGAAGAGAGCTGTCCAAGCCCAGCTGGGAGTCAGGGGAAGCTGGACTGCCGGTGGAGTGTGTGTGTGTGTGTGTGTGTGTGTGTGTGTGTGAGTGAGAGAGAGAGAGGAGAGAGAGGTATGTATGTGTGTGTGTGTGTGAGGGTGTGTTGAAGGAGTGATTGGTGAGAGGAAGAGAAAGGAAATGAGAGCAAATGGAACAGGCGCCTCTGTGTGTGTGTGTGTGTGTGTGGAAGTAGTGATAGGAAAAGTGTGGGAGGGAGGAGAAATAAAAGAGAAGATGAAGGAGCTTGTACGTTTGTGTGTGTGTGTGTGTGTGTGTGTGTGTGTGTGTGCATGCACGCTGAAGGAGTGACGGGGAAGCAGAAAGGGTTCGGAGACAGAAAATGAAAAGAGAGAAAAGAAACAGGCGCATGAGTGTGTCTGTGTGTGGGTGGGAGAGAAAATGAAACTGGGAGAAGCGAGTGTGCGCATGTGTGCGTGCGTGCACGTGTGTGTGTTTGTGTGATTGCAGAGAAAGCATTACTGTGAGAGAAAAGGCAGGAGGGATCGGAAAACACAAAAAAAAGAGGGAGAGAAAAGGGGGAAGTGAGTGTAAGAGGGGTGAGGGAGGGGGAGGTGGTGCGGTGGGAGGCTTGTTTTCATCTGTGTTTGTGCAGCGACGGGCTGACGGCTGCGTTCACTGACGATATCAGGCAGCGAATCAAAGCTGCGCAAGGAGGACGACACAGAGAACGGCGGGCTGTCTGACCTCTGACTCTGTGATCTACCTCATCACCGCGTGACGTCACATGTGCTCCAGGCACCTGACCCCCCGCTGTGAGCTCAGAATCTGATACTCGCTCCTCGCTCTGATTGAGAGGACGTGTTGCATGTGAGACGCCTCCTCCTTCTTCTTCTTCGTCTTCTTCTTCTTCCTGCGCCCTTACATCTTTCGAGGCGTTGCACTCCCTCTTCTAAAGTGAAGCCACCTGAGAGCGAGCGCGAGAGCACATGACAACGTGCGGCGGCTTCACAGAGATAACTTCGCCTCGCTGTTTCCATTTGCGAAGCCGCTAGAGAGCAGACGGAGGGAGGAAGAAGCGCGCTCCTCTCATTCTGCCACATCTGCTCGGTGATGGAACGGAGCATGATCTGCACTTTGATCACAATGAATTATTCCTATCCCCGGCTATAAATACGGTCCTGTCTTCAGCGCCCCAGTCTCTCTCTCTCTCATTCTCTCTACTTAAACCAGGAATCTGTGCTCGCCTCAGAGCCGCGCTCTCCTCAGTGTGTCACTGCGGGCGCACTGCAGCTCTGCTTTCTCTTCCTCGCTTCTGTGAAGAGACCAGACGCCCAACCGCAGAGAGAGCCTGTGATGTCTCCTTGGAAAATGTGAAATGTATAGATTTACAAAACCCCACTAATCCACTGACAACCTGATTACAGACATAAGAGAACGATACATATAAAAATAAAAGCTGAGGAGCTTTGTGTGTCTCGAAGGATGTGGCTGGTGTTAGATGTGCCCCTCTTTACACAAACCCACCAACCAATCATATGTTCGTCTGTCTGTGGAGACTTACCTGCCTGTGTTACACCTACTCACCGTAACAACTTCATTCTTATTCTGTTGAAACCAACACCAGTTTTCCTTGATATTGCCTTGAGTGCACAATAAAAAAAATACATAATTCATGAAAAGGAGTTTGAGATATGTTGCCAAAAGAATCCAACCAGTTTGATTTTCCTTGGATTTCAACGCACAAAAGAAAAAAAAAACATGATTCATGAAAATAAATTTAAAAAAGAGATATTTGTTGCTGTTACGATCCGGCACAAATGTTTTTAATTCATAAATCTCCTTTAAACGTCCATGCATAGAGTGAGAGGGAAAAGAAATAAGCAGAACTGGCCGTCAAGCTGAAGTACCAGCTATTGTCAGTTAACATTAAAAGGTGCAATACGCAAGAATTGGCTACCTGTTGAATTGATTCTTCCAAAACGCATATCACCGTAACTGCTAAGTGGTTGCTAACTGTATCCCGATTGTAGCTACTGTTAGCCTCTTAGCTCAGTTAGCCGTGCAGCTAGCCGGACTACCAGGGGAGTGCTTACACGGCTAGCACAGAAGCTCAGGACTGCTGGGACACCAAGGCTAACTGGTTAGCATGCTAACTTCAGTAGATATCTCTTCAACACAACACATAAACCTCTCTGACTTATTGTTCAAACTGTTGATTCTTCACATTTTGTTGATGATGTTTTAAATATAGAATTTCTTACATATGGTGCCCTTAAAAGTTAAGTTTGTTTTGTTGTAGTTCAGGTGCCAGATAACTTAAAATGTTCAGGCAGTTAAAACGGTGGTTTCATGTTGATAATCCTGTAGAAAATAACACCAAGTTCACTGTGGAAGATGTCAGAGGAGACAGATATTTGACTGAGGCGTTGTCAGAATCAGGATTATGCTGATGGAAATTTTCCCTCCTCTCTCTGGTAGTCCTGCAGTTCAGCCAGAGGGAGGGAGGGGTTGCTGTCATCCAATCATTCATCGTCCAATTCATGGCTACTTCTTAACTATGTGTAAGTAAAGAACCAGCTGCTAATTTACCTTAGAAGAGGTCAAAATTGTGGGTCGCTGTCTGCGATGACGGTGGTGCTGAACCTCAGCTGAACTCGTGACCTAAACACATGCTTTTAATTTGAAAACGTCAGAGGATTAGAGATTTATGGAAGGACAGAAGTAACATCAGACTCATCATGACCTCTTTCGACGGTTACCGAGTTGCTCTGTTTTCATGCCATATCTCTCTTCTCCCCCCCTGCAATCCCTTCACTCCCCTCACGTGGTTTTCCCACCTGTCTCCTCACCTGCAGCTCACCACCTCAGCAGTCCCTCAGTATTCACACAGATCCTGTTTCAGTCGTTTCCCTGCCAGATTCTCCAGACTGTCCCTGATTCCTGTGTTGCCTGACCTGCCTGTTTCACCCCCTTTTGCTGTTTCCCCATACTCTGTGTTTCCCTGCCAGCCCCTCATCAGATTTGTTTGCCTGTTAGCCCGACCCAACTAAATCACAACATGCTTCTGCGATTTGCTTTTGGGTTTTATTCTGCCAGACATCCAGAGACGTTACAAGACTCTTAAGTTGTTTTTTCAAAGATTATTTAGATCGAGGGGCACACGGCGTCATGATGGATAAAAACCTCCAAGTAAATCAAAAAAGCCCGGAAAGGGAAAGCGTAATTATTTGAGTGGACACGAAGCTCTCTCTCAGCTCATGGCTACATTAACATTTTTGTGGCATCATTGCTAACTGATCTGTAGCTTTAAAAGCACAAACATTCAACAAAACAACAATTAACGAGTCAAAGTGGACAGAGGGAACATCTAACATCTGATTGAAAACAGGGATTATAAGTATTTCCGTACCTGGATGTCTTCTGGATGCCCACAGACATTGCTAATCAATCACAGATGACATCTAAAAGCATCCACTTGGTAGTTTTAGATGCCTCTCTCTATTTTTCACAACTCCTCACATTGTCTTCTGTTTCAGTGGATTTTTGTACGCACGGTCACAAAAAAGCAAAATCAACAGTGTTGCATATTTGCCTCCCGGTTACTTTTAATTCTGTGCGGATGAATGGGCAAATAAAACATTTGCCTCTTGGTTTCAAAGCAAATTTGCATCTTAGCTTCCTGCAGAGCTGAACACTGGTGAACTCTGACAGGGAGAATTTGCAGCCACAACCAGAAGCAGATGTTCGTGTGGTTCGACCCTTCGAACGGACCACAAACTCACACAAACATACAGACATGTCCCGCGGTTTAGAGTGATCTTGTAATTTTAACTCAACACAGGGATGACTGGTCTTTACATGGTCAGTGGGTTTGTGTGTTTCTTGTATAAAACGTGATGTGATGTTTTTAAAGAGATTGTGAGATATGGGGGATAACTGACTTGATGATCTGGCAACCCCTCAGGCTGTACAGTGCTGTTTCAGCTACAGTAGCTGCTGCACTCACAGGAACATCTGTGAGGTGAATAAACAGCAAATCTAGAAGTTGGTGCTCATTCAAACATCATACCAATAAGTAAGTACTGTGAGTTAACGTGTGTTCAGTGGTCAAATTATCAGCCGACGCTGCTGCTGTAGCTTTGTGCCAAAATGACCCCCAGACAGTGAAAGATGGAGAAAGAGAGTGTTAGCCACAGCAAAGCTAACGAGAATGTTTCGTGTGTCTTGGACCTGCAGCTTGCGGTTATGAAGCGGACACTATTCATGCAAAGTTTGGCACAGCATGTCCAGTTTATTTTGGGGAAATAGGCAGACCGACACAGATAGGCTCAAGGAGGCGGAGCTTCAGGCTCTCAGGTGAGCTCTGATGTCACTGTGAAATTACAGGTAGGCCACAGTTGGCTAAAACCAAATAGCTTAAAGTGGAGTGAAAATCTAAATGTCGATCTGAAATGCTGCTTTAGTCTCAGATCTCTCTACAAAAAAATCACTCTAATACTACATAAATGAAAGTCCTGTTGTAAAGTTTTGTATTTTAAATCTACATGATAGATTTGGTGCTGTTCAGAGTCCTTTTATTAACTATCTCAGTGAAAGGCGACTCTGGGAAACGAGCCATATCTCATGGGAACGGCACCAAACTGGACCTCGCCAGATGAGCTGGTGTTAATACATCATTTCTGATTCACAGAGCCGACGACAAGCTCTTGACTGGCATAATCAAAATGCCTCTGATGTGTCAGGAACAAACCACAGAACAATTCTTATGAGAACGTGGAAGCAGTGACAAAGGATGGCTTCAGGCTGCGCTTTAGGAACAAGAAACAGAGACTGCATCTACGTATTTGTGTATCAATGCATCCCACAGGGACGTGCTGCGTTTCTTTTCTTAGAATCACAGCCTGTGCCTCAGAGTTTGGCTAATTTTTTTTTCAGAAAAAAAAAAAAAAGAAAAATCCTAGTTCCTCCACACAGCCGCTTCCCAAATCGTCTCGCAGCCTCGCCCACAAAGTATGGCGCTATCAACCTATCACCTCTAATGGGAACAAAAGGTCAGTCCTTAATTATTCATCCGGGATGTCAAACAATGCTTGCCGGCTGTTATTTAGGGTGGGGGAGACCCATTGAATAATTCAGGGGGAAGGATTCTCTTTCCTCGGAGAGGCGGCGCGGGGGTTCAGATGTTTGTGAGAGTCTTATCTCGATGCAGGAGCCCTCTGTCATTCCTGAGCTGACCTTGGCTGTCACGGCGGCGGCAGCATGGGTGGCACAGAAGGTGGCAGGGACTCGTGTTCTTCCCCTGTCTGTGGGCCTCCTCCGCACAGCGTGAGGAGGGAGTAGGAAGGACTACAGGGAGCTGGCTGCTGCCTGTCTAAGTTCCCCCAGTGTCTGTTTACAGTACACAACGCGCCACGCTGCACCAGCCTGGTGCCAACGTGTAGGGAAAAAAAAAAACAGAAAAAACACAGCAGATTACTCTTTTACAATGAGTTATTCCGCTTTTCACCCGAGGTATGTTTCTGTTTTGGTACACTTGCCATGTCAATTGGTCTTAAGCGGCTTTCTAAAGATGTAAGGGGTGTTTATTGCAGCTGAAGAGGCAAAAGCAGATATTAATGCTATTAAAGTGCATTAAAGTGAAGAATGCTGTAATGTGAGTCACTTGCATGGAGGGATTAGAGGGAGGGCGGCAGGAAGGATCCCGAGCGAAGAGAGAAAGTGTTCATCTTGTTATGTGAGAGGCAGGAGAGGAGGGAGAGAGAGAGAGAGAGAGAGAGAGAGAGACACCACCCTTCTGCCAACTCTACCATCTCTGAACAATAACAGAGCTCCACACACAGATACAGTACGCGCCTATCAAGCGACGGCTGGCAAGCAGCCCAGAAGGAAATCAAATGAGAGGCATGTTTGTCGTTGTAAATGCAATCAGCAGAATGACCCCGTCTTCCTGTGGCGACTATCACGCTGCTGTCTGCACTGTAGCGCCCGGTGAAGGCAGGGGAGATTATTCGGACTGTGACACACTGATCGATAAGTTTTGGATCAGATGTGTGTTAGTCTTCAGCTGCATTAAAAGATGCTTCTGCTCAATCTGATGAGGTTTTATACGATTGTTACTGTCACACGTACAAATATGTAGCAACATTTAAAAACAGGTGATAGTTCACAGTGCGATACGCGGAACGAGTGAGGAAGGAATCAGGAACGACTCCCCCATCACTTGTTTCTGCACTATGAGAGGGTCGGATCACAGCGTAACATACATCTTTAATGTTTTTAATGTTTGTTATGGTTGAGTTTGTTCGTAGTCAGCCCTGACATTACGTCTGACAAACTGTTGCAGAACTGGGATTTATATTTTATGACAGTGGTGTTCTCAGAAAACTGTTGGAGGCTCCAAATCTCCCAAATGTTTGGACATAATGTTGCTTTAATAAGTTGTTCTTAAACAGTAGATAACGACGAGTTACTGGAGAGCAAAGAAATTGTGTTAATGGAGACAGTTGGTGGATCAAAATAGTCACTAACAATTACAATTTTTCAGTTTTTTAGGTCTGAGGGTCTGTTTGAACTCCTCGTTATGAAAGTGGTCCGTATGTCGATTTACATATTATATTTGTGGACGAATGTTAAGTCTGAGTTAAATTATTAACACAAACACAAAAACTGGAACCGTACACGCAAGTCTGATTAAAAACCCGAAGCTCATGCAACCAAAGCAAAACTCCAGACTGCCAAACTGCGAGCGTGATCCGCTGTTTTCACCCAAAAAGACGCTCTAAATCACAATATGGCAGTAGTCTTTATACCATATGTACCATAAAACTGTTGATAAATGATAAAACGAGAAGGAAAAATGAGTCCTACATAATTTTCTGCAGTTACGTGATGCGAAAGTATTTTGAGTGCAGACACGTTGAAGCTTTGTCAAAACTTTAACGGTGAACTGCTCTCAGTTCTGAGACGCTGAGCGATGGATTCAGGAAACGCGTCTAAAAAATGTTTGTACCTCCCATCTGTTCTCTCCAACTCATCATCACTCATCATTAGTATTTGTAGTTATTTTTTAACTACTTCATCATTAATCGTCACGTTTAACTGCTCCTCAGTCGTTCCTGAGCGAGTACTCACAGTTTTGTGTGTCAGTACAAAATGATATCGAACCACAAAAGAGACGAGCCAGGCTGGACAGAGAGCCGGCGCTGCCATCTCTGCCAGTAAACGTGGTTTTATTTAAATGTGTACGTACAGTGTAGTTGTTTGGTGATTTTTTTTGGGAGGGGCACGGATGCTCAGGGGTCCGTTTGTGATGCCAGTACTTCTTTGAGAGGCGCTGCCCCCTTTTTGCCACCAGACCAGCGGTGACAATGCTCATTTATCTTGGAGCGTGGTCGGGGAGAATCAGGCTTTTGTAGAAGCGAGGAGGATTTGGCTCAAAGACAGCGAGGAGTGAGGAGCAGCCCTTTCTTTCTTTTTTTTTTTGCGGTGGTTGTTGTTGAAGGCTGACACGGTGATTGGCTCAGAGGCTGATGCCGGGCCAGGTGCACTTTAAAGTTGGAAGACAGCGCGGTGCCTGGAAGACCCAGAGAACCCAAGGACGCGAACATGATCTCCACCAGCCTCTCGCTGCACTGTGGGGCTCTTAAAACATTAACTCCTCTGGACCCACACATGCCCAGGTGCCAGGGCGCTCATCAATTAGGGCCAGAGTGTTGCTGCCCAAGTTAATTACACTAATCTATTTTGCCTAAGCGTGTCAGTAAAGACTTGGCAACACATTCGGGTCTTTCTGGACAGAGCAGCGAGGTCTTAATTTGTCTTGTAGATGGGCCCGGATGGGTTGCTGCTTCCTTCACAGAGCAATCAGGCAAAAGACACTGATGAGAAAACTGATACCTGATTACAGTAGAACTGATACAACACCTTTACAATTGTATTTCATGAGTGAAAACTATCATACATGTGAATGAATTAATGTATGAAGGAAGTGGAGTTATTGAATAAAATTGCAAGTCTCTAGAGTTCTCGACCCAATTTTTGCGAACCGTGGACATGATTTATGTTGTGACAGAGCTGTGTTCAAGGTCTAGTTCGGTTTAGACACACAGAACTCTGGGTAAGTGTTTGGAAAAGATCATCTGGGTTTATCCGGTTCTGTTGCCAAAAGCAACACTGGAAAACGCTCCGATGATGATGCGTACAAGTTTGAACGTCTCCATGTTCTGCAGTAACGTAACATTTTTTGACGTTTTTTTAAGTTCCGTAAATGCTTTTCCTTTCGTCAAACACTCACAGCCAGAAACAATGTCTTCAAACAGAATAAAAAAAAAAAATCATGTCTCATATCATCCTGATATTACCTGTCTCGCCTGATCCACAGACTTCGCGGTCTCAGCAGCTCCTCCTCCTCCTCAGTTTAATATCAGTGTATTTTTTCATATGTTGATGGGACAGATGATGGTGAAACAATGAGGCAGAGAGTCGAACACACCCAGAACTAATCCAGAGTCAACACCTGTTTCACACCAGCGCTGGGCTTTAGACCGTCCATCTAAACAGGAGACATTATTTTGCGTCTTTAATTAGCACAAGTGTTTTCATTACGTTTTATTATATCATTTAAAGTGATGTGTTGTCGCTGATACAGGTCATTGGAGGAGACACGTTTTTCATCTCATCACTTCACTCAGCTTTAATTCACCTTTAAACTGTAAATCATTCAATTCCTCTTTAACTGAGTCAATACAAACACATCTTCCTTGATTGTTGTTTATTGTTAAGTGATCAATTTGCGCGCCACCGTAATTACACCCCCTCCCTCCTCGTCTCACGAAAAGAAAATGAATCCCATCTTTTTTTTTTTTTTTTTTTGGTTATCTGCTCCTCCATATGATTAAACAAGAACCAGAGGCAGCGGGTCGCTCATTCAATTAGTGTTTCATTTACCACATTTAATTACCCACAATCCCTGCCCTCTTTGACCCTGCAGGAAGCCTCGTATGACTAATGAGTGCACTTACCTGATTTCCTTTTGCTTGGTAAAATCGCATCAGGAGGGTCTATTTCCCATCATCTGCTCACAGGAAGGCAGTATATATATATGGTGAGGGAAGATTAAAGGATTTTTTTTTTTTTTTTTTTGGGAGGTGGGGGAGTGAGAGGAGTACGTATTTACCTGGGCAGAGGTTTCAAGCCTGTATTGAAAGCCCCCCGTGACACTTCAAGCTAGTCACCTCAGACACTTTGATCTTGCAGAAGCCTATGTTGCACACGTAGTCACAGTTCTGACCTGTTGAACATCACGCTGGAGAAGTGCTACTTTCTTTGCCTCGCGCTGAAATTATTCCCCCGCACGGTTTCGACACGGTTTGTTTTAGAAGTTGAGGTTTCGGAAACCGCTTCAATACTCCCCTCAGCAGAGGAACAGTCTCCTGCTTTTTTGGACTGAGTTGAACAATTCTCATTTGTACTGATCAAATATTCAAGTGTTCATTTCTTTTTTTACTTCAGCTGAATTGCTAAAGTTTTCCACATTTTGCTTCATTGGGCTTTTGTCACACTCGCAGCTGGTGTGTGTGACACAAACACTGAGAGGAGAAGAAGAAGAAGAAGAAGAAGAAGAAGAAGAAGAAGGATTACGGCTCGACACAAACAACACCCCGATCGCTTCCAACATGCGAACGCTGCATGACCGTGACCTGGCATGTTTTCCTCAGGATTCTCAGGTGTTGAAATGCTACAGATACACAAAACTGCATCGTGGATATTCAGTCTCATATCAGCTCAGCGACTGCCGCGGGCTGTGTTTTACATCACACCCCGGCAGATGTTAGATTATACTGTTATTTTTCTTCTTTAAATGCTTGTTAGTCATCTGTATGTGCTGCACTCCCTCGCAGTAGCTGTAGCATTTCCTCGGAGCGAAATGCATTCGGGGTGAAAGATGAGATTCGGAAAAATCTCAAGGTTAGAAGTCAGAGGAAGTCGCCCACTGAATACTTGAAGCACTTAAACAAAAGAAAGGCTCGGCACGATAAAGGGAGAAAACGGGGGGGGGGGGGGGGGCTCATGACAAAATAGCTCCATACATGATTAAACAATTAAACCGTTCAGATTATATAGTGTGTTCTTAATATCTGCTAAGTGGTTTAAATGAGGTCTCTAACCCAAACTAAACTGTCTGTTTTGCTCTCTTAAATTCGGCATGCAGATAATGATCTCTAATTGGAGTCACGTAGAGGAAGCTGCATTTTTTAAATTTTTATTTTTATTTTATGGTCTTGGCATTGAAGTCTGAAGAAATCCACAACACTTCTACAACACTGCTATAAATAAATAAAATCTGCCCACAGTCGTCCACTGACCTTTTGTGAGAACTGGTCTGCTGGAATTTGGTCAGACTAAAGTCGACTCGAGGCAGAATTCACTGCAGTGTTCTGTGGCCAATTCTTTTTAAGAAAAAAAAAAAAAACCAACAACTTTTTTTTTTTGTCAATTTTTGAATTAAAAGAGAGAGGCATGCTCTGTGCTCAAGCTTCTGCAGGGGCGTTAAAGTGAAGCGCTCCCAGGCTGCTGTCAGAATTAAAGTTTAAAATGAGCTATTAGCTTTTAGCTGTGATCATTCTGAGGAAACTGAGCCAGTGGAATTAAATTCTTGCGTCTTGTTATGATACACACCTGCTGTATGGCGCATTAAACAGTGGAATAGTATTCCTTCAATGTAAGTGCTCTGCTTTCAACTCTAATACAGGACAGCTATTAATATGTAAGATTAAGAAATCCAGCATTAGTGTCCGACTACGAGCTCAGTGTTCATGTTTTCAGAATGACTGTGATGAGTAAATTCTTGTGGTTTTTGAAAAAAAAAAAAAAGAAAAGAATAATGATCCATTTATGCAGCCATTAAAAATTCACATTAGCATTCAGTTACTGTTAATCTAATGTGAGTCTATTAGGCTTTGGGTAATTCAAGCCTGGTACAGGTATTAAAAAACGGGTACAGCAGGCCATCATGGTGGGCCAGGAAATTTGATTATACGCCTTCAAAACAACTCCACATTAGCATTTTACTTTCACCGTGATGTAGTTAACATCGTTATATCCCACTCTGTCCACATACGCCTAATTTGTATTGGTGTTATGCATCCTGACTCCTGTGTGTGATTATATTGTCACAGCAAAAGCACTTTGGTGAAGGTGAAGAAAAGGTCGATTTTCAGTTAAGTGTTAATAAAGTAAACACTTCATGTCTTGAGCTTCAGGTGATTGTTGACTTTTTCAATATTTCATTTAGACCACAATCTTTCTCCGACCTTAGACGAGTGCTGCGAGGACCTAAATGTAAACATCAAAAGTTAGAAACACACTGTCAGAGAACGACCGACCGCCATTTTCCTTGTGACGTCACGTTCGGGGTGTGAAGCTCCAGTGCCGTGATTATGTTGTGCTGCTGTTTTCTGGGTTGCAAGTCATCAAAAATATGAAAATAGAAAACATGATCTTGGTGGAGACCAACACTGCCCTGCTTTTCTGAGCCCACCAGTTCGGACTGTTACATGAACGGCTAACTGAGCTAACTAGCTAACAACAGCTACAGTTACTGGATATATTTACCCTTTTTTAATTGTGAGTTTGCTTTAAGTTGGTCAGTTCTTACAAATTTGCACGTTTAATGAAGCATTTAAAGTGAAACTAGCCAAAATGCAAACTAGGCTTTTTTTTTTTGTCAATGTACACGAGTCAATCCTTCATGTAAGTAAGTACGATGAAAGCGGCACATTTAAAATTTACCATATTCTCGTTTTCGGCTCAAACTCATTTTCAATGGGAGTGCATGGGGCACTTTTACGCTAGCATCAAAATCTCTATTTTTAAAACACCAAGAAGGCTCGACACAACATGAAACTTTGCTCGTAGTATCACCAGGGTCTCTACACATGAACACCAGCATTGAGAACATTGATTAAGTACTAAAAAGAAAGTTTTTGAGCAACTCATGTTAGCATTAGCTTGTTCCGCTCGCCGCCGTCCTGCGAGTTGAGAAGTGTCGCTCTCCGAATGTGACGTAACCTGGAGGACAGTTAAGGTCCTGAAGCTTAGTTCCATATAGACACACAGAAAATTTGTTGTTTTGTCGTTAGTGAAAAACAATATTGACCCTGAAGTTGAAAAAGGAGCCTCGTATAAGAAACAAAACTAAAATCAAAAGCTGGAAAGCGAGATATCGTGTGGATAGTTGTTGCTGGAGGACAGTAGCGGTCCACCTTAATTGTGTTGTTTTTTTGCACCGACTCTTAAAAGAGTTGCCGCATCATAAAACAGATTTATTGTTTAGATCGATCAGACTTGTTTTGTAAAGCACGGAGGTGGATGTGCTGATCGGAGGCGTCAGATCAGAAAAACAATTCCATACGTCATCCCAGAGGGCACATTGTGACGTTTAATTTGGAGGAAGCGGCTTTATGTTTCTTATAAACAATTTCCAGCAGACAGGGCTGTGAGTGAAGGCTCGCTCCCAGCTCGCTGTGCCTCATCATTCACTCAGGTGTAGCGTACAGTAGATGTTCACATCTTGTTCACATTGAGAGCTGCCCAGCCAACGGTTGCTGAAGGTTGGGAGAGCATTACTCATTCCCTTTCCCCTCGCCAGACTTTCCCAGCAGCTCCAGGAAATCAGACCAGCAGCTTCTTCATCACAAACCTGCTTTTGTTACCTGCCTGCTCGTTTCGTATGCCGTGTGATCCGGCTCATAAGAACTCGGCTGTGGGCCCGAGGTACCTGTGACATGTTTCCTCTTATATCAGCCGAGGCTTTCCTGCAGGCTCCAGCTCCATGTTCAATAGTTTATCGGCACGTCAGCCGAGTTGACAGAAATTTGTCAACTCCAGCAAAGGGAATACTGAAGTTTTCAAGTCTGGTGGGTCCTTTTTTAAAGAGTTTTGAAACGTCGTACTTCAGTCCGGTCAGAACACAACAGATCATTGTTGGACCGGAATGGACAACACTGTTCCAGGACACAGCTGTGTTGTGTTCCAGCTGTGACTGCTGTAGGTCCAATCTCACCGGTTTGGTTGATAAGGTCATTTTTCCTTGATTTAAATCAGGCTGCATAGTTAAATTATTTATTTATTTGTATATTTAGTGGCTTAACTTCACAAAAAACAAGAAACGTAGAAGCCACAGAGGGGCTGCTGCACCGGATGCTCTCCTAGTTGAAGCGTCGCCTTCATAGGTCGACTGGATAATTATATACATACTAATCTGACCGTATGTCTGACGGGAATCAGGAGTTGTTCTGGGTGTTTTATTTTGGAACGTGACCGGATGCTCTGTGTCGTTCCTGCGTCTGACCTCCTGTCTGGTCAGATCTGTGCAGCTTGACGCGGCATCCCGTCATGAAATATTCAAGTCACGTCTTTTCTCCAGAGCAGAGCGGAGAGTCTCTTCCGACATGCTCTGAGATTTTTTGGTGAATCACAAGTGTTGTCCAGAAGAGCCTTGATCAGTTCTGGCCCTCGGTGGAATCAAAGCTGCTGAGTTAAAATTGAATGCAGTTTCTTTTTTTCCTTCGGGTTGAAGGAATGCATTTTTTTTTTTCCTCATTGATTGTATTTTTACAATTTTACTACAAAACTGGGGGCTTCAGTAACGCTGAGTTAATAACACAAACATCCTCACACTTCAACCGCTGAGAGTGAAATGATTCAGTTACAGCCGAGGTCACGGCCACATTCTGCCAGATTCTTTTCCTTGTCTTCCCTCTGGTCTCCTGGAATTTTGTGGAAATGAAAATGGACTTTGAAATACGACCATCTTCTCTTCGCACGAAGTGAAAAATGTGTGCTTTTTTTTTTCTCCCAAACAAAAGGGTCGTCAGATGGGAAATGAACAGAGACGACAGAAGAAGTTTGATTTAGAAAATAGCTCTCTGGGAATATAAAGACTCAACGGTTCATCTGGCGGCGTGGTTGTGTCGTCCCTACATAAATCAGCGAATGCCGACAAGACATAGTTTCCGTTTTACAGAGGATGTCACAGTGTGACACACTAAGCCACTATGGATTAAAACACACATAATCGTTGATTTCTTTTCTTAATTCTTAACAGCAAACGCAGCAGTGGTAAAGATTATATCAGCACATTAACTGTAAAACCTTAGGGGAGATTCATCTCCTGCTGAACAGTGCTACTGAAACATATCTGCGTTTGGCTGATTGATTAAAGACACACAAAAGCCATTAAATAACACTTTTTATTTTGCCGTATTAAACCAAAAAAACAACAATACATTTTAACAATATCCCACCAGTTACCAAGACAACTGTAAGTGGAGTAATGAAAAAGGAGAGATCCAGTTTTTTTCATTAGAGTTTTTTTGCTCATCGTACTAAATAAGTCGAGAAAAATAAAACAGGTCATGTGCAGGTTGAGCCGGCAACACGTGCATCCATAATTCATGATGTGATCCAGTTCATTTGTTTCTTATGAAACAGTCACACACAAGGAGAAAATGCACTTCAGGAAAAGAGAGGCACGATGCGGCGCGCTGGAATAGTGGGATCATACCCCGAGATATTTATACCTGCTGCCTCTCGCAGCGAGCCGCGGTTTCCCGCTAGGTCTCACTTTGTAATCACACTTCAATTTCTTCGTCTCTTTCCTGCACAGACAAACACTCCCCTCCTGTTTATTGAAGAACAAACAAACCCTGATCCTCGGCTCTTCTTTGTTAACACGTCTGTCATGTGATGGCGCAGCTGTGACGTCACCGTGTGACTGTGGAGAGGTGCAACAGAGAGAATTATGTTAAAAAGGGACGGTTCTGTCTTTGGTCCACAATTAAATATCTCAGCAGCTACGGAAAAGAATTAAGATTCAGTGTTGTACAGATATTTACTGATGTCACTTTCAACGTCAGCTCAGCGGTCGTACACTTCAAATTTCAAGCTGTAGCCTCTGGCATCGCTCCTTGAAGCGCCCCGCTAGTGCTGCAGTGTAAAGACAAAGAAAAGTCTTTGGTGTTTGGCGGTGGTCAGGGTGAAAGGATGGGTCATACACAGGGCTGTCTCCAGGGTTTCCCCACAAAATATGATCTTTTCCTAAACTTACTTGAATAGATTTGGTGCCTAAACTTACCCAAACTTTCTCACAGACGTCCGAAAGTGATATCATGTATAATATGTCATATGTCTCCGTGTGTAAAGCTGACACGTGGAAGGTCGAGCATCATAGTTTTAAGCTCAATCATTGAGGTCCAGAATGAAATGAAAGGTGCTCTAACTCGTCCTCTCAGAGATCCTGCAGCAAACTAACAAAAGAAAAACATGTTCTGCAGTTGGTGACACTTTTTTCATGCTTTTTAGTTCCTTCAAAATGTTTATGTTATTGTCATTACGCTCAGTAAACCTGCAGGCAGAGAGACATCAGCTTACAGGACGGGTAGATTCACTTGATATCAACACTTCAATGCATTACATCAAAACACAATATGAAGAAGCATCCCGACATCAGAGAGCCGCGAACAGGACTGTACTTCATATATCAAAGAATAGTTAAAGATTCAATGAGTCACAGCACTTTCTGTTCTCTTCTGCACAAACAAGAATGACATTCAGTGTCTGTCCCAGGTTTCCTCTGGGCTGATTACACAAATTGGCAGCCTTCTCTCTGTTTTCACCATTTAGCCTTGAGGTTCAGATGCTGCTGTTAAAGTGAGTTTAAAGCCCTATTTGCACGGTGCCAGTACAACCTGCAGCCCTCTGGTAATTTGTAATAAATGTGAAGGATGTCTGTGATCTTAATGAGTCTGCTATGTCTCTAAACTGTAAAGCAAAAACTCCACCGCAAAATTACCAAACACACAGAGCTCCGGTGGTGAGATTAGACTGCATATCCATGATTTGGGTTTGTGTTTCTCCCAAAACTGCTGTCGGACAACTTTACAACTATGAAAATTTGACCACGGCTCATGATGTGGTGAAAAGCATTCAGCTGTTGTGCAGTGTGATCGGCTATATTGATGTTTTAAGAGATGACGGAGGAGGTTGGGAGCAAATTCAGCCAGTCAGGCGAGTACGGAGGCACCGTCCACAGAGTGCAGCACAGGAAAAACGGAAGTGACACGAAATTCAATCCACAAGTGAAAAATTCAGCAAAGTTTCAATCTGTACTTTAACCAGCGGGAGACTTTTGGTGTTTTATGTTGATGACGGTGTCTGCGCTCTCGCCTGACAGCTGGAAGCTTGTGGTCTGTCTTGAAATGAATGAGGCTTCGTTTGTGTTTGTCATTAATCCTGTAAATTCCAGTCTGTGAATATCAGTCCAGTTTAGCAGGAGCTGACGTCACATGCAGGAGATAAAGTCAGTAATTTACAGAATACACTTATCCTGTATGACTGCGCCACAGGAAACACAAGCGTCGGGTTGTAATTTCTAAATCACACGAGGTCCCCTGATGATACTCGTCCTGAAGCATGAGGTCATTATTGTTAAAGCTTTCTTTAAAGGATCGAAGCCATTTTCAGATTAAAATTGTGTGGCTGTTAAGTCTGAATATCTCTTTTTGTGTGCTGCTTGATTTTAAGAATATCAGGGTGTCTCTTTTCCTTTTGACCTAATAACAGTGAGGATGTTGTAAGATAAACTCGACCGTCCGGAGGATCTGAAGTGATGTCCTCTGTGTGGCTGTAACATCAGACCACACGCTGAAAATAATTCCACCCTGTGACGCTGATTGTGCAGATGACTGATGCGGCGCTGCTACAGTGAGATATATATTCCTGTCGTCACAATTACAGAGCAGAGACGAGGTAGAAAGGTCAATAATGTACACTAATCCTGTGAGTTACAGTAAAATATGGGACCTATTTGCAGAGGTGTAATCAGTCTGATTTATCCGCTGCTCTTTTCCGCCGAGCATATTAATGTCGATTAATCAAACCAACACAATCCCAGCCGGCTTTGAGTTCTTAATGTCAACCGGGTTTCTCTTTTATAGCCCGCGGAGTAGCCGAGAAATAATAATTGTCCTTTTTGAAAAGTGGCTGGTGTTCTTCAAGTTAATGGGCACACCTTGAGGATTTTTTAATTTGGTCGGCTGAACTTTCTTCTTGGTGCGAGGTTGACCTTGAGTCACTTTACGCTGTGAGCGATGTACAAGCAAACTTGATTAACTACTTCTGGATTCAGTCAATTTGTATAAAAGGTTCAAACACCCACTCTCCTCTGCCATTTTGGAGGGTTTTTTTTTTTTTTTTTTGCTAATTAACCACCAAAGTTTTGCAAGTCCTACTTCTTTTTTTGCTGAGTCAAGTTCAGAGCGAATGGATGAATTGTGCCTTGAGTCGAAAGGTGCAACTGAAATCTAACAAAGCGGGAAGTTTCCTGTGATAATAGAGCTGCCGTTGCACTGTCGGTAAAATGATGATTGGAGTTGGAGCCGCAGCTTCTCGTCCACGGTCGGTGGACGAGGGGTTGTTGGGGGGCGTCGGAGGTCAGATGTTAGCGGGGTTAACCAGCGCTCGAGCCTCAGGCTTCAACCAGACTTTCTGAATTAAAGAAGGTTAAATGGGCGAGGTGAGGGCTCTCAGTTTCATACATCAAGATGGATTTTTGCTAGAAACATTTCCCACAGGATGAAACACCGTTATCAGGCCAAATGTTAAAACAGCTGTAAGCGTTGTTGTTGTTGTTTTAACTAACTTCCTGTCTGTTTTTTTACGCTTAGCACTTTCCTCCTCTCTGTGGAGCCACACTCGCATGACCCTGTCTTTTATTTCAAGGCTCTTTTCTTCAAGAGTTCTTCTTTGACTTGTTTGGAGTGTGACGCTCGGCTCAGTCGGGAGCACAACAAAGACGGGAGCTCCACACAGTAACCGCTTAAGTAAACCAAATCATTTATGAGGTGTAAAGTCAGGAGTGAATGATGGCTGTTGGCTGCAGTGAAACTGTGGGTCAACTATCAACTATTTAACGTGAACCAAGGCTAACTACACATAATCACAACCCAGACGAGACCAAAACAAAGGGCCCAACGAGGCACCAGCCTTCCAGGAGGGAGCGAGGGAGCCATCTTGGAATCACCTGGCTTATAAAAGCTCTTAACAGGTGACACTAACCCCTCAACGAGGTGGGCGGGGCCAGACAATCAGGAGGAACCTGAAAAAGAGGAGCACAGGTAGGAAAGGGAGAACGCAGATACTCGTCACAGGTGGTAGAAGCCGTCTGTGGGAGGGCTGGAGTTGTTAGCTGACCCTTATCCACCATTCCCAGTAAACAGGTGGATTGTTCTCTGTGTGTCCCCCCGAGCAGACAGGACCGCCTCTTCCTGGAGTCCTTTGTTGTGGTTGGATAAAGTGGGCATGAGCAGAACAGTGATCAGTATTGATTGAGTATTACTGAGAAAAAAAAATGCTTACAACAGCTTTAATTTGGTCAATAATTTGTTTGTGACTGCAGAACTAACACCATCCCCCATCAGCCTCAGATGTACCTGTTCAGTGCTAAACTAAGATGGTGATCAGGGTAAACAGTTCCCGTGCTGAACATTGTCATTGTGAGCATGTTAATACGCCGATGTTTGCATTCATCTCAACGCACGCAGAGCTGCATGCGTCGCTCCGGACTCTCGTTACAACATTTTATTTATTTTTTTTTTTACACAAAGGCGTCTAAAGAATGAGAATCACTCTTACACTCACCGCAGCGGGTGCAGCTGTACGACGGCATCGTTAATTGTTGGTGACATTACAAGACAGACAGACAGTAACCGGACCGACACTCTAATTGCAGAGCAAAACATCAACAGGGCTGTTTGACATCGGAAACGACTTGGGATCGAGTATAAACACAGTGCAAGCTAATGAATTGTTGCAGTGCAGGCGACTGGGTCTGACGCTGAATAAAAGCAACTGGGAGCAAAGGCCGGAGACAGCAGGGGGTCTCAGAACTGTCCAGTAAGATGGTTTCACTATCACCAGACTACAGCGGTAGTAATAACAGTAATAATCCCTCATCAGAGCAGACGACACCAGTAGCTTCCACTGTATCGTAATGCTCGAGCCCGCCTCAATACGCCCGTCAGGACATATCAGCTATAGAAATGATTAGTTTGCATCACGTCTTAAGTAGAGTCAGTCAGTTTGGGCTTCTTGTATGGAGGATGTACATCGAAAAGCCCGAGCAGATATTAAAAGGACGGTGAAATAGAAAAGTTGATTGATTTCCCCTCAGCGGTTTATTCAGCAATCTTTTAACTCCCACTGGCAACCGGGCGTCGATAAAAGAAGCGTTACATTGTGTGTGTTTTGACATCTTGCAGATTCTCCGATCAAACTCGATCGCGGGTGTCATCTTCACTTTCAGTAACGTCTTCTTTGCTTGTAATTTCTAGTGACATATTCATAAATCAAACCCACAGACTACATACACATATACAGTGATGCAGCGATTCTTTACATCTCAACTTTTTTCTCGCTGCGGCATATTTTGATTTAGTCCGCAGAGCATAACGAATGTTTTGAGATGTCCACAAAGGCTTGATTTAGCAGAGCAACATGTCTGAAAGGATTATTCGTGAATGCTTGTTTTGTGTCGAGGGTTTCTAAAGGAAAAAAGGGAAAAACTGTTTTGTGCATGGAGAACAAAGCGCTGAAAAATGTCTCATCCAGGCAGCTGAGAGGACAGAAAGAAAGAAAGATACATGACCTCTGAGCAACAGTCCATTAAAGAGGAACAGGTTCCTGTTTCTGTGTCAAGTGGTCTGGAATTAAAAGGCTTGTTGCTTTAGCAAAGATTCAAAAGCACTTCAGAAAGTGCTTTAATGCTAACGTTAGCTAATGGGTTTTCAAATATGTTGTTTTATCCCGAAATACAGCCTGATGGCCATCCAGACTTTCACTGTCCATCATGTTTGCAGTTCTCTTGTCAGATACTTTAAGTTTAAACAGCTCGCGACCTCGTAGAAAACAGTGCAACTTTATTCCAGAGTTTCAGCTTCTCACCCTGAGGCGACACCAGAGGAAAAAGGCCGCCGTGTGAATATCATCCATTATTGTGGCTCAGTGATAATTAAAGGTCACCTATGTTTTGCTTTTGTTTTTTTCCTGGACTGGAAAACAAATTCAGATTGAAACTGGTTACATCAGTTCTCCCCCTCGCTACGCTTGAGCTATTTCAAATTCAAATAATTGATTTAGTGTCTGAATTAAACTTTTAATTTCATGTCAAAACAGCCGTTATTGAATGAAAGAAGAGAAACAAAACTTTTCAGCAGTGGTGTAATTAAAAAAAAAGTTTCCAACTGAGATTATCAGGATGAATTTCCCTCAGCGTGTTCTCGTTTTTAATCATTTCTTCTGCTGGAATGAAAACGTAACCACAGCGGGTTTAAATGGCGGCGCCACAGCATCCGACGACCGTCAGACCAAAGGTTTGATTCCCGGCGCCGACTAATTTGCGTCCATCAATATTCATGTGTTCTGTCAGAAATGCCCTTTAACTCCCTGCCTCTCTGCGTTGTTGAGTGCTGGCTGAAAATTGAAAATTTCCTCACATGGAGGCAAATGTTTTGGCACCCAAATAAAAAAATTAAAAAAAAAAATCCTGTACATTTTCATATTTTAGCATATAAATCATGAGCAGAACTGACTGAGAAAAAATGAGGGGAAATTACCTTGTTACAGGCAGCAGCAGATGGAGACTAAGAACATTTTATACTTATTATGTGTTTGAGCGAATCACATTTTAATAACCTTCGCTCTCTACATTCCTCGCTCTGCATTGGTTTATTTTTTTGGCATGCATTTTTTTTTTTTTGGTGGGAACCAATTTTTACTACTACATCTCATGAATGTGCCACGCTGCCTTTTCCACATTCCATATTTCAATATTATTAGAGACGCTGAGCAACTTGCGACCAGCCTATCTGACAAATTAATCACAGGAAACACTCCCGTCCCATTCAGAATCTACCAGAGAGGAACTCAGAGTAATGGGAATGTGTTTCTAAAATTGGCTACAGTCCAGTGATTTTTTTTTTTTTTCTTTTCTTAAACTCCGAGCTCTCCCTCCCTAAATTGCAAGAACCGCGGGCGTCTCCTGTTCGTCTGAATTGAATTTCATAGCTATTGTGAAATATGGCCTGCATTATCAAGTGCATTCATTTTGCGCCAGATTTCTCCAGCAGGCGGGGAGGAGAAGAAGAACATACGCTCCGTAAAAATGTGATACTTTCAGGACCAAGAGGCTCCCGTTGTTTTCATTTGTGTGCCTACCTAACCGGAGAGGATGGAGGATGGAATAGTGCATTTATTCATTTAAGTGGTTAAGTTTAGTGACAATATATTAATGCATGCACATAATTCATACTTTCTGGCTGCTATCTTTTCTAGCGCTGTGCTTGCCTTTGGGGAAAACGGCTACTTTGGCCCGACAGTAAGCACATTATTTACATTTCTGCAGTGAATGACGCCGCTGTCTGTTTAACTCCAGAGCTGTTATGAATTGAAAATACATTCACATCACATTTTATACTAGAAATCCATGAGTGTGTAATGACAGCCTTCGCTGCTGTCAGGTTTGTTACTTACTTAAAGACGCTCTATGTGACAATTCAAAGCGATTTACACGTCCGCTCCTTTGTGAGCAGATTGTAATGTGACGAGAAGACGAGGGCTTCACCATCAGTGGGCGGTTTGTTGAGGTTGTTGAAGGTCAGATTTTCCTCGACAGTCCAACGGATGTGACTTTATGCTTGTTCTCGACGGCCCTCGTCTCATCTCAGCGCATGTCTTCTCTTTGCACCACTAATGTTTGGAAATGGAGTCCGCTGACATCAACATCTGGCTTTTCAGCACAACACAGAGGTTTAAAGACATGTAGGGTGCAACTTCTTAGTATTGTGAGCAGGATTTTGGGAGTATAGAAAGAAAACACACATGTCAGACCATAAATGTTAATACTTAATAAAACTATAAACATCTGATAAGTAGGGGACTTCTGAATTTGCCATTTTAGCGGTCAAATTAGCAGATAACTGCATGTTTTTATTGAAATTGTGATTGCTGAGTTGCTGAAATGACAGTGGATGGTGAAAATCTGGTCGTCAGACATCTCAAGGTAGAAGCAGATATATTTGATATCCAGTTAGCTTTTCTTACACGGCTAACGTTAGCATTGAGCCACCTCCTAGCTTACAGTACAATTTGATTATATTTAGAGATACAAAAGGAATATGGTAAAAATAAATATGTCATTTTACCTTAAAGAATGCCCCCAGCCCTCCTAGATTTTGTATATCCATTGTCTTGTTTTAGTTGCTGGTCAGCTGGGAAGTAACGATAATGATTTTTTCGGACTGACTTGCAACCAGGAACCCAGATGTACATAATTTAGGAAAGGAAGAAAGGAAAATGGATGTTGGGTGTCACGTTTAATGTCACATATGTGCCAGAACAGGAGACAGGAAGCAGCAGAAAGAAAGAGATCACGTACGTTATCAGACTCAAGGATGTTGTTTAATCAATCATGTTTTTAATAAGACGCATCTTTTTCATCCGGCACTGATAAAGGAAGCAGCTAAGTAGTGAGGCATCGTCTAATCTCTGTTAAGAGGAGCAAATGGGCAGCAATGAAAGGTTCTGAAGGCCAATGACAATCTTTCCGGTGGTTCATGTCTTTTTATTCAGTCTCTCTTTCAGACTCAGTGCCAACACAATAATGTTCATCCCCTAACCTCAGTGGAAATTTCTGAAAAAGCGTTTATGGACCAACATCCAGAAGTTCAACCTGTGTCACTGCATCACAACAGAAAAAGGGGTGAAAATCAGCATGTTGACCCAGGTGACATGTTGGCATCCCTGGTGACTGCAGCTGATAAACACCTGTTAACTACTGCAGAGACATCTGATGTATCCTTGTATCCCAAAGATATTTTGTGCTGCCCTCTCTGTTGATCGGCTCAGGCGTAGCATATTCAATTCCAAATCATCCTTGAACCTCAGATGCATCCTTTCTCATCTCTCCTGAGTGATCGTCACTGTGAGCTATCAGATAAAGCACAATACTATAAAAATAATCTTTTAAAGTGCATTTCTCCCTCAAATGCTCCGGTGGTTTTGGGTCATGATGTTCCCCTGGGGTGGGGTGTGTGGCGGGGGGGAATCTTTAAAATCTGCTTTTAAAACATCAATAAATGTGTGTGTTGTGTATCCTGCAGCGGACATACACTTTCAAGGGAGAGAAATGTAATCCACTTGCATTTTCTGAATGATTCACCACAGTCTCCAAAATACATGTGAAAGATAAAAATGCAACATGAAACGGAAACAACCTCGAAATATCCGACAGGACTGCGCCAAAGTAGTTTGTACTTTTTATCGAGGCAGTTTCCATTTCCACTCTCAAAAAAACTGATGGAACAAAAATTACACTCAAGCAAAAACACTCAAGCAGTATTACCATTTTCTAGTTTCTGTCTGTTTGACTGCACAGTTCCCATCTGAAGAATTCATTTCATGTGCACATTATGTACAAGTAAACAAGTGGTGAATGGGGTATAAAAACAGCCCAGGCTCACTGATGAGCTGTACAAGCTGCAGAGAAGGAAGGAAGGCGTCAAACCCCGGTCTGAGAAGCCTCTACAGTTTATTTAAAAAAAACAACAAAAAAAAAAGTGTATTTTTCATTATTTTTGCATGTAAATGATGGATGTGGCATCATTTCTATAAGGTGATCCAGTGACTTAATGACAGACGAGCTGCAGAAGCATAATAGTGGCAAAAATGGCGGCTACTGACAGAAGAAACAAAAAAATCACTCAAGAATTGGGGCATCACGGTTCGCTAGCTTAACCGGTAGAGACGGTGCACCAGTCTTGCTGGATGTCATCCAATTCTCTCTCTCTCGATCTGTTTCCTCTTTGTCTTCAGCTGTTACTATCAAGTAAAATCAAGAAAGCCCTCAAAAAATAATCTCTGAGACAGTAATCTCAGTTTGCAGGATCGCATCAGCTGTAAATGTGTTGTGGTGACAGTATCCCCACTCTTAAGGATGGACATGGAATCGTTAGATTGTTGTCTAGACACTTTTTTTCCCCCCTCTCACTCTGAAGTTTAGAGGAGTATCGATTCTGTAACACATGTCCCGCCGGTCATGCTAATCCCCATTAATGCTGCGCCTCCACACTCCGTACGCTGCCGGAGCAAATGTGAGGAAAGGTCACTGCTGGTTTATTTAGTCTTAATGTTAGAGAACTGGATGCATAAATCCAGGGTGACATTTTGTGGTATCAATGCATTGCACGGCTTCAGCACGAGAGCTCCTGCACCATGTATATACTTAATGAGAAAACGTGATCAGTGTGCGACCTGCTCCGCCGTCTGAGCCTCGCCGCCCCTGTTGCTGCCATGTTTTAGCCCCGATCGCACAAATAAAGGACGATTCCTTTATAAGCCTCGGGGAAAATTCACGTCAGAGTCTGTCAAAGTGATGAACACCATTCATACGTAACTTGCCACCAGTGTTGGGGAAGCTACTTTGCAAGCGTAGTAAGTAGAACTTGGAGCCAACTACATTTCTACCCCTGGAGAAATGTAGTTTGTAAAACTACTGCTAAAAAAAGTAGCTTTAGCAACTACCTGCACTCATCATACTCATTTAACTTGGTGTTAAATGTTAAATATATCAACATCTGCTGTATATGAAACGAAATATAATAGCCTACAAAAAATTCACATGCTCGCAGAAATATGCCTCTTAACTCAAGTTTTATTTTTTAAAGAAAAGCTGACATTTTTGGTCAACCTCACAGGAACTTCCGAGGCACTAACACTCGAACTAGATGCCAGGGCAGAGTCGCTTGTTGACACGACACATGAGCAGCCTCTCAAAGTTTTTCTCAGGCAGCCGGTTCTGTTTGGCATCTTTAACACTAAAAAGCCGCTCACATGCTGCACTGGCTGGATAAGCATTCGAGTGCTGCGAGGGCAAGCCAGTCAGAGGCAGCGTTGGCTTGGCATGTCATGTCAAGAAAAATAAAATAACATTTATATTATATAGGTCTTTTTTTTAATAATAAAAAAATTGTTATTTGCCAAAATTGTAGTTTGTAAATTGAGTAGTTTAACTACAAAAAATGACCCAAAAAGTGGTTGAAATACTTGACGCAGCACAAAATATGAATGTAGTTTAACTAGCAGCTAATTGTAATTGTATTTTAAATACAGCAAATTGTAGTCAAGCCATGTAGTTCGACTACATGCAGTTTAAGTCTCCCCAACACTGCTTGCCACTCTCAGCATCGAGGAAAAACAATCCACGCACTGTACCTGGTCGTTCTCAGGTGCAAAACCACTGCACAGATGCTACCGATCAATACCTGTGGTTGGCTGAACATGTCACATTTCGTCAATTAGCAGCCTCTCTCCGGTGCTGCTGAACCGTCAGGGACAGAAACTCACCTTTTCCTCTTCTTCTTCACTCATGCATCTTTTACATCGGAGTTCAGGCGCCGTGCAGGTGTTTTTGCATGCTTTATCACATTTGGCTGAGAACATGTGCAGCGAGCTGTTATGTGAGTTGCTGTGATGTGATCTTGGTACCGAGGATACGACCTTCTGACAGCTGGCTGATGAGCTGCAGCCTTTTTTCAAACAATATTTCAAATGGGCAGTTGTGTCTCTCGTGTCCGGAGCTTCACAGCAGCACATGAATGCACCGCGGACACATTGCAGAGGACTTTGCTGTTTAGTTTTGATTGAATTTGACTTTGACTTTAAATTCCTCTTACTATGAGATGTTTTCCGCCGTCGACCTTCGGTTCTTTCTTTTCTCTCTGCATTTCTTTTCGTCCCAGCCTCTATATAACTGATTTATAACCAGAGGAATCTTCTGAGCATGTTTTATTTGATCTGGCAGATACATCTGGACCCCCCTCCTGTTCAGACAGACCTCCCTGAGACTTGGTTTGTGTTGGGTCAGTTGCGGTACTGTTGTTCTAATGTAGGGGCGGGTTTGAGACAATGACTGACAGCAGAGCGTCACTGACACAGATGCGAAAAACTCACATGTCACAGTTCTTTTCACTGCTCTGATTGTTCTAGATCAATCCAGTTGCATCCAAAGTGAAGGACCGTACTCAGATCAAATAACGCTCTAATTAATATTCTGTTATTGCGTCGTCTGGATCTTTCTTTTGACCAGGCCACCATTTATTTATTTTTTTTCCTGCTTGAAAGAGAACCAAGCACCGCCTCGACCTGCATGTGTTGCTCATGCTTCATCGCTCTGATTGTTTGTAGGCCTATGTAATTGCATTCAGAGGCATTTTGGTCGGTGCACATTGATAATTCCCCTCGGAAATCTGAAACGAATGAAAATGAAAGAAGGACTCGATTAATGCACATTTGCCAGTTAGTCTTGGGCTGCCAAGCTACTATTTATTTAGGCATGTAATTAAGCCACTCACATCTCTCAATCTTTGTTTATTCATTTTTTTAGTTTCATTTCAGCACTGACAACGCCTCGCTCGTTTAAAAAAGATTCAAAATGGCTGGTTGTCTATATAATCATGAGCAGAGAGCGAGGTGTCTCCTCACGAGTGCTTGTTTTTTCACCAAGTGGTGAAAAAACTGTGTCTTTATTTCTGTCAATTGAAAAATTTGCTTGAAGAACACGGTCGCTTGAGGAAAACACATGACTGTGTTGCTTCAGTCTTGTAGCCCCATAAACCCCCCGGGCTCCCTCGGGGACTTCATGTGCTGTGCACACTGAGCGATATCGACAGACATTGTCAACATACACCTTTCACATTGTGCAAAGGGCACCGAGCGTCTCTCAGCCTGTGGGTCACCAAAGCAGGGTCATGCTCTGGTAGCACTGACAACATGAACCCCTGCCCTGGACCTCCCCCCTGTCAGAACCCTAACATTCAATTTGATTATTATTTGAATCAAATTATTTGCGTGAAAGTGAACCTAACACAATGAATTCATATTAAAATATAGATAATGTCATGCAAAATCATCCCCCCAGGTGTTAAATGATTGCTCAAGGCTCACGTGTCCGAATGTTGGATGATGCTGAATGGAAAAAAAAAAAAAAACAAGATTCAAGTTTGCACAAAATAAGTGTCTGCTGAACTCAGACGCAGTGGGACTGCTGTCATCGCCATGTGTGATG
This sequence comes from Acanthopagrus latus, assembly GCF_904848185.1. NCBI lineage: Eukaryota > Metazoa > Chordata > Actinopteri > Spariformes > Sparidae > Acanthopagrus > Acanthopagrus latus. Next base: position 32,113,519 of record NC_051042.1, on the reverse strand, counting down.
CACTGTGTGTTATTGCTTTCACACCAGTGACCATAATAATTCAGTCACAGGGGGATTGTTAGAAATGAAGATGATGTAAGATTAATAGAGAACGGCTGATGTAACACACAGCCGTTATAGACAGACCGTGCCAGGTTAGTAGTCAGTGACCTCATGAATTATTGGTGGGAGGAGTTTTAAAACTGCTCTTAATGCCCCTTTAAACCGGCTAACCCACGGGGGACCTCAGGGTTCCTGTCTGTCTCTGTGATGCTTATTGCCTGAGCTGAACAGGCCCTGCAGACGGGCCCTTTGCAAGTCCTGCAGTGAATATTCCACTTAATTCAGTTTGATTGTGATCTATTGGAGCTGCTGACTCCGATCACAGCATAGGTGGCGGAAAAAAGATTTTCCTGCAATGTATAGTGAAGTGATTTCAGAGCAGGAAGAGACACAATGTTACCGACACTGTGTGGACCTCGGATCTATAGATTTTGTCTTGTTTATCTGAAACTCTTCGGGCTTTTTTTTTTTTTTTTCAGCGATTTTTGTTCGCATGGTTGTTTGTCAGAGCTTCTTTAACTACACAAGCCTCTCCTTGATTTATGTTAGGGCAATTCTTGCAAGTGGCCCACTGTTAACAACACAGAAAATTCAGGGTTTGCAAGCAGCATTAAAGGGAAATGCACACAATTTTTGCACATTAAAAGGAAAGTCTGATGTCCTCGGGTCATGTTTCTTGAGTAAACATTAGTTTTGTTTGAAGAAAACAAGTTTAAAAATGAAAATAGTTTTTGGGTGTAGAGTTAAAACAAAGTGAGCTCACCAAACCTTTGTTAGCTCAGGGCTACATTAGCCATTAATAACATATTAATAGTCATTAATAGTTGCATTGTTGATATTGTAGGCAGAAGGAAGAGACGTTCATGTAAAGACAACGTTTGATTTCTTCATAACAAACACGGTGAGTCCAAAAGCTTTTAGGAACAAAATGCCAAATCTGTGGTGTACCTTCTTAATAAGCTGACTGTTGCTCGCGGTGACTGGAAAAATGATAAAAGATTTCGCTTTTATCGGTTTGAAAACACCATTCTCACATTGCAGCCTGCATAAAATATCAGATCTCTAAATATCAAAGCCAACTGTGAAGATGCACGCCCAGCTCCGGGCACGTCTCCTTGGGGAAATACCTTGTGATTTGCTTGTGAAGCTTTAGGTTATGAGATTATCCACATGTCTCATGTGGCCCAGCTTTTACCTCATCAGTTCGAAGCCTAAAAAAATCACTCTGTTGTGGGATTTTCAGCTCAAAGATTATTCACAGTAGGATGATTGACTTTTTTTGTTCCAGAAGGTTGTATTTTTACTGTACGGACCATGTTTTCATAAATGTTTAAATCAGGAATTAAAATGTATTTTCAGTGTAACAAATAAAAGCATTGTTGTGCATTAAAGCTGTCTAACATGCTGGCACACTGTGCTGTCTAACGCAGTAATCCACTCCCACAACACTGGTGTATTGTACTATCAGGGAAAAGCAACTGTTTGTTTGGAATGGAAGAATTGATGAGCTGAGTTGGAAACAAATTACTTTCAGGGGAGACAAACCACCAGCTGAAACTCTTTTGTCACTGAAAAATAATGATGCTTTGGAGTTTCATACCAAATTCTCCGCAGCAACTGTTGCACACCACTGTAATTACTGTCGGAACATCCGAGAGATCCTCGCTTAAAAACTATAACTAGTGCAGTGCCCATTCAAAACTTGCTGCTCTGCACAGATAATCTGGTCATGTGAAGGGTTTACAGATGAAGTCTTAAGCCGCCTGAACTGCTCACTGAGTCCTCGGCGCTGCTCTGATGATATCAGAATAACAACCAATGAGAGAGCAGAGAGCAGCTGACCAGCATACTACTGTCAACAGAACCTCATCAGTCCCACCTTCACTTGTTTCCAATATTGGAAACCTGCCTCCCCACTAAGCTAGACTTGGTTTTTTTTTTACATTCTGCTTTGATTCTTTCCTCCTAAGAGCTGCTAACCTCCATTTTGTTTATGTCTACTTCCCCATGAGATCACATGAGGTGACTCAGCTGTGAGCCCAGCTTCAGTTTGCAGAGCGATCAGCGACGTTCACAGTTTGTTCAAAATATATGAATACTGAACGTGCTGTGAGTCCAAATCGCACCAAATTCCAAACCGCACTTACTTTGGCACTCAGCAACAAACATGTAGAGTGTGAAGTGGATGAACGGTCCTAAAGATCTGCAAGCCACAGACAGTTAGTTTCATAATTTGTTGCCAATAATGGTCCAAACTTTTTAACTTTTCTGTTTTCACTTGCTTCTTTTATCTCAGTGCAGCAGCAACACACTCTACTGTATGAATGGATATAAGGATGCTCTCTATTTAATGATATAGTGAGGTTTTGAATACTTATTGCATGCATGGACTGGAGGGAAACATGTTGCTATCGTTAACTAAAGCTACACATTTAATCCCTTTTTTTTTTAGTCTTTTTTTTTTTAGGTCAGAGCACAAATGATGCTCAAACAATTCATCTAACAAAACCACTAAACAGATTACATTTGTTACAACATCAATAAATAAGTGTCTCAAAGGGCTTTGCTTATTAATTATGTGTGGATTTCGCCCCCCTTACATTTTCTAATGAAGGACACATGAATGTCTCTCATGTAACGTTACGACTTCCAAGGTCCCGACGAGCTCGGATGAGAATTAGAGATGAACATGAAAGGAATTCGAGAAAAGGGGGAAAAACGCGTTTGAGCTCTGCGATCTGTCCCTCCATAGCATTTCTACACATTAATCACATGCTGATTGAACACATCTGCGAGGGAAAATCAGCTTTCAATTTAATTATGTTCTAATTAGCATTATGGCGTTCAGTGGTACAATCATTTCATTTTCATTGAGAGCTGAGAGCATAATTCACTCAAGGACAGACCCGAAGAGGACAGCTTTGTAGATGCCTCTGTATTAGCGGGGCGTCACGTAGCCACTGTGCTTTCTCACCACCGACGGTTGTAAATTTTTGAATTCTCACCGAACAGCAGAGGAGTAATTTTTCATGTGATCCTTTTCTCTCTGGCTAGACGTGCTGGCATGCAATTAAATCAGAAATATTTCCAAGGGTAAATATGAGAGGCTATTGTTCTGGGTGTGTTTGTTTTGTTGGTTCACATTGATCACTGGCTGTGTTTGCCTCACTCCCTTTAGTGGACAAGAATCAGGGCTGGGAGGTAAGAAGCTTTTTTACAGTCCAGATTTCCTTTGTTCTGCCGTATAATCAAAGAAAAACAGAGAAAAAAAAAATACACCAGCAAGCTTCCAGTGAATTAACAAAGCAGCACAAGCATCCAGCAGATCTTGATGATGTGGTTTTGACCTACCTCCTGGCAATCTGCACAAAAAAAAAAAACCTTTGACAATTTAGAAAATAGGTGAGGAAAAATGAGCGGGATCAGCACAGATTCAGCACTATCGATTTGAATGAGTGTTTACCCGTGCAGAGGACTTGGGCGGGAACGTAGCCAGAGCTCGAGGCGGTAAATCCTGAGCGGGTCAAGGTTTAACGGATGCTTGAATAAAGCCGAAGGACCTTTCTCCAAAAGATTGAGGTTTAATGACTTCTTAAGTGCTTTGAGTGAGCATGTAGAAGAAACGAGGCCAAGGTGACGCCACAAAAAAAGAAGCTTTCAGTGACATTTAAACCACGTCAGCCACCATCACATCTTTTAGTGTATAGTGTTTGTTTTGGCACACAGACACACTGCCTCCATTAACATATTGAGAAGCAATTCCATCAGCCAGCGTGTGCTTATATGTATTTACATATAGGCCTTTTAGCTAATGCGGCTAATCCATCTTAAATTCCTAGATTAATATGATCTGTTGTTGGACCCGTTTTTGTCCAGAACATTATGTAATTATGTTATACTTAATGCACCACTGATGGCAGTTTGTAGTTTGCACTTTTACTGCATGTAATATCTAGTATTTGCATCACTAAGAGCAGTTAGCAGGTGTCCAGGAGATCCTGGTAATCAGTGGACTAATGACACAACCTACTGCACAGTCATGCAGCCACACAGTCATACCAGTCGTTCACCATGGAGCCATTGTTTAAACCCCTAAATGTGTAAATTATTTTGACTCCTACAGGCGAGCTTACGCCGACTATAGTCCAATTTGTTAAAACCTGAGAGCTGATTAGGACTGATGATGGCAAAAGATTCAGAAGTATGTCACCAGAGAAGAGCAACGATGTGATGTGTTCGAGCGTCTGTTTGTCGGTTATATTCTAGACATTCAGGGAGATGTTACGTGTTTGTTTCATTGAATTTTACACTCCAAACACTCGATTCAAACTTCGTCCACACCGTGAAATTTTTCTTTTAATCCATCCTTCCATACTTGCCCCTCCTTTGACAGGCCCAGAGGCAGAAAATATTAGGACTACCTCCTCAATACTGAGTTGCACCAGCATTGCACCATCTGTCTCCCAGTATGAAAGGGCGTACAGGTTCCTCAGCCTGTCTCCTCCCTTCCATCAACTCCTTCCTTTCATGGCTGAAGTGCATTTAATGGAAGATATAAACAGCGCGTTCTGTACATTTCAGATGGTTTCACCCGAGTGTTCTGCCCGCAGAAAAGCAAGGCGACCTTCTGCACGTTGCTTTTAATTAGCTGTGAGTTGTTGTTGAGCTTCAGTGTGCCATTACCAAGAGGAGCCCATTGAGTGTAATTATATGAGTTTTAAATGGTAATGAAAACATTAGACGATACAGCCGAACTGTTTGCCAAATGAGCCATTTGTCTGGTGTGTCAGGGTCAGGTGTGTTGCTGGCAGAGAAAATGGGCAACAGTTTCGACCCTGTGGCCAATCTAACAAGAACTGAATTTTAGAAATGGGAAAAAAAAAAAAAAAAGCTGCCAAAAAGCTTTTTTTGGATGACACCGAATCCTCACGAAAAAACCCAATTTTCTCCAGAGCTAAGATGTGAAAAGAGCAGATCCTTAACATCGCAAGTATGAGGACACAAATCTGAAATCACCTTGAATTACAGAATCACCCACAAGATACCAATCCCCCCGCTCAAAAAAAGAAAAAACAAACAGTTGGTCGTCCTTCCTGTCCGAGGCTCGCATGTAATTTATCTACTCAACTCTGCTGGCCGTGGAGCTGCTCTGAGGCCCCCTCATATAAACAGAAACTAATCTGTAACCTCATCTGAGAGGTGTGCAGCGGAGCACAGCAGTAGCCCGTGGCAGGCATTGGGCTGACACGATATGGCGAGGATGTGTTGTATTTGAGCATGTCCGATTGTGTTGGAGCTGTCATCACCTGCTCTGCCCGAGCTGGTGGCTATCCCCAGGCCAGCGTGCCGGGGTCACCGTCACGCAGCTTTCGCATTTGGTGAGGGGGAGTTTGGGAGATGTTGTTGGTGCTGCGGTACTCCGGTAGCAGTTAACTGTACTGCAGGTAGATGCGTTACATAATGCCTTTTGACTTGTGACGATTTCTTCACTTGGCTTTGCTCCAAAGCAGAAGGTGGAGTTGGTGGTTTTGGGGGGGGGTTGGTGGGACTGGAGCCAGAGGAACAGCTGGGGTTTAGTTATGCAGCATTAATGCCCACCACCCCCCGACACCAGAAAACAGAGGGATGCGTCACATAATTTAGTTTAAAAATTTAGAAAGTGAAAACCAGATGCCCACACTGTTGATGTGTGGGCACTGACTGGCGTTTGAATGTGCTGTTTGATGCATGTGTGCACAGGTTGTACTGGCTGTATTTCTGGAGCAGTTTGATATTTCTGCATAAAAGATTTAATCAAAATATGGCCCTTTTCATCTCAGCGTGCAACGTATTAAATTTGTGCGTACAGTGCACGGTTTTGTAGTTTGTTGCAGCATTAATACACTAGCACCTTTTCATGCTATTGCCTCAGAGTTATATAAAGAATATATTCAGGGTTATTGTTTGCGTGTGCATTACTTTCACGCTGCTGAATGGGTGATCCCTTTGTACAAACACCTACAGGCCTTCTCTATCACTAAGTGGCAGTCTGAGAGAGTTAGCATGCCTGATAGCTGATCTCCTCCACTGTTTGCTAAGGCTCATCACAGCACTGTGGCGAATGCATTAATTCATCCCAGAGATCACCGGCTGTCATAAATAAAGGCAATTAGCAAGGCTTTGAACACGATTCCTATACCAGCTCCTGCTCTCCTCCTCGTCAAACTCCCCCTGCACGTGATCATTAATTTATGAAACCGGCCTGGCAACGGTCTTTTCTGTTTGATAGCCAGCACTGTTACCTTCCACTGACACACTGCAGGGACTAGACATGAACGCTATTAAAAAAATAAATAAATAAATATCCCAGAATATTTTCTAGGTCATCTGAAATGCTCCCAACCTTTGTGAGAATGGATTTAGTTTTCTTTTTCTTTACCAGTGAGTGTTCTGATGCTCTCAGCCCACATGCAGAGTTTGACTTGTGCTTGTTAGCCGTTCACAGACATCGCTAATGCTCGGAAACTTCCATGTGAAACAGAGAAGAGTGAGGGGTTACATTCAGTCTCGTTTCACCCACCATCAAAACATTTACGTTAGGTTGATTCTCGGTTAAGTGCCGTTGATCAAGGCGCTCGCTCAGAGGTCTGGAGTCGGTCCCCAGGCTTGACCGGTGCCCGCTGCTCCCTCAGGATGTGTCAAATGCAGAATACCAGTCAAACCTTAGCTTCATGAACAAGATTCAAGAGTTGTATTATAGCGACACGAAGTTTGTTGTCTCTGTGTGGCTCTTTTGAAACATATCCTACAGCGACAAGGCCACTAAAAGTTTTCTATAGTGCAGATATTGTGTAATAAGAATATAAGATGTTTCATTAGCAATAGGTGAAGAAATGTATATAAGCAGCGCATTTATTTGGCTTTGGTTTTCATTTGCTCCAAACATTAAAGCACAGTTCTCTGCGTATTAAACATGAGCATCAAACATCATCGCTCTGACACAGAACAGTTCGTTTGTTGCAAAAAATGGGACACGTTAAGTCACATCTTGGCATATACATCTGTTTGGAAGTAAAGTACAAAGGCAGTGTCTTTAGAATGAAGTGTTGTTTGAACATAATGAGATGTTTGTGTCAAGTCGTGACAGCTGCGGTGATTTTGTTTTTATCTTTTGTTCCATTATTTCAGGTAAAGTTCAGTGAGAACACATTCACTCTCTCAGCTCTGCCGCGCCACATAGTTCAGTATAATACTGTCATTTATAGATATGATGATTTAGAGACGCTGACATCCACGCGTGTATGGACAGTCGCTATGATGTCAGAAACCAGAAAACATGTGACTCTAACTGGACGTTTCACCTCTCATCCAAGAGGCTTCTTCAGTTCTTACTGACAGGAAGGGAGTCGCAGGCTTTTAAACCCTGTGTGGGAGTGTCCTCACAGAGTCATTCAGTGCGTTTACGTGACACAAGAAAAAACAATTACTGGGTTAGTCCGACTATGATCGAATTTTTAAGATGCATAATTCGATTTTCTCATCGGCATGTATACTCGGACGATTGCAGTTGTCCGATTGAGTAGCATAGTCGAAATATGGCTGTAATCTGAATAAACTGTGCATGTAAATGTACTGATTGATCCAGCCGGTCTTCATGTGCATTGCTATGGGAAGGTGAGTCCAGGTGTGAATGCTGTGGAGGGAGCTCAGTACTGCATTGTAGGTGGGTGACAAGTAATTGTCGGCCGCCTGCTGTGTTCAAAGACGGTCGTTCCAGTTTGACATAGATGGATTCTTTTACTCCTCTTTCAAACCACCTGTCTTCTCTGGCCATGATGTCTACATGGTGGAACTCTAGCGGGCACTTTATCATGGGGGGGTTTTTACAAACATGGGGGCACCAAGGGGGCCAATTACCTGACTGGTATATAGTGTATATAGCAATTTTACACTCAATACTATGCTGTTTTTTTTATTTTGTTTCATTTATACTGTTGAATTCCTATCTGTCGGATCTTACATGGCTACATTTTGTATCATATTGCTTCCAATCTCACTTCTATTTTTTATGCTACTACAATTTTTAGCTACACTTTTACTGATAAGATGAGAAATACACTTAATGTGCATCACATCCGCATATCGACACGACATTACAGCGTGTACCGGACCTTGATCATAAACCTACAGGTGAAGGTGAGAAAGCGGTTGGCTCAGGTTTAATGAAACGTTGGGTTAAAATCACTACATTACTGTAACGTTACGAACTTTTGGTTTCACGCTGGATTTGAACAGAATAAAAGAGCTGTAACTTTATTAACTCAACCTCCATCCTCCTCCTTCCTTTATGGACTTTTCTGCGTTTTAAACTTCTTCTCCTCGCTTCCTCCTTTGCGGCTGTAATCACTTCAGCAAATATTGATCATAATAAGCTGCTTTCACAGTTGACCTATTTGGTTTTTTTTTTTTCTTTTATGGGATTTAACTTGCGGGAAATGGAGGTGGTAGAATAACGACCGCAGCATTCTCACAGTGAGGAGCCTTGATTGGCACAATCTCAGTTTAGCGAGGAAGGAACCTGCTGAATCCGACCGCTTGCTTGAGGCCAAGTCAACACACGCTCTTTTCAAATCCCTCGAATCAACACTGACATGAGTGCATGCTTTTAACACTTTGCTGAATTTGTGCGCCTTAGTAGTTCCTTACAGTGCACTTGAGGAGGTATAAATCTGAATGCTTGTTTTTTTTCACAGAAATATATATATATATAAAAAAAATCTCTGGTAGCCCAAAAACAACTGACAGTTGTTTACTTGACCCCCGTGCACAAAACAAAATTGAAATGGGAGTGAAAGCGTGGAATGATTTCCTGTGATAAGGTTACATTCTGTGGTTTTGTACTGTCAGTTTGAATGACACAGGGATGTAGAAGGTCAAACTCAGTTGAGGAAACAGAATGAAAGGACCGCATCTTTAAGCTTTGCTGCACTCGACGCTTTCATGACTGTGAACGAGTCGGAGGGAAAACTTCTTTTCGTGAACAAAAAAAAAAAACAAGATAAAGCTGAATATCTTCTTCTCTTCTATATCAGTGTGGTGTGATGCTGCAAGATTAGCACCAGAGACGCTGTAGTTTTTTATTTATTTATTTATTTTTTTGGTGGGGGGGGGTGGGGATTACGAACAAGATGGCGATACAACAGGTATTGGCGGTGAACCAGCTCAAGTCCCTGTAATCCCGGTAAAGAACACCCTCGTGAGTGTTATGGCTTTGATACAACAGATAGAAGTGCATGTCTGCTGATTAAAAGGTTTTCTTCGAGCCGGTGTAAACACATGGGGATAAAGATGGCGGACAGCTCGTAGCGAGTCTCCAGGTTAGCAACCAGAGTTGGCATGGCAACCATGCGCCCAAAGATGGATGCATACTTTATGTCTTTGCGCAGCAGTTTTTCTGGTTTATAAGCACATGAAAGAGGAAATGTGGCCTCATCTCGCATTAGCATTCTTCTTTTTTCCGTCTCTGTTCTGCATTTCCTCCTCATCAGCTTCAGCCTCTCTGCTGCTCCGGCTGTGGAGATCAGACAAAAAAGCAGAAGATGTGACCAAAAAAACAAACAAACAATACTCACACACACTTGTTATTAACTGCACTGTGTTCATGGGGGAACATATCCGCACTGTGCAACAACAAGAAACATGACCAACTGTACAGAGATCACTAACACGGAGAAAGATTTTAATATAGTGTTGATCTCAATGTCAGTATTTAACCTTTGTTGAAGCTACTATAATTCAGCAGGGATTTGCACTTACTGTACACACACACACACACACACACACACACACACACACACACACACACACACACACACACACACACACACAGGCAGAAATATAGAGCAATAAATTCATTTCCTGTCTCTCCTCTGCATCAAATAAAGGGTTATTAAGCATAATAATCACATTTATGCGCTGAGATTTCCACTCCTGCACCATCTAATGACGTGTCTTATCCTTTCTTATCATTGCCTGGGTGGTTTCCCTTCAGAATTAACCACTATTCATATAGAAATGTCAATAAAAGCCCGTATAGACGGGCGGCCATTGACAGCATGCGGGAAGGACATGGACAGTTAAAGGGCAACTCCACCAATTTTACATGTTAAAGTGTGTTTACAGGTTTGCTGAGCACGACTGCATCTGTGGAAAACATTGTACAAAACCTTTTGTGGCTCCAGTGTCTCCAGAGTGTCTGAGTTGCATTATGGGTAATGTAGGCAACAAAGGAATAAGAATGTGTTGAATAAAAAAGGTGATAACTCTGTTCTGCTTCATGCAGTTTGATAATTTGTTCATAAGCTGTCCGTAATGAGTCGAACAGAAACACAAAAACATGATGCCTACATTACCCACAATGCAACCAAACCACTGAATTACATGTCTCTAAGGCAATTTGTCATCCTCTAAAGCCACAAAAGGTTTTATACTTTTATACAGTGCTCCCCAACACCTGTAGACACGCTCCATTACACCGGTTGCTTTATATACAGAGATTCTGATATAATAGGCTGCATGTTTCTAATGTATCTAAATACAAGATGAGAAGCTGCTTTAACCTGAAGTAACCTGTGTGAAAAGATATTATCATGTATTACATATCGAGGGAGTTTCAGCATCAGTTTTAAAGCATGAAATCTCCTCTCGAAAAGATAATTGGTCCTCGTGGAATAGGCTGAACTCTTCTCCTCTGGGTGGAGCAGTGTTGTAACTATAATGCAAGCGCAGACCCTGTTGAACCTCTGCTGTGGCTGAGGCTGATTAAAGCCCAGAAGTTTCATGTAAAAGTAGAAATGCTCACCAGCAATGATCAACTGAAAGAAATCAAATAAATACATGTATAAAAATGACTCCTCTCTTCACGTACTGAACATACACATGCACACTCAGTTTACTTTCTTCTTTACTCATTATTTCTCCTCCGTCTTGTCTTCGTCTTTTGGTGTCTTTTGTTTTATTGTTTCTTACCTTGATTATGTGGCGAGACATTGTTGTAAGCCTCCTGGGATTTCTCTTTCAGCTGCGTCTTTGTGCATCACGCCGTATTTCATCTCCTCTGTTTATCTTCTGTCTTAACAAGTCGAAAATAAAAATCCAAAAATCTTGACAGGAGTCACTGTATGTTCAAGCATCACGGCGTTGAAACATGTCACATTTTTTTATTTGACGGTTCATTTATAGCGTCTGGCTTTATGTGAAAATGAAAGTTCTTGACTTTACTAAAACAGAGACAATTATACTTTATTTCTACAGTGACAACTTGTTCTTGAGGAGTCACCAAAGTTCATTTGCATATTAATTTGTGGACAGATGCTCGTCGGCCTCTCTGCTGTGTGACGGAGGCCAGAGTCCGGTGGCGCTCATGCCAGTCCAGCTGATATTGTGTTGACCAAACTCTATCCTTACAAACAGAAGACAGACTGCTTTATTTGGGGGAATTAAGGTTCTAGCACAGCTTGTTTCCACACAGCTTGTTTCCATGTTGAATTTTTGAACAGCTTTGATTCGTCACGACGTAGACAGCGGTGTTAGAATTTCCATCCACCATATACATGAGCTTATTTTGTTCATCCGTGTTTCCGTAACCTAAAATGAGACGCCTGGTCTTTGTGCTGATCAGTGATGCCAGTTACCAGCAAAAATCTGGTTAGCACCAACTTTATGTCTGACAAATTGAGATTTGTATTTACAACAGTGGTGTTGCACATAATGCTGCTTTAAGGAAAGACAGGGTTATTTATATACCACCACTGCACTGGACACAAGGCAGTTCAATCTGATTAACAGATACAATGAAATGCATCAAAATAAGAAATCAAGACATCAAGAAAGATGCATTTATAAGACATCAGAAACAAAAGCAAGCAGAGAAACACTCACAGATTCAAATCTAATTATATTATGTCTCTTTTCAAGTTTATTTAATGTATAAAGCAAACAAGTTTTGCGCCAAAGTGCTTCACAAACACACTCATATGTTAATAATGAGACAATATCAAACTACAGAAACATGAAAGTGTTTAGCAAATGTTAAGGGACATACAGCGATATAAAAAACTAAACAATACAATCCATAATTTAATCATGTCTAATGGCCTCTGGAAGGATATTCCAGAGCTGAGGAGTCCACTACATACTAGTGGGTGGTTTAACTAGTAAATCAAGTTATCAGTTAAAAAAGAAAAATATTTAGAGTATAAAGTTGCATAAACGTGAGACACGTGAGAGTAAATATATAAAGTTACTTTTCCTCCCTGCTGTTTCCTCTTCGACTGTTTGACTTCTCGTATTATTCCACATGGATGAAATACTCCTTTTTTTTCTCACTCTCTTCTTGTCCGTCTCTCTCGCTCCCCCCTCCTCTCTTCTATTTCCGTTCCTTCTTTGATTTCCTCCAGAACTTATTACATTAGCGTCTGACTGTGCTGCATCATGCTGTGGATGAAGTGGAAGATAGTGGTGGACTCCCTGCGTGGGCGGAGAAGGAGGCTGCCCTGTTCCCTCTGGTTCCTCCTGCTGTTCGCTGCTGGAGGTCTGGTTCTCTTCATCCACCAGCGGGATCTGTCAGAGATGGTCCAGCAACAAGGCCCAGGTCAGTCTCTACACGACGCGGAGCAGCATAAGGTTCAGCCAGCGTGGCTTTTTGAAAGGCTGATATTTGTGCGACGTTTTCTTTGCAGGATGGAGAAGCTCTCAGACTGGAGGGGGGGGGGGGAATCATTCAGATTTTCTTAATTGATTTAATGGATTCCAGCAAAAATGCTGCCAAAGACACATGATTAACATTTTCACATTCAGTTTTTTCATCCTCACGCCGCGTTCACATGATTAATTTTCACTACACAAACATGTTTCCAACACAATTCACACAATAGTCCCAACTTTCTACAGCTCTGGTAACAACGTCTGCTCACAGCGTGGGCTGATGAGGAGCGAAGAACATTATTGATGATAAAAATTAAACTTAATAGTTTGTTGTTGGCGTGCTCGCCTCACATTAACAAAACTGACAACGTGTTTTTTTTTTTGTCAATATTTTGCTGCAGAAAAATAATTTTTCATTGTATTAGTCGTGTGTCTGAACTACTTCAGTCGTGCCTTTCATAACCACAGAAGAAAAGCCGAGCTGCATGATGATATAGGATCAACGTAACGTGCAACATGAAAAATGTAGTAAACCACAGCGTGAGTCGGTCGGCCTCGAGTCTGCAGCATCGCAGCGAGATAGATAACTAACTCATGACTGTTTCGATTGATGACGTAGTTTTGGTTGTTTCCTCCTCTGACTGGGTCTGTAGCCTGGCTGCTCCTGTCGTTGTTCTCATTTTATAACTTCATGCAACAGTTGTGTGTTTGCAAATCTTGCCACTGGGCCGCCATCTTGGCAGCACCACCAGGCAGTTATTTCAGACTGACCAGACTGGGCTCCGGTCTAAATGAATGGGGAGAGACACAGAACTCCACATTTAATGGTCATGAGGACATGCATGTAAAAGCCTCAGTCAAATTTAATAAACCGTTTATTGTTTCCCACAGGTTATACTTGTATGTGCAGTTTCACTACACCAACTTTATTCATGGCTAAATAATTAATCTGTTTCCTTCTGATCGTTGGGATGCAAAAGTTATAGCAAAGGAACTGAAGAATAGTCCAGAACAGATGAGATCACAGAGAAAACTAAATGTTGAAATCTGTGATAAACATTTTTTTCTTTCATTAGCATTCTTAGCATAGCTGAAAATATTATCCGACAGATTTGTCGAACAAGTGAGCAAAACTGCAAATGCACTTCATTTCCATGCTGCTGCTTTAATCACATTGGCTGTGGAATACACTGGATGAATGAAATATGTCGTACTCGCAAAATAATACATAACCACTCCAACATATGGACACAAACATAAAAGAAAGAAAAAAATCAGTCACACACTCAGGACAACGAAATAACAAGTGAGCTGATGCACCGATGCAGACGAGAATATGTAGGAACACCAAGGCCGTCTGTAAATACACAGAGCCATGCATATTCTTTGTTTTGCATAAGTATTCCAGCAAATAAATACACACATTAATGCACATAAATGCATGAAGCAATCATGTTACACATGTAATCGTGTATTAGCACACATCACGGACACATTACAGGTCAGAGAGGAGACGTACTGCTACGTGTTTTCGGTATTATTCGCTGTGTGTTGTGTTCATGTTTAACCAGCGCGGTGAAGCAAGCACTTCCTCTCTACATACTCCCATTTTCATTCCAGCTCGGTGGCCCTGCGGTCAGGGTTTCCACCCTGACAGAGGGAGGCTGTACATTCAATTTCCAAATGAGTCAAACCTTTGTCCTCATGAAGGGACGCGATGTGCTTCTGCTTGGCTCCCAGCATTAAGGAGATTGGGGTTTAAGCAGCCGTGATGGAAGAGTGTCCTGAGCGTGTCAAACTAAGCTGCTTCATGTCTCAGAAACAAGCGATCATCTGCTGGCTTATGTGCATCTTTGGCTTGTAGTGCGCTCTCCACCTTAATGGGAGCAGCGTTTGTTGCATGTTACTGCTGTCGGACCAGCCGACGCACATTCCTGGGTCATCCTACGTCGTCCGTCATGCGGTTAGCATGAAAAAAAAAACACTCAGTTTCATTGTTTTCATGTTGTCAGCAGCCGACGTGTTTATGGTGGTCGAAGATAATGATGATGAACAGTCCCAGTGGGCTCTCCAGCGATGAAAACCAGCAAAGTCAGACAAGCTGCGATCCGCTGAGCTGAGACACTATCGTTTGTCAACAGCACGGTGACTCATGAATATCAGAGCAGTGTCACATTCCACAGCAAAAAGAGCCACTTAGCCGGAGTGGAATCTCTCCAACCCTCTAATAGTCCCCTGATTGTCAGATCCTTTCAGGCACGGTGGCAGGTGAAATAAAAGGCCATTCACAGTGACACGCGTAGGACACACACACACACACACACACACAAGCACAAGCACAAAATAGAAAAACACACAAATTTTGTCAAAAATACACAAACTGCGACAACCGCTATTTAATATTCATATTGAATATCAGCCCAAAACACATTAGAGTTTATACGAAATTATTTCATGCTGTCGAGGATTCAGACAGAAACTGATCGTGTTCGTCCTTCCAGTGTTCAGGTACACAAAGTGATGAAACCAGCAGCTCTCAGTGAGACGTCAGCAGTCAGTGTTGGCAGAATCACAGCAGGCGATACAGTCATAAAACACAGCGACATCACTGACCGACAGTCCAGTACAGCAAAACATACAGACAATCAAACAGGTTACAGTCATTCAGTCAGTGTGTGTAAAATAAGCAGATTTCATTCCTACAGAGCTGCATTAACAAAGACTGAAATTTTAATAGCTTTCACATGTACATTATCTACTGATATTAGATTAATAGCGATTAATCAACGTATTAATCGCCATTAAGAATTCAACTGATTACAAATATATAAAGTGACACTCAGAGATGGACACCATTACAGCAAAAGCCTCGTAAATGACAAATAATCACTAGAATATTGTGTAATTTTTCATTGTTGTTGGGCAGCCTCAATATGGATCTGATATTTTAGAGACCGATCGGATCAATTCAGTAACTTGCTGTAACTCTATCTCTTGTTTTAACTCAGGACAGCCTCCTCTGAATCGAACACAGATCATGTAATATCTGATTCTTCAAGTAGCCGACTGGTAATTAAAGGTGCAGTATGTAAGAATTGGCTATCACCTGAATGATTACCCCAAACAAACACAAATCTTCATCCTTACTTGGAAAGTTAAAGTTTATTTGCTTCCTGCCAGCGAGGCTACAAATCCAAGTGTTTGTATTTTTTTGTATTTGCAAAAAGGCTGTTGAGTGATGGATGTCGCAGTGACGCTCAAAGCTTTACACAGATACACTTTATATCGCCGCAGTAGATGCTGTCAAACAGAAAACAACATATGTCCATCTGTCTGAGGCTAATATTTTAAAAATAGAAATCTTAATGTCATCAGTACTTTGATTATTTCTTTGTTTTTTCCCCCTAAACGCACCGTTTTGTCGCAGGTCTCTGTCTCCTTTCAGTACCAGTCATTTTTCCAGCATATGGTTTACGTCTTTGGATGCATATTGCAGCCTAAGCACATCCTTTTATCTCGACTGCTATATGGTTACAGAATACTGAAGGAAGGATTCTTCTTTACTAAATCATGCATGAGAGACTGTGTGCTGTATACAGAACACAGTGGCTACACAGTCTTCCCAGCCCCCTCACTAAAGCACAATGAGCAAGCAGTATCTTTGCCTTAAGCTATGGTGCTTCACCATGGCAGAAGCTCATATCTAATAGAGCTGAGTTATAATACATTGGGTGTCAGCTTTTATCTGCCTCCCCCTCCCTCTCCACCTCTTTATTTGGCTTGCAGTGCGCTCGAGAGCTTTGTATCCCGTGGTTTAGATGGCCTGCACAATGGTAGCTGAGAAAACTGCAGTTTAACTGGCAACAGTCTCCCCCTGATCCTCTCCCAAGTAATTGTTTAAGGACAATTGGAGAAACAGCAGCCGCTTTCTCAGGGAGAGGAGACACCTGAAGAGCCGGCAGTTCAGATAAATTGCCGGCACGAATTCACACCTCTCGGCATTTTTCAGATTACTATGGCAGTGAGGACCCACTGCTCCGGTTAGTGGAAGTTCAGCCTGTGCGTTTGCCCACAGACAACAATGCAGAACGATCCATAGAGGGAGGAGAAGAGTCGTCGCATGTGTGTCAGTGAAAATGAACGATGGTGCTACGAGTGTTATTAACAGAGGAAGCCGGCGTTACCTTTAGTGCTTCGAGCCTAGCCTGCCAGAGCCAGCTGGCTGTGGTTCTGTAGGTGGAACTGGGCTCAAACTACAAACACACAAAATATATCCATTTTTTTTTAATATACAGATGGTGCACACTGGAAAACAACCCAATCGCCAGAATAAAATGCTGGTAATGCACATTTCTGCAAACCAGGGATATGATGAAACTCTCCTTCATGTTCAATACTCAGTTTTATACTGTGACTGTGCTGTGCTTGTGACCAAGTGTGTTTTGCACCAAAACCTGCTTGTTAGTGTTGGAAAAAATGGTTAAAAAATGTCATGCAACCAACGTTCCTCTCAGCAGTGACATTAAATTCAGCTCACGTGTGTCATTTTAAATGTATTATAACATTTATTGTACAAATGTTGAAGTGACGCATACAAAATATACGGCGAGACGGGTTTTTTAGAGCGATCCTACAGAAACCTTGCACTATGTTTAATAAACTGCTGACACAAAATAATGTTTAGGATGTTTTCACAAATAAAAATATTTTTAGAATGCTCAAAGGAAGTGTGATCTGAAACTTTATGTAAGTGTTTATGCATTTATTTATGTACTCGTCTTTTTAAATATGCAGAACTTTACGGAAGTATGAATAGATAAACCAAAATATGAACCTAAAATAAACTAAATCAAAATGCGGTCTGCCTGCTGTAATGCAGACACCATCAACCCACCAATAAGGCTGAAATAACAGAAGAAACTTGTCGAAACATGTACTATTAATGTAGAAAGACTGTTGAGATGTTTTCACGGCTCCCAGTTGAGATTTCTTAGTAAATATATGCAACTTGTAATTAAAGAAATTAGTCCTGCTTGCTTTCTCACTCCGTCTCCTTCGCTGCTGCGCCCATCAGATGCCAGCTGCAGCGTGCAGGTGTCGACACTTTAGACCGGATGATCGGCGGCAGCAAATATAATACTTCAGTCTACTTAGCATGAAAGTGCCATGACACATATCTGATGAAATGTAATGAAAATTCGAGGCTGTCGAGGTGGAATTCATTTCTGTAATAACAAGTCTGAAAACTGAAATTCAAAACTCCAGACAGACGTGATTACATTGAATTATATTCTCATATTACTGAGAGTGTCATACGATCTGTGCTTGGCTTTGGACGCATTAATTAAAGAACAAAAAGTTGAGTATTCCCATGAACCTATTTGTAAAGGTCGCACGTTGTGATAAATCCACTGGGGATTATCAACTCTGCAGGTCCCCTCAGGTCTGTGTGAGTTTTATAACTTCTCTCAGCTCATTTTTTTTGTTTTTATCAGACCCCGACTTCACTGAATTTGTCCACTCTCACACTCCTATAATGCTTTTTTCTACAGCTAGCCATTTGACAGGTGAAGAAAGTGGCTGCTGAAGCTGTGTGTCCCCTCAGGAGGGGTTGAAAACCAAAATCACAGCTAAGAAAAAATTAATATTGGACTTACGTTGCCCAGATGATCATTAAAAATTACAGTCACTCATTGTTTCTTGACTTTATTCGCTACCCGGTCAAGGTTGATGTTAGAAATACATCTTCGAGCAGAAAGGATGTCATCAATACCTTTGATTTTGTGCAAAGTCTAATCTGGCTGACATCTACTGTAAGTGTGGAGGTGGAGTCGATGCAATAGAGGGCCAAAGTCTGAAAATGTCACACTCTATTGTCTGTTTTTCCTCATAAGAAATCTTAGCTCAACTCTTCCTCCATTCAAATGCCATGTTGCGTTGAAGTCCATGATACAGCGCTGTCAGTTTGTCTTCCACTACTGCCAGAGGCGGAGAAAGTGGAAGTAAAAAAGATCCATATTTGGTGAAGGAGTTTTAATAAATAGCACAAACTGCAGTAGACATGCAGGAGAGGTTAACAGCGTGGAGACTGTGGGGGACGTGTGGATGCAGAGCAGATGAAGCCATCAAGATAAAACATCCTCTTTAGATACGTAGAGGCTTGTTTTTCTTGGCTGTGATCAGTTTATCCTGAAACACTATGCTTTTTTTTTTTTTTTCTGTGCACAAGCCCATTTCGTATGCAGTAAATGAAAAAGTGGAATAAAATTAATCATCTGGCCGTCTACCCTCCAACTCCCCATCCTCCTTTTTTCTCTGTCCACATGGAGCCTGCCAGGAACTGGGCATATTGTTTCATGCTCGAAGGTAAAATTTGATCTCTCCGTCAGAGGTCCAGTAATCCCTTAAGCCATGTCTGTTTGCAAAGTCCAATTTAGCCGTCTCTTAATGTAATTAAATTGTGCTGATGACCCTCAGAGCAGTGGAGCTGCACCGTGCTTGAATGCAAATCCTCCGCTGGATGTTTATGGAAAAAAAAAACAAACTGTGTGTTATTTTACTCTGCTTTTCCATTCTTTCATCTGCGTGTGCAAAGCTCCTTTAACAAAGCCTGTTTTCTGTTGCGCCGGCACTATCCCCCCCTCCATAACCTCCCAGAGCAGGAGGATCATCGGAAAGCAATAGTTGGCAACGAGGAAACCGACGTCACGTACAATATGCTCCCTGAAAACAAGGGCTAGTATGTCTTCTGAGCATAAGTACGACAACATACCTTGATTGGAACGCTAAAGCAGCGTAAGCCGACCTGCTCAGAGGAGGGATCACATGACTTCTGCTGGCACAGGGTATCCCAGCAACTATTATAGCAAATGCTGGTTCACATTCATCTCTGGGAACAGAGGACATCTAAGTGCCAGGGGCCTCTGGGATACCCTGAGAAGAGAAGAAAAACAGGCTATTTTCATGCGTGGGTATCAGGTGCCTGCATCTCTGTCTCTCCAGCCTCTTCCAGACCTGGTCCATGTCAATTGGATTTAAAACGGAGCCGCTAAGAGGCAACTGCAAGGTCATGTGGTTTTCCATTAACATTAATGCCCGGGGTTATGCCACAGGAGCCCTGCAACATAATCTGTTTTCTCCGCCATCTGATCCCGCTCGCCCAATAGCCTCTGTATGCCAATCTATACAAATAGATTTGACTTTTCATATTTCTGCTGCAAAAAAAAAAGAAAAGATGAGCCCTTTTAAGAAATAATTCTTGAAAAGACTTTTTTTAGATAAACCGTTAAGGTTGAAACACTTGGGGGGGAAAAAAATGGAACAATCGCTTTTCAGTTTTTCTTTTTTTCTTCTGTGAGAAAAAGGCTACTCTGTGAGTCCGAAGGGAACGGCTGTACAAGCCACAAATCACATTACAGCAGAGCTCTCCGCTCAAACTGCTCTTCACTCTCAAAAGTGAAAAACTTTAAAAACAGCTGATCTTGTGCTACCCAGAAAACCATGAAATATGAAACACAGATCTGAAAAGCAAACCGTACTGCACGAAAGGGAGGATGAGAGGAGGAGTGGGAGGACGCTGATTGAAACAAATAAACACGAGAGAGAGAGACATAGCTGTGATCTTTCTTTCAACTCAGCAGAGTTGAAGATTCATCCTTTGAGCCACTGACGAGCAGGCAGGGTGAAGACCCCCCGCTGGGCCGGAGAGCACGGCTCGGCCGTCCTGCTGGTGGTGGGGGGGCTTTCAGGGTGCCCTTTTCCATAATGCCACGCTGGGCAACATTAAAAAAAAAACTCCAAAGAAAAAAACCAACAACAACAACAACAAAAAGCAGAACAAGGCTAGTGCACCAGGTGGATCCAACAGTGAGGGTGATTTTTGAAAATGTCTTTGAAGACAGTAATCACAGAGGCTGCCTCTCACTG
This sequence comes from Acanthopagrus latus, assembly GCF_904848185.1. NCBI lineage: Eukaryota > Metazoa > Chordata > Actinopteri > Spariformes > Sparidae > Acanthopagrus > Acanthopagrus latus. The sequence continues at coordinate 32,092,867 of NC_051042.1, read as the reverse complement.
CTGTCAGTCTGTCCCATGCTATGTCACTGCCAGAACCACAGCTGAGGCCCAACACACTCTCTGCATCTGTGAGCACAAAAGGAGGTTCATCTTCAGGAGGACAGTTCCAGATAAACGCAGGCCATCGGAAAAAAATCATAGATACAAACAAAGACGGGGTTCGCAGTGACATTCATGCTCCAAATCCCAGTTTTCTGCCGGTATCTGACTGTTTTGGATGACCGACCGTATCTGTTTCAGGATTGGCCCCCACATCCGGTGGCAATACAAACTAATTGGGATATTATAAAGACATCTGTAAAGATGCCACATGCACTTTATTATTATGGATTGATCAGTGTGAGACTTTGACATCAGACCCACCAGAAGCAACAAAATGCCAACTGAGACACAGTGAACAATGAACAACGCGTGTTCTCATCACGTTCCTTCGTTATGGCTACGAGCAGGTCAGCCTCAGACACACCGGCACTGATTAAATGTGGTCTTTTTTTGTTCGCTGTGACACCGTCCTGCCAGCGTCTCTGGTCGTTTTACTCTCTGTCTGACACCGAATCTTCAGGCTTCTCTCTCGGTACAAGAGGGAGTCTTGTTCCCATGGTAGCGCCAATTTGTCAGCACTGGACTGGCTATCAAAAACTACTTAACAAGAGCAACATGACTGCCAAAACTGACATCTCTGCTCCGTATCCATGAAACTGAAACAAAAACAACAGAACACGTTGAGGGTTTGTTATTCTTTTCTTTGTCTTATTAGCCCTGAAAGTGGTCAGTTTCAAAGAGACTGTTACGGATGTATAAATATATTTTCAAAAGGAGGATACCTTTTTAGTTGGAATTCCTCTGGCAGAATCAATGAATCAAGCGTTTCACAACAGAGCCTCGGTTGTTAGCGCGGCTCCGTCCATTTCTGGAAGATGCCCACTTAAGCCACAGAGTCTGAGCGGATACTTGTGACGTGCGCTTGAATAAAACATCGGAGTCCACGTTCTTTTTTACCAACAAACTTACTGCATCGAATACAGAAACGATCAAAGTAATCTCAAATCTCTGGCGGTCAAGCTGCAGAAGTACACAAAGCAGTCATAATGACAGATATGAATACACACAGACACAAAGCAGCTCCCGACTTCACACACATCCACGTTCAGCATGCACACACTCACACAGACTCACACATTCTTACTTTCCCTCTCTTCCAGCTATTCATCCTCTCAACTTTTATCTACTCGTTCATTATATGAGCGAGAAATCTCATTCAAAACCGTACAAAGTCTTTCATACATTAAAACTTTTATTCAACTTCTGAATCCCGCTCGTAATTAGACCACACTTTTTTTTTTTTTCAAACTCTTCGAACTCCTTCCTCATACAAATTAAAGCCGGCAGCCAGCCATTATTGAAAAATTACTCTTTCCGAGCCAGCAAAGCAGTTTAGCGTCAAGTTTTATTATTGTGGGGGAATGGTTAAGTCCTCACAGCAACTAATGCATCCTAATATGGACGGTACAGCGCCTAAAAGAAATGTTCAAGATGAAGCACAGATGAGGTTCTGCGCAAAGTTCGAAAAAGCTGGAGACAGAAAATTATCATCTAATGGAAACTGACCCGGCTGATCAGAGGTCAGACAGCTACAGACTGAAGGCTGCACTGGGCGAGGAGCAAAGGACGACCTAAGTAAGTAGACGGAAGAGGAAATGTCCCAACCTTTCTTTGCAAAAACAAAAAACAAAGACACCTTGACGGACAGACTTGTCTATCTTGAGCAAAAGCTGGCAGAGACTGTCAAGAAAGCCAAACCTAAAAAGTTTCCTGCAGCTCTTCGAATAAATCTTGAGGATCTCAACACCCACCTCGGCCTCCCCCTCTCATCGCGCCTCCATCCACTCCCCACCTGACTCCCAAAACACCCGCTTACCCTCCAACCCTAACCCCACCCAACACTAGCCAATTACACTCTCGTATTTTTTTAAAGAAACTAATAATAAGAAAGTGAGATGACTGAACTCATGGCATTAACCAATATCTTGATCAAGACATCAAATCATTTGCAAAATACTCGCAAAGGTCGATCTGACAGTGATGCATCAGAATTAAATCCAACTTTCTTCTACCCGTTGATTCTGTGTTACAGCTAAGATTACAGAAGAAGTCAGAAAGATGGGAGGTTTACTTCCGTCGCACTGTGGTCCTCCACGCCTTGATTTACTGCTGACCCTGGGCCGTTGTACTCAGCCATTAATTTTCTGACACTCTATTTATTTTATAATTCTGAGGACAGCAGCCTTGAGTGTGGTCACAATTTTCTGTCTTCCTGCTCACTGTAGATCTTCTCTCACCGAGATATAGATGCAGGACGAGGTGTGATCTACAGTATTGTTCAGATACAAGAGACTAGAGCCCTGGACATGGGAGGATGTGAAAATGTTCTTAATATTATCTGGATAATCATCAACATCTTAAAACTTTAAGATAAAGACTAAAATGGCCCTAAAAACATACAGGAATCACTTCAACCTAACATTTTGCGGGGAAACAAATGACTGTATCACAGATAGGAAACATAAAGAATAATAACATAACATAATAAGTAATCATGAGTCGTGAAGTCGTCCTGCACAACCAGTAGCATTTACACACATCTCATTTAACTTGTTTTTGTGGTTAATGCAATGTCCAAGCTATTCTTTCTGTTATAGTGACAGGGTGAGGCAACTCAAAATAAATCAGGAAACCAATACAAGACTGTATGTCAAGTCATTAATTTAAGAACATCATCCTGATAATAAAAATACACCTCGGCCAACCGTTTTTTGTTTTTTTTTATTGAGTGCAGATTTTGCACACCTTGAAGTCGACAGTCGATAGGAAAAGACCGAAGGCCGACAAAAATCAGGAATAAGACACTGTCCAGTTCTCTGGCAATTAAGTTTATTGACAAAAACGTTTCGGTACTTAGACCTTCATCGTCTTATCTTACAGGCCGCTGGGGGAGGCTGCAGGGTTGTTGACTCGTGAGGCCCAATCAGGCCACACCGCAGAGAGACATAAGCCTCATAATCCCATCGAACACACCTGGAACAACAAATCTACACCACTGAAAGCCGTTTTTCATAACCGGTGAAGTTCATATATCAATCAATGCAGTATGTACGCAATAGAAATAGTAAAACGGTGTAAATGTAATACAGAAGTAGGTTAGAGTGTTTTTTTGTGTAATCTGCAATAAAAAATCTTTTATCATCTCATCCCTACTGAGCAGTTATTAAAATCTGTCCTCACATCAATCTTGTGACAAAAGACATTGTGTCACATAAAAAGACAGAGAGTTGGTTTGGCAGATTGCTCATACAGGTGGTCTGGATCGTACCTGTCCTCTTTCAGTGTGCAGTCGCAGTAAATGGAGTCAATGGATTCATCTCTAACGTCCTTCACAACGTTTCAGAGTTGGCGCAGATACTACGTATCTTCTCCTGCCTGTCTGCAGACTGTCAGCAAGAAACTTTAACTGTTGAATTAATTTCATCAGACAGCACTGATGTGTTGCATAAGCAGCATGATTTCTCCACTGTTACAGCCTCCACACATGAGTCTTTTCATATCAAACATAATGTTGCTGTCAGAAAACTTGTCTCCACCAGTGCAAACACATCAAAAAAGCAGAGAGCACTCGTCGTAGGCACTCCCGACCCCCCCCCCCAAAAAAACCTTGTGCGTTTGAGCTTTCTAGCCATCTTCCAGTAGGCTTGAGAGGCTGCGAAACGCCGTCGACAGGAAGAGACATACAAAGAGAGAGTGGGAGGAGAGAGTGGAGGTTATATAACCACAGTTCTCACCAAGGAGACATCTTCCGGGCTTCAAAAGCAAAGCAGTGATAATAAATGCCAATGTTCAAGGTTGCTCAAGTTATCAACCGCTCAGGAAAGGGAGAGATTATGCAAGGTGGGTTATTGTTAGCCAAACAGGACTGTGTATCTTTCTAATCTATAAAACAGGTCAATTAATATCTGTGAGAACAAGTGACTCTCTCCCAAACATAACGATGAGACACCCAAGGCTAAAACTCTGTTAATAAAAGAGAGAACCTGCTTCTATAGACTATTCAACTCCTTAAAGCACAATAATGAGTTTTATCCGAGTCTATATACACCTTTGAATCTGCTTTTATTAAATCATCTATTCAGGGATGAACAGCTTTCAGATCTCTGCTACTTGCACCGCTAAAATGAAGTCTATCGACTGTACCGTGAATACACTGACGGAAGAGAGGTCGGACAAAAGGCAGCTGGACGACCAGCTGTGGTAGCGGGGTCAACATGCAACATAAGAAAAATTGCATGGTTTTTTTTTAAGAGCCTTGGCATCTGGGACCTGCCATCTCCGATAAAACATCCAGTCTCAGAACTCCTCTGTAGCACGGGGAGTTCGCAGTCGCAGCAAAGGAAAAGCTTCTCTCTCTGAGCACCATCAGTATGAGCTACAATATTGTGCAGGAACCATGCCCTTCTCCTCCCCTATTATGGTCACGGATATTATTCTGAGAGGGATTCCTCATGATTGTTCCCAAAGGACGAGCCCTGCCTTAGGAGCTGTGATCCGTCCCTGCAGACCGAAAGCCAGCGTACCCATTATCAAATCAGACTTGAACCCATCCCCTGTCTGCCAGGGAGACGTGTTGAATGGATATCATTGTGCACTGCTGAGGCTTCCATCACTGTAATCCCTCTACAAAGTGCAGGCACTCTTAGAGGAAGATGAAAAGAGCGGAGGAGAGAGTGGCCTATTCACCGTGTGTGTCACTGCAGAGGGCACGAGGAGGGGAAGTCGGCGGAATCAGTGGCCTGAGCTGACAACTCCTCAGCCCCACGGCAGCCCCAAAAAGAACAAAAGATTAAGCCCTCCTGCTATCCAGAGTGATAACAAGCTGTCAACTTCTAAAATGTAATCTGCTGACTCCGGGAGGAAGTGGTGGTGTCAGTGGAGTGGGCCCGCCAGTTGATGCTTATCTCCTGAATGGCGCGCCATTGATGGAGAGAGCCATGGCTCCGCTGGCAGACGCACAAAAGCCACCTCGGTCTGCCGCCAAACAAAGAGGTCTGCACGAGCAAATAGATCCATACTGAGCCAATTTTCGACATATTTATCTACATATATCCCCCCCGGACCTCGTCTCCCTCTCTGATATGGGCCACAAAGAAGACGGTGATGGGAATGATAAATGGCATGAAAAGGAGCCAATAGACTCGGTATAATAAGGCATTGCCCCCGACAATGCTGACAAGTGATGGGAGGCTCCCCTCTGTCAACTTGTCTCCTGAGCCCTTCCACTCTCCGTCTGGGCACAAATTGTTAAATGTAAAAGCCATATTGCTGCCAAACACCAAGTCCTAATGCACACTTCAGTGGGCTGCGATACGGGAGCTGTCACCACACCGCAGCCAGTAAATCAATCCAGCCTGGACAATAGCCAGCCATTCAACAAGGGGATCGCCATACAGCTAATTGCCTGCACCTTCCGTATCTCTCAGTCTCTCATCAACCATACGCCCTCACACCCCCGCTCTGTTTGTTTCTCCCAAATGTTACAACTCTAAAATTGCTTTTAAATTGCCCAAAACAGAGCTGCCAGATGGTTAATAAAACATGCAGGCCCATCTTTGATCACATTAGCTATTAATATTGACAGGCCAGATCTTTTTGGTCGGATCTGCGTGGGGGTTGTGTCTCTAATAGGGTAAAGAATCTAATTTTCTGGTCCATACAAAAAGCCACTTACAATCTCAGTAGTTATGGCAGAGAAAGGGAATTAGTCACGGCGGAGCTATTTCAGGCTGTTTACAGTTTGATTTCAGACTAGAGCCAGAGGGCTTTCCCTTGTGGACTTTTGGAGCTATTGATCCTGAAACACCAGTCATATGATATGAAATAGATACTCTCAGTTGCTTTCTGTGCAGCCGAATGAGACAGAAATGACATTGACCTGATGCTATTTTAGATAACATGGAGTCACTCTGTTGATTGTGTCTGGTCCTCGAGATGGTGAATAACCAAGACAGCAGAACGACGTTGGGAGCGTTTTTTCCCCCAGATGATCGATCTGATCGGAAACGGTAATGAAGGTTACTGTGTCTTTTCATTTATACACAAAATATACCCGCCAACACTCCCTCTTATTTGTTGTTACTTTCTGGAAACTCCAATATCTTGCACGGCCTTGAAACTGTATAATGAATAATCATCATACACAGATCCATTAGTTTTATATGTTTGTCTGAAGTCACCCAAGTTTCAAGACCATCTCATGGTACATACGTAGAAAAAGTGTTATGACAACTTGGCAACTTTGCGAACTAGCAGTATTGACGTACTTGAGATCGATGTTTGTCTCCAGGCCACTTTTTAAGGGTCTTGGTGTCATCGTAGAATCGACCATTTTTGTACCTCGGCCGCTGACAAAGGGGACTTTTGAATTTATTTCAAGACCGGTCAGGACCACATCGACAGGGGTGTCACTTGACTGGATCTTGTCCTGCATTTGTCTCGGTCTTGACTTGGTTTCAACCCCTTAAAGTCTCGGTCCCGTCTCGGTCTCAGGACACTCTGATCTTGGTCATGACTCGGTCTCGGTGTAAGTGGTCTCGACTACAACATTGGTGCACAGAAATCTCACATATTCTGAAACCTCTGTGAAACTGTACTGTGATGTTTACTATCACCTCATCTCACATTAGCTTGTTAGCATGCTAATATTTGCCATTCAGTACTCATCATGTGAACAAGTACAGCAGCTGATGACGGGAATGTCGTTTAGGTTTTTTCATCAGTCCATCGATTAGCTTTTAAAAATAGTTCATGTGGATGGATGTGGATTTTGCATCAGCAGAAAACAATGACTCATTTATATTTAGAATGATTGTGGAGGACTTTCTCTCCAGTTTACATTCACTACTAATGTACCATCAATAACTGTTGCCTTGAGATGTAGTCCAGACATCACTTTGGCTGATCAAACAGTGATAGTGGTTGGAAAACATCAGAAACTATTAGATTGGCCTCGAAAAAAAGACAGTCAATTTCCTGCCTCGTGGCTAGGTTACTGGTCTGGTAGTGATTGTGTGTGAAACCAGTGGAACAGAGAAAGGAAGCGATGTTGACCGAAGATCCCGTTATTTGTCTTGTTTGATGATTTTGACATTCATGTATCCGGGACTTAGATTGGCAGTGCAAGGATGCTTTTCCTTCAGCGAGCTAGATCCCTTCCCTTTTAGTCACACTGATGAGGGGTGAGATTCTGTCAATTTTCCACTTTAAAACCCTGGAAAAAAAAAAAAAAAAACAGCAGGGAAATGCAACACTCTCTTGAATGACGCTCTGCTGAGTGCCTGCCCTTATCTGTGACACTTTAAACCCAAGCACTCCAAAAGACTGTGTGCACTGGACAGATCCCCGGGGGATTATTTGGTTCTACATTCATCAGGGAATCTGTGGGAGTTTCTGTCAAACAGCAACTTCAAAAGAAAATTGTTCCTGAAAATGGAAGAGGTAGAAACCAGCAGTCGCAGTCTCAAAAATCGCAATGGAAAGCACAAATTCTGAAGCTGGGGTCAGGCCACAGTGTGCAACAGATCAACTAATCGGCTAAAGGATACCGTCTCGCGTTCGGCAACACCAGCAGGGGGCGATAAAGAAGAGTGCGAAGGATGGACATAGTGACAATATCAGGCACCAAATGTAGGGTTTGTTTGTTTTACTGTGTGAAGTTGTGTTGATGTGAACTTATTTAATGCTCCCTTTTGTATGATAGTCAGCCTTTGAGTTTTGTTCCCTGGCGGTCGATCCGTTCCACAAACCCAACGCGTCAGTCTTTGATGAGGTGAGGATGAGACTCAAACATTTGAAACTATCTTACTAATAAGGAGCTTTAACCAAGACCACAATCTTCTTTTTTTTAAAAATCTAACCAAGTGGTTTCAGAGCCAACACCTAACCAAATTGTGACCTGCTGGTAGTACACTAGTAGCATGACAGCAGGCTAATACTGGAATGGCTCATGCATGTATAAACTGATTTGTGAGAACAGGAAGGGTTGGACTGGAAATAACCTTTAATGGAAGATGACAAACTCAAGATTATCAAGCAACTGACAAGGAGACAATTACTGAGCCCTCCAACACTCAGGGATCATACGCGCTTTCTTTTAATTTGTGATAAACGGACACAATCAGGGCAAAGGGGAGGACTTCACTGGACATTGCTTGATAACACAGGTGTTATCTTGTGTTTTCTTCATTATCGACTCTTTTCATTCTCCTGTAAGCCTGTAAAAGATCACCAAGTCTCCAAGTGGTGTATAACTTTGACCCGGCGGACATCAGATCTAGCGGTGCCACTGGCTGAGCTGACACTGAGGTATGAATGTGTCTGAGTGCAGCTGGTTCCCTGCTGCTGGCCAATTAGCAGCTTAATTGGTTTAATTAGATGCTACGTTTTGTTTACTGACACCCAAACACGCCTCATCAAGTTTACCCTGACTGTTAAAGATACAAATTGGATTTTAATATTCACCTCCCATTAAATCAGACCATCTAAACTCTCTTCGCTCTCTGTTTGTCGTTTTTTGTTTTTCCCTTAAAAAATATGGACATTAGCGAAGGCAATTAGCATCACGCTGTGTGATTTACCTGTTCTTTTTCCTGTATATCGGCAACATAGTCAGTGTGGCACTTTAATTCAAATCCTGGCCATTAACCAGCAGAGTACATCCTCCCAACTCATCTCGGGTCCAGAGCTCTGTCCTTTTTAGCTAATAGCCTTCAGCAACCCAATAAGAGGCCATTAATGTCAGTCACAGAGGAAGCAGCACAACAATCTAAACCTCGTTTCACGACTCTGTAACGACTGTCAGACGGTGACCACATCTGTGTGGAGGAGCCTTTTTTTATGAAATGAAAAAATGAGCGCTTATTTTCCCATTGACAGCGTGTATTCTTAAAGGTTTCACACTTGACACATAAATGAACCTCTTAATGTCATTTTAAGCGAGTACAGATGAACTGAGAAAGAGAGATGACAACCTTCTTAACTCTGTCATTAGATGAATGTATTGTATCTGACTTTATTTTTTTCAGGTGAAGTGAAATGGAGAAATGTGTCTGGGGGGGTTTTCTGTTTTTTTCCCCCCCCTTATATACTCGCGCCTTTTAACAGAGCTTTCACAGGAAAAATTGAAAAGCTTTCAGACAGCTGCCGGGCAGTTTTCAGCCTGTTTCCCTGAGTAGCATTTTTCGCTCATTGTGTTTTACTGCATTAGACTGAGCCCGTAACAGGTACAGGCCATTAAATTACATCAAGACAAATTGAGCTATTCACTCCCCATTTCCAATTTTCTCCGAGGTTGGCATGAAAGAGAATTAGACATAGATCCCCCTTGTATTTATTTCCTGATATCTCAGTAAGTCTTTGAGGCGTTTTGTCTTCCTGCACCATAAAACACAGCTCTACTTGTTTTATGAGAGTCGACTTGGATGAGGCAGAGGCCAAAGGACTTAACCTCCATATATACAGTAGGACTGTCTTCCATTTCCAATTGCTGCTGTATCTGGGGGGATTTTGTCCACCTCCACAGGAACTGATACACCCCACTGTACTGTTCGCCTCACTGGCCCTTTGGCTTATTGGTATCTTCAGGCAGTCGAAGCACAGAGAAAAAGAAACCCCACCTCTGACGCCCCCGTCTATTGATTATGTATCAGACTGCATTTCATGACAGAACATTTCCTTTTTTTTTTCTTTTTTTTTTTTTGCCGACTTCATCGTGGGTGTTTATGTGCAAAGAGGATTCCAGAGGATCCATACAAATAAATGGTAGGAGCGCTGTTAAGAAATAAGCCCACTTCAATGGAGGGATTTGCAGAGCCCACTCAGAGGTAGGAGGGAGCCTTTCAAAGCCGCCCCTTTTTTTTTTTATACTAAGGCTGTTTACTGAACTGCACTTGGTTGACTGGCACCACTCAGCATGTTTCCCTCAGCCTACACCCAGCAGAGCCAACAGCACATTCAGAAAATACTCAAGGCTCAACCCCAAAAAAAAAACCTGTCGGAGCCTGTTGCGTCTGCTTCACTGTTGTTTATTGCTGAAAAGAACAATAAAAAGCTAAAAAGCCTCATAATGAAAATGTCATATTAGACAGGAAACTATTCATTTCAACTGTAAAAAAAAAAAAAACTGTGAAAGTTTGTTTTCAGTTCTGGCGTCCGATCAGATAACAACCTTCTTCTATTCTTTACGCGCGACTGTGGACATTAAAGATTCTGCTAACAGATCAATGTAGGCTTAAACCTGACAAATACGTGCCCGCCACCGTCTGTCCCATCATGGTGCGACTGACCCCTAAATGGCAACTCTATCAATTCAGTGTCAATCCTCCTCCCAGCAGAGGCACAGAGGGAAGTGAGGCAGCATTAATTATGAGCCTTCAAGCTCCAAGGGACAGTTAATCTTTGTCATTTTGCTACTGGAGACACTTGGATCTGCCACCAAGATCTGAGCCAGGTCGCAGCGCTTGACCCTTAAACTAAGTATCAGGATTCTGCTCACGCTTTATGGAAGGAACCTTTTCTTTCCGGACACACATCCCCTCCAGGCTGGAAAAGTTTGTGCGGTGATGTTTTCACCAACGGAAAAAAAAAAAAAAAAAAGTTTCCAAGATTTAGAGGGAAAATGTCAGAGCTCAGCTGAAAACACTTTTCATGTCAGTAGTTGGAGAAACTCAAAGAAACCAAACTTAGTTGACTGGAAGTGAATCGAGACAGGTTATCGAGGAATTACTTTCAAATCTTTCAGAATGCATTTATCTTATTATATTTATATTTTATATTCATCTTAAGGATGTTCTTTTGTAGCGTTTCATTCTATTTTAGCTTGTGCATCATGTTGTTAACAGAATAATGTCGGGCTGAATCGTGGCTGCCGTGGACTTTCCTCCACAGTCGCCTGACTTCAGTCTCTTTAGGGCGCTGCTGGGCCGGCAGGACTCACTGGTCCTGCCGGCCCAGCCCGACCCAGTGTGTTCTGTTGTTGAGGCAGGAAGGGGAACGTGCCGGGACATGGGATATTCTGAGATTCTCGTGTGTTTTTGTGGGATTTGGCTTTTCACTCAGATTGTTGAGCTGCTGAAACGAAGTGGAGGCGTTTTGATTTATTAATTACAGCGTTTTATTCATGTTGTTTATGTGAAAGTTGTATGAAAAGTGCAAATACAAATAACGTCTGATAGACCGATTGAAGATGAGTCATCAGGGCAGGTAACAGAAGACAAATCTGCACTGCGGCACATCTCCAAAATTAGGGGATTTTGCTTAATTAATGCGGGAAAATGACGGCTCAACACACCTCATGAAAATCTGTCAGACATTTTCTGATCTAAGATTGTGAAGTGGCAGCTATCGTCCAACTGTGAATCGTTGGGTTGTGTGATGCAGCTTCACCTGACGTCTTGGACAAAGGGACGCTCAGTCTCATGTGTTTATTGCTTCCCAATGAATTTACATTCCACATATTATAGTTTTCTTGTCTTGCATGAAACCTGGTGTGCAAGAATACAATAAACTCTGTGACAGACCTTGAAATGTATGAGTTAGTTTGGAATCCTAGAAGCACAGTGGGTATTTTTCGAGGGTATGTCTTTATCCTAGTATCTCACCCAAGTATCTCCTCCGAGCTCTGAGTGTTGACAGCTTCTTCTGTTGTTGAGATAGTTTGAAGTAAAGTAAACAGCACATCATATGATTTAAGCACTGACCTTACTGGTAAATATAAAATAAAGATGAGCCAGACGGCAGGACAAAGAGGTCGCACGACACCAGAAAAGAAAATCCAGTGGCCTATTTTTCCGTCCAATTTTCTGACAGAAGTGTCAGATTTAGTCACATCGAGTCGATGTGAATACTTTCATTGAAACCGCATGTATTTGTCCATGTATAACTCCTACATAAACATTACATGCTGATCATAAAGTATTATGCATTAAAATAATGCATTTCAGATGTCTTCTATAAGAATAGACAACAATGAGACAAAGACAGAATGTGAGAAATAAGAGTTTTGATGTTATTTCAAAGATGTTGATTAGCATGCTAACCAGCTAGCCCCATCCCAGTCCTTCTTATTCATAATACGACTCCAAGCTCCCAGTCAGGAATGGTAGCTGCACAGCTAACTGAGCTAACTAGCTAACTCTACTCTGGTAATATGCTGCTGCCTGTTTGTTTGGAGTTCAGTGGAGGCCGATTCGTACATACTGCACCTTCAATAAAATGCAAATCTTGTAATTTTCTTTTTTTTTTTTTACACACATGAATTCAACATGATAGCAACACATTGCATTAAATTTGACCTTTATAGGTGCTATTTGTAAGAGAAGTAGATTTTTGAGTCTCATTCCCAACTCCGGACCCCTCCTACAATCCCGGAGTGTCAGTTTTTGACGAGTTGGGAATGAGACTCCAAAATCTACTTTTCGTACAGATAGCACCTTTCACATTCAATTCATGTAATGGAATTAACAGTTGGCCGGGTCTCTCTTGTAAAAAGAGATCTCGATCTCAGAGGGACTTCCTGGAAAGATAAAGGTAAAATAAGAGAAATACATATATGCATTAGTAAATAAATAATTGGGTTGTTTGCATTTTAGATTATTAGCATTCATTTTTATTATGATTTTGATATTTTACAAAATGAAACATCTGTATGTGAAAATCATCAGAATATTTTTGTATGTTTTTTTGTGAGAGAACTTCAAATGTTTTCCATCTGTTTTAATTACCATGGAGCCAATAATTAGCACTTCTGCAGTGGCATGTTGAGGCAGAGCATCTACGTCTAAGTCCGTCCCTCTTTTAACGGTCCCGCAGTAACACACGGGGGCTGGCGGAGGCCATCATAACCCAGGTGTAAAGAGCTGATTGATTCTCACAGGCGAGCCGTGCAACAAAGCAGCACAGAAAAAAAGCAGGAGGACTCAGTGAGGGAACATTTTGACAGAATTGGGGCATCGCCTCCATTATACCTTCTCAGTGCCCTTTTGTGTGTGTTTAATATCTCTGGAACAAGACAGGTTTCACTGCAATAAAAACGATGATGATAATAAATACAACCTTTTTTTTTTCTTTCGTCTCTGCTGCTCGTGTACAGCCCATCTATACACATGAGGCTGGCCCTCGTGGGTGCACGCATGCATACATTGTCTGCATGCCGGCAGCAGGCTGAGGACACAAACTCTCAGCAGTCTAAGCTGCAGCGACGTATGCAGGGTCACGAGCGCAGGTGTGGGAAATATAAAGAGGAGATTTCAGAGCTGCTTAAGCTGTTAATTCTGTAAATGCCTCGGCACAGGTTATATTCAAATACACGCCCTGTTTGCCTTTCATCTGCTCCCCGCCACACACTCAATCTTCTTCTCTGACAACGAGCCGCACGTCCAAGATGTTGAATAGCGCTCTCGAGAGGATGTGCCACCTAGCAGACAGGCAGAGAGAAGAGGGAAGCTCTGACTCAAGCTGCTATAAAGATTAATGAGGCTCCTGTTGTCAGTGTCAGTTTTAGGCCATCTCTGCGTGGAGACGAGCGTGGGATGTTTGAGGAAAGAGACCTGCCGTGCAGCATCTCCTGGTTTGGGCTCGGTCGCTTCTTATCTTTGGAAAGCTGGAGGATGCGGCGGGGAGGAAGGCTAGATCCTAATGTTGGCAGTGTTTGTATGTGGGGGTTTGATGGAGCGGCACTGTGCTTAGCGGGAACAAGAAGGAGGTGTTGACTGTGTGAAGTTCAAAGGCATCATCAGCTTCATTTGTGGCACCGGAGACACTCAGATCAGGAAAAAACCCCAACAGCTGCTCCATCTGGACACCTAGCTTCTGCGGCTATCATCTCCACAGCAACGCCCGGGAGCTCAGTACCACACTGACACATGTAGATGACACATGACGAGCGGCTGTGAGGAGAGATTCCACACCAAACATCATTACTGCTGTACAGTTACTGTATAGTGCTCTAATTGTGTCCAGCTTTTGAATTTATATTTATTATCTGGCAACCGTCTGACTGTATAATTGTTGTCGTAACAGTAGCTGTTCTTCTGAACATCTGCTGCCTGTGGTGCACAGATCTCTCCGAGGGGGAAAAAAAAAAAAAAAATCCCTCGTCGTGTAGCAAACGCATCTTCTTCTTCTTCTTTTTTTTTTTTTTTTTTTAACAGATAAAGCAACAGCTGCTTCATACAGAAACATAAAAGAGATGAAGAAATCACTCAGATGAAAGCAAAAAAGAAACAACCCGTCCCAGGTAAAAAAAAAATAAAAATAAAAATAAATAAATATAAAACCTGGAATATAGAAAGTGATGAGTTCCTCTTTTTAGACGGCTTCACTGTTGGCTGTTATTTATAGCACAGACTGACGGCGCTGATGTCGCCTTGAATATGAGCCAAAAGAAAACTTTTTGATGGTCAATCATCCACATGTGATTTCAGGCTTCATCAAATAGCAGCAAACCTGCAGGTGTAAAGAAAAACAAGAGGGAGTGTTCTTTATAACAACTTACTTCATCTTTGTCCTGCTGCGACCGACTGTAACACATGTAGGAGAGAACCGGCTGAGTCGAGGTAACTGAAGACATTTGACATTTATCAATTCATGCTGGACTGAAGCACCTGGAGAGAGTGGTGAACAAACTGGAGCAAAAAAAAAAAAACAAAAACAAAGATTATCGTCATGCCAAGTCAATTCCTCATGTTCCCAAAGTGATCTTTTTCTTTGTTTCGGACATTATTACATGTTAATTTAAGGCAGAGGAACATAAATTGTGGATCTCAGTGTCACAGGTTCATGTTAATGTTTGATGACTGAAGTCTCACAATGCAGCTGTAATAATTACCTTATTGTTGACTCATGTTAAGTTGATACTAGTTCAGAGATACTAAAGTTTAAACCATGTTACCATGTTTGGTTTTATTTGCCTTTGTTAAATTGGTGGCATTAATGAAGTTCCAAATATTTTAAAATCTGGTTGAATTTGAGTGATTTATATATTAATATTTAATAGTGGCTGTTCAACCCGACCACAGGCTCATTTTAAACCCACCTTGGGGCAAGTTGTGCATGGAGACTTATTGTTTTGATCAGACATCGTTCTGAAACCATCATCGTTAGATACCTTGTTCAAATTTCCATGGGTACACAACAACCTGCGGTACATATCGTTACTATAATTGAAAAGAAATACACTTTTATTTAGCAGTAAAACAATTAAATGTAAAAAGTGCCTCATCTTCTCCCGTACAACAGTAACAAACAGGTAACACATCATATTAAAAATGTCTTTGGTCTGTTGAACATTAGTGTACTGCATCTGAACTCAGCAGATCGGATCGGACCGGTTCGTCTGTTTGTCGGTTCTGGAGCAGCTGTCAACTGCTGGAGAATCAGTGAGAAGCAGCGATGGCTGCTCATCAGAAAAGGCGTCAGTGGAATGAGGACAACATTGTTTTAAATCCCGATGTGCGCCCATCGTATGGATTATCTACCTTTAACGGAAATAGTGCGTGGTGGGTGAGGAAGCAGCGCATTGATTTCTTTTGTGTTGTCAGCACAGAGGTGTTAATGCATTTTTTTTTTCTCCTGACTAACAACTGATGGAGTCGCACAGGGAGGAGACGGAGGCATTCACACTTTGTTATTCATAGATTTGCTCTATGAAAATGTCTTTTTTGCTTTTTAGGCATCGGCTTGGAACATTTGCAGCCTACCACACCGGAGAGTTGAGACTTAAGCCCACAGACATTTTTATGATTATCCGGATGTTATGGCTCAGTGCATTCGAGAAGAATGACACTGCAGGAAATAAGTAGCTGCCAGATGCCATTATAGATTCCCTAATTTGTATTCTCTAATATTTGAAGTAGATTTGTCAATAAGGAGAGGGGAGCGCTTTTTCCTGGACGGCCATAAATTAACAATGGGTTCAAAGAGAGCGGTTTTATCTGGCTCATTTTTCGGTCCTGCACCTGTCGTGTTTGGAGTGACTCCGTGCCAATCACCACATCAGAGGGATGATTACCATGTCCAAATTTGAACAGCCGATTGTGGGGCTTTGGTGTTTACACACGCTTTGATTGGGAGGAAGGTGCCGCTCTGTAATACAGGTGATGACCATGGGATGAGATATGCAGAGATTCGCTGCCCGTTCTGGCCTCTCTTAGTAATCACCTTGAGGAGGTAAAGCGCCCTGAAGTAATGGAGCCATTATTCATAAAAGTATTTCTCAGGGTTAAAGCTGCTGACATGGTGCCGGCTCACAGAATAAATGTTGTTTGAGGGATTTATTTGTGCTTGGAAAAAAAAAAAAAAAAACGTTGGATGTTGCATCAAAGTGAGACAAAAAGGTTTAGTCCTAAAAACATAAATTACAAAGTGTTTCAAAAGTCACCTGATGAATATGCCACTAACAAATTATAGCTCTGAATTAATTAAGGCAATAAAATACATCAAAAATCGAATATATTCCATCAGCTCACTCGGGTGCCACCTGAACAATGCAGCACTTTGTATTATTGAGCTTTACCTCACCGTATTTGTCACTGTCCGCGGGGAAACAAAGTTTTATCTGCGACGGAGGATTAATCTATCGCGTCTCTGGCTTTCTCTGCCAAAACCTGAATACCTGGAGAAAATCTTTCATTGGCTCGTGTCGTAACTTTGTGCCCAGAGATGATGTGGCTGATAAGTTTGATGCCCAGTTTAGCCGTCGTGACATTTCAACTGTGTTATTTTTTTTCCTCCCCTGCTGACAAGTGGTTTGGCAAATTACTGTTTTAAATTTTTCAGTGATTATATGAATTACCATGTAGCAGGTCATGATGTGATAAAAGCTCATAATTTGATGACCTGCCTCGTTAAGACAGAGAAAGCATAATGTGATCTTCCAACGCTTCAGTGATTTCTTTTTTGCAAACACATTATGTGCAGTTATAACATGAAAATTAGTGTTCTGATGACATAATGGAACAAAACTGTAACACCCCAAACTTACTTAAAGGTTCCTATAGAAGCTGTCATATTTCTTGTTATCCCTTCACATTTGTATGTTATGTTGTTGCACACATTGCATCTCAGTCCTTTACGCTAACATAGGTCGGCTCTAATCCGATGTTTCGTCCTGGCTGCTGATGGCGGCTGTTCCCTCATTCTTTGTAGACATCAGCGGTGACTTCTCCCCCACATCATGTTCCCCTGCGTCTCCTCTGTCGTCTTATATCACGTTACTGTTCTCTTTTGGCACCTAATGCACACCGGGCCGTCGGAGGAATCCCTCTCCGACTGAAAGTGCAAGTCCTCCGTTTGTACCAGGATCAACACTCAATCCCAAAAACACTCTTTTTGCCCCTGACGCTCAGGGTGGTGTGTCCAGAGAAGTGTGCTTTCAGAGGCACACAACCCAGAGACATGAGAACTCTGTTATGTGTTGCATTTTGTTTTTTTTTTTTTATAACAAGCATTAAAAATTCAGTAGCAGTTCCAGGAGCTAATTTGCTATCCAGCCACGGTCACATTTTACATTTTAGGGCATTTACCAGAAGCTTTTATCCAAAGTAACTTACAGTAATTCATGCGTACACACATTCATACACTGATGGTTGCTGCTGTGCGAGGTGCCGACCAGCACACCAGGAGCAGTATTTTGCCAAAGGACACTTTAACATGGAGACCAGGGGAATCGAACCAGCAGCCTTCTGATGACAAGACGCTGGCTCTCCCCTCTGAGCCAAAACCCACAGCTACAATTCCGTTTCTAATTTATTGCAAATAAAGCTATTTCAACGTCCCATCCCCTCCTTTTCATTGCATGTGTTGCCAGAATCTTATCAACCTTCTCTTGGATGCGTCTTTCCAAAAGTAAAACGCACGGTTACCCTTTTAAAAAAGAGAATGATCGTGTCGATCTGTGCAGGTCAGTGAAAGATGTCGGCCAGAGGGAGCGTGAAGACGGGGCGAGGCCTCACGGAGCAGCCAGGCTCGTCTAATGAGTCGTCTTAGTGTAATTTGGCCCTCATGGTCCGTCTCTCTCCGGTCCCCCTGCTGAACAGGGCCAGAGGGGTCAGCGGGCTCAATACCTCCCCCCTCCTCCTTTAATTACTCACCTCATTAACACGAGGCTCCACTCACTCTATCGCGGCTCGATGGACGCTCTCCAGCAACTGAAGCGAGCCTCTCATAACACGGCCCGATCGATTGGACTCGCTCTTGTTGCAGCTGTTAACATTATTGGCACGATGAAAGCGATGACAGGGAGGGGAAGCTCGGGAACGTCGAGACGGGATTCATCGTTAATACGCTTAAAACAAAATATCTGGCTCTAATTTTGGACAAAAATCTACAATGCAGGCGGATGATGTGATGTGACTTTATTGAAATGTGTACTGATACACTTATATTCGCTGTGTAATTGTCATTTTGATTCATATACAATAAAAAAAAGTCAAACTAGAGCAGTAGGCACATTTGTATTAAGCCTTTTTTGAAAAGAACTAAGCGTTTCCCCCTCTAATCCGAGAGTGGCAGATTAAAATAAAAGTTTTGAATAATGCATAAATGCAAACCCCTGCCAGGGATCAGTAGCCTCTCTGCTGACCAGCGATAAATCACGCTTGTATTATCAGTCCTGCTGAAGTGAGGAGGACGATAAGTTAGGTGCCACGGAGACAGTGATAAATACTCATCCTTTCCATGGGAGATGGAGGGGATTTTTTTTTTTTGATCCGCTTTGCTCTATCTTGACATCTGTATTATTGATTCTCTTTCTTTTGCACCAGTGCGGCTTAGGTTGTCTAATTGGATCCGATCTCTGTCTGATTTGTACCTTATGGCAGCTTCAAATCGTACATGTCCCCCCCCCCCCATGACATCACCGCAGATCTTCACATGAAATGAACTGCGTTTGAGATCAGTTTAATCCGAGGAATTGATTCTATTTATCGAAGGGATCGTCAAATAACGTTTACTCTTCGAGGAGGAGGAGGAGGAGGAGGCGGCAGGATCTAGCTGGATAAATGTAGTGCGCTTTGTCAAAAGGACGTAAACAATCGCTGTTTAGATGTTTTCCAGAAAATATTCATTACAGATTTCATCTGCTTTTGTTCTCCCAGGAAACTTCAATAAGTTTAAAGCTGTTTTATATGCAGTTTGCTTGCACAGTTTCACATTAGAGAATAAAAAAAACCAAAACACTGACAGTAAGAAAGCCTGGATACTATATCTTTTGGTTCAAGTATCTCAGTATGACGTAAAGACACATTTAACCCTGACGCTGTCTAAATCGGACCCAGAGGCTATAGTGGGTATAGTAGCATCTAATATTGGCACAGAGGCATCTAATATACTGACATATCACTTCCAGCCAGTTTGTTCCATTTATTTGATTCCTCTCCCTGGAAAGAGCCCATTGTGTTTGAGGCCTGGAGTTATTGCAGCCATTTGTTTGGTGGAGAGAGGCTTTATCGAAGAGCAGCTACAGTAGAATATGTTTTCTGAAATACGACAGGCTGCTTCAATCCTCGCCTCCACTCCGTTGGAGGTTTGACGTGATTAATATTGTCAGGGACAGTATTAATAAAAGTCTATTTTTAAACCCAAGACAAAAGCAAGAGCTTCCGCCCGGGCAAAAAATAAATTGAGAGCTCCGGCTTCGTGGATCAAATACGACATGAGGAGTTTTCACATGATTATTTTATGGCTTTTGCTCTAATTCCTCTGCAGATCTCTGGTTGTTTTTGTATTCTGTGTGTGTTTGTTCTGCCCCGTGTGTCACTGTTTATTTTGATCTGATTCTCCTGATGTTTAGGCTTTGCATATGTCCGATGGTATTCATGTCAGCATTAACTGTCAATGTCTGGACCTGTGTGTGTGTGTGTGTGTGTGTGTGTGTGTGCTACATTGATCCACATCACTCCTCAAACTTCCTGCACATTAATTCCTTGGCACACAAAGTCATTTTGTCTGTTCACTCGTTCTGTCTCCGACGACACTGCAGCGTGTCTTCTGAGACTTAATGAGACGGAAATACAGAGAAATGTATTAATTACCATCCTGCTGTTTGGGTTTTCTCCAGCTATTGTTCGAAAAAGTAATCATTATGTGTGATCTCCAGAAACAGTGAAGCTCTCTCTCTCTCTCTCTCTCTCTCTCTGTGTTTGTGTGATTGTCTTTTAAAGCAACCCGACGCCTGTTTTTACGATATACAATTTAAAGTTAAAGAAAATAAAACAAAAACAAAGACAAATGCAGTTTTTCCACTGCAGCAGTTTTACTGGTTGGTTTCAGGAAGCAGCAGACGGAGATCTGCAGCTCTAACAGTGTGTACAGGAGGATGTGAACTCGATACGCCCGGGGCAGCATTTTAAACAAACTGGTGGCACTGCAGCACCAAAAAAATCCTGTAAAATACTTTAAGCCATGGAGCTGAAGCACCCCACACCTGTTAGCAGTATACTGTTAGTACTAACGCAACAAAAACTACTGAGCTGGCTGTTCTGTAACAACACCACTGCTGCTGTTACTAGTAATAGTGATGGCAGTAAAGCATGTTAATTAATGCCGACACACTGAGGTCCAGTTTTTGCTCCGTCGTCTGTCAACCCTCACTGGCTCCGTTTTAAGTTCAGCATGGAGCGGCACTTCACGGACAGCTGGAGCTGCAACAAGACCGAGGAGAAGTTCCCAAGCGAAGGATTAGAACAAGTGCTTGGATTTGTGTCTTTTTTTTTTTTTTTAGATTTTTGTTCTGACTATGAAAATGAGCCGGATGTTGTTGTGACTTCCTGTCTGCTCTGTGCTGAATTTGGCTGAATTGCTGCGCCGCGCTACGGCATCCGGCAAAAAAAAAATGGAGGCCTTGCGCATCTGCAACAGAAGGATCCGGACCGCCGGACGCTGCCGTGGCAGAGACGGACCGAACTGGTGGTAATAATCTACCTGATTAAAGCTACTGGAAGCAGGCAAAGATAAAAAATAGAAAAAAAAACATCTGATTTCCAAATACTTAATATGAGTTTAAATTCAAGTGTCACATTTGAAGTAAATGGCACAATCAGTTTAGTGCGTCTACAAGGAACTGGACACATTATTCAACTTGACATGACATAAACACACCATTTATCAGATCTCTTAACCGGAGTGATCAGCCGGACCCGTCAGTGTGATGTCTGTCGTCGTGTTCGTCACTGTCATCACTCATCTCGCTATTTTTGGGATCCTTGGCAGTCAGGCAGGAAACACATTTAAAAAAAAAGGCAATATGGCATAATTATTGTCAACAAAATTAATGCGAAGATAACATTTTGAAAAACTTTAAGACAGTGAGCATGAGTTCATCGTTATACTACGTCTCATATGGCATAACATAAACCTTGTGTCATGTCTGTTTAATCAATAAAAAAATACATATATATAAAAAAATACAATCTTTTCTTTTCTGGGCAAACAGCAGCGCCTGCAGTTGGTTTCTGCTCCCAGCAAAGATAATGTGAATTGTATTTTTTAAACATGTTTTAATAGCTTAGACAAGTCATGTGTGTCATGTTGTTAGCTTCAGAGTCGCTCGGAGGCAAATTGTGTTAACTGTGAACAGAGACAGGCTAGCTGTCCCCCCCCCCCCTTCCAGTCATTGTGCTAAACTAAGCTAAGCTAGCAGGTTGTAGCCTTAAATTTTAACCGACAGCCAGAAAACCAATAAGCATGTTTTCTAAAATGTTTAACTAATCCTTTTAAGAGCCCCCCCCCCCCCCCCCCCAGTATGAAGCAACACATTTGGAGATCCGATGTCCGACTGTGTGCTGCAGATACCGTTCAATCAACAAACCCAACAACATGATGTTAATTAGCATGTGCTTTATTTATTCATGTTAAACGCTGCAAAATTCAAATACATTTAAATTTTAATCTGAGAAGGCACCACATTGTGATCCCCCGGTTCACTGCCATGCACTGGAGTGTGAGAATGTGTATTTTTAGTCCATATAGTCGCGTCCGTACCAGTCGACGGAGGCCTTCCTCTGGCTTGTGATGCCGGCATGCATGGTTTGCTGTGCAGCCGCCCGTTCATGTGTGTTCTTATATGCCCTGTTTACTGGCAGTGCTTAGTCAAAAAGAAGAGTGTTTTATAATCATTTTCGGACTGACAGCCAGCAGGATAAAACACTGCAGGCTTCCTGCATGTCAGAGAGGAAAACACTTACATACAGAAGGAAGTGTAATATGGAACAGATGATATTCAAATGACTATTGTTCAGTGCTCAGAACTGTAAGCTGTCACTGTCATGTTTCAAATTTAGCTCTGTTGTTGGCTGGACTGAAGCCGACATGCACCGAATGGCGGACAAAACCAAAATCAAAGATCTTTTTTTTTTAGCCGAGATCCGTGAAATACAGCAGACTGGTCAACAGTCCCGCCTTTCGAAGTTTGACACTGTAGGTATGAAGCGCACATCTTCTGTAGTTTAAAAAACCTGAGGCAGAGGGTGGTTGGATGGTTAATCACAGGAGTTTCCCTCTGGAGACTGGGGTTCGGGGGGGGTGGCTGTGCCTCAGGGGTAGAACCAGCATCTTGTTATTGGAAGGGGTTATTGGTAAGTATGTGAGTAAGCAGTACTGGTGGCATGTCGAAGTGTCCTTGGGCAAAATACTGATCCCCCAAACTGCTCCTGATGTGCCACCGCCATCAGTGCATGAATGTTGTGTGATTTACTGTAAGTTGCTCTGGACAAAATCATCTGCTAAATGCTCTGAATGTAAATGGAGTGATTTCTTTTTTTAATTTATGTAACGGAGGTAGATAAACGTACGTAGGTTATGTAACCGATGCCACGTACAACCTCTGAGTGATGTCACATATGTTACGTGGTGTGCGTTACATCACTTACATTAGTTATTGAAGTAGATTTCTCTCCTAAAGTTAACCAGCTATTTTTTATGCCTAAACCTAACCAAGTAGATGTTTTGCCTCAACGTAACCAAGCACTTATTTATGTATATATTAATTTGCTTGAGCATTTTTTTTGCTTGACCGTGAAGTGAACTGTCAGCGTGCTTTATTTTGAAAGTTATATGACGTATTGTTGACAGCTTGACCACACATGGGTAGATATTGGGTTTTATACCTAGCTGCTGATTTTTAGAGTTTGGAGTGAGAACATGCTGGAATTGATCTTGATGAAGTTGCGACTGTAAGGTATTCAATCAATGTTCCCTCGCCGTGAATCAAATACTTAATGGAGAAAATACCTGAGTGTGGTACTGGGTGTTGATGAGTGTACAGTAGGTGTGTTGGGTGAGGACAGCAGGTGTTGGCTGAGTCTGGTTCCAGGATGCCTCCTCCAATTGTTAAAGGTTCAACAAAACATCTGCGCTGCGATGTGCTGACTTACTTTCACCTGCCCCTCCTCCTGCTGTTCACTCTATTTCAAGGTTCAGTTCACTGCTCCACAAATTCTCTTTTTCTTTTAACAATTTCCTCAGCTGTAGAGTTTATGAAGCTTCCCGGGTATTTGATGGTTGAATCATTGAGTCATCACATTATCTCGTGGAGCCTGAGCTGCTCCTCACTTCACGATCATCCTCCCGGTGACAGACAGATGAGTCTCGGGGAGTTTATAATCTCTTAGGCTACACCTTCTCAATGAATATCACTCACGTATGGTGTATAGTATATTAACTAGGTGAAGCAAGGGGAAATAGCTATTTTAGACACACATTTGGTTAATGAGCCCTGCGTTTTCCACAGCAGCGGCGGGGAGGACGGTGGAATAAATGAATTTCCGCGTGCTTGGAGTGCTCCTGTGCCGCGGGAAACTTGCCCACCTCTCGCCTCCTGTTTTGGAGGTCTTAGGGGGGCCGCGAAGAAGCACAAGGAGAGCGAGTCATTATGAGTAGTCTTCCTCAGCAGCAGGGTGGGTCAGCAGTTTAGATTAGCATTTTAATGAGAGGAGCACGGGGGGGAAGGCAAAGCTGGATGACCTGTCAGGTGACACTTGGTGTATGTAAATGATTAATTACAGTATCTAGAATGCATTGGGATCCTCTTGTGAAGTGAATGAGGAGCCTGTCAGGATGCAATTGCAAGTATTGATACTATGTCCCCGTATCACAGCTCCCCACCAAATGGAATGTGATGATAATTAAGTGGGAATTAATGAGATTTCTCGAGGTAATATTTAAGAACATCGGCCGGTGAAAGCTGCTATTACGGCGTGCTGTCGAGCCACTGGCGCCCGTTACACTCAAAGAAGAAAGACTTTCATTGTTTTATCGCTTTTTAATGAAAGCCTCATTATATGTAACTTGGCAACACCTCCTAATCAGAGGTTTGTTTTGCTAAGAAAAACATAATCCTAGATTAGCGAACCCCTGTGAAGTTGTGCATAAATTAATTTGACCCTTGATGGAGAACATGCATTAGAATAGGCTTTACATACTCGCCATCTCTCAGTATCTCGTGTTCTCCCTCTTACTCTCAAAACATTGAAGCAAACGTGACACTATGACATCGAAAGTGGCCCGACACTTGTGGGTGATGAGAATTTAATTACATAATCTATTTGGAAATGAATGCTGCCTTCTGATTAACCCTTTCCTTTGCTGACAGGAACCCAGATTTGCATAATAATTGGTCTGAGCAGTGAAAACCACTCTTACAAATCCAATTATCAAAAGAAATGTTCGCTAAGTACGTTTCTGCAAAACCACAGATAAGTTAGAACTGTACCTGATTTTATGTTTGTTTAGGTTGAAGTTTCTCGCTGGTCACACAATTTACAAAAGGTACAAAAACCACTCGGTTGTGCTTCGGAAAACATCATGGTTTGGGCTTAAAATACCTTTTTTGGTATTTTAAGGCTATATATATATATATATATATATATATATATATATATATATATATATATATATATATATATATATATATATATATATATATATGTTCCAGTGGTGTAACAAAAATCCCTCAACGCAATCTCGAACTGTGCTCGCCTGGTCGGCAGCCGCGACGCCTGTAACTCCAACACCGTCTCCTTCACCTCCAAATGTGAAAGTCAGCCAATAAATTCGTAATGTGAACATGATAAGGTAGGTTCTGTACAAAAATCAGTACGGTACGTAGCCTGTTACTTATTGGATGTACCTTTGCTTTACAGAAATATTATAACATGTTAACATTATATCCTGGTGGCTTATTATGTGAAATGAGTCGTATACAGACGAGCGCAGGGTGGAAAAAGGACATTTTTCTCTAAGTGAAAAAGCCCACATTCAGTATTTGTGACTCGGGAAGAAAAAGTGCAGCGCAAATTCGTTGGCAAGGCAATGAAGAATATTGTATGAGAAGCAGACGTACTTTATCAACTGCTGAGGAGGAGCTTGAACTCAACATTTACAGTATCTTTTATTCATTACAATGGTTATAAATCCACATTGAGAAACAAGAACTGACTTTTTAAACCTCATGCCATCAACGCTTTTCAGAAGTATCTCAGAGACTATTTGCAATATTTAATGTCTACCATTAACTTTGTGAGAGCTTCACTTAAATTTGATGCGTGTCACAGGTCTGACTCTCACTGCCAAGGCCAGCCATTTTAATTGACAGTGATGGGCTGGATGGGGATGGATAACCAATACGTGATTTTAAGGTTCCTCTTCGGAGATGATCCGTGTGGTAGGGCACGGCCGCTGGTGCGAAATGTAAATGATTTGAACATCGTGTCTCCTCGGTGAGATACAAGTGCATCAGCGGTGCAGAAATCTGGAAAACAAATCTTATCAGCATCGCACCAGGTCTCCTCCCCAGGTGTGCCCCTGATGTAGTGTGTTCCCGGTGGAGAGGGTTCACAGCGGGGTGAGAAACACGGAGCTCTCCTCGCACAATGCCGTGATTGTGAGGCGACACCGTGAGCTGTGAGCGCCGTGTCAGATGGAAAGAGAGAGAGAGGGGGGGGGGAGATAGGTACAATCAGACCGGAGACGAGTATCACCGATGAAACTGTGCAACAAGGTCGTTTTGATGAAATCCAGCCCATGCGGTGAAATGTGAACCTTCAAAATGTCACGTCCAGTTGATACAAAGATATCTTCACTCACCTTTTATGTTCGGGCCGGAAAAAAAAAAAAAAAAAAAAGCCCCAACAATTTCTTAACTCATTCACAGCTGAAACACCTATAAATACATTTACTCTACAAAACAAAACAAATCCTTCACAGAGATACATGTGAATTACAATTTTATATTTTTATGACCTTCCACACAGGTTAGCGGTTGTTGTTGTTGTAACTGCACCGAGCGAGCACTGCCTTCCTGATTATCTCCCACAATTTAGTATTACTAGACAACGTCAGTCCGAGATCACGTTTGTGTTTCTGCAGAACAATTATGTCCTCCTGCATGCTCCAACCACTCTTATACAATTCAAGGCTAGTTTAGCAAAAAAAACCTTGAACAAAGCTCAGGGTGGGAGTGGATACATGTAATTAGCACCTAGGGACTGCGCTTAGCGGTTCATGGCATCCAAAACACTGCCTGCCTGGTGCTTTCTTAATTACTCTAATTATACTGCTGATTCTTTCTGCGGCTTTACTCCTGATTACTTCCTGAGAACAAGCCGGTGGGAAACAAACTAATGCACGCAACAAGATTTAAGTAAAACTCTGAAAACCTAAGAAGCTTTTTGTTGTAAACTGGGGACCAAACAGACCGAGAAGATTTTTGAATTATAAAAACCTGCAGCGTGTTGAGGCGTTCTGTGGGCTCGCTTGTTGTTTTGATTCATCCGGCCATTAAAAAACATTAAAGGGGCTCTGAGGATCTTTAAAGGGGCTCCGTTGTGCTGGAAGCCCGTCGTTACTTAATGGTAGTGGATTCGTTTTGTAACCAAATGTTAGCTGCTGTTGTTGAGAACGTGCGACTGTTCAAATTTTTCAAATCATGTGACGCTCTGCTCAAATGTGGCCAT
Organism: Acanthopagrus latus; assembly: GCF_904848185.1. NCBI lineage: Eukaryota > Metazoa > Chordata > Actinopteri > Spariformes > Sparidae > Acanthopagrus > Acanthopagrus latus. The sequence goes on along the minus strand of NC_051042.1, from coordinate 32,065,817 downwards.
TAAAACTGATTAATACATGTAATTTGCTACAAATTGTTACCCTTACAAATATATCTGGTAGCTTCAAGAAACATAAGTGGTTTGTTGATTGATGGACTGATCTGAGATGAGACATGAGACACTTGTTTTAATTGACCAATTTTACTTTTTTTAAAAGCATCAGTTGTTTAAAATTGTTCTGAGAATGAGCACAGACCAAGAAATCAACACAACTGACGGACAGGCTGCAGGGCTTTTTAAACAGTAGTTGTAAAAAGGGTTTCAGGTTTAAAATTAAGTTCCATTCAGGCTGAGTCTCGTCTTATATTTCCTCAAATGAAGAGAAAAACCTTCAAACTCAAATTCCTGAGTGTCCGTCCCTGTAAGCTCACGCAGAGTGTTACTTTACATCGACATTCGCTTCACGAGCACACGAGCTAGCACGTGAATAATGCATGAGAAAAGTCGACATGTTTTTTGTATAACATAAAACATACATGCATTTATTCTATGACCCCCCTCCACCACCACCTCCACCACCATCAGCCCTCACGGTGCCTGATTTCATTTTCATTCTGCACCCCACTGCAGACCTGCATGTGGAGGTGATTCATGACAATATTGACACCGATCTTGAATGCGTTCCACTACCAACAATTGCTTGTGCAAAACTTCCATTTCTATAATGGATCATGTGGTGTGCACATATCCATGTAGTATATTGACCTTGAGCTGAGTAAAGTGAAGACAATACCAACTCCAGGGGCCGTGCCCAGTGGATGACCCTCGTTCTCTGGCTTCACTGGAAGTGCAGGCGATCAATGAAGTATCACAAAGAAGAATAAGTTAAGATATTTCTCACCTTTGCAAATTCATTTTGACATTCCTCCAATATCAGGAATGTCATTTGTGAGGGAATATAGAGGACGGAGCATTTGCACGTCACAATATCCCCCTTGCATTTTCACAGGGCAATAAACTCCCAGCTCTAGATAACGGGACATCTGGCAATATGGGATATTATTTTGTGCATCAGTGTAACAAGAGAGCACATTGCTCTCTGGGGAAACAAGACTGCTGGGTGCCAAATCTTCTAATTAATTCAGAGATTTCCATCTTGCCATGAAGGAGCTGTGTAGATTAGCCGCTTGGACCACAAACAACTAAAACTGTGTCTTGTTTTTGTTTTTTAAATTAAAGTGCTCACCGTGGTCATATTTCACCTAATGACAGATGTCAACAGATGTTATGTTATGGGCTTGTGTTGTCTCTTTTATTTCCTCTGGCTTTGTTTCTTGTTTAGCACTCAAAGCTACACAAATCCCCTGATAAGTAGCAATGGAAGCTGCCACATTCCTTCAGCGGAGAGTTATTTACTAAGTCATTTGGAAAATTAAGTAAAAGGGAGGGGGAAAAAGCCAGTTTTTGTTTGTTCTGAGGCTCAAGACTTTCCATGGAGAGAGGATTTCTGAGCTGCAGATAATGGTTTCCTCCTTGGAGACAGCACACAGCATTATGCCAAACCCAGCTCAGTAAATTAAATGTTTCGTACAGTGAAGTGTTATCCCTCCGTAATAGCAACAGAACCACTCTACCAGCCAGTAATGAATGGAACAGATAATAATGTAACCAACTATAATATTCAAATGATCCCTCAGCAGTCAGAGCCGTGTGTAATGATGCTCTCTATTTGACAGTCTATGAAGCTGCAGCCATTCATTCTCAAGGCGCACAAAATCCAGAAGTACATGACGTGATTATGCATGCCTCTCGTGTCCCTGGGAGAGGACGAGAGGTTGCTCTCCGCATGGCTCGTGTGAAAAGACCCATAGTGCAGTTTAATATACATGAATTTCATGTGGTGACTCCAGTGCAGACAAGTTAATGAAATTACACGAGGAGAACAATGTGAGAAACTCTAATATCCGAACCAATAGTACATACACAGCTCCGAAGATTACGAGAGCCGTGCAGCAGATAACATGTCTCCCCAGCAGCCGGGTGATGAGTGTATATTACAGAGAGTTTATCACTCACCCTGCCGGTCTTCACTGTAAGTAAAGCAGTTATTCTTCACATAACCCGCTACTGTATGCAGCAGAAACTCTCTGATATAGGCTTGGCAGTTGCCTGGTTTGATACAGTATATGGCGTGTTGATGTGTAAAGATATGATATGTAAAAGTTCTACATTTAAATGAATCCTTTGTTTAATTTGGTGGCAGTATAACTAGTAGGTGATTGGAGGAATGATGATGGTGGGGGGGGCTTTGTGTTCTAGCCGCCTGGTCTTTTATTTCCGGAAACCGCAACAAGCTGCACCGAGCAGATCACACCGACAGGAAGTCAGAGACACATGAACGGCATAGAACATCCAGTAAATCTTCAAAATAAAAACACCCTGTGCAAAAAAAACTACCAGATCAACAAAAGTTTGCTACTTATGTTCTAAAACTAAAATGTTGCTTTATAATTTAACCATTAGTGAGGTAGCTGCTGGTGTGCACGCTGCTGGACAAACTATGTCATCACACCAATTTTGAAATTACCACAAGCATGTGTTCTGCATTATATATTTAAAAAATAAGTCATATTGGTGCAAATACGCCGATAAAATCAGCCAACTGATACATCAGTCTGCTCCACTATTTTGCACAATGTTCATTCTGTGTCCTTCAAGGAATTTAGATGGTTAAAAATTCCTGCTTGTAATGTATCGTGAGAAACATGAGAAAATCTCTCAGCCTCATAAAATTTAAAGATGTATTCACTCATTACTTTAATACAGTTATAAAAAAGACCTGCAGCAATGTCTGTTTGGTGTGTCGGGGCAGGGTGGTTCTCCACATTGGGCCATCCCCCATGTTTAAAATTAACAGATCACTTACTGAGTATAACTTCTGTAGAAATGTCAGATGATGGCTCAGAGAGTGAGGGAGGTAGTCGGCTTATGTCTTCAACACATTAGATCATCCTTGAACATTTGTTCTTGAGTGGCCAGTTCTCGCTGCCAGCGAATCAAACACTGCAGCCTGGTCAGAGGCCCGATGCTACAGAGAAGATTCCTCTGTAGCATCACTTTTAAAAGTCACCATCTTGTGCAGTGGCAGAGAGAGCAGGAGGAGTCGGGAGGTGACAGCTGTCGGTGAGTCACAGGTCTTTCTGGAGACCGGTGTTCACATCTCATTTGTTACCAAGAGTAAACACTGATCTCTTAATCATGTAAGTGATGATGATGGTGATGTGTGTGATGTCACGTATGTCACGTAACATGAGTTCAGTGTGATCTTCTCTTAACCCTAACCAAGCTGTATGTCATATAATGTGAACTGTTTGTCAGCAAGCTTTCCTCTGAAATGGATGTGTTTTACATGATTTGTTAGTAACTTGACCGCAGAGCCGTTATTTTGAAAGTCTAAGCAGACATTTCATGTAATATTTAAGTGCTAAATTGACCAAAGGAACCTTTCATATGCAGAACTGATGCTAGGGGTGAAGGTACTGTGGAGCATCGTAGTTTGAAGCTTTCGGTCGGCACTGAGGCAAATCAGGGCCAGCACTGCCTTAGTCAAGGCTTATGTTATTCATGAAACATCTTTCAAACAACGTACTATTGACCTGGTACTGTAGACCACCACTGTGCGCAGTATAGCAGATGAAGTGCTCCGACTGAAAAAAGATCCTACCTGTGGCTTCGAGGTCTGCGTGTTGCTGTGACCATGACTTTGGCACAGGTGAGTGGGATGCTTAGTGGGAAGACAGATGACACAGCAGAAGCCAGTCTGCATCTCGCAGGCTGACTGCATTATCCAGTCTGCCCACCCACTCACAGGGAAGAGAGAAGGAACCAGCGGGGCAGATGGGACCAGAATCTGACTCATTTAAATAGGCCTTGGAGTTGCCAGTTGGCATTTAGCCTGTGAACTGAGGCAGAAAATAACACCTTCTAAATAATGAAATAAGCCTTCATTTAATGAAAGATTCAGGCTCCATGTCCTTTCACTAAATCTCAAGGCCTTGGATGAGGATTATGCTACTATGGCAGAGGTTCCCCACGTGTTAGTCAGTGATGTCGAGCGCTATGAATATTGCAGCGTCTCTCTCTCTCTGCCTCTGTCTTTCTCCTCAGTCGCAGGTCTTTGATTTCAGCAGAATTGGTTTGATTTGTCACATAAAATAGGAAAGTGGTCGTTGCTGACACACCACAAGGCCGCTACACAATAGAGGGCTGACAACATACATGAAAGAGACGACACAAACAGGACCCTACATGTGTAACAGATGGGGCATGTTGCGTGATAGCAGTTGGCATGACAAGTATAGATTCAGAGCCGAAGATGTGCGTGCATCTGGAGAAGACTGGTAAATAAGATTTATACTGCGAGCACTGTGGGGGCTGAAAACCCATCAAACCATAACTTATCATGTTCCTCTAATTAGCTATTTTTTTTTCCTCTACTGAGCGTCCCAGTGTCCTCACCAGCAGTCAAAAATTACACCTCATTAATATTCAACCATTACTTTGGAATACTTGCATAATTTTTCACGAGCATAATGTGACTTAACAACAGAGGACGTCAAGTTCACAACACAGATTCCTTGTTACTGCTCATAAACAGTCCCCTAAATAATGTTTCACAGGCGTAATGTGATTTAACAATCAAAGACACGGCTCCGCAGCCACCGCTATGGTTCCTCTTTGAAGGGTTGCAAACACTCAGTTGCTACTTTGAAGTACCTCCTCAGGCAAAGGTGGGAAGTAACTGTTTATAGCTGCTCAAGAGTCGAGTGTAACCTTATACACAGTAGAGTCCGTACTATCAGCTTACACACACACACACACACACACACACACACACACACACACTCTCATCAATACGTTGTGCCCACAGCTTGACAGTGAGCTACTTGTAATTAATCTTAGTTAATCAATTAAAAGTCCTTATGAGATGCTTATTCACTTCAGAAAATCCATACAAGTGTTAATAATAGCATCAAAACATGGTAAGATTATAAGGCATTAATAAGCACCGAAAAGAAACTGATTAAAGCTGCTGATGTACTGGAAAGCATTAAAAAAAACAACAAATATTATCGAGAGAATGTGAAAAATGATATGTTTTTTACATTATGACGTCTTTGTATTGTGTTGTTGAGGTAATTACCAAAGTTAGCATGCTAACCAGCTAGCCTGGCTCCCAATAACAAAGCTTCTGTGCTAACGGTGGAAACACCAACACTCCCAGTCCAGTCCACCAGATACACGGCTAACCAAGCTAACCGGCTAACATTAGCTACAGTTAGCATGCTCACCACTATTTGTTTTGTGCATGACTACAACAGCTGACCAGGTCTTACATATTGCACCTTCAAGAACATTGATCCAAACCTTATTAGTTTATTATAATCTAATTACGCTCATAGCAGCTTTAGATAAACAGTTATCAGAAACTCTAGGCTTTCACTGCTATTCTTAAGAAGTCTGAGCGTTCTACAACTGTCTTAAAGATGAACACTTGATAAAGCACTACCAGAAAAGACTCACCGCTTGATATCAGACACTGAGTCCCTGTCGGAGCAGTGGAGGAGGACGAGCTCTTCCTGCGTCGACAGGTTAGGTGATTGGCCTCGCAGAACATAGAAGGCAGCAGCAAGGCAAACAAAAGTGGACAGCTGTTGGATAGTCTGTCAGGGGAGCCCAGCTACTTGCCGAGGCAGAGGGTTTCCTGAGATTACGTCTCGGAGCCTCAGCATGTCACATGATGTAATACAGACAGCCTCCGCCAGTGCCATTACTGTTAACTGGACTCTCAGCAACTGACCTTGTTTCTGTCATTTAGTCCTCCTACAGCTGCTCCTCTGGGCTGTTTGCTTCATTTAGACACCTGGTCATCCCAGGATGCTCCTACTGGCTCCCTCCTCTTTACTTAGATATATGTTTATCCAGTTTATATGTATTTTCCCAGTTTGTGCCTGGTTGTGTGGGAATTGGATTGAATTAGGCTAATATCATACATTAATTGCAACTTTTTTACATAGACTAAAGGGACTCCATGGAGGATTTATTTCTGCTGAGCACTGGACTGTATTTTTGGACACCTTGGACCAAACGACTCATTATGATAATTTGGTAAACGAACCATAGAGGGCTGAATTTGCATGACGTCCAGAGGAAGAACACTTTCTGTGTGTTGTAATGTAAATGTTAGGTGATCTTGTCATGGTTCATCCATGAAAGGATTTGCTTTGAACTATAGACTTGCATTTCTAAAGCGCTTTTCCAGTCTACTGACCGCTCACAGCGCTTTACAGCACTTGTCACATTCACCCATTCATTCATACACTGATGGGGGAGGCTGCCATGCAAGGTGCCAGCTGCTTATCAGGACCAAATTGGGGTAATGGATCTTGCTTAAGGACGCTTAGACATGCAGCAGGACGAGCCATGGATTTGAACCAGCGACATCTGATTACTACATGACCTACTACATCTACCTCGTGAGCTACAGCTGCTCGATATGATTTATACTTATTCCACTTTAAAATGTCTGAAAATAACAAGACCTTTGGTAAATAATTTGTTCTGTTGTGTGTACTTCCATTATCTCACATTTTTCCAAAAATGTTCTAATCCAGCGAACACACAACGTCGCACTTGGTTGCCTGACACTTTTTCAAGGCCGGAGAAGTCGATGACAACTTTAAAACATTACTGTCTGTGAACATTCTGTGGCTGAGTCACGTCAAATAGATTTCTTTTATCAGCAGTGGTGGATTTTTAATGGTGTATTTGCCACAATAGAAGCAATCATTGGCGTTCATCTACCCACACCGTAAACACCCGACAACGGAGGTCACCGCCGTGGATCGCTGCTACAGTCAGGTTGATAAACAGGACTGAAGATAAATACGAGGTTGAATCCCAAAAGTTAAAAAGTCTCACTGGAGTTCTGGATCACAGCAGAACAGATAAACATCGTGACAGCCTTTTCTACCTCCTAGATGTTTCATGTTTACTATTGTCCCTCTTGCAATAAATATTTGGTGACATTTTTCCAATGTCTTACACATTGCTACTGAAAAACCAAATTGGCTTGTAGCAAAGAGCAGAAATGAGGCCCTGCAAACAAAGCAGGAGAATTATTATCTGAAATAAGAGGCTCTTTGACAAGATCCCATCCTCAGTGGAGGTCAGATGTCTTGGTTCTGAGGCGCTCCCAGCTGATTGGATTATTCTGCTATTCAAGCAGAAGCGCTGCTTGGCACACAAATGTAAAGTGAGAAAATTCAATGTGTAAGGCCAGATGAGATGCTAATAGAAAAGAAGAATTGCCCTCAGACAAAATTCAAAGGGGAGGCAACGCATACAAGATATTTTGAGACTGAGGGCAAGGCTGATGTCTAATGCCATCTCAGCTCGGCTGCTGTTAGAGGAGGATGAGACGCAGAGTAAGATAATCACACAGCGAGATCAGCTTTTTATGTGGGCAATCATAACAGCAATAATCCCCTCCTATCCACACAATTCCAGTGTTGACATGCTTGTAGCCAGCCAGCCGGCTCGCACCAGCCCCTGACCCCGTCTCTGGAAAGCCACAAACTGCACTGCAGCCCTTTCATCTCCTTTGTTTCGCTCCCTCCACCACACAAACCTGATCCTACCAAAAACTGATCCCACCGCACAAATCCCGCGGCAAAGTCTCCCCCGCACAGTGGCCACCTTTAATCAGCCGATGTAGGCAGAGTCATATTCACAGCGAGAAAAGCTGTTCCTCTCACTAAATTAGCCTGTCAATCACAGCATGTTCCCAAGACTCTCCCATTTCCCTCTGCTGCTGATTAATGGCATGAAGTGAGTTTATCAATGTGCCATATGCAGAACGCAATTCATTACCCTCATCTCCTGGATTCAGCAAAAAAAAAAAAGAGCATGTCCTGGCTCACTATTTGCGCCAGGCGAGAGGAGATATAAGCACAGTAATGGTGCTTGTTAGTATGCTAATATAAATATCGCTTTTGCACACACACACCTACGATTTCCAAGCAACACGTTATGAGACAAGCGAGAATCCCCTCCAGGTTGACATGCATCATGGGAGAGGCACACCGGGAAGGGTGGCCATTAATCAAATCATCCACGACTAACAAGACAAACTTATTTTTCTTTCTGGATTAGCAAATATGAGCCTGGGGGATTCACAGCTGGTTACATTAGCAGTAACCCCGAGGTGACTCTACACAAAGCTGCTTTGAATACATTGATCAGGCTGCATTTATTCTCCAGTCTGCTGAGTATTTTACCAAATTGTAGAAACCTTCTCACTGATTTATATAAAAGCCTGTGTTATATTCGTGCTGTGCATTTATCTTTTTAACTAGCTCGCTAAAGGAGATTCTCAGGGGGGTAGGCTGACAAGGTTGGTGCTCTATTTTTTTAAAAAACATTTTTTAACAAATTGGTAAAACATTCTCCCCCAACTTGTCGTGAGTTTATTATCCACTCAATCAAATGCCACATTTAATTAGGCTAAAAAGTTCCATTGATCTCGACAGGAATAAATATTATCAATCACATAACTCAGCACTGCGCAAGTGATTCACAGCGCTGGATCTGCAGATTGTTCAATGAGATTTTTTTTATGTTAGTCGTTCAGATACATTCAGACTTTAATGAACCTGAGCATCTGTGTTCTTTTGCATAAATAACCCACAAGTGGCAGCGATACCAAAGTCACCTTACACCGTATCGTCCAATGTTGCCGTAAGTAACGTCACTTCATCTGATGAAACAGGGCTTCGGTGACTCTAAATAGCCCTGTGCCTTTTATCCCTGTGTCTCTAACTTTATCTCGGCAGCTGTATGATGTTGTCTGAGTGAGAGCTCCCCAGTGAGGCCTCAGAGAGAGCACGAACAGAGAGGGGCTCCGCAGCAAAGAGCTGCAACAAGCCAAAGCAGAAACTGGTGTTACAGAGAGAGAGAGAGACAGAGGGGGAGTGAAGTCGGCCCAGGGGTACTGGGAAAATCTTAGACCATTTGGAGAACATATACTTGTAACCAAAGCTAGTGTGATGGAACATAAATCGTGATTTTTAACTCAGTCTCATTCAACCCATTTTTTATGACGTGAAAAACATTATCCATCCTTGTACGCATAAATGAAACAAGAAGCACCGTGATTGACTATCAGCAGTGAGTGAGGAGAAAGTGAGGATGTGTGTTACAGTGGTGGAGTCATGAAGAGAAATGGGTTTACGTGCAGGTTTAAAGGGCATCTCCACCAATTGTATGCATCAGAGTGTATGTGTAGGTCATGTGGAGTTCTGTAGCAGTCTCATTGTGTGCGTCTTGCTATCTTTCTTTGTTTTGAGCTGATTTTAAAAAATCCCTCTGGACTGATTGCAGTGGATTCAGATCACCTGTGTGCAGGGCGGTGGAGACTCCTAATTAATGAGTGGAAGCAGCTTGGAGCGCTCCCCTCCCAGCTAATCAGGGTGTGACGACGCCCTTTTAGTGAAGGCTTAACAGAGGTGGGGGATGGCACCCAGGTGGCTCTCATTCTCATTCTGAATCTGTCCAGGCCTCTATCATGATTTCTTGGCTGCCCTATTTCATTCTAGTTGTGTTTATTCTTGAGCCAAGTTGGACAACCACAAAGTTACCAGGCAATCAGGCTACCTGCATCAGGGCTGTCCATGTTTGTGCAAGTGTAGCTTGCCTTGCAAAAAGCAATATATCTATTTTTTTGTTTTCCATATTATCTTAACTGAAACCCTATACACCCTCAGTTTTAACATTTTATTACACTGGGGACTTGAGAGCTTGTAGGAGCACATTTCAATTTGATTATACCCTGAAAAGGCATTTTCTTTATTGGTTTATTGTCCAAGTAGCTGAAATTGGGCATCCCCTCTAGATTTGCATGTTTTTGGTTTATATTTTTATGTAGGTTGGGGTTTAACTTTTAAGGCTTTTAATGCCAGTACGACCACAGTATAATAGTATAAATAGTATAAAGCCTTTTGTTGCTTCATAGGAAGCAGCATGTGATGTCACTCATTGGCTAGGTTGCATTGTGGGTAATGCTGGTGCCATGTTTTTGCACTCCTATCATATTGTTGGATTCACTGACAGCTTATAAACAAATGATCAAAAAAAATGGACGGAGCAGAACACAAATACTGCCGTTTTTATTCAAAACCTATTGCTTACATTTCCCACAATGCAACTTTGCCACTGAGTGACATCACCGGAGGACTTTTTCCCCCATATATGCACCTGTAAACCACTTTATAGTGTAAAATTGGTGGAGTTACCTTGTGACTGGTGTCTCAGGTCATCACTCACTCACAGTCTTTGCACATTGCTCATCTCGCTTCAGCTGCTTATACGCCCCACGCGTGTTTGCCCAAATTAGGATTTTCCAGACGCTGCCGATATGGCATCAAACATTTATAAACCTACAGGGCGAGCAAAGGTCAAAATCTGTATAAAATATTCCTGGTCTTAGATTATCTGTCCTGCATCCTGAAGCAAAAGACAAGTGTCCCACAGTGTAATAAACACATGCTTTATGAATAAAAAATATGTGATTTATTTGTCCATGAATCATTAATTCCTAATATACTGTGCAAACAGCAGCTCATAGCCCTCTCTGCTGCTCTAAATGTCTCTGTGGCAGCCTGTCAGCAGGGAGTTTCTATGGTTACAGGGACTCTTATGTTCCCATGTGCACCTGAACCTGGGCAGCATCGTCTGTACCTGCAGAACTGAGGTGTGAAAACAAAGGTTCTGTGACTTTCATTGGAAATTTTGGTAAAAAAGCTTTCCTGACTCTGCGGGACTGAAACACTCTCATCTCAAACATGTGAGGAAGTCGACTATGGACATGTGTCTGACTCAGGCACTTATTTATCTTAAGGCTTATGTTGCCCTGCTGGGATTTGATCTACATATTGGTAAATAGTTGACACAAATGGACACAGATGATGTAAATGTGGTCATTACGGAGTCGTGTGGCATCTTTATGACATGTTTTATGCATGATGCAAACATTGAATCACTTGAAGACAGACTGGGTTTTGCAGTCTAGTATTTTACTTGCTGCAGTTTTGTACACATGAAGAGGAAGAAAGTGGAAGGAAGAAGGAAGAAAGAAGGAAGAGGAAGAAAAAGTTAAATGTGATTTTTGGTAACACTTTCTATGAAGCCCATGTTCATAATGAATTTAAACTCACCATGACCACATTTTACAGTGCATTATATATGCACCTATTGTGCTGTATAGACATATTCATTATGTATTACAACAATAATCAAGACTCATTATCAAACAGATGTCAAATACTCATGAGCATTGATGGATTATTGGATTATTAATAAAGAAATGTTACGTTTTGTGAGGTGTATTACATCGGCCTGTGACACAGAGATGTCATTACTTAACTTAAAGCAGACAATGGTGTATAATGTATAACTTTTTTTTAATAACCATTACAATTTGTGATGAATCGGCCAATATGCAGAGGACAAGACAGGGCATTTTTCAGATTAACAATACATGTTTTGGTCTAAGATAACATCAGCGCAGTAAAACAGTAATCTTCACTCAGTAATTGATAATTATTCATTATCTCGAGCATCTTTTTCTCATGCTATTTCTTTTCTATATCTGCACATATTCAGCACAGTACTAATCTATCTGTGATAGGCTGATACCAGCTGATAATTTCGGGCAACCAGCGGATCAGTCGGGCTCCACTATAAATACGTTGCTATGCATTTATGAAATGCAACTGCTAGACACATTTTTTATTCATCTTGATTTTTTTTTTTTTTTCATAATCTTGGGCCTGGACAACCACAAGTTCAGCCAAACACACACTCGTCAGGGAGACATTCCACCCTGTAACATGACCTGTATGAATGAATCTGATTTACTTTCCTCAACGAGAGATTTAAGTGGGAGAACCATGTGGGAAATCACGTCAAATTACAGTTTTGCCTACAGACTAATAGCAGTGTATGTTCGGATATTGGTTCTATTACCATCATGGAATTGCAGATTGTGATCCCCTGTGAATTCAGTGTCGACAGCTATTACTTCTTATTTGATTTGCATGTCAGATGAATCAGGAGAGCGCGCACACACACACACACACACACACACACACACACACACACACACACACACACACCTCTCATTTACCAGTATATTACAGCTATTGAGTAGATTGACACACATCTACACTCCCTGTGCCAGTGCGTACTCCATTTCATTAAAATGCAGCAAGTCTGATAAAAGATTCTCAGTGTACAGTAATTACAGCCCCTTTGTATTGTAAGAAAATCTTTTATGAACAGTGTCGCACACACACACAAAAAAATGGAGGATTTGATGACATTCTTGTGATGAATAAGCTGAAAGGACTGAAAAGATGGCATGTGTGGAGGCAGCCATTGTTCTTTTAGATGTTTTGAGTTGTCAGTAGGAGACGTGTGTTTGTGTGTGTGTGCGTGTGCGTGTCTTGGCAGTTTTATTTTAAACTATTTTAAAGTACATATTTGAAGTAAAACACCTTTAAAATAAGCTTGTGATTTTGTTTTTTTTCAAAATGACCAGAAGTACTATGGTCCCCTCTTAGATGGTGGAGAAATGTGGTGCCTTGTTTGCTATATTGACAGGTATCCGTGTGTGTGTGTGTGTGTGTGTGTGTGTGTGTGTGTGTGTGTCTTTTCCTTCGATTATTTGTCGTTCACGTCTGTGGGCATGAACGACAAGTAGTGCTGCATGTGTGGTCAGTAACAGGCTGCCTGTGTGTTTCCCTCTTAACCTTCAAGCCAATTCTCTGCTGCTTTCCGCGATGATGAAATGAGGCCCTCTGAACGAAGCAGTGCGAGAACATGATGGTGATAAATTTATTATCAAACGGGGTTTAGCGCTGGGCGGAATAAACATGAAGCGCATTATCCGGTGATGAAGATGTTGGTCGGACTACCTTGTGAATACTGAGAGCCTTTTCCTGAACAGAGGTTTTTGAGCGCCGGCCAGTGATTATGTTGTAAATTTAGGAGGAGGCTGCAGGGGTGCAAACAGCCGGGAGGATAATAGCCTGTTGTTTTCAGGGTGGTCAGGGAAAAACTAATTATACAAACTCAACTTCTGTATTGCCGCTCACTCTCTTTCAATTCCACTCAAGAGTAAAAAGTCTGCGTCTGGTTTTTTTATTTGTTAACTTCCAAAATGTTGGGCAGGGTGCCATCTGGAGAGAAATTATGTGGGGAGAAATGTCAAGTATAATTCATGGGAGCATGTTGTGGGTGTGAGAGGAGCTCTGGGAAAGGAGCTGATTTATCAAACGCGAAAATGATGTGCCTTTTTTTTTTTTTTTTTTTTCCTTCCGCACAGCAAAAACTGCGAAACAGTTTGGTTGTGTTACTTTTTCCCAGATGCCCTTGAGACATTTCAGGGTTGATGTTTTCTTGAAAATCGCGTAACTTTACCGCTGTCAGACTTCAATCAATAAACCTCATATTCGGACATCGGGATGTATGTAAGCGATCTTGTACCATCGCTTTAATGCAGCGATACGCCAGGTCTGTTCGCCTCGCTGCCACCGGTAGCAGACCTTGAAGTCATTATCCAGCTTCAGTATTAAAAAGTCCCCAGAGTTGGGACACTATGTTACACAGATAGTCCCCGTGCCACAGGGCTTATATAAGGCTTGTGTCAACTAAGAGATACACATGAATGGTGCCTGCAGAGCCAACAAGCTGCCAAAGGTTTTTACAGCCAGTGCTCGGAGCCCCATTAAAATAACACTCTGAACCCAGCCATAACTCACACTCCTGGAACATCTCCACATTGACCCATTGCAGCTTTGATTGGGCATTTCTGTCAAAAGGTCTGCCGTCACCGCGGGGGAGGCTTTACGAGGCGCAGCCAGGAGCCGTGTTTATTTTATGACAGGCATTTCAAATAAAGAAGGAGAAGGAAAAAACACAAGCAATATCATTAATTCCAGCACACAGCCGTGAAATGCTGTCTAGTTTTGTCTGGCTGTGGTCTTTTCCGCCGCGTCGTGTTGGTGGTGTTGATGCTTTGCTTTATAGTTCAGCATTGCTTGTTTGATGCAGCCCATTTAATTCGGGTAAACTTCCTCATGGTCTGCTGGACCTCACTGCACCCCTGGCAACTTAGTGCACGTCGGTTGCGGAGGCATCTGAATCGTACAGCGTGCAGTACAGGGTAGAAAGGATGTTGAGCGTATTATTACAGCAGTCTTGTGTCTGTATGTTTTGAACTGACTCAGTGAAACAGTTCGTCGTTATGCCTAAGCACTTAGAAATACTGTTTATTTATTAATATACACCGTAGCGAGAAATTCTGATTGCTGTTTCTCCGCAGCCCAACACACGTTATACACACCTGGTTAAAGCCTATGCATTACTGCCAAGCCTTTGTATGCTGTTTTCAAATTTCTTGTAAAGATTTCCCCAACCAACTTCTTATGATGTGCAGCCTGCCAGCCTGTATGCAATTTTTAAAATATTCACAAAGTAGCATTTAGGCGACGCTGGACCAGCCTGAAAGAAGAAGGCAGATAATAAGACCACAGCTTTCAGGAGTGGCAATGTTTTCCTTTATTCCCTCCCTTGTTGTCGCACTTATGTTTCTTGCTGATTTTGCTGTAAAAGCTGCAAAAACTTCATTAATTATGCTTTACTAATGGGAAAACTGCATGCAGTGTCTCCTGAGAGAAAAACTAAATAATCTCCATGAGCGGTGTTGAAAATTAACTCATCCAGTAAATCTGCATAATTCCACATCACCTTGATTATGAGTGTTTGGCTCTCAATAAATACCGATAGTCTGAATCAGCGTGTTACAACAACAAACTCCAGACGTACAGCATAGTTGTGACAATGTCCTGTGGACACGGTTTAATTAAGACGTATCTACTGACATGCAGGATGAACTTGTACACATGTCAACAGTTCAGCAGGATCGAAGCGGGGTGTCTTTCTTCGTGTGAACAAAGACTTGCGTCAATGCCTGAGTAGACGACAATCTCAAGGTTTCTTCCAGTGTCACCACATAAGAAGAGTTGTGGGCATCCTTTTAAAACAGAGTTCCAACCTTGATGCTTAAACAGCCCAATCTTAAATCAGTGGCTCACTTTCCTCACTGTTTATTTATATATTTAGTTTGTTATCATTCTCTTACTGATATTCTACTTTGGTAGTGAACGTCCAGTTCAGACAAAGTCTCTGCTGTTCATCACAGCCAGCCAGCCGGTGTTAAGTCTCGCCGACAACAGTGAAAACATTAGTTGGTGACTACAATGAAATAAAAAGCAGCCCTGGCAGAAGAGCTATGATAATACATGTGACTTTTTTCATCGAAGAATGGAACGATCACGTTGAATCAATTGAACAGATTCATTTGAGTCTTCAACATGTTCAACAACCTGCAAGAATCTGCAAAGAAATCTCTCTTCCATGGATTTCACTGACGTTTTCTGAAATTACCATTTCAAGAAAAGGTCCGTAGACGAGGAAGTTAAATTCATTTATGTTCCACTGAGAGTTCGACGAGACGCAGCAGCAACAAAATGGCTATCATCATGTTATAACATTTACGAGCGCTGTTGATCTCTCATGACGTCATGCTGGAGGTACGTTCACTGCAACACTGTTTTAGCTTCTCCTCTTAAGCTGAACTCACTGTGGTGATGCTGGTGAGCAGCGACGACAGAGAGAGCAGCTTTGTTCAAACGGTCTCTGAAATGACACCTTGACTTCCTGAGAAGTGTGTGTGTGTGTGTGTGTGTGTGTGTGTGTGTGTGTGTGTGTGTGTGTGTGTGTGTGTGTGTGTGTGTGTGTGAATAAGTAAACAGCTGTCTGCCCCCTCTGACATAACAATAGATGAGAATGATACCTGTATCCATGGCAACTGCACACAATAAAGAAGGCGACAGCTGCTGCGATGTTAAGAAATATTAAATTCGTGTCAAGAAAGAAACCAAACTAAAATGTCTTTTTAATTTATGTTGACTGAAACTAACAAAAATCAAGTGATACTGACCTACATTTTGAACAAAAGATTTTCTATATCCAGACACAGATTGTATGTTACTTCCCCCTTTTTCTAAACACCGGCTGAGTGACAAACCAGGACGACCTGACAGTAAAGTTTTTAAATACAAAAGGAATAATTTAATGTATTACGAATGCCGAATCTTTAAGAGGGAATAAATGATTGGAATTGTTGTAAAATGATTTCTGCAACACATTCTTAAAGTGTCCCTGAACTCAACATCTCACAAAATTCAAAAGGAGTCTGGAGTAGATAGGCAGGTTTCACTCCAGAGGACACAGATTCAATCTCAATGACTCAAACGCATTATAGAGTTCATAACCTTTAAAAAAATTTGAGTTTCATAATGCATTCAATCAAAATTTAATTTTAAACTATTTAAAATAAATAAGCGAGCTGTTGAAAGCATTTGCATTCTAATTACTTTGTTTTTTCCCCTGTAGTTGTAATTTATGACTGTTAGCATCATTTGCAGCTTGATTATCACAAACACATTTCGTTCTTAGTTATTGCCGACCCCTTTGTGTTACAGGCGTCAGTAACCACTTCCTTACAGAGTGGCAAAAATAAGACATTAGACGCCTGGCAGTTGTATTAAAGTCCATTAGGCAGATTTATTGTTCTCCATAAGAATGCTTATTTGAACCAAACATCCATTTCACATTTCCAATGAGTCATGCTCGATTTAATTCAATGTGTTGTAGATGGGAGGGAGTATTATTAAGCAGACTGGGTGTGTGAATTAATTAAAGTCGTACTTTTTAATTCAATATAAATGTCAAGCCCTGTATGTGGCAGGATATTGAAATCAATCAGGCTTTAATATAGCAGGATCCTTCGCCTTGTGACAGGGATCAGCACGTCCTCGTCACATGTTGGCTGCTCGTGCGTGTGAGTGGGAGGAGGTCTGAAGGCTCAGACTGTCTGTTGTCTGATCTTACAGCTGTGTTTCCATGTGCTTGACACCAGAGCAGACGCACGGCGTTGAAAAATAGCTTCCGATCATTCTTAGGGAGCAGTGAATCACCGCCGGAAAACTGGATTTGTTGTGGCTACTTAACACCCTGTTGTCCTTGTTGATGCGAATATATTCCTTTATCAGTCTGTCATATTTAACAGAAATTCATTGAAAGTGACAGCCGATCCCTGTTTTTTATATGTGAAACCTTTGTTGCAACTCTACTGGGTCCATAACAAGGGCTGGAACTCACCAGGGAAAACAAACTTGTGATTTCCCCCAGCGAACTTTTTGATTCCTTTGCGAACAGAGCTTCAAATTACAGTCTGCTCACACTGCCACTCAGCGTGTCGATTTCAGCACAAAAGAGGATCCGCTTTGAAATGTTAACAGCATGAAAAAAGCAACAAACATGAGCACAACATGAGGCGCGTCATGAGCAAATGAGATTCCTGCAGTATATCATGTAACAAGCTGCATGAAATTGCTTCTATGACACTGGAATCACACATCAAGCCTGTTCTCTCTGCAGACGGAAAAACATTCAGAAACCATTTCTCTTTTTATGATAATGGAAGTAAACAGCGATTTTCAGAACTACCAATAAGTTATCTTAAGCCTCTCTGAGACAGCAGATCCCACAATAGCGCCGCAGCGAAGACTCACAGTGACGCCGCCTTTGTTTCTTCACACTGAACTAAGCAGCGGCGTCATAAAGCAGCTGTAAATCTAATCATATGTCAGAAAACTGTGTCTTATCACATGGATGCTGTAATGTTGTGCTGTGATTGAGATCCTGACCCACCGTTAATCATACAAAGTGACAAGGATGAGTTGTGTTTTTTTTTTTTTTTTGCTCGAGATGACATCACATAATCACCATCTGTAAGTAGTGGACCCTGTCTGGCTCTCACCCGGACTGACCGGGTCGCAGTGATTTTTAGTGATTGAATTTGGTGTTTTTTTTTCCCTGTATAAGCTGCCAAAGACAGTAACTACAACAACAAAGCAATAGAAGGTGCTGCGAGTTAAAGGTTCTGACTGGAAAATGGCGTCACATGATCACCAGTCAATTTCTGCCAACGCCGTTTTCTAGGGAAAAATGTTATGAAAGAGTCGTTAGGACAGACAGGATGACGGACAGTTTTCTATGCTTTTCTTCCTCGTATAAGCTGCCAAAGAAGCCACCTGCAGCCACATTTGTTTGGTCTCATAGCATCGCTTTGTTGGTTGAAGTGTGGGACATTTCTCTTTTATATTGCCTGGTATTCCCTCCTTGACGAGCCTGTAAATGGAGCTTCAGTATTTGTATGGCCATGGTGTCTTTTTACAGGCAGCTGGTAATGAACACCTTCGTTCAAGAGCATGACAGGGATCGACAGAGTTTTATCTTTTTATTTGATTCACATTAGTGCACAGAGCAGGTACAAAAATGCAGCTGGTGGAAAAACTCAGCTGTCAGTCAGCTGTATCATTACGACTGTAAAAAAGTACACACCGATAACTAACTACCGTGTCCTTTTTAATCTCTGCCGCTGGTCAAATCACTATCAGTTGGTCCAGTTGCAAAGTTGCAGGTAGTAATCATAAACCAATTTATATTTTAATGAGCATGACATTAGATGAAAGTGTCGAATTGGGGCCCCGTGCTCAACGATGCTAAGCCGCGAGTTTTGAGTCCTATTAAAGGAGGTAGAAAACCAGCTGACTGTGATTTGTGGTAATTGGCACGCCGTTCAGCTTGAGCGCCCACACACAGCCCCATTCAGTCACACTGTGTGGCTTTCGATTCAAAAAGCAGCAGAAAAAAAAAAAGCATAATTATGTTTATTACTTTTCCCGGCACAAAGTGAGTGCAATCGATCCTAACTGGATGGCTTCAGTCGGTCTAAAGATATGACACTCGGCAATGTAACGCCCAATTATTTTTTGCTGACTGATCTTGAGCTTAGCAACGTTCACATAATGAGCTGCACTTCTGCTCTTCCCGCTTGGACTGTCAAGCTTCCCTGCAAAAAGAGGGAAAAGTGGTAAAAGTGGAGAAGAGTCATGATGCACCGCTCTGCAAACAATAACACCAAAAGCTACAGAATGATCAGCACCAACTTTATAACGGTGGCCAGGACGACACGGTGTCACATGAAGACAATAAACAAATATAAAACAATTCTCTACTGCTTTTACAAAAGTGATGCAAATGACAGTTTTTCAAAAACCCCTACGCTCCCGACAGCCTCCCACACAGGTGTGTTTTAAAATTATCATCATCCACAGGCTGCGCTTGATTGACATTTTTTGCACCATGAGAAATAAACACATCACGCTAAAAGACACTCGGGGCTCAATCAGTGATGGAGGAAGTACTGAGGTCTTCAAGTAAAAATAGCAATAGGAATTACTATGATAATAATAATAATAATAACTAGTCCACAAGTCAAAGTTCTGCAAAAAGTACTGTAAGATATCAATGTAAAAGCACCATGCACAGGCTTTCCAGACACATGCCTCGGGCCTTTTTACCACTAGGGGGCCCAGACAGAGAGGGGAAAGGACCATCAAACTGTATTCCAACATGCACAATGTTTGCGTCAATGTGTGTGACAACTTATTTCAGCAGTTTCACCTCAGTGAAAGTCAGAACAAAGCATCTGTCTCTGTCTATTTAATCTGGCCTTCTGATTACTGCTGAGCACCATCTAAGGGTTGTGGCGTTGTAGGCGGGTAAGTGATTTGGAGTTATTGGTGATGCACTGATCCACTCCACCGGACAGGTAACCGCTCCAATACTGACCTACTGAGTGGATCAGAAATCGTCCAGACGTGACCTATCCCATCATTCAGAGTCTGTTTAACTGCTGTTGCATTGATTAAGTCACGGCCGAACCCCCAAGAACCCCAAACTTAATGATCGGTAGTTTTAACATCATCTTATTTTTCTCAGTGAGTTCAGATCAGGGCTTCCCTACTTTGTATATTGTTGGGTAGTTTGATAAGATTGCATTATATTTTATGTGTATCACAGGTAAAATGTTGATCTGCAGTTACTCATAGCTGTCAAAGAGATGTATAAATTAGCATCAACAAGAATCAGTTACTGAGTGTGATGGGTTTGTGCAGGAAAAGAAGGAAAAGCAGAGGATTTATACAAGTCCAAAAAGAATGAAAACAAAATTCAATTGAGTGTCGTCATAAACAAAATGTGCTGTTATTATTTTATTACTACACTGAGTTTGATGACTAACTGGCCTAAATAGACACGTTTCCACATGGCAGGGAAAGCACACGTGTGGTGAATAACATCCGTGATGGCTGCATTCCATTTTGGTGTGCAGCTTTCAGGGTCCTGGTATTGTGCCTGCTCACTCGCTCGCTCGCTCTCTGGCTTTACAAAGAGGAAAACAGCAATAGTTATTATCAGTGACACATGTGTTTTTCCTGCTGTGACAAGTAATACAATAAAAAAAGAGGCCAGAATCAGCTAATAAGCCAGACTAACTGTGTTAAACACCAGGTTACAGCTCCACCGTCCAGCTGCTGCAACAAGAGTTGTTTTTCCCCAGGAGGTTTTTCGACCTGTGGGACACAAAACTGTAAGTCCAGCAGCAACAACAAAACAAACCAGCCGTGTCTGTCAGTGTGTGTGTGTGTGTGTGTGTGTGTGTGTGTGTGCACTGAGTCCACAAGTTCATCACTTCTTAAAGTTCATTACAAGAATACACTTCCTCCCTCAGCCAATTTTACCTTTTGCACAGTAAGCTGAGGGTGCCAGACTAATTGTGTCGAGCATAAACTGCAACTGAGTTGGCATTAATTAATTAACAGTAACAGTACACTGCCTGCAATGCCTGTGAGGAATTTAAGAATCCGTTGCAGTGAGTTAGTAGATAGTTAGAATTAGTGTGCGTCAGCAGTATAAATAATGGGATTTTCAATGGGACGGTCAAATTTTCTGTGATGGTTCATTTTGTAGGCAGAAAGCTAAACCATAAAAAATGATGTATATTATACTTGAAATTAAATAGTATTATTCCATAAAGTCACATGGGGCTGTTCCTCCTCTCTTTGTAAGTGTTGATAGAGTCCACTGGCAGATTTTTGTTTCCTCCATTCTCCGGTCCAAACAGGCGCTTTATTCATCTCAGTGACAGAATTACAGCTATCTGAGACGCCACCAGAGACAGCGCTGCACAATCAACCTCACCAACAAAAAAGTGTGTGTGTGTCGATAATTTGAAAAAACAGTAATGGTGTCAGAGAGCTCAATGAGGATCAATGGGAACTTCAGCCTAAATACATTTAGCTTGTTAACTGTGTTGTACTTCAGATGAATTAAACATTACAACGAAAAAATCTCAAGTATGCAGATTTTTGCATTTGAAATAGTTATAGCTCATGATCCTCCTATTAGACCTGAATGCATCACTGTAGGCTATTATGGTAATTTTTTGCTACCCAGGTTTTTCAAGTGGGACTTTTTTTTTTCTGCGTAGCATAGCATTTGCAATTTGATGGACACCTTTTTATTCCAAATGCCTCCAGAGTAACATCGCTGCACACTATTCTGCCTCACAGGTTCGCATTTCAATTTAGTCCCACCGCTCTGTGATGGACAGCTTATCTGACACCATCTGAATTGTCAGTCCCACCTGCACGGCTCCCAACAGGTCAAAGCAAACATTAATAAGTGTTTCGCAAATAGTATTTGAGCCAGCTCTGCTCTGTTTGTTTAAGACATGAATGAAATCCATTACTATCGTGTTAATATCTATCAAATTAATTGTTTAAGACAAACCCCATTAATTGAGGGTAATTGGAGAAGACAGACCGCCTGCTTTGTATCATTATAAATTCAAAAGATAATTATATTTGCCAGCATTTGCTGCCATACCATGATTTGCAGTATGTGAGGTCAGTCAAGGTTGATTTGTCATGCATGCTATGAGATATTTTATCATGTAGAGTTCCTATTTATCACACAAAACAGTATCAAGGTCTTAAAAGTCTTAAAGAAACAGATGTTGTCAGACAGATGTAGGATTTAGAGATCATTAAACTATAACAACATTTGTTCTATGAAGCCATTCTGCAGCAGAATCAGAGTATTAAAGGGTAATGCCTCAAATTTTACACATTAAGGTACATTTATAATTCCTTGGGGGAGTACGACTACAAAACCCTGTTGTGGCTCCAGTGGAAGCTGCATGTAATCTGATAAATTAAGGTACAGGGTAATGTATTTTCCATCACAGAATACAGGGTTGCATAACTAAATGAAAGTTTGTCACAGTTATTTACATACAATCTGCAGCTGAATTTGTGTCAGGGTGAATGTAGATAGCAGCAACAAGATGGTCATGATGATGATGTTGTCGCCATCTTATCGTGTCAGCTTTAACTGTTTGATCACAAAGCATCGATGTTGTAAACACTCAGTCCGTCTGTCCTTGTCCCTCTGCAGTCACACACTCTGGTTCAGAACACAGCCCACCTGCTGAGCCAACAGTTTGATCCAACATCCATTTTTTTCTGCTGGACATAAACCACGTGCAGCCTTAAAACGAGCGTGATTAGCATGGCTGTTAACTCCTTCCCTCCTGGGGCGGTCCATCCGGTCTCAAAGTCTGCTGCTCCTAATTTAAAACACCCGCTTTCTTCTCCAATGATGCCGACAACATAGCCACTAGTAGACTTGGTGGCTGCACTGCATTTTGGGTAATGTAGGCAACAGGTTTTCAAAAAGAAGCACATGTAGGGTTAAAAGATTGTACCTCTGGTTCTGTTTTTTCAATTTTCCATCAGCTGTCCTTCATAAATCCAACAGTGTTATAGGAGTGTGATGTTAGACCAGTCCACTGCTTTTCAAAACCTGCTGCCTATATTACCCACAGTGCACCTCAGTGACATCATTAGGGACAGTTTATCAAATCACATGCTGCTTCCTCTGGAGCCACAAAATGCTTTATACTATTTTTTTTAGTTACCCTTTAAACACATCTGTTCCAGACGACAACCAGTGAGAAACCAGGGTATTAAGCCTTTATTTATTTGACATGTGACACCGAAAAAACAACGTGATGTTTATAAAAACATACAGAAGGTTATTAAAAGCAACTCTAATGAGCAACAGCGCCCCAGTCAGCGGCGTTACTTTAATAGCATGAGACAATGTTCTCGCCTGAAATCATTCTTAATATAGTTTTTACCCTTCAGCTCTGCCTCTTGTTGCTGGAAGCCCTCACTGTATATACCCTTGCCAAAAACTTTAAGTGATAGTTCTATTTCACAGAAGATGTTAATTATAGAAACATCCACTGTCATCTGCATAATATTTCAGGGAAGGATATGTATGTGTGGGGGCTTTAAAGCGCAGCCACCACCAGTGATTTTCATAATTTAAGCAGGCCAGGCCATATTAAATGTAGATTAATTGCAAAGGTGAGCGCTTGATTCAATAAAACATAATTTCCCTAATGTTTTATTTAATACCTCTGTATAATTAATTAAATCACCAGCAATTTATTATGAAACAGCAACACAGGCTGTCGAGACTAAATAGGATAATGACATGAGAGCTGTGCTAAGACAATGACCTAGATTCATTTCTTACTCACTGAACTGATAGTGCTCAATCTGCTGTGTTTCTGCCATTTTTGCATGGACCAGAATGAACAATCGGACCATTTTAATTGACTTCTCAGTCATTTGTATTTTCTCTCACCTCATCTGATAATCCCAACGCCCCCTCACTGTTCCCACATTGATTTTGGTCTGCGCCGCCTCGGGCGAGGCCTCAAAGCCAAGCTGTATAGTCATGCTGGAGGAAGCTGGGGGCCAAGGGCAGACCTCACTGAGGCCCCGGGGCTGATGGCTGTGGGCAAGAGCCCAAAGACACAGGCCGATAGAAGACCGCGGGGGCATGGGTCTTGCATTAATTAGCAAGTTGAGGGGGTGAGAAATTGCTTTTAGTGAAGAAAAATAGTCTGCAGGGATTGCCTTGAGATTGTCTCGAACGGGCCCCGGAGATTTCTCTGTTTCACGGCGAGCCAGATTAAGTTGCTCCTCGTGTTCTGCTGCGTCCGGCTGCCTGACACTGGGAGAGCACTGTGCATACCGTATGTTCTGCGTGCAGTCTCTTTTAATGCATTTTTCTTGTTTGCCTCAAACTTGTCTTTCTCGGCTCGTGTACGCACGCGGAGGGAAAGAAGCACACACATCCGTGCACACACACACACACACACAAGTGTAGAAAGAAGACTGCACTGCTGCAAATAGTGAAACAGTGCTGCACATGTACGGCTGCAGATCAGTGAAACATTAAACCTGTGAACACCGTGAGCAAAATCAAATGGTGTCAAAATATTAAATGAAAATCATTCATCATTAGAATACACAACAATCACTGAACATACATGACTGCTGCAAACTCATTTACTCCTAAAACCTTCGCGCTGCACAGCTTCACCAGGACTCACCTTCATAAACACAAACAAGTCTGACACTCGACAAACTGTGCCTTCATTCTGAGCATTAATTGTTGTCATTCTTAAAGGTGCGAGTGTTTCCTCTCCATTCATTCAGGAGTGTTGGGCCACCACAGCTAGATAAAAGGGAAACTGGGTATTTTAATCTAAACAACAAGACAAAAAGACAACACTAAAATACCAAGAATTAACGAAATACCAAAACCTGACCCTCGTTACCACTGTTACAAGACAATTACAGAGGAAACACTGGGTCTGATTTTGTTAATTACTCTTATTTACTTCTTGGCAGTGAGTTAGATGAGAAGATTGATACGACTCTTGTGTCCATTATATAGACTATAACTCTAAACCCAGGAGCCAACTAGACCAGCTTAGCTTTAGAGGTGCTGCTAGGCTAGGAGATGCTAGTTGTTTCCCCTGTTTCCAGTCTTTGTGCTAAGCTAAGCTAATCGAATGTACTGCAGCCACAGGATATGTGTTAATGGTGTCAGTCTTCTCATCTAACTCTCATTAAATGTCAGACTGCTGCTTAAAAAATCCCTCCAACTTCACTCCTCATGTCATCCCACTGTACATCTCTGTTTTATGAACAAAGGAAAAATAAAGTTAACAATGAAACTAGCATGTTACACATGTGACTAACTGTTTCCCTCTTTTTTCTCTCTTTTCATGTCTGGCCGTTCCATCATCTGTTCTGCTGATACCTGACAGGTAAGAACGATCTCTATTCCCACCGTCACCTTGAACTGAACATGCCAGTGATTAAATCAAGGACACTGCAGCTTCCCGAGCATTAAGAGCCTCGTGTTTAGTAAGCTTGACGCCCAATTAAACTAGCAGTTGACTCGTTGTTTTGAAATTTTCCCACACAGTCACCGAGGAATCGCTTGAAAGTAAACGTAGAGCTAAGTTGGCCGACGGTACGCCCGGTCGGCCCTCGTTGTCTTCGAGCCTCGGCATCAGCGGAGGCTCTTCCTCGTGAATGAGCCCCGCGACTCGGGCGCCTGTAGGCTTGTTGTCACCGGCAGACTTGAAAACAGCAACGAGCCAAAAATTGATTTCAAAAGAAAATATAAAGCAGATTTCGGATGAGTTCCACAAGGTTGCTTGTTCACAGAGAAAAGCGCATAATAGATATGCAAAGTACATCCCTATGCACAGTGCAGCAGGGCAGAAAACATTTCAGCAGAGCTTGCATACTTGCATTTGTTTGAAGATATCAAGGCTATTGTTTTTCCCCTGGAGGAATTTGGCTTGCTGGAGGAGGACATTTTTTTTTTTTTTTTCTGTGAATTGTTTTCTATTTTGAGCCGGTCGCACAAGACGTGTAATGAATCTGTTTATGAGCAGCTACATGAAAGTAACCCTGGAAAATGAATATTGTTGATTCAATTCAAAGACTGCTTTTAAGCTGTCGGTCGAGTCGCTCCTTATGTGAAGAACATCGTTCCTTCTCCAAGTATCAAACCGGAGCAGCACGTGGCAAAATGCTCTGTGGGGTTTAATCACATGATGTTCTTTAAATTCGACACTATGCGCATCAGTTACTTATTTATTTATTTATTGACGTAACGTAATCTTGAGTTGTGTAATGAGGACGAGTATCGGCTGTCTTTACTTCACCCTCAGAGGGCCGTTTGAGCCAAGACCTTTCTGACCGCCGTGTCAAGGTCTCTGAACTCAGCTGTGGAAATATTGTTTGCTCTGTATTGACTTTCTGATCACATCCGATGTGTGAAAGATATATTTCTTTTCTTCAGCCATAACTCAAATTACCAACTTAATATCACAACAGGTCATGAAGTTGTCACGAAACAGAATCTACAGCACTCGTCTACATGGGCAGTAATATTGTTTAGTGATTGTTTTTTTGTTACGCTCAACATTTTTCACAGAGATTTTTTTTCCCGAATTGTTTTGTTTGTTTTTAGAGATGGAAAAAATTGTAACTCAGAAAGATCATCCTGCTGAAACCTTTTTCTCCTCCAGTTCTCAAGTCATAATCACGTGAGAGAAAACAATGAAGATCTGACTTATCACTGGAAAAATAATCCTCAGCTGTCCCTCAGGGCTTCTGTAGATTTTATAAAAATAATTTCTTAGGAAAAAAAGACTCACGCACACCATCCTCTTCACTTGCAATTTAGTTTATTGACAACAACGTTCCGGTACTTAGTCCTTCAGCAGGTCTTTTTCCTGATTTTGTTGTACTTCGACTGTCTTCTCCTACACACCTGTCGACCTTGATGTGTGCACTCACAAATAATTCCTTGAAATACTTTATTTGAAATTTTATCCTCAGACAAAAACTCCACTAATTAAACTTGTCGAGTCACAACAGACTATTGTGGCTGTGATACTGAGTTCAAATGTCACGCGTCAGCATGTCATCATTTTCCAGTTGACAGCGGTGTTACATCAACAGTACTTGTGCCAATTTAAGTGAGCATCTATGTCGAAACCTGTCTTGGACACATGTCACTGGGGTGTTGAAGTGAGCTCCTCCTGCTGCAGATGTTCCATTAATTTAGACACACGATGCCTCTGAAGGGCTCAACGCTCATCTCTGGATTCCCACAACCGTCCTACTCAACCCATCTACTCATCAGAACTGCACCTGCGTTGTACCGTACGTCAATCTCACATCGTTACACCCAATAATTTCTGCCATCAGCAGCAGCAGTCTCCTCAGCAGCAGACTGAGACAGCTGACTCCTCCAGAAACACATGATTTATGTCAGAAAACTGCACAATGTTGACATTTAAACACCGAGCAGAGAGCGAACCAAGACATGTTGTCCCAAACTTAAATAACCCATTTTTTTTTTTTACAAACCTATCTCATGCAGGAGAGGAATTGTTATAAAAAAATGATTTGTCATGGACGTAGCGGCTGCAGCAGGAATCCTGTGGGCGGTGGTAGTTTGTACACATCACGCTGTGGAGTATGAAAGCCGGCTGAAGCAGCCTCCTGCTTTTTTTTTTCGCTGTGTGATTTAGTTTCAGATCAGACGATAATCAGAAACTCAGCAGGGACGGGCCCTCCTCCTATCTGTTGTCCAGTCACAGAAGCCTTCTTTTTGAATTCCCCCTCAAACCCCGCTCCTCCACCCACACCCCCACCCACACCCTGAGCTTGTTTACTGCATTCGCTGCACCGTCTTTGATTTTTCGCAGAAGGAAGCGACATGACACATCAACTGCCAGTGTATTGTCAAGATGACGGTGTCACATGAGAGGCGTCTGGCTAGTTGTTGTTGTGTTTTTTTTTTTGGTTTTTTTTTTGCCGCTGCTCTGCAGAGACAGGCGGGCGGCACGGTCCGTCTGCTTGGCTCCCATATCACACTCCCAACTAGAGCAGTCTTTCCACATAAATTGAACCCCATACCACGAGCTTGTCTCTACAAACTGTGGCCAAGCTGCCTCACAGTCTGTGGAGATTTATCAGGGTCATCCTCCCACGGCTCAGAGTCACACAGCCGGACCTGAATATAATCCTGCTCTTACCCGTCCCACCTCATTGATGAGCCAACCTCATGCAGTCACTCAGGTTGGATGTGTGTGTGTGTGTGTGTGTGTGTGTGTGTGTGTGTGTGTGTGTGTGTGTGTGTGTGTGTGTGTGTGTGTGTGTGTGTGTGTGCGTTCCCATGCACCATGTGTGGGTCAGAGTACTGCCCACTGCTATGGAAGCGAATGGAAGTGCAGTACTTTGTGTTGACGGATCGATGGCTGGTGACAGACTGGTGTCTTCATATGTTTTTTTTTTAATGAAAGCTAATCTTTTGAATTGATTTAAAGGCTGTTAGCAGGAGTCCTGATGGAAGGATTTGATGAGGAAGAGACAATAAGATATAGCATTAAACTTTAATATGCTGCGGTTTTGGTTTTTTATACCAACAAGCCTCATTTTTATGTCTCTGTTCATCAGAGACAAAATGGACAGTATATTGGTTTACATCTGTCACTAGACGGGTGGTTGAAAAGGATTTTAAATTTATAGAGAGATGGATCCGAGAGTGGGAGTTCCAGTGGCTAAAATACACAATAATCATA
This sequence comes from Acanthopagrus latus, assembly GCF_904848185.1. Classification (NCBI taxonomy): domain Eukaryota; kingdom Metazoa; phylum Chordata; class Actinopteri; order Spariformes; family Sparidae; genus Acanthopagrus; species Acanthopagrus latus. Next base: position 32,037,247 of record NC_051042.1, on the reverse strand, counting down.
TCATAAATACTATATTCCTTCTTTTTTACTGGTTAGAAATGATTTACTGATGAAGACGAATCAGAAAATACCCATTAGTAGGTCCTTGAAATGGTTAATAAGACCCATAATTCCATAACAAATGTAACATAACATTAATAACAATTAGTATTACTCATAGTACCATTTTCATGTTAATTGTTGGATTAACAGACATTAATAAGCACTCATAAGAAACATGTTAACAATAATACAACATCTTCAGTTTAATTTAACAGTTTATTAAAGCTATTACTATTTTTCTGCTTATCAAGATTTAAATGTAATTAATTTTGCTTTTTGCAGCTAGAATAATGCCGTATTAAGGTTAAATAAAGCTGAGTAAAAGCTTAACAATTAACATAATAGGCTCATTATTGCAGTTATAAACAATTCTGGAATCTCAGAAACTCACCAGGCTTTTATTAACATTCTTGAATAATCTAGAAACTGTTGTTTTTTTGATATAAATGTCTTTGTTATGCTGATATTAACACCTCTGTTGTTGTTATTAAAGCTGCTGGAACTTCCTATTGATTTTTCACTTCCTATTGATTCCTATTGATTTTACACTTCCTATTGATTCCTATTGATTTTACACTTCCCTTGTCTCCTCGTGACCTCACCTGCACGACTCCTTTCTTTTTCCGACTCAGCTCTCTTTGTCTCTTTCTTTTCTGTAGGTGTGTTTCATTGCTCGGCCTGTTTGGTATTGTAAGCCATCGCCGCGAGCTCTGGAATTGGAGGCAGGAACTATATTTCCTTTCGTCAGCAGTACGCTCCTGTGATTGACTTTGAATCTTGCTAGCATAACGTTAGCTATCTAGCTTGTAGCTGAGCCACAGGGTTCCCAGAGCTGAGCAAACTAGTTTAGCTCCGGTCTCCCGCTCAAATCTAAGGTTCATCCCGTTAACTGGAGTAAATAATGTTTCCACTGCATTACAACCTTACAGGATGGTATGATTGTTCCAGGACAACTGTGTTATGGCTTGAGAACAAACCTTCAAGGTGTTCATAATCTGGAGTTAATGGACTCCACGCAGGCAGCCGTCCTCCGCTGCGCGTTGGACAGTTCCAGCCGACCAGCCGTCCATTAATTCCTGATAATGGACACCTCATTGGGCATTATCCCTTACATAAAAGCTTCCCTGTGTTTCTCAAGCTGAACACTTTTATTGTTTGGCAGAAACAGTAGGATGCTCCTCTTAAAATTGCATCGGATTACACGCATGCCTTGTTATCTCTGAATCCCCTGCTGCTCAGGTAGTCCAGCACATCGGCAGACTGCACTACGACCAACAAAAAACACTTTAAAAAGATAATTACCATATGCAAATACATTGCGTGAGTGCTGCATAAGAAACACGACCATAAATAGCATGAAAAATTGTGTTATTTAAGAAATAATTAAGGATTATAACTTAAAAAAGCTGCAAATCAATTCATGTGCTGCGGTCCTGTTTCCCCCCTCTGAGGTTTGCTTTTTCTCAGAAGCACCTAATGCAGCTGGAAGACTCACACAGAAACCTTTTTTTTTAAAACAAATTTTATTAATCGTTTATCCTGTTAGAAAATATTCATACCTCATAATTACTTGGTAAAAGGCGTGCTGGCTTGTGTGTCCACATGTCTGCTTGCTGCTGTGACGTCTCAGTGACCCCATCAGTGCGGAGACGGATCCAAGGCCAGACTGTGACCTCATAAAAACACTACATGTCTGGGGATAAATTGCTTCAATCTGCCAGGCTTTTCAAACTGCATTTAAGGTTTCTGGATCTCTAGACCTCCTGTTGCACTTTGAGAAGAGGGACAACTGGTGAAAGAAGCTCTGTGTACGGCTGTATTTCAGCGGCGGCTCAATAGATTTGATGCTGCGTGTTTTGAAATGTGTCACTCGCAGCAGCTTGGACGAGGATCCGTTCTCTGTTTAAACAGTTGCTCGGCAAAGCCCCCTTTTTCCCTTTTGTTCTCCGTTTCTCTCAAGGTTGCCAAATGCAGCGGAGGATTCACAGACAGATGTATCAGCCAGCGATCACATGTCAAATCCATGTGATCGCTGGCTGAGTGGCTTGCGAAACTTGTTATTTTATGCTTCTCGACACACAAAAAAAAAGTTGTGATTTGAACAGCGGAAATGACAGTGATGTGATTTCCATTATTTATCCGGCCCCTTTGGCAGACCCTCCTGCAAATCTCAGAAATTCAGACGTTTCCCCCGTCCTCATTATTATTTGTTTATAGCCTTGTAGCATTGATTATTTCTCCTGCTCTGCCTCGGCGCTGTCCTCCTACAATGATCAAATAGCTAGAGGATAGACAACCACACCGGCCATCTCCACCAGCCCACTGGCCCATTGTGATTATCCACAAACCCTGGGAGAGGCGGCGCAGAGCAGCCTGATTACCACCTGACCGTGGGCTGCTTCCTCACAATATGGATGGCTCTGTTGGCTTTGAAGTCACAGAGAATCCCACGCTTATCCTCCCCAATGCTTTTTTTTTCCTCTCTCTCTCTCTCTCTCTCTCTCTCTCTCTCTCTCTCTCTCTCTCTCTCTCTCTCTCTCTCTCTTTCCTTCCATCAAATATTTGTGTTCTTGGATATCGCTCGTTAAATGAGGTTTCTGGACCTTTAGTCTCATTAAAAAGTTAAAGTCAAGCTCCTTTCTATTAGGGACTGTTATCTTGTTGCAGCCAGATGCTTAAAAGTGACTCAACACTTGAGCTTATTAAAAAGAAGAAAAAAAACAATTAATAAGCTGGGTTTTTTTTTCTTCTTCTCATCAGCTTCAGATAACCGATAGAGGTATTAGTTTTTCTGGAATGAGGGGTTGTGGGCTTTGATTCCTGCTGTGAGCAGGACACGAAGACTCACACTGAGACATAAGACCTTTTAGAATTTGCAGCATCTGAGGGCTTTCTGTTCATTCTCACACCTGACGACCGCCTCGTATACGGTCACTGTGTCACATCAAAGGCTGATAACTCCGAGGAGAGAAATCCAATTCCTCAGGTCGACTGTGCCGGAAGTGCAGCAGCAGACAGACCTGTCAGTTTTGTCATTTTCTTTTGAAATACATACCTATGTCTGCGGGTCTGCAACCTCAGAAACACAACACCTCATTTGTCTGCATGCTGTTGATCAGTCACTTTAAAGAAAAAAAACAAATCCTCTTACGGTTTTATGTCCGCTGATATATCGTATTATGCACTTTAACTCGGGACAGCAGTCTGTCTTTGAACGATTAATACAAGGACTCGTACAAGGACTCTGAATGACAACTGGAATCGCTGAAGTCCAGCTCAACACCGTCAGACCCTTTTTTTTTATCTACAAGTGAGCCGGTGGATAAAAAAAAAACAAAAAAAACAACACAGAACAGTGTGATCCCCCAGAAGACGGCTGTTTCTGATGCTAAGACAACATGATCCGTGTAGGATTCAGAGCACACTGTCCTTGTTTTCATCCATTTAAATGGTCATTGCCTTATTCATGACTGCGTGCGGTGCGGAGCCATCAGGCAGTTTCTAATAAGACACAATAGTCAACAAAAAGCACAAGCTGTGGATGTTTGGTTCTCTGTCGATATCAATAACTGTTAAATTCCTAAACACCAGACATCGCCCGCCTTTTGAGCCCAAAATAAAAATCACCAGCAGAAAATCATCAGTGTTTTTTTTTTTGTAAGTAGATGTGGCACATTGTTCGCTTCATCTTCATGCAGACGCCGTCACAGTTGTCGAGATTTAACAACCCGTGAATATCTGGATTTGAACTCTCAGATATGAGAAACATCAGTTGTCGTGATGAAAAAAAAACAATGTCATAATCTTTTGACAGCCGCTGTAATCCCATCATACATCATCCGGTTTCTGAAACACTGCACAGACGATCCACCTTTTGACCCCAAAGTAATACTGTACCCAGTGTAATAACACATGTCGCTCATTCTTTACTGGAGATTAGTTGCATTCACTGAAGGTTTAACACTACAAACACATGTTCAGTTATGGTACTCTGCTGTACATGGTTTGGGTTGTTTCCCCTTGTGTCCTATTTTTGTCCTTCTTTTGTTTTGCTGTTGTGGATTTGCTCCTGCCTGTTTTTGTTAGTTTTGTTGCTTGCTTTTCAGACTTTCTGTTTTGTGGATTTGGGGATTTCGGACAGTGGATTAGAGCTACATCATTAAAAAGCGACCTGTTCGTCATTTCAGCCAGCCTGCCTGATTGTCTGCATACATTTGAGGCCCTTTGGGTTAAACGTGACACTCTACTAGACATACGGCTGCTTCAAATTAACCGTCTGTCCGGTTTTGTGAAAGTCTCGTCATGTAAATAAGCTGACGTGGGTCAAACTGTATCAATATAAAGTTCCATTTCACAAAGACGGCAAAAGCGAACAAAGCTTTTTTTTTTTTTTTTTTTCAGACCACAGCTGTAGCTGACAGCATTTCACAAAGCTTGTCCAAAGCTTCAGCCGGCAGCAGGGAGTTGTTCTAAAGACTTGAGTTGGCCCGTCACAAGCGCGTGGCGGAGCAAGGTCACCTCCTCTCTCGCCTGCATCGAATGCCAGTTGACAAGAGAAAAACATGCCTCTCCCTCTCAGACACTTTTAAAGAGCAACCATTCGAGGCTTTAGTGGGCCAGCGCTCCTGTTTGATGACGCAACGCTGAGTAAATACTTTTGCACTCGAAGAAAACTTTTTTCCCCCCCACAATTCCACTGGAACAATTTCTTTTAAGCCTGTTTCTGTGAGCCACGTGTTCCCGGCGTAATGCATATTCATTACATTCACATTCATGAATAATTAACGGGTTAACAAAACCGATGCAAGACAATATAAATGGTTTAGAAGAGATGGCAGGACACAACTCAACCTCATGTTGGGACACTTTTCTTGTCGTGGAGCAATAAAAGAATCAGTGTGTGTGTGTTTCCTGAGTTGAGTCCAAATTAATTGAATGCGAAACCTTTAGCAGCCGGTCGTGGAAATGTTGCAGTACAGGACGTCTGAAACTCGAGGTCCTGCTTCTTCTCATTCGCTCCACAATGGATCAGCGCAGGGATTATATTTGTATGGAAGACGGCGACGGTGACATTTCCAGGTGCCTCGGCTGATGGAGGAAAGACAGCGCAGCTGAAGGATTTAAAAACTTATTAGAATCGGTCCTATTTATATGCAAAGGAAGGTTTAAATAGCATAAAAAGGCCACTGATTTTGCCCACAGATTCTTTCGATTTATTATTTCATTTTCATTTCTCCTCAGCTGCATTTTTGTGACAGCGATGGTTTATCTTTGCAGTCAATCTTTCCATTGTTTCCCACCAAACCAACTGCACCCTGTTAGCTGCAGCAAGCTATTTCCAGACCACCAAAGTGCCACAGAGCTGTAATTGGTGGATTTTTTTTTTTTTTTTTTGCAACATTAACTATTTATTGGAATTCTGTGCTGCACCTTCAAAAATCCCCCCCCATGCCATCCATTATCCTTGAGGAAGAACAATGCATGGATGTGAACACAAATTTCTTGGAGAGGATGAATTTGAGTCCATTTTTCTAACCTGGCAATTCATTTGTCATCCTCACAGCCCGAGGAGCGACTGCTACCTCCCAGGTCTCTGATTAAACAGGAGAGAATTAATAACAGGTGTCTGAGGAAAGGAAAGGCTCTGCCTGCTGGGGGGGGAAACCGTTCCCTCGGAAGAAAAGGCCAAGCGTTAGCCACAATGTGCAATTAGAGCAAAGGAGCGACCAAAAAAAAAAAAGAAACCTGAAGCAAGAGTGGGTTTGTTTTGTCACATCAGCCCGACCCCAAAAAAACTGGCAGGTCTTGTGGTTGTGGAGGGATTCTGCGACTGAGCCCGGATGAAACTGTGAGCAGATTGCTGTAATAAATACAGTCTATTGATACGGTCGTGGCGATATATCATTCATTGTAAATGGCCGCAAAGGAAAGACACTGCTCCAGTTAGATGCCTTTTCACAATAAATCCACATTGAATCAGTGATTTATGCCTGAACATAACGTGCCCTTTAAACGCATCAGAGATTGGGGAGGGGGGGGATGGAAAAAATAGAACGCTGAAGGTGCTCGCTGGAAGCCGAGGTAACAAATTCAGGAGAATCTTTGATTACCTCTAATGTGGTTATAGGTAATGGTGACCTGTCTCTAAGGAGCCAAGGCAGAGCTAAATTATATTTCAAATCCATTAAACCTTACCTCAGATCCATGATTTGCTTCCAGCAAGCAGCTACCCAGGGCAGCGGGTAATTGAATTTCAAACCTGAAGCCAGGAAGCAGATAGGCCCCTGAGCTAAGTCCTCCGCATGAGGTGGAATACTGTTATGCATAAAGTCATGATTTATTTGTGCCTATCAAATCTTGTAATGGGCTGCTCTCTGCCATGGAGAGCAATAACCCCATTTGTTGAAACAACACTTGTGTGGGGGGAAAAAAAAAAAATGAGATTGCTGTGACCAGCAGACAAAAACTGTTATTAAATTTGGGCATTTAACCTGACTCCAGCTGCAGAGGAAACTTCCAGAGGATGGAGGGACATGCTTAATTACACGGACATGGAGAATCTGAGCAGGGCACTGTTATGATACGCTTTGATGGATCGGATTCATTTGCACTTTCTGCTACACAGGTTAGGACCATCAGGCCCCGGGGCTGTACACTTCATACATTTTTTCTTCTTTTTTTTTTCCTGACTGTAGATTGAAGCTGTTACATCCCATCATTACACACCATCTTTTTCTTTTTTTGCTTTTTTTTAAATGTCCTTGGATCAGTTATTGGATGAGCTAATGGATCAAAAACTGAGGTAATGAAATAAACATCAAATAAAAAAAAAAATTAAGATCTGATTCGGTGGGTGGTTGAAATACAAAACCCATCTTCACGAGCAGCTTTAATTCAGCGCCGTGGCAGCCAGACTGAGCCGTAACCTTGATGCGTCTAATTGCTTACAGTGGGCTGAACTCTCGGGGAGACTCTGGGCTGTTAATAGGAGGATCATGCACTCAGGGGAAAGTCTTGGCTCCACTTTCTCTTTGTTGTCATCACTGCTATTTCGAGACATCCCTCACCGCAGAGTCAAGACAGTCAACACCAAACTCGATAGCGAATCAATCATTAGACCAATTTACCAATTAGGCTCGTTGTGCTCCAAAAATAAACACATCACAGCCCTCCAGTCGTCGTCTCCGTCCTCCAGGGAGCGTCTCAACAGCCAGCGCGTCTCATCGATAGGTTAGCTTTGTTACACTGATGCTTTCTGTGTGTATATATATGGAAATATGTCACCTGTAATCTAATCCTTGTTTTCACAGTATTTAAGTAACAACACTGGATTAGTTCATGTTAGTTTTAGGTTACTTCAGTACCAGATATGTGAATAAAGACAAGAGACAACACACATTACGCTGTGCACAGATGTACATTTAGATAAACAGCAGTAATTATGCATAATGTAAACCTGGGTTTTTAATGTTAGCACAAGGTTTAGCATAAATGTTGCTTTAAATTAGATGTAATTCCCCTTTTCTGCTTTAAAGACACATGAAAGGTGACATGTTCACCTCGATCATAAACAGGAAACTGCAAAATTAGTAATTGTTTCACTCAAGACCAGTGTTGTGATATATTTAATGTGTAGTAATGTGTGAGGATGTATTAAAGTATCATCTGTTTTTATTCTAAAATGTATATAAACAATGTGATCCTGCTAATAATCCTCATTTTTATTATATTTACCCTTTTTCTGTAGCTTTACAGGAATATAGTTTCCTTCGTTGTGTCATAATTACATAATAATGCTGTTACGTGTTTACTGTTTTCATGGATGGCAGCTGGAAAGATCATAAATGGAGTCCCCTATAAGTTACTAAACTAAAAAGTCATTTTCAATTCATCAAAAAAGTACATGTGAAATCAATTTTTAAGGATTCTTTCTGTCATTTTAGGTATTTTTCAGCCCTACCCGTCTGTTTTGTGTCTTTTATAAATAAGCATCAAACAATCACTATTAGACTGCCGATGTCTCTGTAACCTACTTGCTGTCTAGCTAACATTACATTGTCATAGCTGATTTGTGCATGACAGTCCTGCACCTTTAAGTATTTCAATATAGTGTTTCCCCCCTTTGGTGGCACTTGACTCCTGCACTTGGTTGGTAGCACAGACTGCTAACATCAGCCAGGTGATCCCAGGTGATCACGCAGTGTTCTGTCTCTATTCGATGACTTGATTGTCATGCAAACAAATTGAGATCTTCCATGCTTTTGTATCTTCATCAGATAAATGGCAAACGTTGGCGGTGATAATACCATGATAGCCACAGCTGAAGGCTGAGCTGGGAAGAACGTTTCCGATACACATAGTGGAAGATTTCAACCACAACCACTTCTACCTCTGTCCTGAGGGGAAAGGGATGGGGCCCTTTAAGTGCAATCACGGGTGTTCTGATAAGTTTGGTTTTAATTAGTTATTTGATGGTGTGAAAAGGTTGAAACGTCATGATTTAGAGCTGAGCCCTGCTTGGGTGTAGGGGTAGGAACTCGATCGTATGGCAACACTGCTCGGTCACTATGTCACAGATTCTGATGTTTCTGGCTCCACAGTAGGAGGAAGTGGGGATGTGTCGTCCATCTTTATAGATGTCATCGTCATGATGCAAGCAGACTAAACATACACAAGCGTTACACCTCCTTCAGAGTTTTTGATGGTTTTGGATCTGCATGCCGAGTTTTAAACACGATTATTCACAACATGTACGCACCATCATAACATATCCAGTTGTGTTTTTCTTCCTGCCTCATGAATTGTCTTTGGTGTTCGTCTGTTTAACGGCCGCCTATAAAAAGAATCACCCAAGCATACACCGCCATTTATGATTCAAGTATTCCGCAGGGTTTCATCTCAGCAAAATTACAACATCGCACGAAAATATCCCTCTCTAAATGGATTTATGTCCACTAAAATAGCGTGGCAATTCACCCAGGTGACATCTAAAAGGTCTGAAAAACACCAGAGTTAAGACTTCAAGAGATAGTGTATAATTTATGGTGGAAAGAGAGGCTTTGTAATGATACAACCGTTCTTGGCAGCGTCACCTCCCCTGGCAGGCCGTCTCCAGCTCTGAGTCTCAATGCTGGAGCTGCTGCTGCTGCTGCTGCTGCTGCTGCTGCTGCTGCTGGTGCAAATCCTGCCAGAGCTCCAGCGTGCTCTACCCACCTGTCACTATGCAGAGAAAAACATTTCATTCACACAGAAGATACATGTCACTGGCTCTCACAGAGAACCACCAGCATTTATAATAACTGTCAAATCACTGAGTTAAGGGGTAAAATATCCACTCTTTTTCCCTGATATGCGTGTCTGGTTTTTCAAGCCACAAATGTATAGCAACTGTCAGAGCCAGATTCACTTTACTTTATTTTATTCACAGGGATTGTCCTGCTGGTACGTAAGTGCCGAGACGTGTCAGGAGTCCAGTACACTCTGACGTGCATGATATAAGGATGGAAGTGTCGAGCGAATAAGACCCTGCAGGACTGAATACTAATAATAATACAAAGCATTCTCCTGCTTTAGGAAATTCACAGTCAGGTTAGGCACGACAACAAAAAAGAAAGCCTGTACAACACAGTGCACCACAGAGAAGAAGTGCTCTGTTAGTCCTCCCACTGCTTCAGTGGACGACCTCCCAGATACTGAGTGCATTCCCAGAATAGAAAAAGAACTGGTTATTGACTCCACAGTACGCCCAAGTGGGCTTTATGATTTAGTGCAGTGAGCCATCAACTCTCCGAGCAATGTGCAGCAAACAAAAAACATTTTATCAATATTCCATCAGGCAGGGGCCCTCTCTCTGTTAATATAGTGCCCAGACGCATCTTAGCACCCCAGAAGATTGAGGCGGCGGCTCAGCTTGTAGACTGCTGCCCGCAGCTCGTGGGACAGTGTTGAATTAAATGGATCGCCACTGGCCATGTCACTATGTTGACAAGCATGTGATGTTTTTTTTGTTGTTGTTATTTGTTCTGTGAGGGTCCTGTGTTGATGCTCTGTTGTTTATCGCAGTAGATTTGGTATTTTGCAGCGAGCTGTTTGCACCCACGACACATTCTGCATGTCTGCATGTCAAACATCATCTGCTTCAAAACTGTCAGTGTGTTTACATGCACAGTTTAGTCAGATTACAGCCACAGTTCGACTATGCTACTCAATCAGACAGATTGAGATACATGCTGGTGAGAAAATTGAATTATTGGTCAAAGCATTTCATACCCCGGTACGATAGGTGGCGCTCTTTATGTCACCAGCAACAACAAACTGCCTCGGCATTCAAGAATGATGGTGTACGAAGAGCAAGACGAAGCGACGAATCTTTGTACATTTCATATATGGTGTACATGATAATTACGCAAATTTGATGCACAGTGGTGCTCTTGTTTGCAGTAATTTCAGAGGGAAGACGCCGCCGTCCTTCTACTTCTGGCTCACAGCCCCAGGAAAAAAATCTCGAGCCTGCGCAGAATGCAAAATCTGAATCCAATCTGATGGAACGTATACATGCAGGAGTAATGTGACTATCAATCGAATAATCCCACTATGAGAAATCCGATCCGGTCCGATTTTAGTCAGACTAAAAGACATGCATCTTAAAAATGTTCTTTAGTGTCATGTAAACGCACTGAGTAATGCAATTACACCAATCCAAATATTCCTGATCTTTGTCATCACAATCTGTATATTATTCCCTGCAAAATGAACAGAATATTAAGAAAAGTGAGAACAAAAAAACTCCTGGATCCATCCCTTTATCCAGAGCCACACCAGAAGATAACAGAAAACAAAGGGTACCTCATGCTCAGCAGTGTTTCCTAATGGGGTCAGTTCCTCGACGCATCCTCTGTAGGAGTTTCATGGAAATCCATTCAGCAGTTTTCTGTGTAATTCTGCTGACAAACCAACAAACAACCAAACAGGACACAGGTGAAGACATAACCTCCTTGGCGGAGGTAAAAAAGACTTTGAAGCCAGTCTGTAGCTAAAGGCTACGTCGACTTTGCTAAATCAGTTTGTGTGGCGGTCTTTGAAAAAACTTTTTTTTCTTTGAAGCAGTAAAGGTGAAGGCTTTAACCCACAAACACACACACACACACACACACACACACACACACATAACGTGTCATTTTCCTCAGAACCCTTAAAACACTCTGAATTTAATGTAGCAGCACCTCTTTCCCTCTCCTGATTGGGTGACAATGATCCTTAATTTGTGTGAGCATGTGTGTCATATCAGGACAAAAGTCTCAGAGTAGCATCGACAGAAGAATACATTCAGAGTCAGTAAGTTTCTCACTGCACAGCTGTGATTATTTTGGTCAGCGGGAGAAACACACAGTTTTCTTTCGCCGTATATTGTCTGGTAAGTGCTCTTTGATTTTCGAGAGCTTGTTGGACTTTGCTGATTTCAAGCTTGTTGAACTCCGTACTTAACACAGCGCACAATCTAAGTACCATCGTGGGAGTGAGGGCAGTCCTCAGCATCTTATATGGAATTGTGAAAATGAAAAGCGCTATACCGGTGCAAGAAATCCACTGTGTTATACTCTGCAATCTGCAACACAGGAAAAAAATGAAAAACAAAAACGGTTGATTGGATTAAAAAGGAGAGTTAATTCATCGCTGCAATGGCTGAGGTTATAATACGTGACTACAATGCTTTTTGCTTTGTGCTGGTGAGCATCTAGGCCGTCATGCGTAAAAGCACTTTTTCCCAGATGTGTTACTGCTTTCACCGACACTGCTGCAGATTCATTCCATCTGCATTATTCATGCTAGCTGTGTAGCTCTCATCCAGAGTGATACGAGTGCACCGGGAGAGGGAGTTTAAATGGCTAAATTTGCACCATTACAAGCCAGAGTGCAATTAACTTTACTGTTCCTTGTTGTGGCTGTGAGGAGAAGTGATGTGAGGGGAGAGATGGGGCTCGTCATGGCGGTGCAGGATGGAGGCGGACTGGTGAGAATATTCATTAATGTGCTCAGTCATTTTATTTTGAAAGGCGGGTGAAACGCCTTTGGCTCTTGCATTAGCGACCTTGTCAAGAGGCAGGAGGTCAAAGTGAGGAGGGGCACAACACAACGGGACTGTACTGCAGTAAGCTGACCCCTGCAAAACTAATTTGGACCCAGAAGAGGTGAGATGAATGTGGAGGAGATGCACGTGGCTCCTGCAGCACCGCCTGTGTCCTCAAGAGCTACAGGGTTTACAGGTCCAGGTACCAGGAACACCATGTGAGGGTGGGTTGCAAATGCACATGTGAACACGTTTTGTCTGTCCAGCAGCTCAGCTCTGTGTTCAGAGGATGAAAATCATTTAGAAACAAGAGGGGGTTTTTTTTTGGAGGATTTTGGTTTTAGGGGCTCTGTGTCAGGACGCCATTCTCACCACATCACTGGTTCAACTGAACGCTTCTCAGACTAATCCTGTTGTGAAAATGAGATTTGCATTATTGTGGCTTTCAGAATATGTCAGAAATCACAATATTACAATATACCAGTGTTCTGAATGAAAACAGTAAATGAATATGTTCTTTTTTGGTAGCAATGTCCTCTATCCTAATATGTTATTTATCATGTTAACTCTATTAATCAGCCTCTGAAACACAACAGGAGGAGGATCACGTGTACAGCTGGGTTAACTCTTACCTTTCCTGAATATTAACGTAAAGTTAAACCAAAAATGCCAAAATAAATCCACAGCTGTTGATCGATTTTGAGCACAGGCAGGTTTTTGGGTCTTTTTAAAAGGTTACAGTCTTTCTCCCCAACAGTCAGAGACTCTGTAAGTGCTCCTGGCATTAATCTTCAGAAGTTTGAACACAATGAAATAGTTAAGCTAAAAATAAGCCTGTGTATGACCTATAACTGCCCCTATTAACTGGAAAACATAATGGGTCCACATCATCTTATAGCCGTACGCAATCCAAGTTGATAACAATATCAGTGACAATGAACCCAAAATACAGGAAATGTTCAGGCGCCTGGCAAAAAAAAAAAAATGCAATTTTGTGACCTCAAATTATGCCCTGCTTGAGAGGAACAGAAGCATAAACTCTTGTGCGAATAAAATAATCTACATAATCGCTCACTGTACTCATGTAAAGCATCAGCAGTCGCACTTTACAGCCGTTTCATTGCCGTTTATGCACAGAGTACTGACTGTGGCATTAAATGTGTCACTAAAATTGAATCTACTCATCATTTCGGTAAAAAAAGGCAGTTTTAGTCAGACTTTGATTCACCACTGAAACACCCAGACACTTCACCGCCTAGCTGTGGTATTATTGTCATGCTGATAAGCAACTACAGGAGTTTAAGAAGACTGAATTACCAAAAATCAGCGACATGTGGTGGTAACGGTCCATGTTGTTTTGGGAACATTGATATTTGTTGACTGGTTGTCGATTTATTCAGTTTTGACATAATTATCCACATGAGAGATAAATTCAATACATGCAGAGTAAATCATAACACAGTCTAATGAAGGGACAGCAAAAATAAAGCTGTATGGTCAGTGTTGTCGATGTGATGGTTTGTGTTGCATTAACATTACAAAGTGCTGCTGTTTGGTTGTTCTAGAAACTAAAACTCAATTTACCGTAAACTCAATTTACCCTCTTATACACTCTCTGGAAAAAACTATAAGCTTCACAAAGGTTTTATTGTATCCCATGGATTTATATTGCACAGTCCACCTCCTCCAGTGCCTAAAGAGAAACTCTTTGGTGGTGCCAGCTGTTCACTTTCCTGATTGAAGCCGTGGACTGAAACGTTGCATGGTGACCGCCGCACCATCCAATCGCTCTAACCAGCCAGACGCTTATTTCAAAATTACCTGCCTGCTCCGTCACAGCTTGCAGCTTTATTTATTGCTCAGCGAGCCCAAAATTAGACACATAGCCAGTAAATTTGATTGGTTATTGATGATTGATTTTATGGAGTATTGTCACTCACCAGCAGTGCCTTTTGCTGCAGAAGACCTGTGTGTCTGTGGAAGAGTCTCAATAGTTTTTGTTTTGTTTGTTTTAGTTTTCACTTTTTCCCACAATTCCCAGGACAACTGTTGCCTGCTGGGATTGAGGAGCCCACGTGAGGCAGGTTTGCTGGATGAAATCAGCAAGGCGGCATTCTGTGAAGAGACACAGGGAGCGTAGCACCGCTTGTGTTGTGTATTACGATATTCATCATATGGCAGCCTGCCATTGAGCGTGGCGCGGTAATCCAAACGGCCCTCTGTGATAAGTAGATGGTGCTGCAGATGATTGCGGCCCTGAGGAGAGGCGAGTTGAGCTGCTGAACCGCAGCCCAGCCCAGCCGCCTCTCCCAGCAGAGCAGAGGGCCACGGGCTGCACGGAGATGAGCACTCTTCACAGCCATCAGAGAAATAGATGACTCTCTACTCGGAGTGAGAATCAGTGGATCCATGCCTTACGATCGCGGTAATTCACCACTCAGCGCTTGTACCAGGATCTTACTCATGATTAATGCCGCCCAAATTAAGCGGCTCGTTCTGCGTGTTTTGAATAACTGGGGTTATATTTGATTTTTTTTTTTAAATCCAAGGCACTCGTAAAAATTGTGATTGTTTAATAATTTACATATAATAACATGTCATCAGTCGCAGAGTAAAAGAGGGTTTTTGGCAGAAACTTTGCTTTTGTTACACACATCTCGGGCCAGTCTGTTCTCTGCAAAATAACACATCAGAGGCGAAGGTCATCTCAAGGGATATCAGGAAAAAAAATGCTTTACACATTGAAATTAATGCCATCATTTTTGGTGCAAATGTCATAGAAAAAAACTGTAATAGTATAAAGAGTAAGAAACAAACTCCTGCCGTGTGAAACCCAAAGTCAATGTTGTCTTATTGTGAAGCTGCCCGACCAAGCAACACTAGCTAAGGAAGACGATCGGTCACATTTGCAACCATGTTACATGTTTCACCATCTTTTGCAGAATAAGGAATGGAAGATTACAAAATCATAGCGCAGGATCCCTGGATTCATTATTATTTAGTTAACTGGATGGCAAAACTGTAGACTCATGGACGAGCCAACTGAAGAGTATCCTTAAATACACTCCATCGTTAAGTGAACAGGCATTTATTTTTAGTATCAGTGAAACCTCAGGTTGCATAAGCCACATCCCACCAGTCAGGAAGCTTTCCTGAAAGCCAGCTGTGAGCTGGAGTTGAATGCGGACATCTTTTGGACAGCGACCGCATCATAATTCTCTCCTGGCGGAAGGAAATCACCCAGAGTTCGAACAGGTGACCCAGCAGAATGCAGAGAAAGCAGTGGGATGTGCAAAAGTTGCAGACACAAGACATTATATGGTCCTTCAGTTTTGGCTCAGTGGCAAATGAGGGATTTGATGGGGAGCACTAGAGCAGTGGCTTGAGTGGCAGAATGCTCCTAAAGCCCCAGCTAGTTCTAATGAGGCAGCTTGATGTAGCAACCAGGTCCACTGGGCGCAGGAAGGACCAGATGTCGCTCGTACACTCGCTCATTCCTTCCAGCACAGCCTGCATTCACCGTTCTGCCCATCTGCTGCTATAAAGCACAGTCAATATTTAGCCACTGGGAAAAGGACAGACACGCTCTGCACCTGGATCATTATAGTGCCTCTGGTAAATTGGAGATATTTTTTTTTTCTCTAAGCCTAACTAAGAAAAAGTAAACAACTCTTTTTTTTTTCTTTTTTTTTTTCTCAGCCCACACTAACCTCTTGGACTTGACCTCCTGATGTTTCAGATACTTCTTTTCAGCTCCCTTAACAGTGTTTACTAATGAGGAGAAAATATATATAACACATCTTAGTGCTAGATCGCATCCAGGAACAGTTGAATAATCCTCACAGCTCATATTGCATGACTCAGCAGTGAATCATGGTGCGCCAAGGCGCCACTGAGAAAAAAAACTGACATGCAATATGCCAATTCTCGCCTGAAGATGAGACATTAACAAATTACTGAAGAGGAGGAAGATAAGAATTCATTTCCTGCAGGAAAATGGTTGAATGTCTTTGTCAGTTTGTCTCTTACGCTCTCTGTGACAACTGCCTATTATATCATTTAGCTCGAGGCATCATCATCTGTGACTGTGTTGGATGACAGTGAAAAGTAATAATTGGTGAAGTTTAGTCAGGAGGTACAAACTTTAGGCCGTTGAGACACTTCCATTTATTTCAATCCTTTATTATGTATTTTCAACATTTATATTATAATATGCAAGAGTAAACAAACATTAGGAATCAGAAAACATTTTAATGGTCATCTTTATGTAGAGAAATCATTTTTTAGTGAGAATTAGTTCTAGCTTCTGTGCAAATGGAACAACGCCTTTGGTATCATTTGGTATCTTTCTTTCATCAGTGATCAACAGACTTGGTAGCTGCCAGTTTGCTAAAAGGACGACAGAATCGGCCAAGCATACTGTCCTAACATCAGCCAGTGAGTGTTAGCAAGGATAGTGTAATGTATACTAACCATAAATGCAATAATCTTCTGTATACACAACACAATCATCAGCATAAATGTTAAATGTTGAAACTTTACTTTTCTTTAGGTTCAGTTTTTAATTTTATGTTGCATTTGATGTGTGCTTAAGTTCTGGTTACATTTAGACACAAAAGCCACTTGGTTAGAGTTTGGAAAACGTTGTGTTTTGGATTATGATACCTGCTTTGGTTGCCACAAACCCGACTTTAAATGTCGGCCCACTTGCACTTATTTCTGCTCAGAATGGTGCTGGAGCCACCTATCCCAGCATGCATTAGTAAGCACTGTGGATTTAGTTAGCTTAACTTATTGTCAGCAGTTGGATCTAACATCAGCAGGCCCAGCTGTGCCAATTCATAGTTGATCTGTGCTGAACAAATCAGGTGGCCGCTGCATGTATTGTGCTGCAGATGTCTCTTGGGAAAACCCGGCCAATTGCCTGCTCAATTTTATGAAGAGTGAACACGGTGTCGAACATGATGAAATAACAGTAAAACTGCTGTACACTTTGACTTTAGTGACACAGTTCAAAGATCAAAACACCGGCCAGACATCATGAAAGCTTTCATTCCACTTGTCTGGAAAATCCTGCCAAAAATCCTGCCCCGACTCTTTTATACCTCCACGCGTAGGAGTGTGTTCCTCTGCAAGTTTGTGCATGGGTGCCATGTATCCATGCCTATATTTGCTCTCAAATGTCTCTAAGGAGAGACAGCCTGTAAAAAAAAAAAAAACACACAGCACAGACAACATATCTCACATTAGTTCTCCTCTCAGCGTGACGCGTTGAGCCTCTCCTGTAGGGCGGATTTATATTCAAATTCATAGAACTGCATGCTTTGTTGCAGCAACCCCGGCCTGCTTACATGAGGAACTTGAAAGGATGTGTTCATGTCAGCTTTCTGCCTCAGCTTCCAGGCAAAGAGAGGGGAGAGTGGTTGTTTCACCACTAATTCTGAAGTTATGAATTGGATCTGGGCATCACTCGGTGTGGCTCTGGTGAACTGAGGAGCTCTTATTGGAGTTCATTTGCATTCCAAGGGGCTGTTACTACACGGTATGTGCTGGGGTTGTACTTTTCATGAAAATGAAGGTTAATCAGCAGTCATTGCTTCAAACTTCCCTTTAAAGAGATATGTGCTAAAATATTTAACAACCCTCTATAGTTTTTTTTTTTTTCAAGCCACTGGTTGAAAGAAAAAAACAAAAAAAAACAAAGTCTTCCCGCTCCTGAAACGGTAAGTGCAACAAAGGGTTATCTCATATTACTTCACAGACTCATAGAAAGTCGAAAACCTTTTAGATTACTTTTGAGAAGCAGACTGCTGCACTAAAGCACCGGCTATTACCAATACATCCAGTGAGAAATATAAAGCTCTGCCCCTGAAAAGGTCCTGAATGGCTCCGTGATGGACTAAAACTAAAGGAAACGTCTGCAGCTTTGACCAAATGAACAGATTTAATGAACGTTGGAAGGAGCTAATAGAACCGCTGGCTGCCTTTCACACCCATCATGAACTTATTATGGGAAGAATCCAATTTTATACCCTAACACATGTATCACGGCAAACTGTGTAATAGACTTGCCAGTCCACTATATCACTGTTGCGTTGTAGTTTTAAAGAGGATTCATTTATTAAATGAACGGCAACCGGACAGAAAGGGGAAAAAACCCCAAAAAACCAAACTAGCCTCATTCACACTGGTGTTTGAATGCAGCTTTAGTGCGTCAATTCCCCACCTCCGTTTCATTGTGACTTCTTCTCGGAGGTGGCAAGGGGTAAAGTTTTGCTCCGGCGCTGATCCGCCTCTGGAGGTAGTATCAGGGCCGTGTTATTGGTGAACTGAACCAGTGTGGACAGATACGTATCGAGGGCGTGACTCACTCAACTTAATACAGAGAAATGTCCCACAAAGCAACGTTACATGACCAAACCAAAGTAATGTAGAAACAGTAACTGTCTTTGGCAACTTATGAGGAAAAAAATACCGTGGATATACGTCTTAACTTAACAGCACTTTATGCTCAGTTTTCTCCTGTTGTTGTCGCCCCCTGCTGGTACTGCACATTCATACAGGCATGCATTTTTCATGCCAAGCAACCGTCTTAAACACACACACACACACACACACACACACACACACACACTGTCCTATTTTGGATCAGCAGGTATGTTATACGCAACAAGAGTACTATTAAGAAGTTATATCTTAAAATAAAACACCAAGTACACAACAAAAAAAAAACACATGCATGTCTATGGGCTCATTTCCACTTCACTCAGCACCACCATTACCACTTATTGTTCACATGTGGCCTGTGATTTCTGAGCCTAAATGTACTTGGAAACATAGGACTGAATATTCTTGTGTGTTGTCACATCAGGACATGTTATCCATTTAGCTTTCTGCCACATTTTCATGTCATTAGATACCCATCTAAGAGGGCTGTTATGAGGGCGACGTGCCTCGAGGGCCAAACTGCCCTTTTCAGTTTGCGCTTCTGTAATTACATCAACATCAGACATATCAGACATCAAGTGAACGGATAGCCTATCGGTTAGACACCGAAGATGCAGGCCACAGCTTCTACAGCTTAACTTGTGTCAAAAAAAATCACATGATGTGTGCACAGAGATAGTTTGGAGAAGGAGGAAAGTCAAGTAGGGCAAACATTAGTGGAGACAAAGAGGAAAAGTCTTCAGCGGGATTCATTTTAAGGTCACCAGGAGAAGGTTGTTTTGAGTGTTTAGAGGAAAAAAAAAAAAGACTTCATCAGAAGAGAGCAAATTTTTACAAAACGGTTACAATTGTTACCGAGGAGTATTTTGTGTGCCTGTGGCTATCATTCTTTAGCTGTGCCTCCCGGTCAATAGTTTCAGGGTAAATCGAGGCCCATGAGTGAAACGTTGAGTTGTCTGTCTGCTCTGTCAGTTCTGGTGCCCTTCAATCGATGGCATACAAAATGAGCCCCTCTTTCCTTGTAAACACAGGATGATAAGGCATGCAACCCCTCGTAATCTCCTCCGATTCCACTGCTCCGCACATCACACGCATCGTGGTGGGTTCATTTCCATTTGGATTGGCGGCCCCGTTCAGGGACTCTTTTTTTCCTTTTTCTGTCGTTTCAGCCAAATGCCTTCAGCGACGAGCAGGTGCGTCTTGTGTTTCCGTCTGAATGAAAACCTTCTGCAGGGCTCACTGTGTTTACTGTCAGAAACACTTTGGTGTAATTGGTCCAATACAATGTTTATGAAATTGAAATTTAGATGGCATCAGAAGCAACAGCTTTTTTTTTCTATGGCTGCCATCGAGCAAGTGCATTCTTGATACAAAGGATGTCGTGACGGAAGAAACTCACTTCTTTGAAAAGTATCTCTCACTTGCTGTGAAGAAACCAGGTTTGATTAACAGCTGTATGGATGTGCAAAAAGTGAACTGCTTTCTCTTTTCCTCCCACCGGCTCACTCTTACATGTCTTTATACTCGTGTGAACTATTCAGTCAAACAGATGCAGATACCTTTTATGGTGTGATTCATTTCTGAAGTGATGTAAATTGGGCAATCAGCTCTGATCTATTTTTCACCCACAAAGTGAACCATGACCCATCAGGAAGCATTCATCTTCCTTCATTCTTCATCAGTGGCTCTGTCTTCCATCTTCGTCACCACCCTGCCTCGTAACCAAACAGCCCATAAGCAATCTTCCCTTTTAAACGGCTTGTGACCTTTGGGTGATGCTCATGCTGAGCCGCCATCAGAGCTAATAATTTCTCATTACAATACAATAGCCAAGTAAAGAAAAAAAAATCCAGCTTCTAAAGCTGCAGGAGGATTTACCCAATACTAACAGTGCCTGCCAAGAGCAGAAAATGAGAGGTCTGTGTTCATATTTCAAAAAAAAAAAAAGAAAAAAAGGCCCCAACTCAGCATATACAGCATGGCAGGGTACACAAAACTACAGCTTGTTTGTTTTCCTCATTTCATAACAACTAAAGCCAACTTCATCACAGCTTAGAAGAGCAAGAAAGCCCCCATAACATATGGTGTTTGTTGGCACTCCTCAGGTAAACGCTTTGAGGACTTATAATCTTTCTGTACCAAAGTTTAAATCAAAGTTGATTAATATCTTGACTGCTCGCAGTTGGCGGGCGGCTGGTTGCCGGCATCCACTCATTCTTGAACCCAGTGGCCCGGCAGCCTCCCACCAGCAGACGTTGACGCCTCAGCCGGCACTGTGGAGCCACATTAATTCAGTAAAGGAGATAAAACATACCTGCAAAGAGGCGAGGGAGAGAAAGAGGAGATGGGTGAAGCAGATGGTCTCTTTTGGTGTTAATGCACCTGGAGCTTATAGAGTGATGGAGGAAAAAAAATACAGTAAGAAGAGGAGGTAAGAAAACAGCTCCTCAGGAGGAACGTAACAAGGTTATCACTGTTTCAGCTCACATGGCCATTACACCCACTGATTATTTCATAGAAGCACTCAAACACTTAAGATATTTTGTGTTTCCCGGCAACATTCGGATGAAGGGAAGCAGATAAGACTTGTGTTGATCGCTGCCACGTAAACTAACAAAGAAATCTCAGAGTAAAGCTGTAGGTTCACATTTTTTGCGTTTCTCAAAAAACGAGTACACATCAGTCAGGAAAATGCCCAGCAGCTGCAGTGATAACCATGAAAAGAGCCTCTGTGCAACCAGAGGGGCTGAAAGGAGGCAAGTCTGGAGTTCCAGGACATGTTATCCTCTGTGGAAAGTTCAGCAGTCATTCGTGACAAGACGAAATGAATGAAAAGAAACATGACGAAAAAAGCTCATTTCAGTATTTGATAGCAGAAAGAGCTTTTCTCTCAACCTGAAGAGGGACTCTAAGAAGATTGCATCAATCATATTTCTTTCTGGTCTCAGATTACTTTGATATATGCAGTGCAGCCAATCCTATTACTCCCACACACAAAAGGACCATGGAGTGCTCTGTGCGTTTCACCAGCTCAGCACTTTACACCTCTGTGGGAAAATTAGGATTCTGTATGATACTGTCAAGGTCAGGTTGTTGGTTACCTTACCTCTTGCCCTTTGATTGGGTGTTTTAAATTTCGTCACGCCTGGCCTCCGGCCGGCTATCAACTCACCCTTGAGAGTGCCACTCTGGAGGAGATCTCCCCCGAGCAGTTAGAAGCAAGTGCTAGTGGGCAGCCGAGGGAGAATATGCTTTTAGTGCAGAATAAATCAATCTGAGAGAGAGGCTTTAAATCAGGAAAGATGACACTGCTGTCCTATTTCGCCGGGCTCCATCTGTGTGGCGTTAGTTTAAGGTCAGTTTCATTTCAGGGCACAGAAACAGACATTATCTCAGCTGTTTTCTATTTCATGTCATTTCTATAGATTGAAAGAAGCGGTCAGTGAACCACAAAGCTCAGAGGTCGTCTACCGATCTATTTATAGCAGCCGGTGTGTTTGCTGTGTCCCACTTCACCCCTCAGTTGTACGGCAAGTTCAGGCTTGTTAGAGAAATATAGAAATAGGTGTCATAGTTAAGGATGCGGCGATAAGATGGAGCTGCGAGGTCTGGCGTTGATGGCGGTGGCAGAAGTGTAAAACTTAACTAGCCGAGTGAGGAAATGAGGTCAGCGGCGCTCCCACTCCGAACGCATCCGAGAGTTTGTTTATGAGCCGCAGCTGTGAGCTAATGCAAAGTGAATAGGGGTTTCACAGGGTGCACAGCAAAATCCCAAACTGTAATATTAAACTCACATGGTGCGGAAGAGCAAGTAATCAATTACAAGCAAAATAAATTGGGTGGCAGGCAAGGAATGGGATGGACAGCTGATGACATATTTATCAAGGCACAATCACCACGGAGGAATTTTCCCGCTCTGCGCTCGCTGAGTGACAGATGGAGAGCGCTGCCTCTTTAACAGCTTCCCTGGGAGACGGGGTTTAAAGGAAATGGGACCATGCAGTACATTTTGGCTATTTGGGGAGGAGGCTTGTGTTTCAAAAGCTGGAAGGCAACGTAATAAAGAATTCATCTTTTTACCTGAAATAATAAAGCGGAAGAGGGTGAATTATGCATCTAATCCCAACGCGTGCATTTTTTAACGAAGTCGGGATTGAAAAATTGCGAGAAAGGGGGGAAAAAAAAAAACTAAGCTGATGAATCCGAGACAATTGGCTCCTTCTGCGAGAGTGCACACCTTATGGCATATGAATGAGCTCAGGAGCCACACACACACACACACACACACACAGGCGCAAAGTTTCAGTGATAAAAAGTAAGTAACATTTTTCACCCTGAAGCTCAGTCCACTGTCTTATACTCGGATATTAGCTTCCTCACTGACCAAACAACGCAGCTCCTCGGGCTTTGCTCCCTCTCTGAGATGCGATAGCCGCGGAGAGGACAGACACTGTGAGACATGTTTGTTTTTCTGGCCCACAGTGCATGCTCCAAATGAATCACACGAATGTTTATTTTAAAAGATTAATTCCTCTTACAGTGTATTATTCATCAGGTTTTTGCGCTCATCCTGGCTTATAATATTGCTTGTCTTTTTCCTCCGACTGACTGAAGCACGGCTAAATTGTCCTGAATAATTCAGGCGGGGGGGAGCTGGTAAATAAAACAGCAGACGGGGCCGGCGTTTGCCTGGATGGAACAGGCTGAAAGGACTTTGTCGGTCTCCAGGTGAGGAGTCCGCTCCTCTTTCAGAAGCAGGGATGCAAGAGAGAAATGCACATTACTTAAGCTTGGAAACACTGGGCCTCATTCCAGCACAGGAAGCTACTGTAGGAGACGGAGGAGGGAGGGAGGAGCAGAGGATGAGCAGTTGGCAGCCCGTGGTCGAGCCTGGAGAGGGAAACAAACAGTACCAGTGAACAGAAGGCAGGACCTCGGAGGAGGGGAAAGCTCGAAGGGCTGGACGACGCAGCATCAGAGCAAATAAACCCTGTGGTGGTGTATTGATGACCCGCAGATCAGAAAAATGTCCTGCGGCATCATGTGCAATTTTCAGTTTGTGATTATTTATGAGCACATTTTTTAAAAAACACTGATATTCAGGAGACAGAAAGTAGTTAACCAGTCCAGAATTTACCCGTCATTAACATTCATACCACTGGCAAATCAGCCGCAGTCTGTTTGTCTCAGTGTCTATCTGAAATAGTATTTTCATATATACTGTAGGCACATTTACAAAGTTAGACATTAATATGATACAGTATATCCATGCAGTGTTTATTTCATATCTTCACTGTGTGTGTCCATTTAGAAATGGAAATGATAAGAGTTTCGGACTGTTTTCTTCAGTAAACAAGAATTTGGCCGTCGTATGAGGAAGCACATGCGCAGAAAATCACCCAGCAGGCCCCGAGGGAGGTTCAGTGAAGTGTCGGCTGTGTTTGGGCTTCTTCTTTCTGTGCCGGCTGCAAATACATTTTCATACGTACACGTGCTCCCCGATACACATGACTTGCCAGAATTTCTTGAGTGAAATTTGAAAAGATCTGTTGCACCATCACAGTTGTGATACATCAGGAAAGGTTTTATTCTATACCTCCTCTATACGGGATATCCTCGGAAAATATGGATTGCATAACATGTCTGTGACGTTAGACAAGTGGGCAGAGAGATGATAATAGAGATGGTAATCGGAACTAATGGAGGCTCGCTGAGCCGTCGGACTGTGTTCTCTACGCATTGCATGGTGAGATATGATCGCTGTGGCGCGGTCCGCCATGACAGGTCTCTCAAAGAAATCGAGGAAGTGGAGATGACTGAGACCTACAGTGGATAATAACTCACAGCAGACTAGAGTCCCATTTCACTGAGAAGGTGCCGCTCCGAAAAACCATTTGTTACACAACAAGCGAGTAACACAGTATGTGCAGTATACAGCCTGTGCAGTATATGTCATATGCTGTCTGAGAATACTTTGGTGCAGCAGAAGTGTGAATGCTTAAAATCTGATTTCCATCAGACTAACAGTCAAACTGTCTTTTCAGTATTTCCACATATAAACCAAAGCAGACTGCAATATTATCAATATCAAAGCTCACATTAAGCAACACTTTTGGATTAAGACTGCTTAATTTACAGACTTAAGAATTTAAACACACTCGACAAGACAAAACAATATAAAGTGATTATCAGTAAAATCAGATGAATCGTTTCTTGGATTCCTTAATAGCAAGTGGAAAACAGCTTTGCAGCAAAATTAAATACAGGTCTAAAAAAAAAAAAATGTGATTGTTATCAAGTTAATCTAAAATGAAAAATTGGTGATTATATCAGAATTTTGTAGTTGCCTGTTTTAGTGGTTATAGTGGAGTAATAACATTTTGGCAAAGAATGTTGTGAAATGTTTATATTGCTGGTTTTCCTACACGGAGCACTAATGTAAAGGAAAACATTACTGCTGCAATCATCCACAGCCACACACCTGAGATGTATGTCACCTGCATATTGCACAAATAATTGTAGGATTGAATCAGCAAAGAGACTCTTACAATATGTTCTCAAGAGGTGACAGATCAAGCCTGAGCTTTACAGAAAAAAGAAGAAAAGCAGTGAAAATAAGACTTGGATTCAGCAGGTGACAAAAAGAAAGACTCCACTGACAAACCCAACACAATCTTATTTAGCATGAACGTTCAGTTAGGTGAAAGATGCCAATGAAATTTAGACTTCCATATCCATCGCTTTGTAGATAATAAATGACAAAATTCAAAATTTGAAATAACCATTTTTGTATAGAACATTTTCAGTGGATAACCAACATCCATTCCAAAGATGGTGAACTTGAAATGAACTTTCTTTATTTGGCTGAAAAACTGCAAACTTGGCTTTTGCATTTGAATCATGTCACAATTTTATCTCATGGAAATGGCAGCTTGCATTTTAAATTGACTCGTGGCAGAACTGCCTCATGCTGTCAAACTCTGCCAACAAGGCCAGCAACTTGGTCGGCTGAAACCCCACCAGGCGTCTCTAGAGTATTTGGGCTTTTATTTTGAGGCAGCGGTTTAGATCACACCAAAACTAAACTAAAATGAAATCTTGATATATAAAATGGTGAGGGACAACCTCTACTAGCTTCCCCTGGTGTGTAATACTTAGTTACAGTTAATTCTCAGCATTTGCTTGTTAAGGTACTGATTAGACTGTCTCTGTTATAGTTAAAGTGGGTGACAAACACTTCCTGCTTTTTATTACTCAGTTCTGAATGGGTTGCAGTGCTCTGTGTGCACATGCAACAGTTTTAATAAAATATCCTCCTATTTGATCATCTTTCAGGGTCTGCAGGAGAGAGACCAAAACAGAGTAAAACATGTTCCATTATAGATCTTTATTATCATTATCCTCAATTAGATCCGCCAGCACTTCACCTGATAATCTAAAATCATTCTCTTGATGCTGTTGTCGGGTGCGTGCCCAGATTTTTTACCTGGGTGGGGGCCAGCAACTTTTACAGAAGGATCTTCAATTAAGGGGGTAAAGTTTATTAGTATGATCGTTTTGTTATGGTTTTCTTGGCAGATGGTGATGATTGTGACGATGGTTACTGATAAAATTTACACTGTTGATTAGGTATCAGAGACTAAGACGGTGAAATGTTGTTCTGCCTATCTGTCTGATTTAGAAGACTGAAGGGTCTATTTGAGGGAGTTGTTTTCTTTGTCCTTGTAGCTGTGATGTTGTCAGTAGTTAATCTGATGAGCTGTTAGTCTGTTTTTCTTAAGGTTTTTGTCACACGTGTGTGGTCTCTGACTGAGTCATCATTTGCTCTCTGATTGAACTTGGCAAACCAAACCATCAATTTCAAACCAATCTGCATCCAGGGAATAATTAATCAGAATTACTGACAAAGGACACCTTCAAGCGTTCAAACCAAAAATAATGAGGTAGTGATATTCGAGTCCCTATTTCTGCCTGCAAACACCCTCTCCTGAAATCTGGAGTGAACATAAGCTCAGCGGAGCTCTTATTTCATTAGCAGCTGGGTTCTGTGAGCATCCCTGGTATAATACAGGCTTTACAGTTCCCCTGGAGATTCCAGAGTGGCTGTGCCAAAAGTCAGGGAATGAATCACCATCTCTCAGTCTAATCCCTGCCGCCACCTTCACACGAGAGAAGTCAGACTATACAGCTCTAGTCTTCGTGTGGGAAAGTACATGCAGTACACCATTGTCTGGACGCGCGTCTTTATTGTTAATATGCGGGGAACACTGGATTAGGGTTTGTCAGCGTCCTCCACAGAGCCCACCTCAACCAACCATCCTGAGCCTCCAGAGGCCGTCACTCACCATTACCCGGCCTAATCACTGAACATGCTGCTGTCTGCCATTAATGGACTGACAGTGTTGTGCAGCATCTGGGATGTGAGTTGAGTGACGCGCGGCTTGCTTTACTGAGCACCTTATTGGCCTGTCGGTGCTGGGAGCTGGTTAGTGGTGTGGCTGTTGTGTGATCTAATAAGATATCCTGCCTTTTAGTCACCACGTGAGGAACTAGGAGCTGCTCCTGAGGCTGAGTGGAGCACCGCTGGGCAGAGAGGCAACTTTAGCCACATCTGGTGTCACAGTGGATGAGGATATCTCTTTATTTTTTTTGAAATTCTTGGAAGGGTTGTCACCAGCTTCTCCAGCTGGCTAAGGGCAACAGGTTCTCGCTCCCAACTTGAAATGTGGCACAGTCAAAGAGTCAAACAGTGATGGTCTGCCCACTCTCCCAGCATCAGTGATGGGCTCTGCAGTAAAGTTGGCAATAATACGTAATATGCCACATGCAGTTTTACCTTTCAAAATAAAGCTTACAGTTGCGATATTATGACTTTTAGTATTTCGGACACAGTTTGGTTTGGGGCACAAAAAATACCCGTGTTGGGTTTAGGAAAAGATAATGAGTTAAAATAACTACTGTCAGTCTTGTAGAGTGTAATATAAATATGTCTAAATATCGTTTATGTACATTAACGTACTTGCGTAACATAAAAACATGTGACTCTTGAGCCTTGGTCAGGACACAAGCCCCATGTCAAACACTACTGCACAAAAGGTGCTTCAGTTTTAAGACTTAACCGGGCTGCTGTGTTTCAGGCTTCACTGACTATTTTGATAAAGAGATTATTGAAGTGGGTTGGTGTCGCTGGTGCTGCACTGAAAAGTTTTTCCTGATATTTGTCTGACAGTCACTTCAGGGTTCACGTAAACAATTACGTGTCCCTCCTCCACTCCCACCTTATGTGGGATCCCTCAAGGGTCGATCTGTGGACATATTCTGTTTTCATTATATATGCAGTCATCTGTTTTTTACTCATCTAGTTGTACCTCTTACCACTGCTATGCTGATGACACATGACTTTACATTTTGGTTAAACCTTAAAACCTCAATAACCTTACCACCCTTCATGACTGTCTTGCCTCTGATACAAATTAGATGACTTAAGTCCAACCTGAGCTCCTTGTGATCAGTCCTGATGGTTTTACCAAAGGAAGACAGTCACTACACTGACTCCCTCGCTAGCAACCGCCTTGGATTGCCCATCTACTGTACGTATACTTACATTTGAATGCATCTATTTTTATCCTATATATGAGCCACTTTGAAACTATAAGTTTTAACGAATATAAAACACAAAGACTGAGGCGGGATAACGGAACACATGATGAACTGATGGACAGATATCATGTGACACCTGTACAACAAACTGAAAATAGTTCACCGCTACGTTACAAACCTTCAAAATCAGTTGAAACCAAAAAACAGGACACCTGACACGACTCTCTTGTTTGAACTTCGTTATGCTGTGCTGCTGCCACAGTTCCCCTGCTCTACTGACATAAAAACACTGATAAAATCAGCTAGTCGATAGTTCAATCAATAGGTCAGTTTGGTTCTCACAGCATGTGTGGTTAATAAGACTATGCATGTATTGAGCACAGGTCGATTTGCAGTCAGCCCTAGTTTCATTTCTGGCATTGATATGTTTTAGCCAGTCCCTGCCTGTCAATAATTGAAACGTACTCTTCAAAACAT
The DNA here is from genome assembly GCF_904848185.1 of Acanthopagrus latus. NCBI lineage: Eukaryota > Metazoa > Chordata > Actinopteri > Spariformes > Sparidae > Acanthopagrus > Acanthopagrus latus. The sequence continues at coordinate 32,008,614 of NC_051042.1, read as the reverse complement.
CTTTCCCAAACAACTCTTAATAAGGCACCCTGCGGCAATATGCACTGTGTTACTGGGGGGGAAAAGAGCGTGTCAAGATGTTTTCTGTCTCCCTCTATGCTCAGACAGCCATAAGAAAAAGGGAAGAATTTACTGTAGTACCCGTTTTGCTTCTGACCTAGAAATTAAGAGCCTGACAAGAACCACATAGAGAACTTCAGCCTCTCTCCAAAGAGTGTCTATCACGGTAACTGGCAGAACCTTTCTTATAACTCTGAGAGCTACCTGAATGTTTCTTAGAGTTATAGCTTAAACTTTCAATGTTGGTGAAATCTGAATTTTTTTTTTTTGTTCAAGTGTCCCTTTCAGTGTCTGCGATCTCGAAGGTTTCTATTTCTATGCAAGCACATCAACAAAAGCGCTACCCTTTGTGCTGCGGTGGATACCATCCTGAAGGCACAGTCTGTAACCCAAAAGCAAGTTATTTAGAATCCTCTCATTGTGGAAATCATCTCACCAACATGAAGTAGAGACAGGGCGAGAAAGGTTTAATGATAAATGCATCAAATCCTTGAATTGAAAACATAAAATCCAAGGAGGGACACTTTTCTTCTTCTTCTTTTTTTCTCTTTTTTTTTTTATTGACAGCCGTGTGTCCATGTGAGCGTGGGCAGGTAACACCATCACCTCCAAGCTGGATTTCTGTAAACTGTGGTCGTCACTTTGTAAAAGACAAAACACTGCAGAGCATCTTTTACAGAACATCGGTGAGAGGAGGAGAAGTGATTGTGTTGACTGCCCTATTTGGGGTTGAATCTTACGGTCTGTGTGTACACGATGTGTGTGTGCTTGAAAGTGAATCACACACACACACACACACACACACACACACAGCCTGGGGTTGAGCCATGAATCATTTTAGACAATAAAGGTGAGCGCAGCGAGTTGGACAAGAGACTAAAACCAGAGAAAACCTGTGAAGGCCTCTGCAGCTGTTCGACCACAGACCATGTTGTGATCCTGTTATTTAAATCCCCACCTCCACCTTAAAAAAACACACATACCTGCATACACTCAAACTCAATCCAATCCTCTCGCCTCCCAAAACACACACATTAGAAACCATAGACTGAGATCTGCACAGTTGTAGTCGAGGTCCAAATGACGCTCAATTAAAACCGTTTTACTACAAACTAGTGGTATGTAAATATGCCTGATGTAAATAGTCTTGAGTAGGAATTAAAATCCCATTTCATCAAATGGGTTGTTGACCTTCCCTCTGTAAGGGAAAATTATGCAAGCAGTGAACTCTTAAAACTATTATGCAAAACCGCTTCCTCCCCACATAATTTTCATCTGCGAGTGTGAATCATTAGCCACCCTTGTGGATAAAAAGAGGAAGGAAAAAAAACAAAAACAGAAATATCCTTGTATCATTGCCATTAAGTTATTATTCAGGAGTGTCATCTGATGCACTACGTCTACATTTGCTGTCACTGAATGTAAGTCACAGGGAGCGGTGTCAGACCGAGAGATAAAAATGAGTCCTGCTGAGGATATTAAATTATAAGGATATTAAAACAGCTCTTTGGGGGAATATGAGGTACTGTCTCTGGACCAGAGGATTTTAATAACAATAAAGTATTGCTTTGGATATTCATAATAAAAATGGCACGATCTTTTCAGGCTGCTTTCTTTCATTTTGAGAATTATTTATCGGTGTCTGGTGCACCTCAGCTCAATTAAAGTGACATTTGGAAAATCGAGCTTGTCTTCTTTATCCAGCTTTCTAATTTACATGCAAAGAATAGCCGCCGTTTCTAACTTGAAAAGCCGGGCGATATTAATCCCCATGTACTGTGTGTTTCTTTTCATATAGTGCGTCCCGACATGACATTACAATCTTCAAAACGTTTTCAGCCTGAGAGAAGAAAGTCAGCGTAAACAAATCAATAAAGCAATGACCAGACGAACGATTGTGAAATGTCAGCTTTTGGCTCGGTTAACAAGATTTTTGGCGTGCAACAAAACAATATAATAAATGAAATAACACTTCTGGGAAACTGAGGATGATCACTGTTTTTATTTGCAATTGATAAAGACTTAAAATGTAAAATAAATTATAACAATGTCATCTACAACCTTATTAAATGTTATTGTTGAGAAGCTATAGCTACTTTTGAAATTATAGTTGTGCATGGAAGGGCTGCATCATTTATAGCTATTTAAAAAAAACAAAAAAAAAACAAGAAAACAATTATGCTTATATCTGACGTTAGAGAAGCAACAGGCTACATTTTCAGTGGTTTATACAGTAAAAGAAAATGAGGATTTCAGGGGAAAGTTAGTTAAGTTTCAGTGCTTGACTTGCTGGACGGCCAAAAGTAATCGTGGGGAAAAAAAAAAAAAAAACACAACAGCGTGAGAGGACCAGGTTAACTTCATCAGTGGTTATTTATAACAGAGCAGCTTCGTAAAATGAAAATCAGTGTTGTGACTGAAAAGATGAAAATGCGAACACAGTTCACTGCATCAACTCCAGTTATTCATGTGTTCATATAGCTTATATACTATGTTCGTCTGCAGGTGTGCGTCACAATCACAGTCTGAATATGTGCTACTTTTTTTAAATTTATATATGGCTTCTGTTTGTTGACTTAATTAGCATTCCATTTATCTGTGCTGCTTTATTCTTTGTCTCTTTTCTTGCCGAGTACTTCATGTTGTTGAGTTTGAACAGTGCTCAGTAAATCAGCTGTATGCATCATTAGCGGTAGCATTGTTGCACCCAGCAGGAAGCGCAAATAACATCAAAGAACGTGTATCTGATAACTGAGTGGAGACAAACAGTAGATAACACCGCGTTTAGTTGTGCAAAAGTAGTGTTAATTGTCATAGAAGAGCATTTTCAGGCAGAACCCAATTAATGATGCATGCTTTAAGTCAGAGGAAGGTCACATCAGATATTAATATGGCTGCTGTGTGCAAGCCGAGTGAGTCTCATCACTAAGTTGCCTTGGATAGCACAAAAAAAAACCAACCGTTCTCTCTCTAGATATCAAAAGAGTGAGGCCACACCGGCTTCATTAGGTGAGGAAAACACTTTTCAGATGTCTTTTCAGCTGAAGTCGCTCCTCATGAATGATAAGAGCTACAGAGAGATAAAACAGAAGCATGTTGTTGGTGCGTGTTTTACCCAAACTGCTGCTTTTTCCCTCTCTCAGTATCACACAGTACCGTAAACTTTGGAAGCATCTTTTGTTGCTGAACAGATGCAACACATTTCACTAAAGATCACAGTGATATTCATGGTAACGGTACTTTGTTGTATTGTTTGTATTCAGATGTTTTTTAGAAAGTGCACTTATAACATTTAAGATGAATTTAGACACGACTGCCACACAGTGACTCTACTAAAGTTTAATTCTGAGACACTTGGAGACTTTGTTTCTGTGTCTCGATTCAGGGTCTGCATCCTCTGAAGGACCCGGCCTTTGTGGTCTTCGATGGCGAGTCTTTCAGAGAGACCTTGTTAACCTCGTCAGTCGTTGTTAAATGGGACGGTCTAGCCTTCGGAGCATTTTCTTGTTGTGTCACCAGATGTTTTACCCTTTACGTCACGTTTTCTGCCGACCAGGCCTGTGAAAGTGATGAAGTACTTCGTGTTTTTCAGGATCTTGGGATATGTGAGACCACGAAGGATAGTAGCGGTGCATCCTCCAAAAAAAAACGAGGAAAAGAAGGAGCATTTGGAGGAACCTTTGAGTTGGGACAGGCTTCGCTCAGCATTGTGACATAATTGGTTTTCAAATGCTCCTGAATTGAGACACAGCATGTGTTTATCTGATAGCTGTAGCTGATGACCAGACGGACCAAACCATGAGGGGCTTGTAGTGCTACCCAGTTACTACAAAATAAAACACTATCTCAATGACTATGAATAGCTTCTTCACGACTTTATAATGCAGTTATAATGTAAAGGATGTGACTCCACTTCCTCCACTGCTGCTCAGTTTTCAGCTCTTTATGTGAAACCTTTATTGACTGCCACTTCTTCCCTCCAGCTTTGTGGGGGTTTTTTTGCCCTCTGTAGACTCTGATAAAGAGCAGTCGTACAGCTCTGGGAAATCTCACACAAATAGAATGAGTTTCTTTTCTATGACTGAGAATCAGCAGACTCTCATTGCATTTGTCAAGCAGGATGGCATCCATCGATTGATCAGCCGTGTGCAGCCACACCATGACAGGTTTGTAAAGGTTGAGTCAGATCCAACTTTGCCTTGGCAGGCCTGTCGGCGGCCCGCGTCTCAGACAAAAAGTAGTTTTATTCCAATGAGGCCGCTCACTGCTCTTCCTTCCACACTGCTCCTTTCATTATTTATTTCATGTATTCATTCATGACTTCTAGGCTTCATTGCTATATGATGTGAAGACCTGATGTCCAGTTCAATAATTTAAATGAAGATTCACGGTTTCTTGATCTGGAAACAACCAAGCAAAACTAAAGTTTGCATATCTTCCTCTGAAGCTATGCACTCAATTTGTCTTATTTGAATACTGAAGCCTCCTGAGCTGCAGAGAAACAGATACATTTTTGTGTACAAGATAATCTATGGACTTTGTCTCCACAGACATAAGCACAGAAATCTCTCTCAAACTTCTTGTTCAGGCTGATAGAATAATAACAGCAGTGAGAAAGCGAGCTTTAATAAAGAAAAGCTGCAAATGACAAAGAAAATACAAAGACCAAAACACAAAAGCTGAACAAAGTACAATCAGAAAAAGCAAATTACAAACCAAAAAACAAGGTAGAGAACAGGAATAACTCCAGGAAAGAGGAACGACAGGGAGCTGGAACAGGGAGGCCCAGAACACGAGGGCAGAACAGAACAGAACAGAACAAGCAAACTGACAGAGAGCACAGAGAATATATGCACGAGGCTGGTAGGGACCATTGGACACAACGTAGCTGAATTCAACTTTAAGAATAAATTCACCAGCATACTGAACAGCACATATTGAATTTTGCTTCCGTTTCATTAATGGCAGTTTTTTTTAAGGCGCTCGGTTGGAACCCTGTGTTCTGCTGGACGCCTTTTGTGTTGAGCGTGCTAACGTTAGCTGCTGCTGACGCCTTAACAAAGAAAGAAAGACTTTTTTTTATGTCATGTAACAACCAGCTTACATATGGTTGATAAAAATCTATTCATCCATGTGTATTCCTCTAACTTTGCTACATAGAGTCCCTTTAAGTTCAGATGGTTAGCGCACAAATAAAATCATTCTCTGTTACTCACAGTAAACATGATGACTGCAGTGAAGTCTACTAAACTGCAACACTGTTCTTGGCATTCGCATTTGAAACTCTGCACGTTCCCGTCAGCAGCATATTTCCTCTGAGGTTAAACTCTCAGAGGATTCCCAAACAGTCATGGCAGGGACAGCCGCGCGTTTAAAAAGGGAATGAAAGCACTGACTGTGATTGACACAGACTTTAATGCAACCACCTATAATATATGATAATGTATTCTTTATGATCCCACACAATTTGCCCAAGTGCACCGCTGAGGGAGCCTGGCCATAAAATTACCAAAGGTCATTTGGCACGCTCTCGACACACTGGTCAGGAAGCGTTTGATTGCGATCTGGCTGCAGAGCCCTCTGTGCAGGAAGTGACCTCTGTCCACAGCATCAACCTGTGGCGATAAGGAGATCAAAACTGATGCTATGCAGAGAGAAAGTACAGACAGCTGCATCCTCTCAAGACGGTATGGACACCAGCAGCATCTGAAACATGACGCATCAGTAAAAAAAACAGCCAGCCAGCACTTCAGTCGTCTGTATGTTTGGATGTTTAACATGTTGTTGGCTGGGATTTCATCCTGCTCCTTCCTCTGTGTGTGTGTGTGTGTGTGTGTCTGTTTGTGTGTGTGCCTGGTGTGGTGAAGGTGGGGGTACGCTGACCTTTGTCTGATGGATTGTTTTCTCCCAAATGAAGACATAAAGGAGGCGGAGGGAGTGATGGGGAGAAGGTCTACGTGTGTGTGTGTGTGTGTGTGTGCACCCTGTAGAAAAGAGGGAAAGGAGTTCAGAGTACCTAGAGATGAGCTTCTGCTCTGCCATGTAATTATGTACTCCTCTTTCACCTCCCTCCACTCGCCCCCTTCTCCAATTCCGCGTCCCCTCTCCTTCTTACGCGCCTCTCATTCTGCAGCAGCTCCCAGCTGAGCCGCAGGTGGTGGCAATCTCTGGTCTGTCCCGCCGCTCTGACTGTATACACAGAGAGCTGAAGGCTGGAGGGCTGCTGCCCAATAACACAGGCTTTACCTCTCAGACAGCACGACCACACTCACTCGCCTGGAGGAACAGCTCAGACACACACACACACACACACACACACACACACACACACACACACAGTTGGATATATCACTTAAACATGGGCCCACATGTGTACATGTAAACAAACATTCACACCATTTATTCAAACTTTATTCAATGTAATTCAGTCTAATCATAACACTAATATCCCTTCACACTGGTCAGGAAACCCACTGTGAACGTGAACAATCAGCATCCGCTTCCCTGCAGCAATCACAGGTATTTATCGTCTCCACCTCAGATCAGCAGTAATTTGAACACCTCGGTGAAAAATGTAATTTTCGTCACTCCTCAGGCTTGAGACTATAACCTGGTGTTGAATTCAAGTCTGCTGGCATGTTAATACTCTTAAAAATCCTTCTGGCAATATGAAAGGAGTTAATCTCCAATTTGTGGAAGGTTTACTTGTGTTTTTAAAAAAAAAAAAAAAAAAAAAAAACGTGTTTACAAACTAATCTCTGTGTAGAAGTGGTGTATGGAAGCTCAGATGAAACACTCACGCACAGAAAGTCGTAAATCCAACAAAAGCAATAAACCGGGTGCAGAGTTTGCACGCCCTCCCGGTTCTTGCGTGGGATTACTTCCGGTGTGCACCACCATCAGAACATGTGCATCAGATCGATCCTCCAGTCAGGGCACTTAGACCAAGGCTCTGACTAACATCTGGAGTTAAATACAGAGAACAACACGTTCTATATTGTCTGATATGCGACTTAAATAAAGATTCTTCATTACCAAACTTTAATCAGATCGCCTTTAAATGAATGAGTCGAGTCTGACACTGCATCAGTCTCGTGCAGTTTGCGTGTGGTTTCATCACACCGTTTTCACAGTTTCGCTCATTTATTCCCCTCATCTCTAAATTTATCTCATAATTTGAATACGTCCAGCTTCCCTGTGTCTGCCTCCGAAAGGTAATTTTGTTCTTTACATGAAAAATGGTTCAGGATAGAAGAGGGCTGATGAGTAAAAAAAAAAAAAAAGTGGCTCTGTTCCATTAAACGAGCTATCAGATTAATCAAATTATAAATCAATCATGTCACAATGTGTTATTTAGATTTAAATTTGACGTTTGCGTGTGTTTTAAATCGGATCTATTTCTAATTTGAGTGCACAGTCTATCCAGATCATAACAGGAGGCATTGTGTTATGAGGATTAGTTTTCTCCTCACATATAAAGAACGTACACTCATGAACTCCCTCTTCTCTGCTCCCTTCCGAATTAGTTCCCTTTCTTTATAACGTCCCGGCTTCATTGTATATGATGGTGGCCTTTCGTTTTGCTAATGTAGGTGATTTTCTCCCCATGAAAGCACTGTAATCCATCTCCACCGCTCGCAGTGGGGGGGGTGGAGGTGGGGGTGGCAATTTATCGTGCGCACGGGGCGTTAACACGCCACCGCTAAGAACAGATGCAGTGCTTTAAACAGATAACGTGCTGGAATAAGATGGAGCATTCAGATTAGCTGCAGTGTCAAATGAATTGCATGCTCTCCAAGTCACCGCAGAGTTCTAAAACAGTATCCTCTGTATCAGATCTGCCCTGGGTTTTGGCATGACAGTGACTAAATGAAGCGTGGCCTTCGTATGGGCTGCTTCCACACAGGGACCTTCAGCGCGCCTCCTGTTTGACAGCGAGAGCCTTCACATGCAAACACACCGAGTACACACGGGCACAAGCACGCGGAGGCGAGCCCCACGTGTTCTTCCCTTCTCGAACTAATCAAAAAAGGCTCCTCGTCTGTCAGTCCAAAGCTAATATTTGCTTTCAGTAGTTTCATTAAAAACCTACATGTGGAAAAAGAGGATCAGCCGAATTTTATTTCTTAAAAAAAAAAAAAAAAAAAGACAGATTCTGTTTGGTGGATCCTTTAACTTCACGGCCTTTCATCAGAGTCTGACAGGCGTTACCAGAGAGCGTAAAACTTCATACTTTTTTTTTTTTCCCCTTTCTGTGAAATTCAATTCCGCTCTAATATCCTGGTATTAATGTCTAATTTTCTGCACCATGACCATGTTCACTAGCAAATTCCATTTTTGCCTCAGAATGAAAACATTTAGGACTTCAATTATGTGAGGGGTAATTACAAATGCATGCCTGTAGCTGCATTAATGCTGTAATAATATGCCTAATGTGGAAAAAAAATGAGATATCACCAACAGAGTTTTGTACTGCAGCTCGAGATTCTTTTTCTTTTAATGAAGACTTTTGTGAGAACGACGGCGAAACGTGTCAGAACCTGCTGCTCCGCCCTCGTTCACACACTCTGCCGGGTCAGCAGCTTAAATCAAACGACCAAGAGAGCCTTTTTATTTTGTTGACTTATGAGAAGTATTGATTGAGTGCTGCTGCTCCAAGTCCTGACTTTCTCCTTAATAACTTAATCACATTTCCTCGCTAAGCAAATTTTTCACCGCCGACACACCCGAGGGAGCAAGCGAATGCATCCGAGCATCTCAGAATGGACCTTGACAAATCAATGGCCACTTAATTGAAGTTTCCATTTGCTCCTGAATATTGTGTTTGAGGTGGCAAGATCCCAAACAACAACAACAACAACAACAATGCGCCGCCCCCGCCGCCGACCTTTCAGCCTTTCAGCCTGGCGGCCATTAGCACCAGAGTCCTCTTGTGTGGCGGTGAGCCGATGACTGCAGCTCTTTATTGATGGGAATGTTTATGAATATTTGAAGGCCCTTTCAACCTGGCATGAGAGGAAACAGGGAATGAGCGGCCTTTGTGGGTGGCATTTACGCTGCCACAGCACAATATGCTCCTCTTCTTAGAAGCCCTTTATAACAGCTATGTGAATCCTCCACTGTGGCGAAATGTCAGCGTAACCCAGAGGCCCAGCAGCCACACCCACAACAATGGTGTAATTCACATCGCAGCCCTTTCTTTTTTTTTTTTCTTACCATCTATCCATTTAATATGAATGATTTCTAAGAAATCTGACAAAGATGGCCACAGCGGGAGGAAGCTGCATCCGGAATTATTACTCCGCTGATTGATCGTGCAGCAGATGGCCTCCTTTGTGTGAGTGTGCACATGCGTCTGTGTGCATATTAAGCAGCGCCCGTGTATGAAGCTGCGAAGGCAAACAAACAGAAAATAAAATGAAAGACAAGATGACCAGAGATATATAGAGAGAGGCGCCCACGCAGCGGGGTTTGCTGCCAGGTCAGGACGATTCGCCCCCCCGCCGGCTCTCTCCACACCAGTTGCTTTTGGAGTAAATCCAGCTCCAGCCGCCTCCGGTGAAAACAGAGCTGACCTTTTCCAGCACTCAGAGCTGTAGGATATGGACCCTGAAAGGGCTGTGATCCTCGTCTTGGCTTCTCTCTCTCTCTCGCTGATTTTTATTGCTTTCTCTTGTTTTCGGAGCGATTCAATCAGCACAGTGCACGCGGCGTGGTCTGGAATTTGTGTCCTGGCTGGGATGCATGCATGTTAGCATTCCGCCAACAAGGGTTGTAGCACAGAAGGAAGCTAATGTATCCTCCATTGGACAGTTCTGTGTTCGGGTTTTCACTCACTGCCACCACGACAGGCATGGAAATATCCCCAAAAAAAAAAAAAAGTTGCAGCCTGCCCTGTCATCGCCCTCCACAAGCTGACCCGTGTCACTCCGCCTACACGGCTCCTTCTGGCTGCTTCCATCAAACTCAGAGCTCTGCTGCTGGCACAGAAGGCTGCGATACTGTTGGTGTAGGAACCGAAAGCTTATTTTATTGCAGCACTCACTGTAAGATGCTCAGAACTAGCACATCAGCTGAATGGCTGTGATGAAAATGTGACACCGGAGACGTGAGGACGGTTTCCACAGCCCACACGGCTGTCTCCGAAAAAAAAAAAAAAAGAGATAAAGTGATTCATTTTGTTCAAAAACCGCCAATATCAGACGCTGTCTATCAACCTGGAGACAGCGTGCCAATGTTCATATTATCCTCTTATCTGTCTCACATTTTATCCGATAATGCAAAGGGAAAAGAAGAGAAGCTGATGGTGTGCTCAGTGGATTTTGGTCGTGACACCGTCTATCAAACTCTGTTCACTAAGGAGCGTATCGTATTTATGTGAATAGTTTTATCGCTCGAGATGAGGCCAGAAGTTAGATGGATATAAACTTTTTTCTCTCCAGGATTTGCAGGGAAATTGAGAAGACACCGGGAATACACCTAATGTCATATCCTAATGTGTGTTAAAAAAAGATAAAAGAGGAGCAAACACTGTGATGAAACAGATCATTAAGCCTGAGGTGAAGTCATCTCGATGAACTCAGAGATTCGCTCTCGTTTTATATTAACTTCTAAATCTCTCACTTTGGAGGCACAGCAACTTCAGGCTGCCTTCATTTTTTCACATTATGACCTTATCCCTCGGTACTGGGGAAGAGACTGTCTCTCCGGAGCCAATCTCCACACTAATGCTAAAATTTTAGGAGCGAAGAAAATTGAAACTAGATTGTGAAAAGCTGACAAATAGGGAGAGCATCTCCCGACTGTGCTGTTTGTCACAGGCTGCAACATCCAAATTGAGCTCCAGTGTTCATGCTACTGTAATGAATGATGCCTCCCAGGTTCCATTTGCAATTAAGGTTAATTAGCAGACGTACAGTCGTCTTTAATATCTGCTGGCTGTGGATTATTGTGCGTCTGTATGACAGAAAGACACCCTATGGGCCGGCACTCAACACGCACCCGAGGTGAGATTATGCCAATACCAGTAATTATCTTACATTTGGCCTCTCTAGTGAGGCCGAACGGTTCACGTCACTCAGCGCTGCAGACGGGATCACATTTACACCAACAGGATATACACTGGCTTGTTAAGATGACGCTGCGCCGCCCCCCCTGCTGAACTGAAGCTATTGCTGTGGGTGGAAGTGTAATGTGCCTTCACCGCTGACACACTGTCACTTACTGTACGAGTGTGGGGACGAGGACAGGGCTGTTACATGGTCCTACTGCGGCACAGCTGCCACCGCTTCCCGTCATATTCCCACATATTCTCAGAGTCATTAACTGGGGTTTGTACTCGTTTCCTGTACGTCTCTGACGCTCAGCGTTTGAAAGAGGGGTGGTGCAGTTAGATGATTAAGTATTTCAGTGTTTGCCCACTTCTGAAAGAAAGTTGTTGTTCCCAGCAGACAGAACTTGTCGCTGCTGCCGTCATCTGAGCACGTGTCAGTGGGTCACTAACAGTTACCGCGATGCTTGTGTATAGTAAGTTGTGAACATTTGGTGATGGACATGGCTCCGTTCTGACAGCTGCTGTCTGGTTCTGCAGCGTGGACATCAGCAGACTGAATGGATGAGCCTGGCAGAGACGGAATGTAACGAAATATAATCAATCAAGTAAAAGTACTTAAACACAATTTTGAGATTTCTGTACTTTACTTGAATATTTCCATTTTCCGCTACTTTACACTTTTAACCTTTTACATTTTAGAGGCTAATATTGTACTTTTACTAGACTACATTGATAACTTTAGTAACTAGTTAGTTACTTTGCAGACTGTTTGCTGCGCCAGAGCCAAAGTAGAATGTTTTGATTTATTTATTTTATCCGCCATCAGATTATAAAACACTGATTCTGACAAATAAGAAAAAGGCTGAATATGATGTACAATAATCGCCCAAGCCAATAAGTGTACAGTACAGTAAATATGTGTAATTTACTTGTACTCTTAATACTGGTTTAAGTACACTAATTGTGAGAAATTAACTAATATCAGGTACTTTAAGACTTTTACTCAAGTGATGGTCACTTTTCCCCAAACTATTATTCTAACACAATATCTTTGCTTTTACTCAAGTATACACATATCCACCATAAGATGAACATAAGTGGTAATGATAAAGTAAATAAATAAATCAGCCCAAATCGAATAATTGTTTGCAGTTTACATTTCTGACAAACAGGAAAATGTTGTAACTTTACATTTCAATTTCTATTTAATCTTGTGACACATTGTGCTTAAGGTCGGGTAAGATTTAGACACAAAAACCTCTTGGTTAGGGTCAAAGATCATGTTTTGGTATAAAAAATATAATTTTTTTGTGAACACGAACATGGCCAGAAATTGTCCTGGGGTTTCCTATATAAAAAAAAATAAAATAAAATAAAAATCCAGTGGTGTGACACTTACAAATGTCTCAAACTGTGGTTAGTGCCTCCGCCTTCTGATATAAAAAGACAGGTCATCACGTGATATGATTTCCATATTGTGGAGATTTCAATATGGCTGGTAGGGATACATGTGGAAACAAGAACATAGCCACGACTGAGCAGAGTAAATTCATGTTTTCAACATGACACCACACAGCAGCTTCACTGCCTTTACATTGGCAAGGCAGATAAATATCTCATCTATAACTGTAACTCAGCTATAACCCATAACTATGAAAGGTAAGCTCTTCTCCTGAGCACCAAAGACATTACCTTCTGATCGAAGGTCGTCCTTTTCCATTTTCATGAAGCACACCGAGCTTATGTCCCCATTTGGTGTAATTAGAACAGTGCTTCATGCCTCCCTGGTAAATGTTTTCATTCTGAATGCTTGATATGGGCCACGTGTACACCAGAGAGCCACCTTTAACGCAGGATATGGCATTAGATAGTCAAATGAAGCAGCTCGTGTAACATCAAAGTGCCGTAACCTTCAAAATGATGGAAACGCTCAATGGGAGGCACTCGTTCCATGCTGGCAGGCGGGGCAATTACTGCGCTCCACTGTGGGGGGATGAAAGGTGCAACCTGGCACAAATAACACTTAAAAACTTCCCGTCTCCTGGCTGAGCTAAACGTGATTGAAGAAACTCTCGCAGTTAACCGGTCTGAATACAGAACGGGTTGTGAGGCATTGACTGACAGATAAAACTCAAGTTGGGAGTTGGTAACTGAGAAGTTGAGGGCCAGAAAGAACCTTTCAGTTCTGCTGCGTACGGTGTTATCAGACAAGTTATGAAAGCCGATTTTTCCCTTTCAAACTGCTGTTGCGGTGCTCTATTGAGCAAGACAAACAAGCCCACAGCCGTCATATTGACCAGCAGTATGAAGGTGATGCACACTTTTATTCTAAAGATAAAAACTAATCCTGTTCATTCCCCGTATACCAGAGGTTAAAGCCGTATTCATTGATTTTTTCTAGTATGTCTCTCATTTTTTTGTTTTGTCTTGTCTCCTCCAACTCCGGAGGAAAATATCCCCGGCTCTTTACCAGCTCAGCACTGCACTATGTTCACCAGCTAGTCCCTTTATCTGTCTGTTGTATATTTCAGAGTTGTTGTTTTTTACCTGCACCGAAAAACATCTGCTAGCTCCCTCCTGCTGGAAACACAGCTAATAGGAGCAGTGAGAGTGAAGCCGAACAGTAAAGCTGCCGGCTGTAAAAACCAAAACTGAAAGATGCTGTAAAGCTCCGTAAAGCTGAGTGGAGCTGCAGAGATGGACGATAATTCTCCACTGGATCATCGTTACGAGCGATGCTTTTCACATAGCAATTTGACTTATTGTTAATAGAAAGATTATTGATTGGGGCAGCTTCTAAAAAACGAACGAGGCAAGGAAAAAAAAAGGATGATATTAGCAGCAGCAGCCACGTCCGTCTCTCTGGACACTCCCGTGCTGAAGACCTAATAGAATTACTCGTCCATTTTCGGTGGAAGCATTGTGAAGATTAATGACAGGAATTAAGTCTATAGCCATGTCATACTTCAGCTCTTTAAGTTCCTGTGAATATAAAAATTGGCCATGGGGAATAACATTATCACATCAGCTGCTAATCTCACCTGCTCATTGCTGCTGTCTGACAGCCATTATTGTGGCTGGGCGGCCATTGTTCTTCTTTAAAGGAAGCTGTGATTGCACCGACTCTAGCCTGTGCCGCTCCCTCATTTTTATAAACTCCCTCCTTTTCTTTCCTGGTATTAATGTAGCGCAATATTATTTTGGTGGAATGGTTAAGCGTGTCATTTATTCATTACCTGGCCAATCCCCGGCAGGCTGAACCTCCGAGCCGTCAGGCGTACCCCGCAAGCCGAAGCCTGTAATAAGGTTTTAAGAGTCTGTCATTAATAATGCGGCGCTGACAGGACGCAAGGCTGATCTATCCTGGTATGTGGGTATGTGGGCCGCCATCATTAGGCGGGATGGCTGGCAAGGCGATTGACTCGCTCCTCTCCCTCCTCAGTGAGCAATTGGCTGTTGCCTTTTAGCTTTCAGCTGCTGTGAGTCTCCTACAGGTCTGTCAATCATCCGAGTGACAGCTCATCTTCCTGGTAGCCCGTGTCATCCCCACTCTGTTGTTCACTTAAGGCCGCCGTGGACAGCTCGCTATTAGATTGATGCACAGGACAGATTAATGGGTTAAGTGGCGTGAAGATGCTTCCAGATGCGCAGACAAGGAGCTCAATCTGATGTTCGAGCCCCGCTGGGACGCAACACTTCAAGTGCACTTTATTTGGTCTCACAGAGCGTAGATCTATACGGTATAGAAATCAGTAAAAGGGCCAAAATACCCTTTAGATGATAATGTGATTTACAAGCTTTTTTCCTCTGCTTATTATCTCCGGAATCTGAAACTTTAAGTAATACAGTCATCAGCCAACTTTCCATTACAGTACCATTAAACCCAAGCAGAAGATGAAAGTGCAATCAGACCACATGATTAAAAGAGCATCAGTCAAACCTTAAACGGCGGAAAACCGCATGGAAGACATGACAAGAAAATTATATGCATGTTTTATTTTATAGTCTCATTCACTGCTGCTGCTGCTACATTAGTATTGTATTCAAGTCAATGGGAAATGCCTGGAGAAAAACACTTAAACTCATCATATCTACGCTGTATGACTTCTGATTAAGACGTGGCTCCAGACAATGGAAGACCACAATTCAAAGACGAGGTCAATCACTGATTTCTTCTTTATATCGACACAGAAATCAGTGGGAGCTGCGATATTTGTTCATCATATCATCAGCCCAGTCAGTCAATCATTTAGGGGGGCAAAAAATAAAAGATAAAACAAAGATCAGTGGTTAAGCTACTCTCGAGGCCATACTGGCACCAAGATGCTCACAAACCAGCCCCAACCTACATAGAAACGTAGGCAAACACTCTGTATATCTACACGGAACGTCCAACTACTTGGATAATAAAGAAATGCTTCTTCAGGGGATAAACAGAGGAAACCCTGCAGGCGTCCGGCTGTTTGGAAGGTGAGCAACACTGGTATAAATAAGGACGGCCCTGATGCAGGCCGCCTCGTTGACTGGTGACTTTTGTGGTCGATCAACTGTGCTGAAGAATAAAACACAATTTCCCTCGACTAGAATGAAACAGGGAAGCAAAGAAATCTCAACAGGGGTCCAAACAGGCTAAAGTTAATGGCTGGATGAGGTCTGCAGTGTGAGTGTGAGTCCAACCCGGGTGCCGTTCCCCGCCTCTCTTAAGCCTTCATCACACCCTGATTGTCCGGGAGGGGGGAGCGGCCCCAGCTGCCTCCACTCATTAATTAGGGGTCAGTCTCCAGCATCCTGCACACAGGTGATCTGAATCCACTGCAGTCAGTCCAGTGAGCGCGTCTTACGCGACGTAGCTACACTCTGAAGTGTGTTCTTTCAGTTTCTGGAGGCATTTCTTCATCAGAAGTCATACAATGTGTAGATATGTTGGGTTTTACTGGTTTTGTGTTTTCTTTATTCATCTCCCATTGTGTTCAACACTGCTGGCCCCGAAGCCAGATTCTTTTATTTTCATGGTTCCTTTTCTGTGTACCAGGAAGTTATGTTGTAAATCGATCCTGTTAAGCCTCAGTTTACAGTCACAAATCCTTCTCTGAGTGTTAGCATTAAACTGAGTGGTGTGTTTATGGGTAACCAGCCTAAATCTCCAATATCACAAAAGCTGATCTTATTTCTTGTTGAAATGTAAAACAGAAACCGAGCGGGACACTTTGTCCCCTCAACCCACACGAGTGTAAAAGGAAACATCTCTGCTCAGCGCCCGTGCATGTGTACTCAAATGCAGACGGAGGCATTCAATAATGAATTTTTAAAAAATGGTCCCATGAGGCTCAATGATTCATTGAACCTTGGTGAATAATGGAAGGAAAACATTGGTGGATGGCTGAGACGGCTACGAGCACAAACGCATTGAGTCCCCCCCCCATCATGAAGCGCATTTAAAAACACTTGAGCATCTATAAATACAGTAACAGTGGAGTTTGTAAAAAATATCCACCACAAAGACACACGAGCATCATAGAAATTTCATTCAGATATGACTAATTTGTTTTTCACAGATACACTTTGAAGGAGATGATATTTTCTGCCTGGAATATGTTCAGTGGCTTTTTTTTTTTTTTTTCCTGTTTCTGTTTTTTTTTTCTGTTTCTGGAGGAAGTTGTCTGGCAGTGGTGAGGACGACGGTGGGCGGTGGAAGGTTCGGTTTTGGCTACCGATAACACTCTGGTCAAAGTTCAACGAAAATTGTGGGCTTTTTTTCCTTCACACAAAAAAGAAAATCAAAAAAAAAAGCCAAAATTGATTCTCTGTTGCAGAATAGTTGTGTGTAAATTGATTTTTTCTCTTGGAGATGTGGTCCTGAGAGATAATTTGTGGTTGATGCATTCTTTAAATTTCAAGACGTAGGGGGTATTTAAATGAACATTTATAAATAAAAAGCAGCCTTTCCATGATATGAATGACTGACCTCGCTTTGTGAATAATTATACTGTGAGAGGCTGGCAGAGCGTCTCAAGTCTTCCCACTTCTCTCATCCGTTTTATTTCGCTGTCATATTTGGGTCACATATTGTTCTGTTGCACTCCGCTGGTGTTCTGTTTCTTTACGTCTTGTTTTTTCTCTCTCTCTCTCTCTCTTCTTTCTTATTATCTGCGTGTCTGTCGCTCTCTCTGCCCCTTGGTGTCATTTCTTTCTCCTTCACTCTGCTCTCCATATCTCTTTTTTCCTTCTGTCTTTCTTTCTTGTTTACACCCCCACGCCCCCCCGTGCAGCCCACCAGGGTTTTTTCTGACGACTGTCCTGGTTGTCGACGTTGCGCAAACTGAAGAGCTGGTACATTTGTTATAAGTCCATTGTCAGCCACTGAGCAAGGCGCTGAGTTCAAAGTGAGCCCCATTCAATAACACAGATCTCCCATAGAGCCGGAGCTCTCGCAACGCACCGCCGGCCAGACTCCCGCTCGGCCGGAGCCCTCATCAGTCGAACCTGCTTTTCATGCAACATCAGAGCTGTCAGTCGATCAAGCCGCGGAGGGGTAGAAGCCGGCCAAGTTCTTGCAGCACAATCTCATAGCACAACAGAACAAAACAAGACAACAAGACAGTTTCATAAAAGGCAAGCAGCCACAGCAGGGGGGAAGAGGCAGGACGACTTTCACTTTTATTTTTTTTTGTAGGCAGTTCACTGATGCTGTGAGTGCAATGATGAAATAAGCTTAAAGTTTTAGGTCAGCGGCATCAAACAGCCGGCGGCGCAACAACAGTGTCGGAGAGGCTACATACTTCTAACCTAAGATGATTGGGCATGCCGCTGAAGTGTACACTTTCTGCAGCACACAGTAACACAAGCTGAGGCTCAGCTGCCCAGCAGAGCCGCGGTCCTCCTCTGTTCATCAGCAGCTTCTCTGGGGCTGTGGAGAAACTTCGTCCTCTGAACGTGTCCACCGTCGTCAGGCTGCGATGTCTGATGCGGTGCGAAGTGTAGTTCTGTGAAGAAGTGCTGAAAGTGCAACCTGCATGCATTTTTATTGTATTTCATAATTATTTCCATGACTCGAGGTCAGGTCAGCCAGCTGTGCAGCAATGACTATGTTGTATTAAATGTACATAGATGGATGATAATAAGAGGAGTTGAGTTTTCGTCTTGTGCAAACCACTGTAAAGTTGCAGCTCTTGATATTCCCTATTTGACTCTGAGGCACTTAAGCCATTGTCTCCTTGTAGCAACTTATTTTACAGTAGAGTGCATACTCAATTTTGTAGTAGCTCGCGCCACTTTCAGCAAATCAGCCCACTCATGAGTGTGACAACAGCTGCTGCTGGCTGGTTGCCTTCACCCCTCACGGCCCGACTCACAGCTTCTGCACATTAACAATTGAACTGCTCACAATTGTAAAGGGAAGCCAGTATGTAGTGTGTAGATGATCTGGACACGGCGATGAGATGATCCTGTGAGAGAGTCGCCAATTCACGACTGGTTCAGGAAACAGGAACTTGTCTCCGAACAGCCGGCGAGCAGAGAGAGTTTTGGCGCAGGACGCTGCTGCAGAACAAGTTGATGGTGAGGTTAACTGATTTACATCTTGGAGCAAATAAGATTTTAATCTTTAGCCACTTTTTTTTTATCTCTGCCTTTATGTAAAATACACAAGTGTGGGAGGATAGTATTAAATGTTAATTTAAAAGTTAAGTGAATGCATTAAAAAGGAATAACTCTTAATTAGCATAACACAAGGAGCACAGATCATGTACAAAAAGAAGTACTGACTCAGGGTATAAACGCTCTCTTAGTTTTAACTAACCTGATCCAAGTTCTATGTTTATAATTCATCATCAAATAGGTCGACTGAACTTTCAACACTTCTACTGCAGCAGTTTGTTGAAAGATTTAATGTGGAGGCAACACGGAGGCCTTCACATTATCCATCAGTTCCAGATACTGGACACGTCGTACTCTGTGTGGGAGTGTCCTCGCAGAGTCGTTAAGGACACGTGTGAGCTCTGAGTTTCAGAGTCATTAGGGCTACCTGTGGGTCGTTGATCCAACCGGCCTACGCGTGGGTTGATAGGACAAGGTGAGCCCAGGTGTGAATGGTTGTCAGGGGAGGGAACTCAGTGCAGTTTTGTAGGTGGGTGTTGAGTAACGTCGTAGGCCACCTGCTCTGTTCAGAGACGGTCGTTCATCTGTCTTCTCTGGCCAAGAGTCTTGACCTGAGGAGTTGGCTCTCCTGTGTGCACATTTTACAATCAAAATGTTCAGTTTTTTTTGACAGGGAATAAGTATTTCCGTGGCAAAAACTCAGTTTGGCTGATAGCTGGAACAGTCACTAGATTTTTTTATTTATGCGGTGGAGAGGTTGTTCACTACTCCAGTAAATAGGACGGATTCAAAATAGGATTTAGCAGGACTTCAATAGGACTCCGCTCCAACTCTCACCTCTTTTAAATCAAGGCTGAAGACCTTTCTGTTCGCCACGGCTTTTCAGTAAAGTAATTTCAACACTTTGACCTGCACTGTGACTTCTATTCTGTAGTCTTGTCTCTTTTAAACCTTTTCTATCTTTAGCTTACCTTCCTACTAAAGGTTTTCTTTCTTGATGTCTTCCTACTTGTTTTTAATGAATTTTAAATGCAATTTAAATGTCATTTTTATGCGCCTGTAAAGCACTTTGAGTTGCCTTGTGTCTGAACTGCGCTAAACAAATAAGCTCGCCTTGCCTCAGCAGCAGGAGATGAACTAGTCCGCTCAGCTCACTGAAGCTTTTTTTTTTTTTGCGAGATTGTCACGAACAAACAATCGTCCATGTGTGCTGTCGGCTGCAGCGTGAAGTAGCGACTGAGGGCGACTTCCTGCAGCTTGTGTGTTACAGACGCTCTCCTGTGGTGATCAGAGGGTGATCTGCTGATGGATCTTATTTATAATTTATTATCATTTTATTATAACATTGAGATGTTGGTTGGCACCCCACAGCCAATCAGAGTCAAGTATCACTGCATCAAATCTATTGAAGTTAAATTGCTCGTATCAAGTTTTGCTCAAATCTTTTGTGATACAGTCGCCAGTTGTCATTTCTGAGACATTCAATAAATTGTTTTTGTAGCTGGCCAGTCCACCTCGCTCTTCCTCCACACCTCCTACGTAAAAACCCTCCATCGACTGTACTCAATGCAAATGAATTCTTCGTCCTTGGTTTGTGCTGACCTCGTGTATTCTTTGGATGAGCAATATGCAAATATGAAAACTAAATAAATAAAAGAAACTGATTCAGAAGAGAGCTCCTCTATTAATGTGAAGGGTCTTTTAAGTTTTCATTTCACTCTCTGCGCTTTTCATCTCGTGTCGCTCTTTTGACCTTTTGGCGGGCCTGAGGTTTAAGGAAACGTTGCTCTTAATAACATGAGGCGTTGATTAATATGGAGGACGACTGCGGGCTTTGAGGTGCTTGTCGGCCTCTTTGCGTGCGTGTCTGTCACTTTAAGAAACGTGATCAATTGCTCGTCACTAATTGGATTACAAGAATAATTGAATATTTGGTTTCGCAATTACGCTGCACTCTGCTGGATGCATACAAACAAGCCTTGTGTTTTTGTTCACACACATGTTGTGTTTAAAGCTTGTTCCATGTCGGGTCAGTCTGCAGTTATTTACCAACCACCAACAGCTGGATCGGCCTCAGTCACTGCATGCAGCCGTTCCATCGTCTCAGTGACGCTGCAGGGATTCACAGACTGACCTGCATGTAGGCTTACCAGTGGTGAGCCATCAGTTGATTGAGCTAACAGACTGGAGCAGAGGGACAGATGTTGGTGTTTTGGATGACCTTGCAGATTGCGGATGCAAGCTCATCAGCTCTGGAGGAGGAATATGTGGGCAGAGCCAGGAGCTTCTGGAGGGATAAACACCTCGAGTCCCTGGATTCTGCTGTGATGAGAGAGCGCAGAGATTTAGTTTTTTAAAAGTGAATTTATCTTCATTTTTCTTCTGTGTATGAAAGACGAAATCCACGGTAATCCACCTTAATTCTCTCGTATTTGCCTGCTGAATGAAGGGAACATAAAGTTTTATTTTGTGATGGTCAGGAGAGAAGATGGTGAAAAAGAAAAGACACTGGAAGATATCAGAAACACCCGAGTCTGTGGTGAGTGTTGTCTTGGTCAGAGGAACATTAAACGAAACAGAAACACCCTCAGTTAGCTTACGGCTAATGTACAGTAAAGTATGTTGTTAATGTATAATGTTACAAGAAATAACCACGACTGACAAGAACGAATAACGTGATGTGAGCTTGTCGGCATTCGCTAGCTCATAGCTTCGAGCTAGGTGGGCGGGTATCAGTCCCCGGGCTTCGCTCAGCTTGCCACAGCTCCGCCCACACTCCACCTCTTCTTTGCCACAGTTTTGGTCGGGTGTCAGGTGGAGTCAAGCACCGCCGAGAAGACGCATGCTGAGCTTCAGAAACGGTTCCTGGGCGGCGTCACCGAGACTGTTTGTTACCGAGAAACAGTAATCGCTGTGTGTTACAGATGGCCAAAAAGCAGTTTCCCTCAGGTGGACACAGCCGACAGAAGGCCTGAAAGAATCTCACTGCGGGCGCCGAGCTCTTTCATTTACGCTCTTTCTGCCATTTTTCACTCAGCAGCTGGGTTAACGCTCTCTCTGCCTCGCTCTTTGTCTCCATCACTCTCTCTGCGTCCCTTCCTCCGTTACCTCTCACTCCCTCTGCCTCTTTTTCTCTGTGCTCTGTTGTCGTTCAGGCATTTTTTTGTTCCTTTCCATCACATCTGTCCCTCCTCTCACTCTCGCTCTCTCTCTCTCAATATATCAGTCTCCAGTTCCCTCTGCTCCCACGTCTCCTGCTTTGCTTCTTTCCTGTCTTTTTTCCTCATCTGATTTCACTCTTCTTTTTTATTCTTCACCCTGACAAGATATATGTTTGCCCTCCCCGCCCTCGCTGGCACGTGCACACACACATGCACCGATGCACACATCCTCCTCTCTTTTTCTGTCCATCTTATCTGGATCTCTACCAGCCCAGCAGTTCTGGCCCGTTGCCTGTTCTCCTCCGGGGAACACAGCTGAGCGCCGAGGAAAAAAGGAGGGATGCCTGATGCTCGTATATTCACAAACACATGCACACACTGTCATATAGCCACGCCACCTGAATTGTGCAGACTTGTATGTAAGCACTACTCAGATCTTGACTAAATTGTAATTCTCGCGGGTGCTTTTCCTGATGAATCGCAGTTTTTCCCTGTGCTGCAGCTGAAACTGCATTATTGTTCTTCTACGGTTTCGACACACTGGCCTTGCAGAAATTCAAGGCGTAAAGGTAAAAGAAGGCAGCGATGTGCCACATCTGTCCTCCAATAATCGTGACAGAGCGGACAGCTACCTTCTAAAGGTGACATTTTTTGAAAGATGAGCTGTTTGGCGGATCGCTGGCAGACAAATTCAGAGAGACCTTGACTTACATTGGCTGACAAGCGAGGCGCCGTGGAAAAGTTTTGACATTCTCTACCAGCAAATGAAGAGAGACTCTTCTGGTTGTGACAGAGCCTGTCACAGGGTGATGCGTTCCTTGTTTCACTGGATTTTTTTTTTTTTTTTTTTTAAATGTATGAACGCACGATAACCTAGTGAAGTAAAGGTGTGTTCAGCCAGAAAGAAAAGCCACTTCATATTTGAAATTGTCATCTGATGTGTCAGGGTGTTGCATTATACATGTGCTTATTTTAGTGTCGCAAATTCAACCACCAGACCACAAGCAGAAAATTTTGTGTTTCAGTTCGGCCTCTGACTGATCTCAGAACTCACCAAGAACACTTCTTCTCTTATTTCCTTCCAGTCTTTACCGTCTATCCTCTTGTCTCTATTTTTTTTTTTTTTTTGTTAAATGATTTTTTTTGGAGGTCTTTTTGTGCCTTTTCTCGACAGCGTCTGTACATTAGGTGCATGCAAACTCATGATCAAATTAAAGATCATGAACAGGGAAGTAATTTGTGCCTGTGGTTTATAAACCTCTGACTGTAGAATGATAACACAACGAGTGAAGCCGAACAAACAGTGTTTAACTCTGAGGTTGCATCTCTCGCCTTATATTTCACGCCCACCTCATCATTTCACATGCAGCCATCTCTCAAAGAGAGTGTGTTCGCCGGTGTGATGTATGCGCGAGGCACACACATCCTCACCGCACATTCTTCCTTCTGAAATGTCAGTGTATGTGTGGGGGAAGGCGTTTGCATAGTTTTTAGTTTGCGTGCATCGTTTATACGTCCAGCCCCTGCAGCTCCACACCGGAAGAACATCGTGTTTTCCATTCGCTGCTTTCGGTCACACTCAAGTGATGATGTCTTTAAATCACCGCGGTGGCAATTATTCCGCAAAAGCTACTCACAGTTGTTTGACTTTTGTCACAGCTAAATTACACTAAAGTCCTTCATTTATCATCTAATGTCGGTCGAAGTCGAAGCTTCGGGGGTAACGCCTTATTTAACAGCTCTGATTTATTCCTTTGTAATTTCATAGGACATTTTCTGGAAAGAATTGTTGGTACTGATGCTGATACAGTGAAAGTTGAGTCAGAGTTCAGTTGGTAAAGATGGTAATTTACTGCTTTTGTAAACAAGGACATCTGGCTATGTTTCTAATACTGATGGAGGCTCTTAGTCATCCAGGCCGCGGTGATACTAAGTGTTATATCGTAGGCAGCTGGACTTGTTCATATTCATCCAAGAGGCTTGTTCAGAACTGAAGAAGCCTCTTTGGAAAGGAGGTGAAACTTCTTAATATAATAGAGTCCAGTCCAGTTGCCTGCGATGAAGCACTTAGACCAATTACTGATGAGCTTGAGTTTAAATTGAGCTTTTCTCTGAGAGAAATACATTTTCTTTGCTGCATTTAGTAGCAACATTATGTGGTTCTTTACGGGAAGCGTCCAGGGGAATCATGAGGAGACCCAACAATAGACCTTGGAAATAATAATTTCCCATCAGAATGTGTAAATGCACCAAACCAATTAGTCACCACCAGGTATAAAAACACACACATGCAGTGCTGTCCTCCCAGATCCATTCAAACAGCCCTCTCTGTTTGAATTGGTCTTAATTGTTGCTGCTTATCAGACTCGCAGCGCTTAACAAGACATTACCACGGCTACAGCAGTCGTAGCAGGAAACCTGCCCACTATCAGGCACCTGAAGGGCACGCACTAACCTCGAGAGCGACGTGAACACACACAAACCCCACACAACTCTCACGTGCACCTGTTCACAAGGCACACACAAACACCAACGCACCTACACACACACACACACACACACACACATGCCAGCAGCGGCAGCAGTGGGCGGTCCCCGGCGAGGCAGAAACACACTAATGGATAATGACAGGGTTTGACAGCAGGAGAGTGAGCTGAGTCACTCTGGGTGCGCAGGCAATGAATAAAAGAACGGGAGTGCTGTCTGAATATCCCTCACTGACTGGATTTCCTTTGATACCATACTATTCCTGCCAGTCTCCCTTGGTAATCCTGCTCATTACACTGCGCTGTCCCTCTTTTGTGAGACTGGCAGCAGCAGCCAGTATGAGAGCAGAACAGGGACGGCCAAAAAAGCCGTCCTCGCAGGCCAGCCGGCACCGGAGAGAGGCTCTAACCAGCACTCTCGTCTGCCTCTTGATGAGCGCTTGAGCATTCAGCTTCCACTGTAGACCTCTCTTACTGTCATCGGCTGACATGCAAACACGAACTCGGTATCTCTTCAACATACCGAAGCAGCCTGTATTGTTCAGACTGTACAAAAAGCACCAGTGCTGCCGGTGTGTATGTGATGTTCTTGTTGAAGGATGCTACGGGCCGGCGCTGTTTTCTGCTCCTGCGTTATCCGCTAATAGGAAGATTCATTCTTTTCACACTGGAAGCTGCAGTGACTCCATACTGTTTGGCGAGAGCGACCAATTAAAAAGTTCTTTGAAAGCTGCCAGTCACATCATCCCACTGCTTTTTTTTTTTTTTTTTTTGATGGCGGTTAGCGCTGTTTGACGGGCACTCTTTCAGATAAAAATGTCGTGCTGTTTTACTTCTTGCATCAGCTGATAACGGGAAGATTGGCTGTCTGAGCAGATCACGGTGAAAGCTGCCAGTCATATCAGCCTATTGTCTTTGGATGCATCTGCCCCACTGAGTCGGGTCCAATTATAGCCATCATCAAGCCCCAGCTCTGGCCAGCATTGGCTTGTTGTTCACAAGACCACCGTTTGGCCAAAATCATCATTTATATTGCTCCGGTCTGTTCGCCTCAGACACAAACAACTCTGACAAAAGGCCAGATGTCTAGTTTGTCTGATTAATCCACTACTTCTTTAGCCAGTCGACTTGTGAAATCTGCTCCAGGAATCTCCCAAATGTTTTTTATTTGTTTTTTTTACCCCCCCACACCCACATTCCAGTCGGACACATTAAATGTTGAGCCCTCCGTCAGTGTCACATTGACACGTAAATGC